>NC_081370.1:22563766-23163766 GCF_030684315.1 Stegostoma tigrinum
TATGTATATACATGTGCAACAGAAAGCGTGTTGTTTAGTCATTGAATGGCTGAGCAGACTCAATGGGCTGAATGACTGTTTGCTCCTAGGTCTTATGGTCTTACAGTCTTATAACGATGCTGTATTCCACTGAAATGAACTAGTCCACAGGATGATGTTACATTGTGAGCGCATTCTTTAATATAAAGTACATGACTGAGATGAGACTACAACTTGAACAATTCATTGAGAAAGTTGAGTGGCCCGAAACGGGTTGAGGGAGACAAAATAGATTTAGAAAGTGTGAATAATTGGATTTGTTTTATAGTTTGATACATAAAATGTAATTATGTGATTTATTATTTCATTATTTCATAAATTTATCCTCTTGTTGAATATTGTCTGTAGTTTCTGTTCTGTTTGCACGTTGAAATTATTCTCCTGTTTTATAGTTTATCCAGCATTCTTCTGTTACACCAGGGTTAAAAAGTTTATGTGGAAAACACTTTGATGCAGGGAATCTGCTAATTGATATTGTAGACTAAAGTAACTGGAGTGGGAGCTGCAACACAGTGTGTTTTATTGAACTGAACAAATTGAATTGTCAGGCTGCAGCGCCCAGTAATAAAGTATAGACTAGATCAGACCTGTCGGTTTAAGTATTGTCTAAGTGCATAGAATTGTGTAATTCTATGACCTGGGTAGAAGAAACTGAACACTCATTAACTGCCTGTGACTCAGCGGTAGAGTTTGTGGCCTAGCACAAGAACTGTGTTTGATATTGCTCACCCTGGCGACCACAGCCACCAACCTGAATAACCAAAACTGCTCATAGATCAGACACTTGCATTCCAGTTTGACAGAGGCCTCAAATGGCCTACTGAGCCTAGGCCTGTGTTGCCCATCAACACCTCACATGTAAACACTTACTTTAAAGGAGTATCTTAAAACAACACAAACAGGGAGAACAGGGATAAGGCCACCCAAATGGTTGAGGCAGAAGTAGCATGTGGGCCTAGGCTAGCTATTCACACTTGAAGCTCTAATACAGTCACTTGCCAGTTAAAACTGTGTTTTCCATTTGTTGTTGTCTTGTCTGTTTGTGTGAAGACAAAAATCTAATTAAATGGGAGTCCACAGTGATTATTTTATCTGTATGAAATGTCTAGCCCCTGTTATTTGCAGCACTGAGCCATCCTAATTCTGATTGGCACGTTGCTGTCCAGACTGACCTACCACAGGTCTGACACTTATGTTGGCGGTACATGGTATATAGTTGAATGTATTGGCTTCCTCCTAACATTCAAGCAGCGATGTGAAAATGGAGGGAGAATACACGACTGTGGCAAATGACAACCTTTGGTGATTATTTGGACAAGAAAGAAGACATTTTTTGTGCCAGCACAATTGCAGTCACAAATTTCAGCAAAGAACTAATGTAGTATAATATAATTTCTAAAAAAATTCTTTTAAAGACAATAATATTTTATTGAAATATTCCAGATGGAAGACTGTTCTGAGGTGCTCATAAATGAGCATAAAATTGCACTTTTTAAGCATACAAAACAATAGACGTCCCAAAATATCAATTTAAAGACATTTTCAGTTCTCCTAGGCTGTTAAACGTTTATTTGCAGTTTACCAGTAGAGAATGTTTCTTTATTAAAGTAGATGTCCCAGGCTTTGTTGCCAAAAGCGGAATAGACTTTTTTTTTCTACATTCTTCATTTTCCCTGTTTAATTTTCCCTTTCCTTTCCTCTCCGGAAAATGTAGGCATCTTATTTTAGAATGATTCTATCTGTACCCCAAAAGAAATGTGGAAGCCCTGCGTGGTCAATTTAACAAAGTGTTCACCCAAGAAGATTTAATCCAGTTTCAATGCTGACTACTTGCCAGACATCCTAAACCTCCTCATAAGTGAACACTGTGTTTTGAAGTCATTGCAAGAAATTGCTCCAAACAAAGCTCCAGTTGTTGGTAAAATCCCTCTCTTGATTTGAAAGTTCACAGCTGATGAACCAGCTGAAGGACTGACCAACCAAGAATCAATCAACATCCGCTACTTAGCAGACCAGTTGAAACAAACTAACATCTGTGGCATATTCAAGAACAGGGATAAAAGTTGGTCAGAATTTGGTGATGGGAGTAAAAGAAACATTCAGTTTTGTGCAAGAGTATTTTCGGATAAGGAAAATAAAGTCAGTCAAACCCTTTCCAACTCCACTTGATTCTCCCTCTCTCCCCACCTTTCCCTCATCATTGATAGTTTGCATTGCCCTTTATGGGTTTTGCACGTAAATTAGTCAACTGGAAAACATGGTAGATACACTAGTGATGGTTAATAGATGAAAAAAATACCAGAGATGATTTGGTGATGAGTAAAATACATTCAATTGCTTGTAAGAGCACTTCTGGATGTACAGTAAGGAGCTGTGTTCTCATTAATAAAACCTCAGCCAAACTTGGTGTTATTGCATGGCCCTTAATAAGATCTACACATAAATTGAACAATTGTTGGCATGGGGGATTTAATCGTAAATAGGTTCAGAATAGTATGGAGATTGGAGGTGGGAAATGCCATTTTCTTGTGTGATGTAGCATTTCAAAAAAAGTAATCCAAAACAAAAAAAAATTCAGCCAGAAATTACAGAATAGTACCTTTCAAAAGTATTATTCTCAAATTTCTTTAATATGAAATTCATTTTCATGTCATGATGCACTTTGAAGCCCAAAACATCCCAGTAAATAGTTAGCATGATGTTTGGATGTAAAGAGCTATTGAAGCATAGATTGTGTATAACCTAACTTTAAATTACAAAAGGGTTGAAACTATTCGAGTAGCAATACATGATTTCTCTAGAAATGTTCCTCATGAAAAACCATTGTCCAGTTTCACACAATGGAGTCAGAGAGCATTCTTAAATTGGCTGTAGCACTTCCTCAGCAACAGGAGGCAACACGTAGTGGGTGATGAGGAGTAATCCTCTATTAGAAATATTCACCTCAGTGTGTCCCAGGGAACTGTGTTGGGAACTTACGCTTCTTGACACACATACATGATCTCAACAAAAAACAAAAATCAAAAAGTCTCAATTTATAGATGGTTATATGGCTTACACATCAGGGAAAAAAGAATTCAAGATCATATCGCTTTATTGAAAGAAATGATTTGGGACTTATAAAAATCTCTGGACTAATAAAACTTGGTGTTCAATGTCAAAAAATGCTATCTTAAGTGCATCACAAACAAAATAATCCATTCAAAGAAAGCTATAAGTTTTGTAACCATAGTCTGTAACACGTTAATATTTACCCATACCATAGGATTAATCTAAAAAAAAATACTGGGTTTCCACATACCGTAGATTACATCCAAAGTAAACAGGGCTCTTGGAAGTCTGGGGAATCCTTGACACTTAAACAAAAATGTCCTAAACATTTGTTTGACCAATCATGGGTAATATAACAAAAGATACAAATACAAACATGGCGATCCAAGGATAATTCAAGATCTGTATAATTCTGCAAGAATCAGGATGGGAGTACACCAGTTCCCAATCCTTGATCAAGCATTTGGAACGGGAATTACGCCAGAAAAAGAGGGAAATACATAGACTGACCACATTCTATGAATGATGGAATGGGCTGGTTGGAATTGACAAGAAAAAGAGTCATATTTCCTCCAGCAATGGCAGATCATGTGGTAGACAGTTCATAAACTATAAAAAGGAGGAACAAATAAATGAACCTTTTTCAAGATCATCTTGTAATGGCATAATCTGGCAAAGGAAATAACCACAGCTCACCATTTGAAGCCTTCAAGACCCATCTTCTTACTATTTCCTTTTAAATGCTTTCATTACATCATGTCAGCAGATCGTGCCTTATTTTTCTGATGCTAAACCTATAAATTGGTCATGACCACGTTGAATACAGGAGCAGGCTCAATGCTGACTCCCGCTCCTGTTTGCGATATTTCTAAACATTTGAGGAGTATGGATATTAGTCTGTGATGCGGACACAAATCAAACAGAAGTCCTATAACTCTATACAGGTGCCCTTTCTTAAATGTGTTGGTTAGGACAGAGAATAATTTTGTCAGAAAGTTGTAGTTATGCCACTACTTCAGAAAAACAAAAACAGTAGCAACAACTTGACGTTATGTGGCACTTTTAATCTCATCATATGTTCCTTGGCACTTCATCAGAGTGTTACAAGCAAAGTGTTATAAGCAACTGACATAAGACAGTTTTAGGGCAGATTCCCAAAAGCTTACTGATATAGAGACATTTAAAGGAACATCTTAAAGGAGGAAAGAGGCAAAAAGATGGAGAGATTTAGGGAAGGATTTCTAGAGCTTTAGGTATTGGCTGCTGCAAACATGACTGCCAATGGTGGAGAGTTTAAAATCAGAAATGTGTAAGAGGTCAGTGTTATATAGGTGCCATCAAATGTGAGACTTGTGAGAACAGAGAAGATTGCAGTAAAGATAACTAAGAATGTTTTCCAACATGAAATTATTTCTAAATGCTAGTGCAACAAGAGAACATTAAAGGCTTTAGAACATTTTTTCAGCCCCCATAGGGATTCTGTGCATTGCGATGTAAACAAGCCTGGCTGGGGCAGAATTTTACATTTCTATCCTTTTTATGTATTTGCCCTGGTTCCAGGTGTAGCCTGAGGCATTTAGAGAGGCAAGATTTAATCAGAGATAGTCAGCATGACATTGTCAGAAGGAGGTCATGCCAAACAAATCCAGTGGAGTTTTACAAGGAGTTGATCAAGTATTTTCATCAGCATCGGGCAGTTGTAGTTAACATGGATTTTGGCAAGGCCTTTGACAACACCCCACATGGGAAACTGATAAAAAAGGTTAAAGCTCATGAGATCCAGCGTAACTTAGGAGGTTGGATCCAAAGTTGGCTTTGTGACAGAGGCAGAGCGTGACGGTGGTCGGCTGTTGTGTCACTGGAGCTGACGGGCAGTGGCTGAACACAGGAATCAATGCTGGGCTCCTTATTGTTTGTGATTTTCATAAATGGTAGAGAAGAGAACATAGGAGGCTTGGTAAGCAAGTTTGCGATGACACAAAGATTGGCTGTGTGGTTGATAGTAAGTGTGGAGGTGTTGGGTTACAGGAAGATATAAATGGATAAGCAAATCAGTGGCAGATGGAATTTAACTCTTATAAGGAACAAGATAAGCGAGTACTCAATGAATGGCAAGACACCAGGAAGCTCAGAGGAACACAGGACTTTTAATAGCCCCTCCACAGATACCTGAAAAGGCAGGGAAGGTTAGTAGGGTAGACAAAAAGACACCTGGCACACTTGCCTTTATCAGCCATGGCACAGATTTTAAGAGCAGGGAGATTATATTGGAGCTGTATGGGGCTTTAGATAGGCCACAGCTGGACTGTTGTGTGCAGTTCTGGTCACCACACTGTGGGAAGGATGTGATTGCACTGGAGGGGGTGCAGAGGAGATTCACCAAGCCGTGGCTAGGACAGAACATTTCAGTGAGGAAGAGAAATTGGATAAACTCGGGCTATTTTTCTTTGGAGCAGAGACAGTTGAGGGGGTGGTGCGGGTGGTGGTGGGACCTGATAGAGATGTATAAGATTAAGAGGGGCATAGGCGGGGTGGATAGAAAGCAACTGCCCCCCTCAGTCAAAGGGTGAATAACAAGAGGGCATAATTTCAAAGTGACAGGGAAGAGGTTTGGGGAACAACTTTCTCAACTCAAGGGTGGTGTGTTTCTGGAATCACTGCCGACAAGGGTAGCTGAGGTAGGAAACCTCACAACCTTGGTGATAATTCTTGGATGAATACTTGGATAAGCATTTGAAATGTTATAACATTCAAGGCTATGAGCTGAGTGTGGGGAAGTGGGGCTAGTGTACTGTCATGGTATGTTGTGGTGGTACAGACTTGATGATCTGAAGGGCCTCTTCCTTACCGTATAATTCCATGATTAAAGGAAGTATTACATTTTAAACAAATGACTGGCATACATTTCTCCAAAAGCGCACAGCATAACACCAAAGGTTGTTTCACTTCCGCTGGCTGGAAAAAAATCGTCACGGTTTTGAAATTGTACAGTTTGCAAGTACATTGTCCATATTTCAATATTGTAACTAGACTATAAACTGGAGCTGCAGCTCATTACATTCAACAACTGCTTTCATTGTAGTGTAATTGAGATGTCATTCTCACTGTTATCGGCACAAAGTCCTGAACACCAACATGTACAATGCTGAAAATGCAGTTATTGCTCTGCTGAACTGAAACCTGTATGTTACAAAATGTTGTTAGATGCCTTCCTAACAATGCAATCACATAAAATAACCTGCAAAACAGAAAAAAAAATTAATACCTCATTGTCATCCCCTAGTTTAAACTGTAATTAGTCTATGATCTATAATGCTAATTCAGAGCTTTGCCTCAAAGTTGCAACTCACAGGAGCAGTTGGGACCATGTTGTTTTAACAGTTTTGGTGATTTATCTGTCAGATGGTTAATGTGTCACAGTGTCATCTGATATCAGTGGATTGACGTTACATTACAGAATCACTTTTGACTTTCAAGCTCCAAACTGTTCTCTCAGATTACATGGCACTGTGCTAAAGTGTCACTACCAGGAATTTCTGTCTTGCTGAGAAAGCACAAGCAAGAATTCAAAATGGCATTGAGTGTGAAATTCAGGATGAACTTTACAATGGAGCCTTTTCCTGACAGGAATGAAATAGGAAAATTTTTTAACACCTGGTACCATTTTTAAAATTTGTGTCAATTCTAAATGTGGAATTTTCGACTGATCCATCAAATGTTCGTGACTATTTCTCTACCTTGATTCTATGATTCTAAGTTTCCTTGCCTTTAATAGTAGGACAGTAAGTGATCTTCTGCTGTAATGGGTAACGTTCGAATATGGAAGGTGCATTCGTAATATTCCCAAAGTAATAATAAACCTGCAGGTCTTTCCAGTACTCCTACAGCAGATGTTAAGAGTGGTAGAGTCTGCTAAAGTTTCCTGAACCTTATGGCAGCTGTAGCAAAACAGCATCTCCTTGTTAGAAGACTCCATTCACAAACTCTTACTGGCTACTAGGCCATAAACCAAGACATTGTAATGTGTGGAGGACAAATAGCCAGAATTCAGAGGTAGGATATCCCAGGGTGCAGGTGCAGTAGGGTTGGAACCTAATATGAACCGGACCCTGTCCCCTTTGACTTCTATGCCGAGGGACAAACCCTAATGGGAGACACAGAACATAGTGTGAGCCAGACTTAGTACAAAGTCAGTGATCCATAGAAAGGAAATCTAGAAGAGGCCAGTATGGGGTTAGGGATCCACAGAAAACAGAGGCTAGGCAGGGTCAGGAAACCCACAAGGTGTCGAGAAGCCAGATATCAGGATATGAACCTTTTCCTGACGCAGAGAAGATAGAGTAGGGTCGGGGTTGGGGACCCATGAGGTAAGAAATAAAGACAAGGGTCGGGGACCCAGGGTCACAGAGAAGTGAAAAAAAAAGCTACTACAGGGTCAGGAACTGAGGAGAGAGAGAGGGAGAGAGAGAAAGAGAGAGAAGTAAAAGAGAACAATAGGACAAATGGCACAGTGCCCAGAGTTGGAGCACATACTAAGAAAGTACCTAATTAAGATGTGGCCCAGGGTGTTGACCATTGCACTGAGCTAACTTTGGGTCTGGGGTCCATGGGACGGAAATGCTGGCAGGTGGCTTGGAAAGCTGAAGGGAAACGTGCTTTAAAACCCAGCACAGCTGGAGAGATAAACAGCTGTGTGGAGCAGCTGAGAGGGAGAGAGTGAGTGAAAGTGAAGCTAAGTAAAGAGCTGGAGGAAGTGAAGCAGGAACTGGAGAAAGTAAGAGTAAAAGTAGCAGAGCAGGAGCAGAGAAACAGGTGAACATGGTACACTTGGGACAGTTTTAGAATCAGTGCAATAGAGCATGCCAGGAGTTAGAGTGCATGGACAGTGACTGGGGCACGGCACAAAAAGCTGTTGACGAGCTGACCGAGAAATGCAGAAACCTACAGGCTGTGCTCCAAGTCCTACACCAAGTAAGCAAAGAAAACAGACGCTGTGTTATGGACCTTTTGAAATACTAACATGAGTTTGAAAGATTAAAGTCTCGACTTTCTCTGTGAAAAGGAACAATATGCGCTTTAGTAACAATAGAATCTGATTGGGACAGCGATTAAGGGATAGACTGCAAAGAAATGGAAGAACAAAGGTGTAGATGTGCCAAGAGGGGGCGAAGAATAGGAACACGTCTTCCTTTACCAGAAGGAGTAGATCCTTCAGCATCCTCAAGATCTTACTAATGAACCGACTAACCACAATCTGTCAGCATGACCAGAACAAAAATCCAATTACCTATTCAATCCCTTTTACAGCAGCACAGTTGGCAGAGATAGAAAAAAAAGAAGAAATCCCTGTGTTTGAGCCCAGGGCTGATCCCCATTTGATTTTCAGCGGTACCCACCAAGTGCTACATCCACTGATTTTTGTCATTGGCATAAATGATTTGGACATGAACACAGGAGGTATGGTTAGTAAGTTTCCAGATGAGACGAAAACTGAAGGTACAGTGGATAGCATAGAAGTTTACCTGAGAGTACAGTGGGATCTTGATCAGATGGGACAATGGGCCAAGGAGTGGTAGATGGAGTTTAACTGAGATAAATGTGAGGTGTTGCATTTTGGAAAGGCAAATCAGGGTGGGATTTATACACTTAATGGTATGGTCCTGGGGAGAGTTGTTGACCAAAAAGACCTTGGAGTCCAGGTTCATAATTTCTTTAAAGTGGAGGTGCAGGTAGACAGGATAGTGAAGAAGGTGTTTGGGTACACTTGCCTTTATTGGCAACTGCATTGAGTATAGGAGTTGGGAGGTCATGTTGAGGCTGTACAGAACGTTGGTTAGGCCACTTTAGGAAAACTGTGTGCCATTCTGGTCTCCCTGCTATAGGAAGGATGTTGTGAAACTGGATAACAAAGTGTGAAGCTGGATGAACACAGCAGACCAAGCAGCAGCTCAGGAGCACAAAAGCTGACGTTTCGAGCCTAGACCTTTCATCAGAGAGGGGGATGGGGAGAGTATTCTGAAATAAATAGGGAGAGAGGGGGAGGGGGTCCGAAGAAGGATATAGGAGAAGATAGGTGGAGAGGACAGTATAGGTGGGGAGGTAGGGAGGGGATAGGTCAGTCCAGGGAGGATGGACAGGTCAAGGGGGCAGGATGAGGTTAGTAGGAAGGAAATGGAGGGGCGGCTTGAGGTGGGAGGAGAGGGTAGGTGAGAGGAAGAACGGGTTAGGGAGGCGGAGACACGCTGGGCTGGTTTTGGGATGCAGTGGGGGAAGGGGAGATTTTGAAGCTTGTGAAGTCCACATTGATACCATTGGGCTGCAGGGTTCCCAAGCGGAATATGAGTTGCTGTTCCTGCAACCTTCAAGTGGCATCATTGTGGCACTGTAGGAGGCCCAGGATGGACATGTTGTCTGAGGAATGGGAGGGGGAGTTAAAATGGGGAAACCAAGCGGAGGCTTGGGGACCGCTTTGCAGAACACCTCCGCTTGGTTCACAACAAACAACTGCACCTCCCAGTCGCGAACCATTTTAACTCCTCCTCCCATTCCTCAGACGACATGTCCATTATGGGCGTCCTGCAGTGCCACAATGTTGGCACCCGAAGGTTGCAGGAACAGCAACTCATATTCTGCTTGGGAACCCTGCAGCCCAATGGTATCAATGTGGACTTCACAAGCTTCAAAATCTCTCCTTCACCCACTGCATTCCAAAACCAGCCCAACGTGTCCCCTCCCCCCACTGCATCCCAAAACCAGCCCAGCTCATCCCCGCCTCCCTAACCTGTTCTTCCTCTCACCTATCCCCTCCTCCCACCTCAAGCCACACCTCCATTTCCTACCTACTAACCTCATCCCACCCCCTTGACCTGTCTGTCCTCCCCGGACTGACCTATCCCCTCCCTACCTCCCCACCTATACTTTCCTCTCCACCTACCTTCTCCTCTATCCATCTTCGGCCCATCTCCCCCTCTCTCCCCATTTATTTTAGAACCCTCTCCCCATCCCCTTCTCTGATGAACGGTCTAGGCCCGAAACATCAGCTTTTGTGCTCCTGAGATGCTGCTTGGCCTGCTGTGTTCGTCCAGCTCCACACTTTGTTATCTTGGATTCTCTAGCATCTGCAGTTCCCATTATCTCTGTTGCGAAACTGGAAATGGTTGAGAAAAGACTTATGAGGATGTTGCGGGGTTGGAGGTTTGAGCTATAGGGAGAGGATGAATAGACCGGGGCTATTTTCCCTGGTGTGCCAGAGGCTGAGGGGTGACCCTATAGATGTTTATAAAAGCATGAGGGGTATGGAAAGGGTAAATAGCTAAAGCCTGTTCTCCGAAGTGTGGAATTCCAAAACTAATGAGGCTTTAACTAGGTTTAAATCTAGGTTTAAGGTGAGAAGGGAAAGATTTAAAAGGGACCTTTAAAAGATATTACGAGAGGTTTATGTTTTTGCAGTTGTACAGGGCCTTGGTGAGACCACACCTGGAATATTGTGTGCAGTTTGGGTCTCCTTTTCTGAGGAAGGATGCTCTAGCTCTCGAGGGTGTGCAGCGAAGGTTTACCAGGCTGATGCTGGGGAATGACGGGACTGATGTATGAAGAGAGATTGACTAGGTTGGAATTGTTTTTGCTAGAGTTCAGATAAATGAGGGGGATCTCATTAAGACTTATAAAATTCTAACAAGACTTGATAGAGTAGATTCAGGAAGGATGTTCCCGATGGTGGGTGTGTCTAGAACCAGGAGTCACAGCATTGTAGACCATTTAGGAAGGATGTGAAGAGACATTCCTTCACCCAAACAGTGGTGTGCCTGTTGTGTTCATCCAGCTCCACACAGTGTTATCTCTGACTCTAGCATCGATGGTTCCTACTATCTTAAAATTAATATTAACATGCCTGAGCCCTACAATCAATTCTGCCTTAGCCAATCCTTAGAATGTGGGAGGAGGGGAGCTGTAGGCCTTGAAAATGGCCCTGACAACATTCCAGCAATAGTACTGAAGATCTGTGCTCCAGAACTTGACATTCCCCCAGCCAAGCCGTTCCAGTGCAGTTATAACACTGGTATCTACCCGACAATGTGGAAAATTGCCCAGGTATGTCCTGTACATAAAAAGCAGGACAAATCCATCCCATCCAATTACTGCCCCATCAGTCGACTCTCGATCATCAGTAAAGTGCTGGAAGTTGTCATCAACAGTGCTATGAAGCAGCACCCGCTCAGCAATAACCTGCTCAGTGATGCCGTGTTTGAGTTCTGCAAGGCCCACTCAGCTCCTGACTTCATTCCTGCCTTGGTTCAAACATGGACATAAGAGGTGCATTCCAGAGGTGAGGTGAGAGTACCAGCTCTTGATATCCAGGCTGCAGATGACCGAGTGTGACATCAAGGAGTGCCAGCAAAAGTGGAATCAATGGGCAAAAACCAAAAGAACTGCAGATGGTATAAATCAGGAACAAAAACAAAGTTGCTGAAAAAGCTCAACAAGCCTGGCAGCAACTGAGTTCTGAAGAAGGGTCATCGGACCTGAAATGTTAACTGTTTCTTTCCTTCATAAATGCTGCCAGACCTGCTGATCTTTGCCAGCAACTTTGTTTTTGTTCTTGGAATCAATGGTTATCAGGGGGCAAACTCTCTGGTGCTTGGTGTCATACCTGGCACATAGGAAGACTATCTTGATTGTTGGAGGTCAATCATCTCAGCTCCAGGCCATCTCTGCAGGAGTTCCTCAGGGTAGTGCCCAAGGCCCAGCCATTTTCAGGTGCTTCATCAATGACCTCCCCTTCATCATAAGGTCAGAAATGTGGATGTTCACCGATGATTGCACAATGTTCAGCACCATTCATGACTCCTCAGATACTGAAACAGTCCATGTTCAAATGTAACAAGATTTGGACAATATTCAGGCTCAGGCTGATAAGTGGCAAGTAACATTCATGCCACAAAAATGCCAGGCTATGACCATCACCAATAAGAGACAATCTAACCACCGCCCCATGACATTCAATGGTATTACCATCACTGAATCCCCCACTATCAACATCCTGACAGTCATCATTGACCAGAAGCTCAACAGGTCTCACCACGTCAAAAGAGTGGCTACAAGAGCAGGTCAGAAGCAAGGAATACTGCGGCAAGTAACTCACCTCTTGTCTCCTCAAAGCCTATCCACCATCTACAAAGCACAAGTCCAGAGTGTGATGAAATACACCCCAATCGCCAGGATGAGTGAAGCCCCAACAACACTCAAAAAGCTTGACACAATCCAGGACAAAGCAGCCGCTTGTTTGGCACTACATCCACAAGCATCCACTCCCTCCACCACCGACGCTCAGTAGCAGCAGTGTGTATTATCTACAAGATGCACTGCAGAAATTCACCAAAGATCCTCAGACAGCACCTTCCACACCCACAACCACTTCCAACTCAAAGGACAAGAGCGGCAGATATATGGGAACGTCACCATCCTCAAGTTCCCCTCCAAGTCACTCACCGTCCTGATTTGGAAATATATCGCCGCTCCCTCATTGTTTGCTGGGTCAATATCCTGGAATTCTCTCCCTAATGATATTGTGGGTCAACCCACAACAAGAGGGCTGCAGTGGCTCGAGAAGTCAGCTCATCACCACCTTCTCAAGGGCAACTAGGGATAGGCAAGAAATGCTGGCCAACCAGCGACACCAACATCCCACAAATGAATAAACAAGAAAAATCCTATCTGCTGTAGGATACAATAGGCAAAACCCTGTGGAGGGATTAATAACAGAAGGTGATGAAAGAGAATGCATCCATTTGTATTTGCCAGACGCTTGTGATCACAGTTCACACGAATCCTCAGTAATCGAGATTGGACTGTGCTGACACTGCAAAAAGGGCAATTTGATCCGAGCCATTGGGGCAGGAAGGAAGGCCTGCAAAAACTTTGAATCCCACAGACAACGTCCAGACAGAGTAATGGGGGAAGGAAGATGGGTCAGGGTTGGGAGAAAGAGATTCATGAATCAGAACAAATGAAAAATCAGGCAGGGGAAAATTCACCCAGTAAAAGCCCCAAACCCCAGTCCTGATCAGAGGAACAAAGGTGGCAACTGAAATTAGGAGAGTTATTATCAGAGCCATCCACCTCCATATGCCCAAGCTTCAGTGAGCGGAAGCAATATATAGCTTGGAGTTCTAAAGTAGCAGCCACCACACCACAACAGGAATGTTACAATTATGGGCACACAGGCCACTTTGCAAGGGATTGCAGGGACTGAAATTACTCTGCAGAGGCTGGTATCCTGTCACCAAGTCACCCTCTATTTACACATGGAGAGTCCTTGACACTGATTTAGCTTCCTCAGAGTCAGTTCTCAGGGTAAACAAAACATGTCTCTGACACTCCCATTTTTATCCATCAACCAGGGCTCCCTGATTGGACCAGATTAACAGCCCAGTCAGGGAACTCATATTCTATGAGATCCTCCCGGCTGACCTCGTTACAATTACGACATCTCCCTGCCCCTCTGAGTCCGAGGACATAGGCTGGTCCTTTCTCTTATATGGTGTCCTGGGGCATTTTAGAACCAGGTCTGGTTTTTCTAGTACAGTCTTTGAAATAGGTTTCATGTAACACACAGTAGCTTCTCTCTTGTGCATGGTACATTTTGGAAGAAATTCATTCTCCTTTCAGGTGGTAAAGGTGTCGAAGCAGCGACATCTGTCATGTCCACCTCAGATTCCGAGATCTCTTAGACACTTGATGTAGAGGCAGAACCCATGGGTTCCAAAACCATTGTATAGGCTGTCAAGGACTTGGGCTCATTTTTCCCCAGCACTGTTTGCGAGTTTGCAGCTTTCATATGGTCCTTGCGCTTGTTCAGGACCATTACACCTGCCCAAACATTATCTGTCACTGGACCTGACTTCAATTCAACCATGCCTCTTACCCATGCAGGACCATTCCTGTGGTTTCTACACCAAGCTTTGTCATCTGAAATAAACTGTCTGTCTCCCTTAATAGAGTCCTGTGTCTTAATGCCATTTCAACTTCCCGCCAAGGTCCAGGAAGATCAGCAACTCGGCTAGAGGTATTCTGCAGTCGCATGAATGGTGCTCCTACATTCAAATAGGAATGGGGACAGGTTAGTACTGATAAAGATGCAGGCTGTTCTTCAAAGCTGCATAAAGCCTCAAAGCTTCTTCAGCTACTCACAATGTGGTCTCCTCTACTTTGGGGAAACGAAGCGCAGACTTGGTGACCGCTTTGCAAAACATTTCCGTTCTGCTAACAAAAAAGACCCTGAATTATCTAGTGCTTACCACTTTAACGTGCCATCCTGTCCCCTGACCAACATCTCTGTCTCTGGCTTGCCGCAGTGTTCCAGCAAAGCCCAGTGCAAACTAAAAGAACAAGACCTCATTTTTTGCTGGAGGGCCCTACAGCCCTCAGGACTCAATATTGAGTTCAATAATTTTAGGGCCTAAACTCTCCCCTGTCCCAGCAACACTCCCCACCCCCACCCCACACACCAGGCCTTGTTATCACACAGCCTGCCATTATAAACCCCCTGTTGTTAGTCACTAACAGTCCCCCTCCCAGCCTGATTATTACCAACTCTTTGTCTGTCCAACTGTTATTCTCTCTCTTTAGGCTCTATTGTGTTGTTTACTCCATACTCTATACCTCTCCCCTTTTTTCTGCATGTAAACTGACATTTTCCCAGCAACCATCAGTTCTGTGGAAGGGTTACTGGACCCCAAAAGTTAACTCTGCTTTTTACTTCACAGATGCAACTTTGTTTTGGTAATTGTATTTTCAAGCCTGCCTTCAAAATTTGGACTGCTCTTTCTGCCAGACTATTGGATGATGGATAGTATGGAGCTGAATTACCATTTGACTTTAGGGAATACTCAAATTCCCTGCAGCTAAACGATGGCCAGTTATCTGTTACCAACACTTCCAGGAGTCTGTGCATTGCAAAAGACATGTGCAGTTTTTGTATTGTCGCCCCTGTGTTTGATGAATGAACTCAATGCATGTCCAGCCACTTTGCGTGGGTGCCTGCAATGACTAAAAACATGTACACCTTGAAAGGACCTACAGAATCAATATGCAACCAAATCCAGGGTTTACCCAGCAATTCCCACAATTTGTCCTTGGTGGGACTCTGGGCACTGCCCCAACAATAAAGCTATGTCTGCAGCCAGGCCTGGCCACCAGACTTAACTTCTTAGCCAGATCTTCATTTTGGAAGCCCCTGGATAATCCTGGTGGAGGTGTGCACTTTTGCTCAGGACAGTCACCCTTGCTGCCTGCAACAACATACGGTCCTGTACTGTGATTTGGTCTATCCGGGTTCAAAAATGTTTTAATTTTGGTTCTGGCCTTTTGGGCCTTTTGGTTTCCCCATTGCTATCTGCTGTTTCAGTTTACCCAGGGCCGGATCTCTCTGCATCTGATATTGTTAGCTGTGATTGGGAGTGCATCCAGAAAATTAAAAACCATCAGGGACCATTCCAGAGGTGATACCACTGCTGGTTATCTACCAGTGGGAGGTAGCTCAATGCATCTCCATTTGCTACTTGGCCTCCTGGACAGTATTCCAACTTGTAATTATACGCACTCATTATTTAAGCCTACCACTAAATTTGGCCTGAAACTATGGACAGCACTGCTTTGACCTCTCTTAGGAGACCTAGCAGGGGATTGTGGTCTGATATTATAACAAGTATATGTCTGTAAAGGTATTGGTGGAACTTGCTAACTCCAAATATGATTACCAAACCTTCATTCTCTATCTGACTGTACTTACACTCTGCATCAGCCAATGTCTTGGCTACATCATCATTTCCGAGGCCAAACCTTTTTAAAGAGTTGATGCAAAGGTGTCGGGATTGAGGCCAGGTTATATATGAACTTTCCATAATAATTCACCAGCCCAAAGAAAGACCTAAGCTCTGGTACAATTGTGGGAGCCGGAGCACCTTTGATTGCCTTTGCTTTATCTCCCAAAAGGTGTAACCCAGTCTTGTTGACTCTATAGCCCAAGTAGGTCAAGATGGGTGCCTAGAACACACATTTTTACCTTCTAAGATGCACACTCACATGGGAGAAATGTCTAAAAACTATGTTCAAGTTCTCTAAATGCTTCTTATTGGTCTTCCCTGTTATTAGAATGTCGTCTGGATAAATAGTGTCGTTGGGTAGACCTTGTAAAATGTTCTGAATTGTTAGCTGACAAATTGCACAGGCTGACCTTACCCCAAATGGCAGTGTTACATATTGGTACAAACCCTTATGGGCATAAATTGTAGCCTAGTGCTGGGAATCCTCAACTAACTACAATTGAAAGTACACATGGTTCATGTTCAGATTCGTGAAGGATAGCCCCACACCAGGTTTGAACATAAATCCAGTATGTGAGGGATTGGGTACTTATCCAGCTGCAGAAAGTGGTTTACTGTTTGTTTAAAATCCCCACAAAGGCGAATCAATGTGTCCGGTGCTGACCACTCTACAAATTATGCTGGATTGATAATTCCTTCACTCTCCAGCCTTCCCACCTCTGCTTCTACTTTTCCCCAAAAGTCAAATAACACTGGGTGGGCCTTGCAGAATCCTGAAATTGCTTCCTGGTCAACACGCAAGGTGATAGTCCCTAGGCCTTCCTGAAAAAAAAAATCCAGATATTTCATTCGGAGTTCACGGAGGCAGCCATTTTCTCATTGCAAAATTGTTAAACCAACCTAGGTGAATATTTCTCAACCAATGTCGCCCCATCAAGCTTGGGCCTAAGTCTTTTATGACAATAAGTGGTAACTGAACCAGCTGCTTCTCATGCCAGAACGGAATCAAAGTTGTCCCCTTAATCTGTAAAGGTTCCCCAGTATAGGTTCTCAGTCTAGCAAGGTCTTGCGCAAACCTAAGAGTTAGAGTCCACAGTGAACTTTGTTATAGACTAATTCTGTGATCACTGAAATGACCACACAAGTATTGACATCCTTTAGAACTGGGTGACCATTTAACTGGACCTTTGCATTGATTGGTTTTGATTTGGATGTTGCAAAGCAATTTAACTATTCCAAACCAGATGTAGGTGGGCTTTCTGGGGTGTGCACTTTTTTGGATATCAACATATGTGTTGTCTTACTCAATTTAGATCTCATGGACTCTTTTGGTGTCTCGAGTCTGCATATTGGCAGCAACTGCAATGCTGGCCCAGATCCTGCAGAAAATTGTAACCTTTTGCCTAAGTTTTGGCTTTGCTTTCAGGTTTTTCTGTAGGCTGACCTAAAGTCCATCTGTCTAGAATATATCTTGAGTGAAGAAAGTCAATTGTTTTCACTCGAGTGGTGTCCCCCAAGCTCAGTCGGGTTGGCAAGAGTGTCCACTTCCATCCAAATACCCTGTAACTCATACTCTCCACTTGCTGCATTTTCCAATGTCCAATCCAGTTGTGGTACCTGTTTAAATTCCAGCTGGGCTTCAACTAGTAGGCACTTTTGTATGGTTGCATCATTAATCCCACATACCAAACTATCCCTTAGCAGCTTATTAAGGGTTAGACCAAAGTCACAAATCTCTGCCAGTCATCTTAACCTTGTCAAAAATCCTGATGTGAATTCCCTGGTTCTCAAATTGCTGAGTAAAATTGATAGCTTCTCAGACTTAGAGGAGGCTTGAAGTTGTAATGTTCCTGAATTAAATCTGTCAACTCTTGAAAGATTTCTGTATCTGTTACCTCAGGGGAGGTTAGACTCCTAACAACCAAAAAAGCTATGGGTACACAAGCTGAGAGGAGAATTTTGTCTACATTTTCATCTGCCCTAATGTCATTTGCCCAGAAAAAAATAACACATTCTTTCCACATACTGGGTCCAGTCTTTGATGACAGGATCGAACGAGTTCAGTGTCCCAAATAATTGTTTGATGCTAGAAATGCTTACCCCAAGTCAATAACAACTGTTGCAAGTATACTTCTCCCTCATCCCCACTGAAATAAGTCCACAGAAGCCAGTATCTTGTCATCAAGTCACCCATTATTTGCACATGGAGAGTCTTTAACACTGATCCAGCTCCCTCAAAGCCAGGTCTCAAAGTGTTCGGGATGTCTCTGTCACTGGGTGATGCTAGATTATGTTTCCCAGTTTAAATTCCATAGGTTATGCCTCCTCCCCTTCCTGTAGGTGCCCTGCGAATCTGTTCAGAATTTTCTTACAGGCGGGCCAAACGTTAAAGCAAGGAGTCCCGAGCCCTGTACCATCTACCAACAACTCATCAATATGGCCGGTTAAGAAACCGGATGGCTCTTGCAGCTTACCATGAATTACAGGGAACTAAATAAAATCACGCTAATCAGAATACAGACACTAGCAACTCACCTCAAAACCATGTTGAGGAAATCCCCAAGGTCAAAAAATTTCATTGCATCGGACATTGGTGGTGAATTTTGGTCCATTCCCCTCCACTGACTCTGCCAAAATCAATTTACATTACGCAGGCACTTGATTTCCCTAGGTTTTCACAATTCTCCGACAATATTTCAGCAGTTGATGGCTTAAGGGCTATAGAGGTTTTCCTGACTTGTTAATAGAGTCAGCTAAAACCCCATAGCATGCTGGGCCCTAATGTTGCAGTGTCACGACATTATGGTTAAGCGAACCAGGATAACTTTGTACCTTTGTAGCCAACAATTTGAGCTATGAGGGTGAACCCCAAGAGTGTCAGTTAGTGACTAAAAATATCTCCATGGGACCATTTGTGCCAAAACAAAACAGTGAAGACCCAAGGGAACCTAGGGAGCAGAAAAGAGACCTCCTTGTGAGAATATTCATGGACAGATCCATTGCGTTGGAGATGGTACGTGACAGGATGTGATAGGGGAACGATAGAAGCGAATCCCTTATAGAGTTAGTGCCAAAGATCCCCAGCAAACTGAGTCTCAGGCTGTTGAGCTAGCAGCTGTAACCTCTGGGGTCAGCCATCCTGAAAAATGTCCCGTACCGGCAGACATACACTCAGACAGTGAGCATGTCTGTAACTGGTTAACATTTTGCTGGTGGCCAGAAATGAGAAATGGCACGAAACACTGTGTTGAGAATTGTATCATCTGTGCCATAAACAACCCAGACAAGTATGCTAATGCAGGAGAGTTATAACATACTGGACCAGTAGCAGGACAATGGACTGATGTTCAAATAGCGCCCCACCACCCTGTAAAGCAGGATTAAAATATATCCTGGTCAACACGGACATTTTCAGCAAATAGGTAGAGGCATTCCCCACTGGAATGAACACTGCTAAAGTTACAGTGGGCATCTTAATTCAGAATGTTTTCACTAGATGGAGTCTTCCACACAGTATACACTCAGAGCGGGGAATCCCTTTCACAATCCAGGTAATGCAGGCAATGATGAATATACTTGGAACATAGCTTTAACGTTTGTCCCTATGCTCATAAAGAACTCACCATCCATTTCAACTGGATTCACCCCTCTCCCCACATTCTTATGATAGGACGCCCCGTGAGAGGTATCCAATAGAACTGATTTGACTGAGCCCGAGATTGAAGGCCTCTGTTGCAGGAAAACTATGAAAATTCCTTTCGCAAATGTGCAGGTTGCACATAGAACAGTGGCCATCAGAATGGAGAAAAGGTAATGTAGACCAAGACACACTTTGATTGGAAGGAAAGCCCAATAGAGTATGAGGAAAGGCAGCGGGCAATGTTATATATTTTCCAGCCAGGAACATTGCTATGCCCTGGATATTCAGGGTGCTCACTCAGTGGTGGATAACTTCAGCCAAACCACATACAGAATTTTATTAGCTACAGGAAAAACTAAGTCGTATCTCGTTAATCAGATAAAGGCCTACAGAACCCAAAGCAACAGTTACTAACCCCACGTGCTTCTAAGGGAACTGGAGAAAGCATACCCTTAAGGTGAGTCCTGATCTGAACCCCAGAGCAGTCACTGAGCCAGACCCAATTCAAATTCCTGATCCAAATCCAGGGCCAGTCCCAGTTACTGATCCAGGCCAGGATGCTGGGATAGCTCTGAGCTCTGTCCTTCCTGAGGCCTCAACCTCAGGAACAGATCTGCAGCTGGCATCACCAATTCTGGCCATAAGAGGCAGACTTCCGTGTGCAGCAGCCCTGAAGCAAAATGGATGGTTAGACATAGTCTGCCCAAGAAAGTACCCTAGCACTCTAGCCCAGCGAAAAAGACAAACCCTATATGAAGCAGTCATTCTGACACTGCTATCAAGATGTGGTTGAGGATCAAGTTCCCAGCAGGCAGAGCCCTCCCACCCAGGCATGGGGCCTGATTCTCTGTCACACACACATAGACACGCATATGCACAAACATGCACACAGGTGTGCATACACACACACACACACACACACACACACACACACACACACACACACACACACACACACACACACACACACTCCATTACACCCCAGCTCAAGTGCTCGTTTGGTTGTTAATCCATTCTGGTCATGGAAGAACACGGAGTTACGGCACCGTACAGTATAATAGATAGCCATCATCATCACTTCTGTCTTTTCACTCTTTGGCTATTTCTTGTCAACTCATTTTCAAGTTATTTGAATCAAAGGTCATTTTGTTTTATGGCTATACTTAATCACCTCTAAATTTTAACTATCTGGACATCCGACAGTGCTAACACAACAGCCTGTTTCTGAACCCACCACCCCCCAGACCGTACCCACCACTCCCTGCCCCCCATCGTTTTGGATTAACAAACATGAGGCCTGAAGTGATGCCTGATGTAAACATGTTTGACTAACAAAAGACAAATTGGGGGAAAAGTTAAAAATTTTGGGAGGAGCTTGGGCAAAAATCAGGCGGAGTTAGAGTAAAAATCTCCGCTAGTGGAGAATGGTGGGAAATGTCTAAACTTGGTCAGAAATTATAGAAGGATAATAACAGATACCACCTTTCCAGGATGACAATATACTGTCTCTTGGGCTACATCATCCTCTGGATTGCTAGGATGCAATGGGCAGAAGTGCTAAGTGGGCACAAGTACACATATTCCAGTATATATGGTTTGCAACACTGGAGGCGGGCGATGTGAGGATGGTGCTTTGTGAATCCATCCCAGCAACTCCATGATGTTTCGGTGTAACAACTAGCCTATGCACAGAAAGACAAAATGGGAGCTCAGATTATGGTTATCCAAGCAGAGGCGCCACAGGCGAGTGGTGTAGTTTTTCTACTCATGGATAGACAGAAATGGGGTGTTTAGCTACTGGTCCGGGGAAAGGGCTAGATATCGAGCAAGGGTGCCCCAGGATGGTACTAGGGGGAGCTATGTCCTGTGGTTAGAAATTTGAAATTAAAACTTACCAGAGATGTACCTGTTCATGTTTGAATGAGGAATACCCAAGCACACCAAAATGAGTGGTTTTAAAACAAACTGGTAAAATCCTGTACCACAACATACACCACAAAATTGTACTGATGGCGTCAGATATATCTGGAACCCAGCTGACAGAGTGGTGCCCTTTCTAACATCAGAAATTATTGTATTTGACCCTTTGGTTGTTAGGAAGGAAAACAGGGATTGACACGGGGAGGCCAGACCCAGGCCTTCAAGGTGTAATAAAAGAGATATGTTGAATGATGTGGCAATAGGGATGTTGTTCAGTCAATACCCTCTATTTAGGTAATTTGGATAATACGCTCTGACTTCTAACCCAGCAAGTTAAACAGACCATGGATAAGATTAATTTAGCCAGTTGGCACAATTCCAAGGGGGAAATACAGGAAGTTCAGGCAGGCTAACACCTGGTAACAGTGACAATAAGGACACACCAGGACATTAAACAAGGTCATTCAGGAAAAGATAAATGGTGACATTAAATAGCAGAATAGGACCGTGTGCAGCCAGTGGGTGATTGAGCTGTTGAGGGAGAAACTCGATCAGGCTAAGAAGGAACTGGCCCTGTCTTGGATTAGTAATGAGTAGATAGAGCGCTTGTTCCATGGAAAAAGCCATCCCGTCATTTCACGTTGTCAAGTATGGCAACTGACCAACGTCTGGTTTAACAACAATTGTAAGGGGACCTCAGGAAAGGCTGTGGATATGGTACTGGGGATCCCGATCATAATGCCAAACCAAAATTGGTTACAAGTCTTTGAGATGGAAATGTCAGCATTATCTGAGAGGGAGTATGGTTAGAATACGATGGCACCCTGAAAAATGGATAAATATCAGGAGACAAAGGAAATAACTGTGTTCCCCCACCACATATATTCAAATGAACATTCTTTTGGTAGTTTTTGGACAAATGTTGTTCTAAGTTGTGCTGTAGAGATCCAGACCCTGAACACAAATATCACTAGGGTAGTGTATGGGGGAATGGGAGAATACTGCGTCACAGCTTCCAGCAAATCCTACAGTATGGAACCTTCACAGTGACATCCACAAAATATTTTTTGTATTAGATCGTACATACCCACCAGGGTATGCCTAACTGGTTCACAGAATCCACAGGTGGAGTCATATCTTTGTCAATGTCAATCGCGAACTCAAACTTTAGGGGATTATTAGAGAAAGTACAACGCCTGCATTGAAGTCCTATAAGGAAAATCACAACAGGTTGGAACACAACTGGCAAATGCAAACTAAGTTTCTGTCAATGTTATTTGACAAAGCAAATTAAAGACCATCAGGGAAATCAAAGTGACTAATTAATGAGATGAGACAGTAAGAACTGCAGATGCTGGAGTCAGAGATTACACAGTGTGGAGCTGGAGGAACACAACAGGCCAGGCAGCATCAGAGGAGCAGGAATGTGGCTCTTTGGGGTCTTGAAGTGTCCTGACACTAAATATCAACTTTTGTGCCCCTCTAATGCTGCCTGGCCTGATGCGTTCCTCCAGCTCCACACTGGGTTATGTATAATTGATGAGATGAGTTCTGGGAATGGGTCTCAAATGTGTAGGGACACCCTTGGGAAGGTTTCTTATCACACCTAGCTGTGTTGTTCACCCTGTTTACTTTGAGCCACCTCACTGTCCTCACAGTTAAATTCGTCCACTGGAAGAAGGAACTCATCCTGAAATTACCTATGGACTCTATGAATCTGGACTCCATCATGAAGGACTATGTGAATCGTTGAATAGTATGAATTTAACGTTATCAAGTGTTGCTAATCTCAGAAGGCTTGAGTGTATGTAAATAGTGACTAATTCTCAATTTGCAGGAAAAGAAGGAGATTCCAATGGCCCTGCTCAAATTTATGTACTGTTGTGGGGTAATATTCTGTCTCAGATGGATAGAGCTAGATAGAAAGTAAATATTGTAGGAACTTGGAAAAGGCTCATATATTGTTTTCGGGAAGGAATTTTAAAAAAATGAAATCAAGTTGAACTGCAAACTGAATTCTGTGCCCCTTTGTCTGCCTCACGTGCAAGAGTACTTTGGTAAAGTGTTTTTAATAGATTGACAGATCAAAGTGTCTAAAACACAGGTAACATGGGGGATAAGGGTTAACAAAGAGATACAAAACCTATAATTTCCATTTAGAGAGGCTGAATAAAAGAAGTTCCCAAGAACAATAATGTTTGCAAGTTGACAACTGTCAGTGATTATCTGCTCAATGAACACCTGGTAAATATTAAGTGTAATGCAAATGTTGTTTCTACCATACTGATCTTTAATTAATTGCTTTTAATCCACACTATACTCAACAGGACATTTGGAAGTTCATAGCAAAGATGATTTTTCTGAACCATTTATATTTATCACTGTTCTCTCTATGTTTAGCTTCATTGTCTCATTAGCCTTCACCTTGAGGCCCACTTTGTCCTCGTGATTTCCTTCATATCTCTTTTCTTTGGCCTTTCTACTTATCTCTTTCAATCTATCTTTCTCTTGTTTCCTTCTTTCCTTCGCTCCCCATTTCCATCTATGTTTCAGCCTTGGCTCATTGGTAGCAATTTTGTCAGAAGTTTGTTGGTTTAAATTCCACTTCAGATATATGAATACATAATTCACACTGATACTCCAGTTCAGTGCCAAGTACAACATTGTTGGTGGTTTCGGATGACATGCTGAACCAGGATCGTGTATGCTCTTTCCGATGGATGTGAAAATTCCCCTGCCAGTCCGAGAAGAAGATCTGGAGTTGGAGGTGTTTGGAATCTCTTGGGGCCATGATGAAAATGTATTCTTCAATCAACATCACTTAAAAACAGGTTATTTTGCCAGTATGTTATTCCTGCTTGTGGCACTTTGCTGTGTACAAATGGGCATTTGCTAATTAGAGTTAGATTTAGGTTTTTTATTGTCAGATGTACTCAAGTACAGAAGTACAGGAGTACATTTAAAATGTACATTGGCGCCACGCACTGTGCCATCTTAGGCACAAAAAAATCTATGTACAAAAACTTAGGAACAAAGTACTAAAAGAGAGAAACAAAATTTTAAAAAATTACAGTAGTAATTTGCTTCAACAGTATTAAGAGATAACAAGGTGCGGAGCTGGATGAACACAGCAGGCCAAGCAGCTAGTCTTGGGACATCTTAAAGTTGCAATAAGTATTATATGTATGTGGCATTTTTGACTTTCTCTTTGCCCGCCTCTTTCTCATGCAGTTTCCTTCCTTTTTCTCATCCCTTCATATTCTCAGATCTTTTATTTCAAGTCTTCACTTGTCCAGAACATTACTGTGATTATTTAAAGCATATACACATATGAGGAGCCACTCCTAGAAAAACGTGGGGACTTTCCTAACCAACATATTTGACTTTCTATGTGCCAGCAGCAACAGCGCTTGCCCTGCATGCCATCCAATTTTAACCAGTGGCCAGGTGAAGCCCGAAGAATTTGTTTACAAGACTACCGTACACGTGAAGTAAAAACCTGTTATAATGTGTGTATTGCACTATTTTACTACCTAACTCAGCCCCGTATTTCCAGATTGCTTTAAATGTAACGGAAGGCTGAATTTGGGCTTACACTTGAGATTGATTTGGAAACCAAACTTTGTAAGTATCATTCAACTAAGCTGTTATTCAGGAAATTCAGCATCTATTTTTTTCCTAATGCTACAGATAACAAAGAGCATGTGGATAAAGGTAAAATTTTTTATCAAGCTAGAATACCTTGTAGAATCTTCCTGATTCTTTTATCAATGCTAACGTGAACAAACTGGAAACCCTGCTGGAATTAGCAGGAGATGTTTGCCTTACACTGTAAAGATGATGTAGTGCTTTTGTGACATGTGCTTAGCGGCAGGTCTCCTTTGATCTGTGTCACCAATGAAAATTTAAAGCCCTGTCAGTGTAACAGATGGAACACACACATACACAACAAGTGACAACAGGCCAGCATTACACTAGCACGAGTAGAGCCAGTCACTTGGGGAGGGGAGGACAGGGGTGACAGAGCTAACAGGTGTTCTTGGGGATCCTGAAGCCTCATCATGTAGGCCTCATATAGGCCAGAATCAGGTGGCCAATTGTTAGAGCTGCAGGTTGCAATAACGCTGTTTACTGGGTGGTCCTTTTTTCTATTTTAGTACCCATGACAGCAGGGGCTAACGCTTCCTTTGAAGCTTTGTCAATACATCTTACATGATCATGTGAACTTGTTGTGCTTTTTGAAATTACGTAATCAAAATTGAAGTATGATGCTTTTACTTTCATGCTATACATAGTAGTTCAGCACAAAGAGTTGGACTTTAATGCTTCAACTTGCAGACAAAGAGGGAGATTGGTTGTGTGGGGATCCTGGAAGCTTCTGTAGCACCTCTGTCACTGGGTTTTTAACACAGCCACTATATTAGCATCTGACATCAGGATTTTGCGGGAACAGGACATGGGGATATAATTTCATTCCACTTGCAATTTTTTCAATTGAAGAAGGTCAGCCAGCATGATATATGAAAGAGAGTCCAGGTATTACAATACAGAAAGGAAGTATGGCAATAAGGTCACAGCTCTGTGCAGATCAAAAATCACATGACACCAGGTTATCGTCCAACAGATTTATTTGAGAACACTAGCTCTCAGAGCATTGCTCCTTCCTCAGGTGTAGTCAGAGAGGAGATGTCAAGATGTAGAAATTATAAATTAAAGATCAAAGGAGCATACAACTGTGAACGTATTGAATAGACCAAAATTGCTTGCTGACTTCCTACTATTGAATCCTTTGGTCAGTTAGAAATGTGATGCAAGATTTGTTTGATTAAAATGCAAATCCCAGAATTTCTTACAAGTCACTGCCCTGAGATAACTAAAGGTTTTTCAGTGTATACAAGAGGCAACATCTCAAGTCAGACAATACATTTTAGATTAGATTAGATTCCCTAGAGTGTGGAAACAGGCCCTTTGATCCATCAAGTACATTCCACCCCTTGAAGCATCCCATCCAGACCCATTGCCCTACGAACACTATGGGCAATTTGACATTGCCAATCCACCTAGCTGCACATCTTTTGGACCATGGGAAGAAACTGGACCAACTGGAGGAAACCCACACAGACGCAGGGAGAATGTACAAACTCCGCACAGACAGTCACCTGAGGCTGGAATCAAGCCCAGGCTCCTAGTGCTATGAGGCTGCAGTGTTAACCACTGAGTCACCGTGCCACCCTGTGTGAGGGCTTATTTAGAATCAATCTGCGTTTTAACCTGGAGTCAGACTGGTTTTATTTACAAAGCAGGAATTTATAAAATGCCCTATTGACTGCATCTTTCCACAAAATGTGTGCTCTTTGAACAAAGTATCCGCAAATGCAAATTGACCCGGTAGATTTATAAGTGTGTGTGTGTGTGTGTGTGTGTGTGTGTGTGTGTGCACGTGTGCAGGTGCATGTGCGTGTGAGAGAGAGAGAGAGAGCGAGAGGGAGTGTGTGTAGGTGTGTGCCTGTATGTGTGCTTGAAAGAGAGCATGTACCCATGAGGAAGGCCTCAACCATGAACCTGGGTTCAAGTTGCACTACAGGTGACCCACTACACTATACTCTCTCTCACATACACTTACTGACACTCACACAGACCCTCTCTCTCACACACACTCACACACACACAC
Source organism: Stegostoma tigrinum (assembly GCF_030684315.1). Taxonomy (NCBI): domain Eukaryota; kingdom Metazoa; phylum Chordata; class Chondrichthyes; order Orectolobiformes; family Stegostomatidae; genus Stegostoma; species Stegostoma tigrinum. The sequence goes on from NC_081370.1 coordinate 22,590,912, forward strand.
ACACACACACACACACACACACACACACATACACACTTGCAGATTTGTCTTTGCAGATGCATTCTATTTCGTTCAAAAAGCACACAATTTGTAGAGACAGGCGGTCAATGGGGCATTTTATAAATTCCTGGTTTGGAAACCAGTCTGACTCTAGGCTAAAACACAGGCAGATTATATACAATGCCTCATACCTAAAATACATTGTCTGACCTGAGACGTTACTTCTTGGATACACCTGTAAACCTTTTAGTTATCTTAGGGCAGTGACTTGTATGAAATTCTGGGACTTGTATTTTAATTGAAAATTACATCTCCTTTCTAACTGACTAAAGGATTTAACAGGAGGGATTCAACCAGCCATTTTGGTCTATTCAATACATTCGCATCAGTTGTATGTTCCTTTGATCTTTTATTTATAAATTCTGTGTCTTGACATCTCCTCTCTCACTATACCTGAGGAAGGAGCAATGCTCCGAAAGCTAATGTTTTCAACTAAACCTGCTGGACTATAACCTGGTGTGGTGTGAATTTTGACCTTGTCCAACCCAGTCCAACACTAGTACGTCCACATCACAGCTCTGTGCTCCAGCGCATAAGGATCTAAGATTCTGTTCATTCTGATGGGAAGGGAGAAGTCAGGTGGAGAGAATAAGAAATAGCAGAGGCAATGAGCTGTGAGAGTGTGATGCCATGTTCCTCCATATAACATCGGAACAGGTTTAATGGCCTGTTCAAGAAGAGGTATGTGGCATGACATATCCTGATATGCATCTAACTATAGCCTCTAGGTCCAAGCCTAACAGTATGAATCACTGCTTATTCCAGATCACTTTAAAGATATCTCATTCCTGCCTTTTCTAGCAGCACATCACATCACCCATAAATATCTACCACTAACATGTAGGTTCATGGAATACAATGTGAGAAAGTATAAGGTTGGTCAGAAGAATAGAGAGTGCAGGCAATTTTCTAAATGGGGAAAGAATTTGGAAATCTGCAGCATAATGGAACTTCTCTTCAGGTTAACAAGCAGGTTCAGATATCAGTTAGGAAGGAAAATGCAGTGTTTGCATTCATTTTGAGACAGCTAGAATATAAGAGCAGAGATGTACTGCTGAGTCTTTGGTCAGACTACATTTGGAACATTGTGGGCAGTTTTGGGCCCAGTATCTTAGGAAGCACGTGCCAGCATCAGAGGGGTTCCAGTGGATGTTTATAAGAATGATCTTGGGGATGAAGAGCAGGTCACCTGAGGAGATCAACTGCGCAGCCACTGGCCCCATCCACAGACTTTGACATCAGTAACGTCCCAGTCTCACCTATGTACTCATGACACACCACAAATCTACTTATGTATAGGGCTCAGCAATTTAATCCTGCACTTTGGAATGCGCCAGCACCTTTCCTTTGATGCTGTTGCAAAGCCACTTTGCACACAGGGACAGGCACACATCTTATAGATTCAATCATCTCAATAATCTTTGGTTGTTCTCCTAGTGCTCATAGAACATACTAGAGTACTCATTGCATTTCTACCTTGCCTTGCATTTTTGCACTTCTCCCCTTTAACCAGAGCTTAAATGGCCACAATGCCTCTGTCCTGCCTTGTTTAGTGCAACAAAGTCAGGCAGTTTGGTCATGGTTGTCAGCTGCCATCAATCAAGGGGTGGTCATGTGGCTATATGGCACAATGGTCCATCAATCTTAACTTACACCATCTGCCAGCAGCTTACATGGCAAACATGCTGCATTGGCTTCTTCTAACTGGCCATGTGTCAAAGTCTAAAGAGAGGAAACCTCAGTCAAGTGAAAGAGAGACAACCTTCAGGCGGGGGGTCCTGGCACAGTTAGTCTAGGATCTTGGGCATGGTCAGTTGACTGCTTGGGGCAGTCAGGTTCAGAGGCTCTGTACATCTGCAGTCACAGTCATCCCTGAAAATTCAGTGGCACCATTCTGGGGAGCCGTGTAAGCCAGTTGGGGACTTACGCACAGCTCAGTCAGAGATCTGGTCCTTCATCAGACAGGATTATCCATCTACCACAAGGTCAGGCAGCTGGACCCCATAGAATATGAGTTCCCTGATTGGGGTTGTTCATCTGGTCGAATCAGGGAGCTCTGGCTGATAGTTAGAAACAGGAATGTCAGAGATACTAACACTCTGAGGGCTGGATCTGAAGTGGCAGTACTAAAGTCATGTGCAAAAAAATGGTGACTTATTTGCTATGGGGATCTTTGGAGTTATTTTATTATCCAAGTCATTTGGGGGGCTGGGTTATGATCAATCTGGGTGGTGGTGGTACCTGGCCACTATAATTGGAGAATATTAGCAATCGCGGCTGGGGAGCTTAATTGTGGGGTTTGAAGAAAGCATGATGGAGAACAGAAATGATAACAATTGTGAAAGGAGGAAACTATAAAGGCGGGGGGAAGCAACAGAGATTGAGATGATAGGGGGAAAGGGTTACTGTGCTCGTGGCCGTTGACGGTCAGCTACACGGTGGCTTTGATACGGGATAGTGCATGACTACACCTGGCATACTGAGGATGAGAATCTGGTCTTCAGGAGGTAAATTGGGGAGATAAACAGTTAAATCAACCGAACAAAAATAAAACAAAGAACTGCAGATGCTGGAAATCAGAAACTAAAACAAAAATTGCTAGACAAATTGCAGGTCTGGCTGAAGCTGTGGAGAGAGAAGCAGAGTTAACGTTTCAGGTCCAGTGATCCTTCGTCAGAACATTGTTGTGTTGAATGTACCATATTGCCATGTCAGACATGGTGTACTGTTCTCCTCAGTGAAGTCAGCGTTCCCACAACTCACATCTTGGACCATAAAACATGGTGTAGCCCTAAGAATAGCTGGCCTTTATTCCTTCTGTCTGGTAGCTGCAGCTAGATAGATATTTGCTTATGTATCTCAAGATGAAGAGTGAACGTTAATTTGCAAATGTGAGAAATTATTTGCAACCAAGTCTCACCTGTACCACTAATGTGCCTTCAGAGAGATTTTTTCCCTCCTTTCATTCCACTTATGTCTTGGTGCATCCCTGGGTACGTAGTTGGGATGGAGGGAGTCTGCTCTATCGTGAAGCCTTGGGACTTTGATCAGATGTTTGCAGCTGGAGAGCCCAGACAAGCTGAGGGTTTGCCCTGCCATGAAGCAGATTAACTTTCCTCATCTTGAACTCCCACCGAGCAGAGTGAGGCCAGCAGGATAGAGGTGTAAGGCCAGGCTACCTCTGGACTGTTGTGATTGGAGACATCTGGGTGGACCTGTAAATGGTTCCTCTTCCAGCAAGGTCCCTTTTAGGCCATCTTGTCTCCTATGTTGAAGGGCACCTGGAATATTCTTAAATATTGCCATTTACCCTTTGCCTTTCTCAGCACCAATGGCTATAGCACGGAGTGCAGATCGGTGCAATTATCGAGAGGACACTGTGCTGGGACTTAGAAGTCCATTGCAGCTGCCAACTTGTCTGTGGAGATAGCCAGATGCTCACATGCCTGAGCCAGCTTGGTTCAAACAGTGATGGAGGAGTCCTCCAAGTCCTCCAACGTTTGAGTCAATTTGCCCAGTTTTGAACAAGTGAGCGAACAAGTTACATGCGATCGTGAGAGATACAGAATACACCCCTTGGAAGGCGGTGGCTGCAGTAGTAAAGATAGAGTAATTGCAAAGTATCAGCGAGAAGATGGTATCACTTACGCTGATGGAATGGAGACAGACATTAACCTTCTTCCTACAGTGCTGTGTATTCCTCTAGATAACTGAAACTGCTTTAGCCTCGGTGGCAACCTCAGAGCCAGTGGCACGGTCTGCTGTTGTGGCCTTCACTGATGGCCCCAGGGGAAGACGATGACCTATGTCCGCACCTTGTTGTCGAGCAGGACTTCCAGGTCCCTACCTGTAAATCAGCATGCCCCATTTCCCTTGTCTACAACATCTGGGGCAAATGTCAGGAACCAGGCTGAGTTTTAAAGATGATGCAAGTACAAAACATGCTGGTGAATGTCAGGTTCTCAGCAGAGAGCAGGATAGTTCTGGGAATGGCATGTGGTAGGAGAGTCATGGTAGGCATTTAATGAGATGAGTTTGGCAAGATATGGTGAGTAAACACGCCACACCTAGTGGTAGAAATCACTCCACGAAACTCATCAGAACATGGGCTTAGCTACGAAGAAACCTAAGATTCAGCCTTCAGTCTTTGGTCATGGAGCTATTTAAATTTTCAACAATTTTCAGTGGAAGGTAAGCCAAAAGACTTCTTAGGGAAGATCACCAACCCCAACAACACGTTCTGGACTGTGGTCATCTACATCAATAAATATTTAATCAGTGTCATGTTAGACATGTGTAACAGTAGTGTCAGACAAAGAATAGTGGTTAACGATATATTGCTTTCTATTCTTGAGCAATACCAGAACAGGATATATATATTTATATATATATATGTATCTATGTAAAATATGCATACATACATATACACATATATACATGCATATCACTTAATTTAAAGCAGAATTTATTTTTGTTTTATTTTTCAGCCATTCCTCATTTGCTAACTTCTCACCTCAGGGCTAGCAGTGTGAGCGAGAGCTCAGCACAAAAAGAAAAGCTGATGCTGTAGTGCATTAGTGAGGGCATGTTACATTATCAGAGATGCAATCTCTCAAATGAAATATTTAACTGGTATCATATTTGCCCTCTTGGGTGAATATAAAAACAAACCATAGCACTTATTTCAAAGAAGAACAGGTGATTGAGTCCTATGTTTTGGTTAATATTTACCACACAACTAACATTACAAAGACAGTTAATCTAAGAATTACCACATAGCTGTGCACAAATTGGCTGCTGTTTTTTCCCACAGTACGATAACAACTACACTTCAAGAGTATTTCATTGGCTATAATGTGCTTTGGGAATGTCCTGTTGTCTTGAAAGGAGATCGTAAGAATAAAATCAAGATTAACAACTCAGGTAGATCTCACCATACCAACAGGAGCATTTATCTTGCTTAACATCTGATTACTGTTATTGACTTGGGAATGCTTGTTATAATGTAAAGGGAACATTCTGTTGTATCTTTCATTGTTGCCTTGCTGAGACAGATTAGAAGGAACTTTACACTGCATCTAGCCTGCTGTGGAACTTATTCAGACCCTTGCTTTTGGGAATAGAGAAGGAGCTCTATCTCATATTTAACTTTGAAACGGTTATTAAATTTTAATCATTTTGTTCCAGGCCCGTACAAAAGCAAGTGGTAATTGAATATGTGTTGTACATTATATGAACTGGATTAATTTTATACCTTGTATGTTCATTGCTTTCAAAATTAAGGCATATTAAACATTGATAAGTATCCTGCAATTAAGAAATGTTTGTATTTTATAATCTGCATCCTTTTTTTATGAGTTAGAAATGTGTTCACTGAATGTTGTGGCACTTCTGTAGTCTTATATTTTTCAGTTACGTTCCATACTCAGTAAAGTAACTTTATCCTGATTCCATTTCTTTTACAAAAATCTCTCAGGTCTGCTTGCTGAGTAATGTATATCCTGTACATTAATGCAAAGGCATTTGTTTTATGGCCATTATGAATTATATTCGATTTGGTCATAGTTGTAGAAAACAAATGGAGCCATTCAAGAAAAATTGAATTTCCATCCATAAATTCACAACCAGTACAAATGAGTGAAATCAGGACGACAACCCTGAGCTCGCTGGCAACAAATAAGAAAAAGATCCAGTTTGCAGGGTAACAGGAGATGCGTCCTTCCTCAATATATGATGGGTAAGAATATTTTCTATGTGGTATTTAACTGAGTTGAAAGAAGGTTCATTGTCCAATTCCTATCATTTCTAACTCATTTTATCTTACTCAAGGTAACTGATTAGCTGCTGCCCTTCAATTTCAGAAGGGGAAGATGGGCAAAGCTTCCTGTTCCTAAATACTATGCAGTGTCTCCTCCTGAATATCTACATGGGCATACATTGGAAAAAGCAGAACCAAGACAGTATTTAGGATTGCAAAGCCCAGAAATTGAACTTTGCCCCTTACTTAATTATTTTTCCTTATTCTTTTCTGAGATGTTGGTGTTGCGGGAAAGTTCAGCATTTGTTACCAATTTCTAATTGCTCTTGAATGGACTTGCTAGGCTTCTTCAGAGGATAGTTAAGAGTGAACCATGTTGTAGTGGATCTGTGCTCAGGCATAGGCTAGACTGGGTAAGGAAGACAGATTTCCTACCCTAAAGAGCATCAGTGAAACAGTTGCGTTTTTATAACAATTGTTATGCTCCCAATTACAGACATTAGATTTTATATTTCAGGCTTATTCATCAAATTCTGAGGTGGAATTTGAACCCATTTTCCCCAGGACATTAACCTAGGTCTTTGCGTTACCAAATGTGTGATATTACCACAATCTTACTATTTCCTGAACAATTACTTCATGCTCTCCTTCTGGAATTAATATGTTGCAATGTGCAGTGTTCCAGTCTCTGAGCCAGAAGCTCTGGTCTTGAGTTATTTTTTCCAGTCTATTATGGCCAAGAAAGATGCATTCTTAACATTGTCAAACGGATTGAATATTGACATGTGCTGATGACAAGTGGTAAGAACAGGAGACACTCCTGGTCAGTCAAGTTATGAAAGAATGTTGGTATTTCTCCCATCACTATTCCTAGAGCCAGCATGAAACAATCATTTTAAATGGATAATGCTGAAATCTATTATAAATGCCATATTAACAGTGCACTTGGAAAACATCAACAAGATTAGACAAAGCCAGCATGCTTTTATGAAAGGGGAATTATACTTAACTAATTAGTTGGAGTTTTTTGAAGATGTAGCTTGTGGAATAGATGAGGGTGAACTGATAAATGTGGAGTATATTTTTTCTAAGCAGGCTATTGATGAGGTTTCATATAGAAGGCTAGTGGGCAAAATTAAAGCACGCAGGGTAGATGGTAATATATCGGCATATTTCGACCAGGAACAGAGTGTAGAAATAAATAGGTCTTTTTCTGGGTGGTAGGTGATAACTAGTCATGGACCTTAGGGGTCAGCTATTCACAAATGTATAAATGATTTGCATGAGGGAACCGAATGCAATATTTCCAAGTTTGTTGATGACAAAACTAGTGGGATTTTAAGTTGTGAGGATAATGCACGGAGGCTTCAAGGCAACCTAGGCATGTTGAGCATGTTAGCAAACGCATGGCAGATGCAGTATAACATGGATATATGTGAAGTTATGCATTTTAAGTAAGGCAGAACATTATTTAAGTGGTGATATATTGGGAAATGTGGATGTACAAAGGGATCTGGTTGTACTGGAACACAGTGAATGAAAACAAACAAGCAGTTTAAATGAGCAATTAGAAAGGCACATGGTAGGTAGGCTGTCATTACAAGAAAATTTGAGTTCAGAAGTAGGGATGCCTACTTGGTAAGACTGCACATGAGAGTACTATAAGGAGTTTTGGTTTCCTTACATAAGAGAGGACATAGTGCCAGAAAGGGAATTGAGATGTCACTAGGTTGACACTAGGCTGAAAGGAGTGCTGAATGATGAGAGATTGGTTCAATTGGCTCTGTATTCATGAGAGTTTAGAAGAAAGAGACGAGATCTGATTGAAATTTATAAAATTCTAATGGGGCTGGATAGACTAGATGCAGGCAGGATGTTTCTATAAATTGTGGGAGTCTACAACCAGGGGTCACAGTCTCAGGAAACGGAGTATGTCATTTCGGACTGAGGGGAGGAAACATTTCTTCACTGTGATGGTGGTCAACATATGGAACTGAATACCACAGAAGGCTGGAGGCCTCTTCAAAAAAGCGATTGATACATTTTTAGACATTAAAGGTAAAAGAGGGTTTGGAGAAAAAGTGGGAATTAGGGGATCAGGCATGATCATGGCAGAGCAGACACAAGGAACCAAATGAATTACTCCTGCTCCTAGATTCTATGTATCTAAACGCACATTTTACCATAGTAAGTCAGACACTCTGAGTGATCTATGACACACCATCGCCACTTCTGTTTCTATTGATACAGCAGGCTTCCCAAAATGGCTGAGCACTATTTAGCTGACAGATACAATTCTGTTTGTTGTCCCATCAGAGAAATTTAAATTAGCTATCAAATTGATAGAATACAAGGTAAAATTTCTTTTCACTGTTTGCCTTGGTTCAGTGATAATCCTCTTGCTTCTGAATCAGAGGTTTGGGGGCTTAAGCCATACTTCAGAAACTTGAGTAGGTAATTTAGGCTGACGCATGACTGAGGAATGCTGTGCTGATATGATGTTAAACTGAGGCTCCGGCTGTTATCTCACTTGGCTATAAAGGATAGCACAGAACTATTTAAGAAGAGTCTCCAAATATGCTGGCAAAATTTCAGTCCTCAACCAATACCAGTAACAAGTATATTGTGATGATCTTTGACCTGAAAGCAGTAATGGTGAGAACATTTGTAATTTATAATGGGGAATTTATAATCAACTTTTCAAAATGTTTGAAAATGACTTTTAAATGTTTTTGCACATTTAAATTGGATCAATTATAATTATTTTATAATATGAAATACCAGTGCAAGTGACCCATGGTGATCTTTAACAAAGAAACAGTACCAACAGGAAGCACATTGGAATATGGCAGAGGTTTAGCCAACACGAGAAATAGGAGAGTGAAGATAATCCAAACTGTCATGACCAACTTGAGTGGAAAGTTGAGAATGTTCTGAAAATAAATGCAACATTATGTGAAATATTACACAGATAGATAGCCCTGCAGAGAATTAGGAATGCCTTGATGGGAGGAGTCTAGAATTCTGTCTAGGAAGACCCAAACTTGGAAAATCTGCGTGGCTGAAAATGTTTACCTCACAGAGTGAGAGAACCATCTAGGCATATCATGGGTAAATTTTGTGGTATTTGCCATTCAATGTGCAATTCATACTTGGCAATTATCCTAATTTGCCTCTTTAATTATTATGCTTAAGCTACATTGATTCTGATTCATGTTAAAGTCTAAGTTACAAAGAGTGAAATCTTATTTAGTAAATGTCTTTGTTGGGGTGATACAGAACATTTTATTCTTTTAGTTTAGAGATCCTCCTGGGGATGATAACAAAATGGGGAGCTCTTGTGTGATCAAACCCAGATACTGTGAAATAGATTCGTTGAAACTTTCCAGCATCGAAACAATGTTTTAAAATATATTTCATTAAGTGAGTGTCTTTTTAGTTCAAACCTATGTTGAGACAGAATACCTGACTTTCAGAGATGTGGAACAATTTATAACCTGTAGCAGTGCATGAAAAAACTAACGTAAGATCAGGAGCTATAAATGTCATGATCCTTGGATAATTTGTTGGGTAGCTGGGATCCATAGAAAAATGGATTGGTTCTGTTAATGACTCACTCGGAGATGATAAGAACTGCCAACACTGGAGTCAGAGATAACACGGTTTGGAGTTGGAAGAGCACAGCAGGCCAAGGCGGCATGGGAAATTCTGAAGAATGGTCCTGACCCGAAATGTCAACTTTCCTGCTTCTCTGATGCTGCCTGGCCTGCTGTGTTCCTCCAGCTCTACATTGTGTTATCTTGGTTCTTTAAATGACAGTTAGTGAGAATTGCAGGAAAAATAGAACTACAAAGGATTGACTGAGAAAGAAAATGTAGCAGGATGTGAAAGCGATCCAAAATGAAACACTCTCAAATGGGGTTCCTGTTGACCGAACTTGAGCTGATGAGAAGTGAGGCTTGCTCAGAGAATTCTGCTTCATTTTTGTCTAATTCTCAAATTTGGTGAGAAATGGTGAGGAGAAGTACCTTGTGTCTTTTGAAAAAAAACACAAATCTGAATCAGCGAAAAGAATAGGCAGCTATATTCCAATGAAGTGATTTGGTCAGAATGGCAACTCTTCAGCAGAGCACTTTATATTGTGAGGATTGCACTCAATATGGTATGTTATTAGCTGTGAATTTTTTAAAATCTTGAGATGTGGTAGTCATGACACAAATCTGTCGTCTTTATACCATCTTTCACAATCTCATGTCAACTATTGCAGGGTTTATGTGACAAAGTTCCCTGTACACTATCCAACAATATGTCGTATGCCAATGTAACAGGTCCCATAACAGGAATGGCACTTGCAAATATAACATAAAGCATTTACAGTTTCACAATAAGCATAGTGAAATCAGATACAATGTAGAGTTCCCATCATACTGCCACAGGGACCCCATATCTAGTACAGATGTGAATCAGAACTAAACCCTTTTAAGAGCCAGTGGAAGTTAAGAAATTAGTACTAGGCCTTGGCCATAAGGCTCAAAGAGCTGACACCTGCAATCATTTGTCTGAAGTCCATTTCCCACTAGCTTCCATATTATATGATTCACTAAAACTCTGCCTATCTCATCTTTAAACATATGCAATAATCTGTACCCTTTTCTGTTGGAGAATTTAAAGATTCACAACCCTTTCCTGAAGACATTTCTCTTTGTGTCAGTCGTAAATGACTGTTTCCTTATTTTGAAATAGTGAAAATGGAAATCCCTTCTTTGACACCATTCTTTAGGCCAGATGCTAAATGCTCAAATCTGAATGAGCTTATGTCCCATGGCACCTGGTTCAGGGAACAAAGTGAAGATTATTCTATTTGAGATTCCGCATTTTACCTTGGATCCTAACTCCTCAAATTCTTTGAGCAGAACTTCATTTCAGTCCTATCAACGTTGCTGAATTTTATATGGACCTCAACAACTGGGCCCTCCCTCTCCCACTGCAAGTTCATCTACAGTCATAAGGTGATGTTTCCTAAATATGCCACCAGCAGGTAAAACAGTCCGTCTTTGGAAACCCCTAGTATTGATTACAAAGAACAGCTTTGAGTATGTCTTCTTCCTAACAGCCTGCCCACTGCTTAAAATTAAGCTTTGATTCTTATGCAACGTTAGCAACTCAAAATATCTATACCTCCACAGAGATAAGTGAAGCAAACTCTTTACAACGAGGATGTGCTTTCGCAAATTAGTAATGGTTCTTCAGCTGAAACCTTCAAATACTTATCAGTTCATTCTTTTGGATAATTTCAGTAGGACACATCAGCACATTCTAAACATCAGAGAATAACGAAATGTAAACCATGCTATTGTCAGGTGTATCGTGCATTTCCGTCAACCAACAGTCAATACAGTGTATCGTGATTTCTAAGCCACTACAGACATTTGAAGGAGCCTACCATAACACCATTAAGATTTGTAGACACCAGTCAACGGGTAAATATTTATCTTTATTTTGATGAACACCTCTCCAAAAGAATACTGCAATCATAATTTCTTCTCATCATTCTCCAACTGCCAGGTAATGATATACAAAAGTGATTTTACAGTCTTAATTTCATTTCATGTTCAACTGCCTCCCATCCCAGATCTTGAATATGCTAATGCAATAGTCAGATGCATAAATGGTAACATATGCAAGGAAACTAACTTATTTTCGTCTTTGTAAGAAGTGCAACATCTTTTGCAAGAAAATGACCAACAGGGGGCCATATTGGATAAAATTCCCGTGATTGCTAAAGTGTTTATGATGGTCTTCAAGAACTTGCCATTTAAATTCATCTCAGTGAAAGAAACATATTCCAGAAAGAATGTTTTAACTAGTTTATGGCCTGATTACATTTCGACTGCTGTGTCTTGTGACTTTGAAGAAGACATGCACAGTGCTGATAAAGGCAATGCACTTGATACCTAGAAGTAACTTACTGAACGCGAGATGTTGGTCTGATACACCTTGCATACTTCAAAATACAGGCCCAGTACAACAAGCTTAATTTCCAGCTATTACCATCTGTTTTACTGCTTTGCTTTCCTTCTGGATATTATTTACAACTTTTAACCATTGTTTGCAAAACACCAGATTATGTACTTGTGAATTAAATGTATAGAAATACTGGGACAGTGGTCATAGGAACACAAAATTTACTAAGGGACTGAAAGCAGACAACAATGCTGAATAGCTGCTAGTGGCCAAAGTGAAGCAAATTGTGGTGATTCCAGTGTTAGGTATTAAGATTACTGCTCTTTTGAATACAGCAAGAGCATTGATGTGCAGCAGGTATTTCAAAGTTTTCAGAAGTTATTTTTGAAACTCATTATAGAACATAGAACATTACAGCACAGTACAGGCCCTTTGGCCCTCGATGTTGTGCCAACCTGTCATACCGATCTGAAGCCCATCTAACCTACACTATTCCATGTACGTCCATATACTTATCCAATGACAACTTAAATGTACCTAAAGTTGGCGAATCTACTACCATTGCAGGCAAAGCGTTCCATTCCCTTACTACTCTCTGAGTAAAGAAACCACCTCTGACATCTGTCCTATATCTTTTACCCCTCAATTTAAAGCTATGCTCCCTCTTGCTCGCCATCACCATCCTAGGAGAAAGGCCCTCCCTATGCACCCTATCTAACCCTCTGATTAATTTATATGTTTCAATTAAGTCACCTCTCAACTTTCTTCTCTCTAATGAAAACAGCCTCAAGTCCCTCAGCCTTTCCTCATAAGACCTTCCCTCCATACCAGGCAACATCCTAGTAAATCTCCTCTGCACCCTTTCCAAAGCTTCCACATCCTTCTTATAATGCGGTGACCAGAACTGTATGCAATACTCCAAGTGTGGCCGTACCAGAGTTTTGTACAGCTGCAGCATAACCTCTTGGTTCCGGAACTCGATCCCTCTATTAATAAAAGCCAAAACACTGTGTGCCTTCTTTACAGCCCTGTCAACCTGGGTGGCAACTTTCAAGGATCTGTGTACATGGACACCGAGATCTGTCTGCTCATCTACACTACTAAGAATCTTACCATTATCCCAGTACTTTACCTTCTGGTTACTCCTACCAAAGTGCATCACCTCACACTTGTCTCCATTAACCTCCATTTGCCACCTCTCAGCCCAGCTCTGCAGCTTGTCTATGTCTCTCTGCAACCTACAGCATCCTTCGTCACTATCCACAATTCCACCGACCTTAGTGTCGTCAGCAAATTTACTAACCCATCCTTCTACGCCCTCATTTATAAAGGTCATTTATAAAACGACAAACAGCAGTGGACCCAACACCGACCCTTGCGGTACACCACTAGTAACTGGTCTCCAGGATGAACATTTCCATCAACTACCACCCTCTGTCCACTTTCAGCAAGCCAATTTCCGATCCAAACTGCCATATCTCCCACAATTCCATTCTTCCGCATTTTGTACAATAGCCTTCTGTGGGGAACCTTATCGAACGCCTAGCTGAAATCCATATGCACCACATCAACCGGTTTACTCTCATCTACCTGTTTGGTCACCGTCTCAAAGAACTCAATAAGGTTTGTGAGGCACGACCTTCCCTTCACAAAACCGTGCTAACTATCCCTAATCAATTTATTATTTTCTAGATGAGTATAAATCCTATCCCTTATAATCTTTTCCAACACTTTACCAACAACTGAGGTAAGGCTCACTGGCCTATAATTACCAGGTTTGCCTCTACTCCCCTTCTTAAACAGGGGAACCACATTTGCTATCCTCCAATTGTCTGGCACTATTCCTGTAGACAATGACGAGTTACAGATCAATGCCAAAGGCTCGGCAATCTCCTCCCTGGCTTCCCAGAGGATCCTAGGGTAAATCCCATCTGGCCCAGGGGACTTATCCATCTTCGTCCTCTATAGGATTTCTAATACCTCTTCCTTGTGAACCTCAATCCCACCTAGTCTAGTAGCCTGTATCTCAGTATTCTCCTTGACAACATTGTCATTTTCTCGAGTGAATACTGTTGAAAAATATTCATTTAGAGCTTCCCCTATCTCCTTTGACTCCACACACAACTTACCACTACTATCCTTGATTGGCCCTAATCTTACTTTTGTCATTCTTTTATTCTTTAAATACCTATAGAAAGCCTTAGGGTTTACCCTGATCCTGATCGCATTATTGAGTATAGGTGTTGTTAGTTGAGTTAGCATTTACTGTCTATCTCTTGCTGCCCTTGACAAGGTGGTGGTAAGCTGCCGTCTATAACTGCAGCAGTCTATTTGGTATGGATAGTCCCACAGTGCTTGCCGGAATGATGTTTCAGCTTTCTGACCCAGTGACATTGAAGGGATGTTCAAATACTTCTGAGTCAGGTTGGAGGAGAACCTGTAGGTGGTGGGATTCCCATGTATCTGCTGCCATTGTCCTTCTAGAAGAAAGTAGTCATGGATCTGGAAGGTCCTGGCCAACAAATCCTTGGAAAATTTCAGCAGTGCGTATTGTAGATGGTATATGCTGCTGCTACTGAATAGTTATGGTGGGAGTGAGAATTTGTGGATGTGATCCCAATCAAGAGGGCTGCTTTGTCCCAGACAGCATCAAGCCTGCTGAGTGTTGTTGGGGCTAGACCATTCAGGCAAGTGGGTGTATTCAATCACACTCCTGAAATGAGCCTTGTGGATGGTAGACAGGCTTTGATGAATATGGAGGTGAGTTATTCACTACAAGATTTCTGGTTTCTGCTTTTGTAGGTACTGTACCTGTATGGCTAGTCCAGTTCAGTTTCTGGTCAGTTGTGACCCCAACAATGTTGGCAGTGGGAATTCAGCAATGATAATACCATTGATTATAAAGGCCCATGGTTAGATTCCCCTTTGCTGGATATGACCATTGCCTGCCAGTTGTGTGCCACAAATGTTACTTGCCACTTATCAGTCCAAACCTGGCTATTATCCGGGTTCTGCTGCATTTGCTCACAGAACAGCTTCTGAAACTGCGGAGTCACAAATGGTGCCAAACATTATGAAATCATCAGGTTTACACATAAATATTAGATACAGGTGAAGATAAACTACTTTTCCAGCTTAAAATTATTTCAGTCTCTGGTCTCCCACATAGCAGACTCATCATTTCTTAGATGCTTTCCTGCTTTAAAGTTGGATGGGGTCTTGTAAAGTAAAATATTCTTAACAGTTTATGAGGTTTCTAATAGTTGATTTCCAGGAGATTCATTCTTAGGTGAATTTGGAATAAATAGATGGAGGGACTCCGTCTCTCTGTTGTGTTCTCCCAATTCAAGGTATTATTGCAAATTACCTTAGCTGCTTAATGACTTGCAGACAATATGTGGTCTGGGCTCCTAACCACTGATAGGTTTTTGTTTAATAGTTTTCTGGTGAATTTGACTGCAAACAGTTTCTAGCAGGTTTTAAAGAGAGATGACAGTATAACTCCCTCCTGTTGTGACTTCACTTAAATCTAAGTCCTTTACAAATAATATTGGTGTTCATGTTTATTGAACATTTTGGGTTATGCTTTAACACCTTGAGAGTTTGAGACAGTGACCTTGATACATAGGACTAATTTTTCTCATCAATTGTTCCAGAGATGTTATTACACAGCTCTGGAGCAGGTGGAACTTGAACCTGGGTCACTCGATTCAGTAGTGGTAGGGATACTACCACTGTATCACAAGAGGACCCTTCTGTGATACACATCTGTCACTGTGAGAGGATGGTGACACATTTCTTTATGCCACAGATCCTGCTTCAACAGTTAGCATAGTTCTGTGACCATGTCCTGGGACATCCTCAGTCTACCATGAGATTGAGTCTCACTTGTCTGGAGGAATTGGCACTGAGGATGATAGACTCTAGATCTCCTGCACTACCTGCACAAGCTGAGGGGACCGTCAGCTGTGATTTCTTCATATGAAGGCTCTTCAGTAGCTGCTGGAGGTTGCTGCTGGTCCTGGTTTTGGTGATGCATCCATTTCTCCTCCATTTCCCTGCATCATCACTACATCACTGCAACAGCGATGATGGCCCCTGCTGTGTGACTGCAGCGCTCAGCCACACTTGTAATGAACATAATGGACAGCTGCAACAGATATGTGACTACACCCCTGACCGGTCTCTATATAACTCACCAATTAACTTAGCACAACTCTCTGAACTGAATGCAATAGACCCAGACGACTGACTGCAGCCCACTCTCTAGACTATAGTGGTATAGATCCCCTGACCCTGACTGCTTCAAGCGCTGACTGACAATGTCCAAACTGCTGGATCAATATTGGGCACTGCCGTTTACTTACTGCGCCAGGGTCCTCTGAATGTAGACTGTATCTTGACTTGACTGATAATGCCCTGAGATGTTGGAGACTACTATCCAAGATAGAGGGCTGGAGGAGCAAGCAGTGAGTTGCAGTTGGCAAGTAACCACTCTTAACACAGCATGGAGCTGGAGGAACACAGCAGGTCAGGCAACATCAGAGGAGTAGGGAAGTCAATGTTTTGAGTTTACACCTTTCATCAGAAGTTTCATGTTGGGAACAATGTCTGTCTAGTTTCTCACTGGCAGATGGGAGAATAAGGAATTGCAGGTAAATGAGAAAAGGCCAGGTAAGTATAGGATGTTAATGCATGCAAATAGATACAAATAGGCCTCTTACCACTCTGTAGCAAGATTCTCGTCTTGCCATTCAACACTTAGTCAGAGAATCAGACTTTTAGTGTTTGACATCAAGAATCTCATTGCTGCTGATCTCATCCTATGTTCCCATATTTCTCACCAATGTCAATGCCATTCAGGGGCTGGGAAGATTCTGCCTGGGAGATGAATGCCCGAAGAAAAGTGAGAATAATTGCCTTCAACATTAAAGTGGCATTTGACCAGCTAGGAATCCTGGCAAAACTGAAGATCATACAATTAAGAAAGAATAATAAATGTATTTCCACTATTATTGTCCTTATCACAAGAAAATCTTTAGAAGGAAATACTGAAGGCTTTTAGATTCCCCCTTTGAGTTTCATAGTGGGCCTTTTGTTCCCTCAATGAAACAAAGGATGGTTGAAGGTGTTGGAAATGGGAGGAAAGACCATTGTGATGCAGAAGCAGGAGGAGGTGCAAGTGGTGAAGTGGCTTCAGTGAGTGAGTAAGAGGCACATGAGGATGGATGGATTCAGAAGTTGAGAAGTTACAACTGAGAAAATATGAGGGAAAATACACCCTCTCTCTTTAGTTCCAGTTTTCTATTTCATGCATTTTTCTCCATATCTGGTTATGCACATGTACGGATTCATTATTTCTCTCTTAAAAAAAAAACTACAAGAACTGCAGATGCTGTAAATCAGGAACAAAAACAAGGTTACTGGAAAAGCTCAGCAGGTCTGGCAGCATCTGTGGAGGAGAAGGCCAGGTAATCATAGGGTGTTAATAAATGCAAATAGCTACAAATAGGCCTCCTGCCACTCTGTAGCAAGATTCTCAACTTGCCATTCAACAGTTCGTCAGAGAATCAGACTTTTGGTGTTTGACATTAAGAATCTCAATTCTGCTGATCTCCTCCACAGATGCTGCCAGACCTGCTGAGCTGTTCCAGCAACTTTGATTTTGTTCATTATTTCTCTGTTTCATTCTTAGAAGGAACAAACAGCATACTGGAGCTCCAGTGGGAAGTATACAAGGGGAGTTGGGTCATTTTGTGTCATTTACCAGTTTTATTGGTCTCTGCTTTGAGGTTGTCACACTGTATGTCTCAAGGCAAACACAAGTGAAAACCAGTAGTACTTGGAAATGAGCATACAGGTTTTACAGGTACTGGAGCTCCATTTTGTGGTGTACAAGACATGTCGGACCAATATTTGTTATAGGCAAGTTTATTGGTTTTCCCTCTGGACCACCTTTTCCTGTAATTATGTCTTTCTATGACCTTCTACATCAGTTTCTCTCTCTCTTTCTCTCAATCTTTCTGCGTGCATACTAATCAATGACGGTGCAATCTCTAACACTTTGTTCTGTCTGTGCCTCTCTGTGTGATTAATCCCCCCCGTTCCACTTTTACCCTTATAAGAATGTTGAATGGTAATTTATTACAGATTCTAATTACTTCTTCTTATGGCCCCGTCTTCTCTGAATGTATTAGGAATGATGCACACTGATCCTTAGTTAGGCCTTCACGGATATGGTTAGTTTGTGAAAATAATCCATGAGCCCGTGGTGATGTAAAATGTTAAATATTGTTTTGAAGTATGGAAGGCGCCATCGTGCCTGCATGTTACTGAAAATGGGCATGATGCCAACAGGCCTGCTGGCATGATATTCAGAAACATATCGGGTCTAGATTGAGTGAATGGAGCAGCGCAGAAGCAAAAAAAAAGCGAGGCATGATGACAGACAGGAAGATTCTGTGCCACACAACTGCGATGTGGCCATTCAGATCAATGCTGCCAATTACTGAGCCCACAAGTTAAAAGGTTGTGTTTTGCTCTGTACCTTGTCTCTCAGCCAGCAGCTGGGGGATTCTTAGTGCAGAAAGCCTTAACTGTGTGAGTACAGGCCCTACTTTCACCTTTGACCCCAAGGCAGATCCTAGCTCATGTGAACTGACTTATAAAGCTTGATATAGCTTCCCTTAAGAGGCTCATTCAGCATTCTGTATCCCATCTGTCATGGCACTTTCACACCCTACGTTACAGACAACAGTAAAATCATTTTACACTGGATTAAGGGTTTGTTGTGACAGCTTGTAAAATCTCTGCTGGTTGGTGGGAATCCAATCTTGCCTTTCTTAAAAGGAACTGGACATTCACAAAAAAACCTGAACCAAATCAAGATTGGCTAACAAAAAAATCTCACCAGTGTGCATATCCACTACTTAACAACTTTACAAGGATGTGGCCACTCTATATTTATGATCCTCAATACTCTTCTAGTAAACTCTTCCAAAAAATAAATCTTGATCTATAAAGTGTAAATGATCTATCAGGATTTTCACAATTAGGTACATGTTTGATCCCTGTTTCTTTGCAATTTCTTTAAACTGATTGGTAAATAGTGAACCAAGCTTGGATGAAATATGAGAAGCTGAGGATAATATCTAGATACATTTAACTCCAATGTAAGCAAATTCCTGATTGGCCAGTACTACTCTTTACCCCAGTCATTCAGAAAATTCCATTATGTAGGTTGTAATTCATTACTTCCCCAGGAACCAGCTGTCTGTCTCCTTGAAGCAGAGGTAGGCCGAAAGTCTGAACCTTTTTGGAAAACACATTACAATTGTCTAATTCCCCCTTTTAAGGTTATTCTGAATGGTTGATTGTTGTATCTTCAAACCAGTGTTTCCAAGTCATATTATGTTGGTGGCTTAAATATGTCAAAACCTGACACTGTAAAATTAAAGAGAAAACGGTTTATGCATGCATAAGAGTAAGCGATTCAACAGGCCAGCAAAGGCAGGTTGGGGGTTGGGGGAGGTGGAGCAAGACATTTCCCCAATGGTAGGGAGAAAGTGAGAGGTTTTAAAGCTAGCATAAGCAGCAAGAGAATTCTTCAACTGAGCTACAAGAAAATAAAAATTGAGAAGTACGGCCTAGCATGAGGGTTAAATTACCGAGTGCTTTCTTAGTTGGCTTGTGGGGAACTAATGACAAAGTTTGAGGGGGAGAGAGGTGGAGTTCACTCGAGCCCAATTGGATATACAGTTGGAGAACGTTCATGTCTACTAGCAACTATAATCTGCACTAACGGGACACTTCTTGTATAATAAAAATTCCCAATTCACTTCAGATCAATGGGTGGAATCTTATAATTGTCTGAGTGACTATGTGATGTGTGGCAAAACCAGGTGACAAATATAGAAAGGCCCATCTCAACGTCAAGAGCAACTCACCCCATCTTTTATGCTTTTCACAAGTGGGTAGCAATTTGTCAGTTGACTGACATTATTGCTTGATAAATACCTTGTTAACAACCCAGCTTGCCTTATTAATATTCAGCCTTCCACCTTACCACACTTGCCAATCCAGCTCAACATTGGGAAACCTCAACAATGAAATCAGAGCGAGCACACGCTGTTTCCTCCAAATGACCTTCATTTTGGAAATTGGGTACCAACATCCAAGGCACACTACATGAACACTGACCACATGTACTCTATATTAGTGTACATTTGCATCTGATGTATGCCAACCTCTAATAACTCTCATAGCAACTTCAGTTCAGTTATAGGATGCTTCCTCATCTTAATGCTAGACACCTCGGCTTATATAAGAAACTATCAATGCAATGCTACAGCAAGGACACTTTGTGTTCAGGGACAAAACCCATTTCATGGACTGGAGCAGGCTGCATCACACAGCTTGATACTAGTACTCACTCATTCCAAAGCTACCTGGAAGTTCCACACCTCTGCCTTATATCACCTTCTTTGCCTTCCAGAAAACTCAACAAAACTCCGATTTAGCCAAAAGGACCTTAAGATTTAGTTCAATGAAAATAACTGAGCACCCCATGACATCGGAACAAATGTTGTGCATGATGAACTAAGGCACAATTAATGTAGAAATATGAAGATAATTTTGAAAGATAAATGACAAGGTTTAGGGCTAGGCATCTGCAATGTAGGGCAACTTCCCCTTAAAACTGTGTGGGAAGACGAATTTTGTAATCAGAATCAGAGGCAGCCTTGAGCTGTGGAAGTAGGCTAAATTGAAAGGCTTTGGGGAATGAAATAACTTTAGTTGAAGATGAGGATAATAAAATCTATGCAATTATGAAAATGTGATGTGATTTTGTCCCAACTGGGGTATTTTACCCAATGTAGTACTGTTTATTTAGTTGTAACGTAAGAAACTGGATGTAGATATTATGACATTGAAGATTCTATCTCATGTTTATTACAGCTTACGGTTATGTACAAGTAGTACATTCTAAGATACCTAAGAGTCTAGGGCTAGTATCAAGCTCTTAAGTTACATACAGCAACATTTTTCCAGTATTATTGCGTCATTCTACAAGTACTCCTGGGGTAAGGTGGAATATGAAACTTATTCCCTTTGATCACATTCAGTGATGAAGCTATGAATATGTCTCCTGAAGTTACTCTGACATACCGAGTGTGAAAAGTAACTCAACATTTGGAACTAATTGAGTTTACTATTTTCACACATGATGGGGCATACACAACAAAAGATTAATGCAGGAAATAATGTGGCTGGTGGAATATTACACAAATTTTAATTTGTTAAGAGCATATTTCATTTGAGCAGCAAAGAGACTTTTGGGTAAGCAAGTTTGGAGCTGATGTAAGTATAGATGAGATGTTCAACCACAATGGGTGAAAAGTGGCAGAGATGAGATATCTTAGCTGGAAATAAGCAATCTGGATGGTAGATAGGATGTAATATTCTAAGTTAACACAAAGTTAAACAGGAAAGCTATGAGGGAAACTAATGGGGCTAAATGCTGATAAGTCCTCTGGGTTTTATCCTTGGATATTAAAAGAAGTAGCTGCAGAGATAGTCGATGCACTGGTAGTAATGTTCCAAGAATCCTTAGCTTCAGGAAAAGTCCTGGATGATTGGAAATCTGTCAATATAGCACTCTTAACAAAAAGGGCAAAAGACAAAAAAAAACGTCATTAATAGATCAGTTCAGCTTAACCTCTGATGCTTGGGAAACGGTACTTTCGTAGAACGTAATAGGGCATTTAGAAGTGCATAATATAATTAAATAGAGTCAGCATGGCTTCATGAAGGGGATGTCATGCCTGCAAATATACAGGTAATTCTGCTATAAAGCGCGTTTTGTTAAGGCAAATTGGCTGTAATGAGATTGATGAATAACGGATGTGTTTGGATAACACAAATGTTCTGCTGTACAGGTGTAGTGATTTCCCTATAATGTGATTTTTGGTGGCGATTTTCCTTCGCGTGATTTTCCATAGCATGATGTCACATGTTATAGGAGAATTACTTGTATTACAGTTCTTTGAAGAGGTAATAAGCAGTGTAGATAAAGAGGAGCATGTAATGTATATTGATTTCCAAAGACATTCAATAATGTATTGCACATGAAGTTACCTCATAAGATAAGAACCTATGGTGTAGGGTGTGATATATTAGTGTGTATAGAGTATTAGATAATAATAGAAGACAAAGTTGAGTTCAGGTTGGCGATCTGTAACCTGTGGACTATTACAGGGATTAGCGCTGAGATCACATTTATTCATAATATGTATTAATGACTTGGATTATAGAACTGAATGTACCGTCCTAAGACTAAAGCATAGGAGCAAATGTAGGCCATTCAGCCCATTGAATTCACTTTGCCATTCAATGGGATCATGGCTGACCAAATAATCCTCAGCTCCACTCTCTTGCCTTTTCCCATAATGCTCTTTTCTCTTAATGATTAGTAAAACTGTCTATTTCAGCCTTCAATGCACCTACCATCCCAGTCTCTAAAGCACTCCACAATAGAGAATTCCACAGATTCCCGACCCTCTGAGAGAGAAAAAAAAATCCTCCTCATCTCTAACTTAATTGAGCAACTCTTTACCCTGAGATCATGGGCTTGACTATGAGATTTTATAGGTACCCAATACAACCTTCTTCATAATAGATGCCAGCATTTTTGCTGTAGAAGATGTGAGGTTACCTGGCCTATCATTCCATACTTTCTATCTTTTTCTCCTTGCTTGAATAAAGAAGTAAAATGTGCTAATTTCCAATCTGATAGGAATTCCAGAATCTAAAGGATTTGAAAAATTAAAACCAATGCATATATTATTTCAGCAACCACTTCTTTTAACATCCTAGGATACAGTTCATCACAAACTGGAAACTTGTCAGATTTTATTTTTAATGATTTCCTCAGCACTATGTCCCTTATGATGGCAACTATTTAGATTAGATTAGATTGCCTACAGTGCGGAAACAGCCCTTCGGCCCAACAAGTCCACACTGCCCCTTGAAGCATCCCACCCAGACCCATCCCCCTATAACCCACACACACCTGAACGCTATGGGCAATTTAGCATGTCCAATCCACCTAGTCTGCACATCGTTGGATTGTGGGAGGAAACCGGAGCACCCAGAGGAAACCCATGCAGACACGGGGAGAATGTGCAAACTCCACACAGACAGTCACCCGAGGCTGGAATCGAACTCGGGTCCCTGGTGCTGTGAGGCTGCAGTGCTAACCACTGAGCCACCGTGCCGCCCCTCATTTCCTTTAACATTCTAATTCATAATTATATTCATAGCTTAATTTGTGTCCTATACATTGAAGACTGGCACAAAATATCTGTTCAACTCGTCTGCCATTTCTCTAGTTTCTATTATTTGCCAGACTCACCCTCTTGAGGATCAATTCTCACTTCACTTACTGTCTTCCTGTTTTATTACCTGTAGAAACTCTTACTATGTGTTGTTGTATTTCTGCCTTCCTTTCTTTAGTACTCTAATTTCTCCAACCTTGTTAATCTTCTGGTCAGTCTTTGCTATTCTTTATGTTCTTTCCAATTTTCTGAATAGTGACTCATCTTTGTGCAGTTGCATGCTTTTTCATTCAATTTGGTACTTTAGTTATTGAGGGATGTTTTATTCTCCATTTGGAACATTTCTTTCTTACTGGAATGTATATTTTCTGAGTATTCTGAAATATCTCGTCAAATGTATACCTTGGATCTCTACCAACTTATCCCTTAATGTTGCTTCTCAATTTCCTTTACCCAATTCTTCATTACCTCAAAATTGTCCTTGCTTAAGATTAAAACATTAATCTTAGATCCATTCTTCTACCCCTTAAATGGAATGTGAAATCCAATAATTCAATTCATATCGCAATTGTTAAGAGTTAACCACATTGCTGGAGGTATGAAGTCATGTGTAGATCATATTACATAGGGGTGGAAAATTAGATCATGCTTGAATTGTAGATAAAGGACAGAACATGATTACAGATAGATCATGTAAGTGTCACAGAAGGTGTCATCATAAGAGATATCTTGTTTATATTGGGTCAGATAGAAGTGTAAGCTTGAT
This sequence comes from Stegostoma tigrinum, assembly GCF_030684315.1. Lineage (NCBI taxonomy): Eukaryota > Metazoa > Chordata > Chondrichthyes > Orectolobiformes > Stegostomatidae > Stegostoma > Stegostoma tigrinum. The sequence goes on from NC_081370.1 coordinate 22,614,796, forward strand.
CAGACAGTTTCACTTAAATGGAGAATGGGGAAGAGACAGAGGCCAAGTGGTTCACAGTACAGTATTAAATATTGAAGAATTGCCTAGTAGCCTTACCAAGGTGTTAGTTAGAAAATCTTTGATGACGTCATTGAGCTAAAAATTCTCTTCTCACAAATATTGTGAGAATCCTTAAGATTAGCACAATGGTGAGATATTGTCGAGGATCAAAATAATTTGGTTTGATTTATTTATTGTCACGTGTATTTTGTTACAAAATACAGTGAAAAGTAAAGTTCTTGTAGCTTGAAGATAACAGCAAATAAAACAAAGGGAAACCTGACTGCAACTGTTTTTGTTTGTTATATAACGCAGAAATTTTTGCTCAGATTGTTTCCCATAAATTAGAAAACGAGAATTGATTTTTAACTCTATATCTGATTTGGAAAGAGAAGATGGCAAGGGCAGAAGGATAGTTGTCACTTCTGACCTGGCACGTCTTAATTCACCTCAAAATATACAGCAGGTCCACCCCAGAAAAGGCAGAAAAATGCGAGTTAATTTATCCCATCAGTGCCACAATATCCTTTTAACTATGATCTTTGAGAAATTAAAAGGGTCAAAATCTTTGGAGGAGGACCTAGCAGCAGTCAGCACAGAGGCTACAGAAAGCCAAAGTAAGTTTTTAGGTTAATATTTTCTGCAAATAGAACAAAGAACAAAGAACAGCAAAGGAAAAAGTCCCTTCAGCCCTCCAAGGCTGTGCCAATCCAGATCCTATATCGCCTATTTTCCAAGGATCTGTATCCCTCTGCTCCCTACCCATTCATGTATCTGTCTAGATACATCTTAAATGACGCTATCGTGCCCACCTCTACCACTTCCGCTGGCAATGCGTTCCAGGCACGCACCACCCTCTGCGTAAAGAATTTTCCATGCATATCTCATTTAAACTTTTCCCCTCTCACCTTGAAGTCGTGACCCCAAGTATTAAGTGCCCCACTCTGGGAAAAAGCTTCTTGCTATCCACCCTGTCTATACCACTCATGACTTTGTAGACCTCAATCAGGTACCCCCTTAACCTCCATCTTTCTAATGTAAATAATCCTAATCTACTCAACCTCTCTTCATACCTAGTGCCCTCCAAACCAGGCAACATCTTGTTGAACCTTCTTTGCACCGTCTCCAAAGCATCCACATCCTTTTGGTAATGTGGCAACCAGAACTGTACGCAGTATTCCAAATGTGGTTGAATATAAGTCCTACATAACTGTAACATGACCTGCCAACTCTTGTACTCAATACCCCGTCCGATGAATAAAAGCATGCAGTATGCCTTCTTGACCACTGTATCGACCTGCGTTGCCACTTCAGGGTACAATGGGCCTGAACATCAATTTTCCCCAGGGCTTTTCCATTTACAGTATAGTTCACTCTTGAATTGGCTCTTCCAAAATGCATCATCTCGCATTTGCCTGGATTGAACTCCATCTGCCATTTCTCCACCCAACTCTCTAATCTATCTATATTCTACTGCATTCTCCAACAGTCCCCTTCACATTCTGCTACTCCACCAATCTTAGTGTCATCTGCAAACTTGCTAATCAGACCATCTATACCTTCTTCCAGATCGTTTATGTATATCACAAACAACAGTGGTCCCAACACGAATCCCTGTGGAACACCACTGGTCACAGTTCTCCATTTTGAGAAATGCCCTTTCACTACAACTCTGTGTGGCCTGTTGCCCAGCCAGTTCTCTATCCATCTAGCTGTTCACCCTGGACCCCATGCGATTCCACTTTCTCCATCAGTCTACCATGGTGAACCTTATCAAACACCTTACTGAAGTCCATGTATATGAGATCCACAGCCCTTCCCTCATCTATCAACTTGGTCACGTCCTCAAAGAATTCTATCAAGTTGGCAAGACATGACCTTGCCTGCACAAAACCATGCTACCTATCACTAATAAGCCCATTTTCTTCCAAATGTAAATAGATCCTATTCCTCAGTATCTTCTCCAGCAGCTTCCCCACCACTGACGTCAGGCTCACCAGTCTATAATTACCTGGATTATCCTTGTATCCTTCTTAAACAAGGAGGCAACATTTAGCAATTCTCCAGTCCTCCGGAACCTCACCCATGCTGCAAAGATATCTGTTAAGGCCCCAGCTATTTCCTCTCTTGCTTCCCTCAATAACCTGGGATAGATCCCACCCAGACATGGGGACTTGTCCACCCTACTGCCTTTTAGAATGCCCAACACTTCCCCCAGCATTATGCCAACTTGACCGAAAGTAATCAAACATCTATCCCTAACGTCAATATCCGTCATGCCCCTCTCCTCAGTGAATACCGATGCAAAATACTCATTAGGAATCTCATTAATTTTGTCTCCTTCTTTTGTCCTTGAGTGGGCCAAACATTCTCTAGTTACCCTCTTGCTCCTTACATATGAATAAAAGGCTTTGGGATTTTCCTTAATCCTGTTTGCTAAAGATATTTCATGACCCCTTTTAGCCCTCTTAATTCCTCATTTTAGATGGTCCTACTTTCCTGATATTCTTCCAAAGCTTTGCCTGTTTTCAGTCATTTATACCTTATGTATGCTTCCTTTTTACTCTTTATTAGTCTCACAATTTCACCTGTCATCCATGGTTCCCTAATCTTGCCCTTTCTATCCCTCATTTTCACAGGCTCATGTCTGTCCTACACTCTAATCAACCTCTCTTTAAAAGCCTCCCAAATAGCAAATGTGGATTTACCTCAAACAGCAGCTCCCAATCCACATTCCCCAGCTCCTGTTGAATTTTGCATTAGTTCGCCTTCCCCCAATTCGGCACTCTTCCTTTAGGACCACTCTTGTCTTTGTCCATCAGTATTCTAAAACTTACAGAATTGTGATCACTATTCCCAAAGTAAACCCCTACTGAAACTTCAACCACCTGGCCAGGCTCATTCCCCAACACCAGGTCCAGTACTGACCGTTCCCGAGTTGGACTATTTACATACCACTCTAGAAAGCCCTCCTGGATGGTCCTTGTAAATTCTGCTCCATCTAAACCTCCTAACACTAAGTGAATCGCAGTCAATGTTGGGAAAATTAAAATCTCCCATCACCACCACCCTGTTGCTCCTCCCTCTTTCCATAATCTGTCTACATATTTGTACCTCTATCTCATGCTCACTGTTGGAAGACCTGTAGTACAGTCCCAATATTGTTACTGCACCCTTCCTTTTTCTGAGCTCTGCCCATATTGCCTCACTGCTCACCAATTTGCAAAGATTTTCTGTTTCATCTGTAATACTCTCCTTGTTATAATTGACCCTTCTGTTACTTTTAATCTCACTTCTAATTACCAATGAAGACAGAAAATAATGTCTCTTTAACTGGAACTACGGCAGTAAATGATACCCCAGAGTCAGGTGGTGACTAAAATAGTTTCAGCTCCTTTGTTCAGCTGTACAAAAATAAATTGCATTCAGTTACTGTTTATTCGATGGCCTACATTTTCTGATAGAAGCTCAATTTCAGTGACATTTATTGTAAATGAGTTGAAAGGATCTCCAAGGGCTAATACAGTGATGTATGGGGAGCACTATCCGATATGATGATGTTATATGAGTCACCAATAAGAACAGCTTAGGACCTTAAAGGAGTAAGATCTAACATTCAGATCCTCCTCATGGTCTTTCTATCATATCAATGTAACCTGTAACTAGTGTCTAATGTGCAAAAAACTAGTTCTTAATCAATAAAGGTCCTAGTCACGTTGCATTGGGAAATTGTTTTCCTCTACCACACTAGACAAAGCCTTGTAGATCCTATAACTCCTTACTCTTAAAAGGATGCTGGCAACAAACCTCCCACATAGTGAGGTGCAGACTTGATTTTGCTCCATATGTAAATATTTCAGACTTCTGCTATTCATGGACATGCCCTGTGATCTTTTTGTTTGACCTAGAAATCCATCCATCCTCCTCATCGGAATAAAGAAAAAAAATTAAACATTTCCACAGTGCTCTTCACAACCATTGGATCTCTCAAACCACTCTTTCCTGCTTTTCTTCAAAAAAATCAAAGGTAAGTGAGACCACAAACAAGATAATAGAACCTCCAATAATGCAGCACCCTCCCAAGGCTGCACTGGAGAGACTATTGTGTTAAGCCATAAAGTTGGTCTTGAATCTAAAACCTTCAGACTCAAAGCCAAGGATGCTGCCAATCTCTTTCCATGGGATGTGGGCTTCACTGGAAAAAACTGTATCTGTTGCCTGTCTGTGGTTGTCCTTCAGAAGGTGATTGGAGGAGAGATCCATTACTTCATTTCATAGATGGACTTTGACAAATTGGAAGATGCCCCGAGGATGCAACTTGTTTCTCACCAAGTATGAGACACCTTCCAATGAAGACAATGTTGACTTTGGATATTGCGACCTGGTAAGCTACAGGATTGTAAGTAAAGATGGTTATCTAGGATGGGTTCCTTACCACTGAATCAACTGGGAAGGAGGTCCTGAGCTACATGCAGGTATCTTTGCAATGAAGCATCATCCAGAATTGCCAAGCCGAAATGCCACCTGTCCCACCTCACCACCAGACCCTCCCCGCTCCCCCTGCCTCCCATCCCACAAGTCCTCATGAGAAAGAAGGACAAAAGAACGAGGATCTGTGTTGATTACCAGGCACTCAATGTAAAGACTCATAGGGATACTTACCCTCTAACTAAGTGTGAAGAAGTTTTACAAGTTCTCAAAGGTGCACAGTATTACTGCAGTCTCAATTTAGCCCACAATTGTAACCAACTACCAAAACTGAACAAGATATTGAAAAGGTGGCATTCTGAATGGCCAGCAAGAGACATTGAAAATATAGGAGGATGCTGTTTGAGCTCTGTATTGAATCCACCTTTGAAGATTGGTTTGAAAGTCAAGATAGGGAAGTTTTAACTTTTGTGGGCAATAGTGCAGCTCATTGGGCAATTAATAACAAAGGAAGGTTAGCTCAGTTTTTTGGATGGCTAGCCTATGATGCAAAAGTGAAGATTCAATTCCTGCACTAGCTGAAGTTACTGTGAAGGACATTCCTTCTCAACATCTACCCTTGCCTGAAGTGTGGTGACCCTCAGGTTAAACCACCACCAGTCATCTCTCTCTAATAAGAGTCTGGTGAGACTACGGAAATTTTTAATTCACATTATAGGAGAGAATGATTGCACTGGAGAGGGTACAGGGAGATTTATCAAAATGTTGCCTAGGCTGGAGAGTTTTAGTTATGTGGATAAATTGGATAGACTGGGGGTGGTTTTCCTTGGAATGGAGTAAACTAAGGGGAGCATATGATCAAGATGTATAAAATTATGTGATGCATAGATAGGGTAGATAGGAAGGAACTTTTCTTCTTGATGGAGGGATCAATGACCAGGATGCACAGATTTAAGGTAAGAGCTAAGAGTTTAGAAGTGATGTGAGGAAAAAATGTTTCCCTGAGGGGGTCGCGCAAATCTGGAACTCATTGCTTGTAAAAGTGGTAGAGGCAGAAACCCTCATTACATTTGAGAAGTATTTAGATGTGCTGTTACGATATTAAGACTTATAAGGCCATGGGCCAAGCACTGGAAAATGGGATCAGAATTGTTAATTGTTTAGTGCTTGTTTTTGACTGGTGCAGATTTGATGGACAGAAGGGCAGGATCTGTGCTGTAGACTTCTATGACATCTTTGCTCTCTCTCTTGAAAAAGAACCTCAGACAGTTTCATCTGGTTGATGGGGATATCTGTAGACTGCACCAGTATTAGAAGCTTCTGCATCCACCATCCTGGCACCAGCTGATGAGGAAGCTCAAATAGGCATGGTAGCTGGTGGTGCTGGAAGAGGACCAGGGAGGAGCTTGGAGTTCTCAATCAGCTGGTTCATGGCAATGAGTGAGACAGCCCCACGAGTCAAGTGTTGGGAGTAGTTCATGATCAAGAAGGGCTACTAGTGAAGGAAAAGATGACTACTTTAAACCACAGAGTGGTGTTAATGGCTCAGGATGGATGTTGATACTGATAACCACAGCTGAAATTGTGCAAGATACTTTGACCAAAGCAGGGAAGTAACTTCACTCTAACATGAAACCCCTGGTTGCCCAGAAACTCATAGGTGTCTTCAAAACCGGTTTATAGCTCTTGCCCTCAATATTAACAGGATGTTCTCATATTCATGGATGTCTCCCCCAAGTTCACGCAGGCATTTCCCATGACCAAAAAGCCTCAATTCTAGGCAGCGTATTAGTGTGTAATTGATTCATCCTTTTTGGTATTCCATGTCAGATTCAGAGTGCTACAGGAGCTTTACAAGGTCAATGGCATTGCTGAGACCTGTACCGGCCCCTATTATCCAGAGGTAATGGACAAATGATGACTCTGCTTGATTATTCATGTACCTTGGCTCCTGACAGTAACAAAAGTCACCTGTGTACTTTTCAGAGCTGACATATGCTTGTATTAGTACCCAGCATTCATCCATAGCCTATTCTCAATGCTACCTTTTTGTGGATGAGATCCAATCCCTTCCTGGGCCATCTCCCTGTGTCAGGCAAACTTTCTGATGGAGTTGGCCAATTCAGTGAATGGATTGCCAAGACTCACAGGTCAGGTGTTAGAGATGGCATCCAAGAAAACTGAGAGAGAAGGACAAAGAATGATCTCAAGACCAACTGAACTGACCTTTAAATCAGCATGGGGTTTTGTCTCAAAATCTGAACATCAGGATCTGGAATAAGATAAAGAATATCTATACTTCTGAGCCCCAAACATTCATTGCTATTAGTATTAGTAACACAGTAGTGCTGGAGAAATAGTGGAATTGAAAGCCAATTTAAAGTAAAAGTCTTGGTAATCAATAACCAACTTGGGCAGACAATGGAAGAATAATTGTGAGGGTACATCAAGGGATAGCTATTATATTTATTTAACATTCAAATTCTCTGAAATCAAATGAAAGCATTATAATGGAGGTCTCAGGTCTGTTTAGTCCAGAAAACCATCCAAATAATTGAGTCCTATATTGAGAAATAAACTCAGTTTCTCTCGAAACCCACTTAATAATATTTTTCAAAGTTTCCAAAATGTTTATTTTTTTCATGTCGTATCCATACCATAATGTGAAACGCTCTAGGGCATGAAAATTTGCAGCCTCAGAAGTATTGTTATTTGACCAGTTAGCATTTAGTCTAGTACTTGGCAAACATTAGCTATAACAGTATACTGCTAGGAAGCTTGGTGTTTGATTTTCTGAAGTACACTGATAGTAATTAACCCCCTTGTATCAACTGATGTAGATAAAGATTCAGTATATAAACAAAAATAGCATGTGTAACAACTGGCGGTCCCGACTTGCCCCATATGTTTGCCTGTTTTGTACTGCTCCTTTCTTTCAGACATTCGGTTGAGTTGCTCTCACATTGATGAGAATGGCTATTGATTATTTAAATCATTAAATTGTGCTGGGTTCTCTGCAGGGAGGCTAGCAGGCTACGCCAGATGAGTTGCAAGCACCTTATGATTTTCACTGCTTCTTCTACCTTTTCTCTAAAGTATCTCATTAGCAAGTGGAAGGGGTGGAGGTGCATAAATCACCACATTAACCTCCACACATGAAGGAGAAGAGGAACACTACTATACTTGTTCATGGTGCATTTTAAATTCCATCTATCTTCATGTTTGGTAACTTTAACACTGTGAGGCATCAGTCTGTCATCTCATATGTAAAAACTTTTATCTGTTTCCTGGTGGACCCTGGCAGTCTTTGGCTGGGAAGAAAAACTCAAAATGCTGCTTAAAACTGATTTCCACCAGTAACATGCAGCCAATCTTTAGTAGTTGTTCGATCCATACAAATATTTGAAGCATTCTTTGGTCTTTGTAGAAAACAGGCTAAATCAGAAAGTACAATCAGAATCAAAATTGCACACCTGTTATCATTTTCATTCCACACATTCAGTTCATCTGAAATTTTCAACAATGTATTTCAAGTTTTCATAGTTCCTCTCCCATCAAGTTGTTGTTTCATGTGTCGACCTTACAATGAGTGTTGCTAGAATGTTTGGTCATTTAAGAAAAGAGAAAATTACATGGGCTAGGCCAGTCCATGCTCAGTTGTCTTGAAGAAACTGATGTCGAATTAGCTTCTTGAACTGCTACATTTGATGTGCAGGTATACACAGAGTGCTGTTGCAAGGGATTTTGTCCCAGTGACACTGAGGGAATGGTGATATAAGTCCATGTCATAAAAGTGTGGGGCTTTAAAGGGAAAGTGCATCTGTGTCCTTGTCATTCCAGGGTGTAGAGGTTGGAGTTTTAGAAAGTGCTGTTGAAGGATCCTTGGTAAGGGTCACTGTGCACTAGTCGGAGAGGGGGTGAATGGTCAAGGTAGTAGATCAGCTGCAAATCAAGCAGGCTACTCTGTTCCTGGATGATACTGAGATTCCTGAGTGCTGTTGAAGCTGCAATCATCTAGGCAAGTGGAAAGCATCCCATCATTATCGTGACATGTGTTCTGTAGATTGTGGCTAGACTGAGAGTCAGGAGTCAAGTTACCCGCTGAAGCTTTTAATACAGCTTTGAAATCACAATATTTATACGGCTATTTAAGTTTGTGGTCAATAGTCACCCTCTATCTCAATTGCTGATGGAGGGCCTTTGGTAATCTAGACGCCAATGAACATCTTGGAGATAGACATTTCTCCTTCATTGGGGATGGTCATCGTCTGGCGATTATATAGCATGAACTATTACTTGCCAATTATCAGCCAAAGCCCAAAGGTTGTCCATGTCTTGTTGGATACAGTTACAGCTTGCATCTCCACAATGACTGTGCAGTAGTTACTCCTATCAAAATTGTCAAATCCCTGCATCGGTGATAAGTAGATTGGTGATGAGGTGAAGTAATTTTTTTTCATCGTGTTTGCTCTGCCATGCCCCTGGACCTAATCTGGAAAATATATCCTTCAGGCTTCAGTCAGCTTGGTCAGTGATGGTACGACTGAGCTTCTTATTCAGATTTTTTAATTAATTGAGTTTAAATTCCACCAGCTGCCCTGGTGAACGCATGCATCCGGAATGTTAATCTGGGCCCCTGGATTACTAGTCCAGTTCAGTGTTCATCAAATTCCACACAGTCATAGCAAAGAAACAAAAGCTACCTTCAGCTCTAACTGACAAAATTCAGATTTTACAGAAAGTTGCCCAATTACTGTTTTACATTTCCTCCACTTTATCTCTGCACACAAGTCTGTGTCCCCGAGAACAGGTGTGAAGTTGTCTTCAGTAACTGAACAGTAATGCGTGTACTCTGTGTTCCTCATCGCCTCTAAATTACAATTTTGCTTCCTGTGCCATGACCCCAGGTCCCTGACCCACAACTGTAACCTATTTTCTGTGACTAACAGCTGTAATTCCCCAATTACCACGCTGTGTTCTCCCACTACATTGCAGGATTTTGTTCTTGGAGTTGCAGCCAGTTTCTTTCTTCTAAGTTAATTCACTTCTATATCTCCCTCATATATTTGACTAACTATCAATTCTTGTGGGGGCAAGGGTCGAGAGTTTGTGGGTAGGTGCTTATAGGTGCTTTTTCCTCATGATAAAATTAAATTCTTTGTTGCACTTTACCCTTAAATCTGACCTGATCATAAACAACCCACGTAACAAGAATCTAATCATTTGATTCTCACCCAGTGACAAATTAGTTACTGAAGAAACATTTGTCCCTGTTTGTTGCCCAATTCCTCCTCCCACTTCTTAACACCCTATCTCCAATTTGATAATTCACAACCAGCCTTGGGCTGATAGTCCAGGCAAGTGACCTATTTGAAGGCCTCCAATCTGGTTGTCTTACTCAAAGAAGTAAGAATATGAAATATCAAACGCTACAGGATTAAAAGAGTAGAATGGAATCTGTGTCCATAATAATAATGCAGACTCAATGGCAGCTCCAGTCACTGTTGAAGAATGTCATGCAGCCTACTTATTGATCATAGTCCAATTCATAGTGAATAATAATAAAAAAGAGTATACATGGTTAATAAAGATTGACTTTTTCCTTGTTCACCCTGTATATTTTTTACTCAAGCCCTTACTTGTTCTCCAACTTGAAACATTCAATCCTAAAATTGCGGGAAATAGGACCTTTTATAGCTGCACTTGAGACTATACAAGGCCAATGTATAACAATGCAGCCTGAGAAAATTCCAGCCTTCAGTGACAGTGTTTCCAGCGAAGATTGGGATGTCCTATTGTCCTACAGGGTTTGGTTAGCTCAGTTGGCTGAATGGCTGATAAGCATATGGAGTGATGCCAACAGAGGCTACCATGAAGCCCCCACCAGAACAATCTCTCCCCTTGCCTGGTGGCAACTGTCAGGTTTAACCATGACCAGTTGCCTCTCTCCAATGAGAAAGCAACGATGTCCTCTGGGACTTTGGTGCCTTTGCATTTATTAAATATTCTGATGGATACTTTTACAACTAAGAACATTAATTAGAAACATCAAACATTTAATTTTTGCATGCTATCAATGTTTGAGAGCCCTTTGACTGATCACCTATGACTTTTTAAATGGTTACATTGTACCACACAAATCAGTCAATCTCAGATGCATCATTCCTAAAAACTCGCAGAATATAAGTTGTTAACAGATTCCTCTTAATAGATTTAGCTGGGACAAAATGATCATGTCTAATATTTGTGATAATCTTTTCAGCATTTCTTTTGAAACTTCCTTTTGCATTTTCCACTGAATTATAATAGGGTTTTGTGCTGCAGTTGATCTGAAGATGCATTTTCTTCTATCTGGAAAACATAGTATAGTATTCATCTATAATAGTGTAAGTCTAAAGCATCATATTAGATTTTTACCAGGCAAACCATAAAAGCTGATCCTGCTAGAACACTCTACACTGCATTGTATACATTCTAACCTCCATAACAAAAACATTAGGTAATGCTTTACAGCATTGGACTGCTGTTGAACAGGGTAAGGTGCTGTGTAGTATTATGAGATTCAAGAAGAATCTATTAACGTGGTATGAACTTGAGATCATTACAGTACAATATAATGAGAAGGCACAATATATGTTACAATATAAGGTATAGAATTATAAGTTGGGTTCTGCTATATCACCTTGGCTTGGAACTGATTTTCATGTTACAAGGATTGTATTGTATGGTATCACATTGATCTTCAAATGTACATTATACTGGATGAGGCTAAATTATTCTACAACTTCAGAATATGCTTTCTGACATGACATTAATTGACAAAAGAATATAATGCTGGATAGTATTATTTTCCAAAATTATATACCGTGCTGTTTCCTACTACATGGTCTGGAATCTCCTTTCCTTGAATATTATGACTAATGTATTTACAGCACCTCATTGGGCTGTAAAGAAACTAAACATTGATGTGAATATTCAAATATTTAGATAGAAACTTAAATTTGACATTTTGTTTTCAAAAGTGCACCATTTTCTTCGTGTGGTCTTGGAACTTAATTTGTCTTTTTGCTTCCCATTGTTTGCTGCATTGATAAACTGGCCAGAGACATATGATGAGGGTGTGTGTGAGTAGGCATATGAATTAATATATTCCACAAAGCTGGGGCACTGAATTGAAAGGATTTCTAGAGAAAATGAGCAACATGTGTTGATTGTTTCTACGAACTAATTCCATCTACAAGGCTGATGATTTTGTCTCTTGGGGTTGGTTGAAATTTTCTCCGAGAGAGGAAAGATTAAGCTCACAAGTGAATCATTGCAGAAGATTCTCTTCAGCTGAAGTAAGACAAATATACGTTTTACAGCAGGAATCTTATCTGCGGCATGGTTAGACAAGGCCCTTTTTGCAGAACACTATAAGGACTATTAATAGAAGGAATCCAAGTGACTGTATTCACTGCTGGTATAAAACAGCAGAATACATTCTTACCAGAGATATTCAGACTGTGAGTACTAGGTTAGAGTTACTTCCATATAATTATATCCAAGACCACATGAGCCTCTATTTTAGCTGCCCAGATCCAGTATGATGTTATTTCGCTTAAAACATTGGAAGGATTTCCAACTTTTGGCAAATTTAAAACTAGCTATACGGCTCAGATTGTGACAGAGCAGTGCTGAGCTTTAATCAAATTTATTTATGTCACTTACCCATTTCCACATTTTTCTTCCAGGTTTGCTTTCTGACGTTGAAATTAGTTGAAAAACCTCATGAATTGCCCAGTATCATAAGAGGTAGATTGACAATATTACAACTGTATTTAAAATAACAGATTTTTTTTTGCTTGGGTTGCACTTTCAAATCTCTTGAATGATACATTAAAAAATGGATTGCATAGTCCAAAATTCAAATTTGTATTTTGCCCCTTACCTGTAGCTGAAATCTTCAGATCTACAGCAAGACTAGACTGTCTGATGGGCATTTAGACCTTCCTTCTCATGACCATGATTTTCAACAATGGTAATAAAAACCCACTTATTTCAACAACCTGTAATTAGAAAAAACACAGACAAAAATACCATAGATTGCAATGAATCTTATGTCATTTTTTGTTGAGTCCAAGTTGCACTGAGATTTTTGGAGGGTTTTTCATTCCAAGGCCTTACAAATTCTCTCACAAAACTTACTCAATACACTGTTATTAATTACCTAATTCACAGATTTGATTTCAGACCCATCTTACCACATACAATTCCCACAGCAACTTACCATTCAGCGCATATCCTTGAATTCACCCATATTCCTTCTGCCTGTGCCATCTCTAAAATTCTCCTATGTACCTGGACAAGCACTGTCAGTCCTGTTTGCTCTGCCCTGACATTTGTGAAGGAAGCAAAAGACAGAGGGAAATCAGTGCCCCACACTGCTGCTGTGCAGGCAGGGACATTGAAGTCCAGCTGGATGACATGGTGAACAGGTAGGATTTACTCATCACCTCCTCATGCCTCCTCAGGACCATGCCAGCCTTGTCCAAAGTTGTTACCTGGGTTAATGGAGTCTCAGCCTTCTGTTGGAACGCGTGACCATCTTCTGACTGATACATCGCTCTATCCCTGCTACTGTACTATGCCAACAGACTTATGCTTTACCACTCTCAATATTGCCTGTAACATTTTTTTCATTCACTGATGACTTAACACGACTAAAATCCTGATACCACTAAACCCGCCAAGCTGCTTACTCTGTCACTCAGCACATCTCCACATCGGCACAAAACATATCAGCTGCGCTACCCACTTCCATCACCCCTCACCCCTGCACCTCTCTCATTCCAAGAGGAAAGAAGCCTCCAATAGTGAGAAAGAAGTCGAGGTAGGTGGTGGGCTGCTCAATAATCAGTTCCTCATTCCTTATCTGGGGAGTATCCTGACTCTGACCAACCTGAGTGGCTGACAATCTGTGACCAAGCTCCTGGACTGGGATCGGAGGCCGCTACTGACCTACTACATGTGTCTCCCTCGGCATCAGAGAGACCTACTCCCCTAAGACTTTTAGACATGAATGTTTGCTTGCAGGACATGCCATGTAAACTGCTGGCACATGGTGCAGATGTGAGTTTGGTGTGGTAATATCTTGTTCACTCTCTTGACTGCTTAACTGCTAACCACAATGCCAAGCTGCATGGCTGGTCAGAGATGTATGATGGATGTGTTAAACAGCAAAGCAATACAGCAGTACCATGAGTCTTTCAGCTCTGGCTAAGATTGCAAGGTACAACGAAAGGCAAGGCAGGATGACGATGCTGTCAGCCTGCAGGTAGGTGCTAGGTGAGAGAGCATTAAGAGACAAGTGAGCCGCCCTGAGATGTAGCCTAATCCAGTCTACACTTTCTGTTCTTCAAGCATACAGGGGATACTTGCAGCAGCATTCCAATGATAGCTGCCAGTGTGCTCCAAAGGGTAGCATTGCACCCCAGAACCATACTGTAAGTGGATGGGAGGTGTGCCGTGATGGCATGAAGGGGCTGCTACGTGTTAGATAGCAGCATTCATGGCCCTGGGCCGCATTCAACTACTGCCCTGGAGCATGCCTAGAGATGTTGGTGGCAGGACTCCAAGATATTGGTCCAAAGGAGCAGTGGTGAGCTGGAATTGTCAACTACTTGCTCAGACTTTCATGTCGGAAATTCTTAGCATCTAGCTTCCTTGTCGTTGGTACAATGGGAAGCTGCAAATTAGTAAGGCAAGATTTCTGGTTAATGAGGGTGATAATAACTCATAACCTCTGTTAATAGGCATCTCATGTATTAAGTTGGAATCTAGTCTTAATGGCTGGAACACTGTTGGGGACTACATATTGTTGCTCCTGACACCTAGATAGACCTTGCTTGACTACTCATATGATTTTGCCAGATTGCTCAGGATCTGGTAAGATTCCTTTGTGACTCATACACTGGAACATCCAGATTCCTCTGCATCCCAGAATTCTACAGTTGTTCTCCACTTAAGCACAACTCTGCATTTTCATTCTTCCTGCCAATTAGCCAAACATCTTTTATTGGAAAAAATGCTGGAATCATAATTAAGGAAGTAATGACAGCACATTTCAAAAGTAATAAACCACTTAAGCAGAGTCAACATAGCCTCATGAGAGGGAAATCCTGTCTATTTAATTTTTTAGAATTTTTCAAGGAAGTCTCAATCAAAATGGATAGAGGGGAACCAGTAGATGTGTTCTATTTGAATTTCCAGAAGGTGCTCAACAAGGTGCCTCACAAAAGGCTAAGTCATAAGATAAGAACCCAGGGTGTTGGAGATAATATATTGGCATGGATAGAGAATTGGCTAATGGCCAGCAGCAACTAGTAGGGATAAAGGGTTTTTTTTCAGGTTGGCAGCCTGTAACCCATCGGATTCCCTCGGGATCTGTTCTGGAACTGCAACTATTTGCAATATATATTAATGACTTGGAGAAAGAAAGTGAATACACTGTGGCTGAATTTGCAGATGACACAAGAGATAGGTGGAAAGGCAAGTTGTAGAGGGATGCAAAGTTTAGATAGAAATATTGATAGGTTAAGTCAATGGACAAAATGTTGAGAAATAAAGTACTGCATACTATGGGAAGATATGATGTTTTCAGTTTGGAAGGAAGAACAATAGAACAGCACTACTTAAATGGAGAATGGCTGTTGAAAGCTGCAACACATAGGGACTTGGAGGTATTTGTGCATGAAACACAGAAAGCTAACACACAGGTGCAGCAGGTAGTTAGGATGGTTAATAGAATGTTGGCCCTTATTTCAAGAGGTGTGGAGTTTATGAATAGGGGAGTCTTACTGCAATTGTATAATGTGCTGGTGAGACTACGGCTGGAGTTTTGTGTGCAGTTTTGCTCACCTTATTTAAAGAAAGATATTATTTAATTGAATATAACACAGTGTGGAGCTGGAGGAACACGGCAGGCCAGGCAGCATCAGAGGAACAGGAAATTTTGGGTCGAGACCCTTTCTTAGAAAATTATTTCATTGGAGGTGGTTCAGAGAAGGTTCACTAGGATGATCCTATTATCGAGGGATTGTCTTACGAGCAAAGGTTAAATTGGTCGGGACTGTACTGAATGGAGTTTAGGAGAATGAGAGATGATCTCATTGAAATGGATTGGATTCTGAAGGCACTTCACAGGGTAAATGTTGAGAGAATGTTTCCCCTCATGGTAGAGTCTAGGACTAGAGGGCACAGTCTCAGAATAAAGGGATACCAATTAAAGACTGAGATAAGAAGCAATTTCTACTCTCAAAGTGTGGAGTGTCTTTGAAATTCCTTGCCACCATGAGCTGTGGCAGCACAGTTGTAGTGTATATTTAAGACTGAGATAGGTAGATTCTAAGTCAGCAGAGGAATCAAGGATTACAGGGGAAATGCAGAAAAGTGGATATGAGGAGTGTCGGATCTGCCATGATCCTATTGAATGGTAAAGCAGGATCGATGGGCTGAACAGTCTACTCCTGTTCCTATTTCTTACGGTTTTATAAACAGTTGGAGGGCAAATTCATTCCTGTTTAGTCTCTACCGGTTAGTCCTTGCAGCATTCTTGAACACTTACCACCAAACATAAAACATTTACGAAACTGGAATGGGAGAAGACCTTAAGGCCCTGCAAGCTTTTACACCTTAATTCTCAAAGTATCCAAACATCTGTCAAAGTCTGTCTTGAATATACTGTACTTAGTGATTAACTAATCACACATCTCTGGAGGCTAGAATTCCAAAGTTTTACAAGTCTTGAGAAACCCTTTTTTAAAAAATGTAAATAAAAATGACACAACCTAACTCTAATCCGCTCAATCTACGTCCATGGCTTTCAGCTTTCATAGGAAAGTATACTAAGTGGATGGGTGACCGTCGCACATTAATGCTTCAGAACTCACTGCTGAAAAGATGTTAAAAAGATCCTGATTCCATTCAACCAGTCTATACTAGGGACAACTTGAGCAACATTGTGAAAAAGAATGGGAAATTGGAATTACATAGATCAGATTCATTATAACCATTAACAGGAACAAAACCAAAGTTGCTGGAAAAGCTCAGCAGGCCTGGCAGCATCTGTGGAGGAGAAAAAAGAGTTAACGTTTCAGGTCTGGTGACCCTTCCTCAGAACTGATGGTGGCTGGGAAAACGTCAGTTTATATGCAGGAAATATAAACTGACGTTTTCCCAGCCACCATCAGTTCTGAGGAAGGGTCACCAGACCCGAAACGTTAACTCTTTTTTCTCCTCCACAGATGCTGCCAGACCTGCTGAGCTTTTCCAGCAACTTTGTTTTTGATCCTGATTTACAGCATCTGCAATTCTTTTGGTTCTTATTATAACCATTGACTTGGTGCCTGTCAGTGTCACTCCTACACCTCCAATATTATTTGTTGGGAAAGAATCTTTATTCATGAATAGCTCTCTCATTTAGAAATTATTCATTTTGACTGTGGGCTGAGAGGGAGAAGGCACTTTACTGTCTGAATCACTCTGCCCAGCAGTCTACGCGTCAAGTGCAAGTGGTCTGTAATCGATGCCACAGTTCTCAGGATTATTCAATGCCTGACTCAAGGACATACTGGGAAGTGATGTGTCATTTGCAGACTTGATGAGAATAAATGAATGAGCTATGGTTATAGTATTTAAGAAACTTTATCCCACATTTCATTGCATCCCAATACTTTTAAAGAAAGTTGGAACCAATATTTCTCACAATGTCTGCGTTAGTTCTAGTGGTAAACCTAATATCACAATGTAATGTTTTATTCTGTTTTACAAAATGAAGTGTGATGATCTATGGTATGATGAACATAAATGGAATTATGCTCCTACTTCATTCTTGAGGTTACGAGGAGGACTCAAATTAATCTGTCTGCACC
Organism: Stegostoma tigrinum; assembly: GCF_030684315.1. Classification (NCBI taxonomy): domain Eukaryota; kingdom Metazoa; phylum Chordata; class Chondrichthyes; order Orectolobiformes; family Stegostomatidae; genus Stegostoma; species Stegostoma tigrinum. The sequence goes on from NC_081370.1 coordinate 22,632,174, forward strand.
CAAAATTAGGATGATATGTACACAGCTGAACATCTTTAATGCCAGCGAATTACTCTGTCTGCTCAATATCCAATGAGTCCCCATTTGACTATACTAATTTTATACCATCATGTAACCTCTCAATCTCCAATCCGCTCTGTCCATTTCCCCCTCAATGTGAAGATGTTAATTCTAAACAGTTTGTTTCTTCCTTTGAGCTTGAGTCCACTTTATGTTATTTTTCACTTTAAAACTGACAGCCTGCTATTAGGAACTAGCATCCCATGATATGTTCTGAAGAAGGGTCTAGGCCCAAAACATCAGTCTTTTAGCTCTTCTCATGCTGTTTGGCCTGCTATGTTCATCCAGCTCTACACCTTGTTATCTCAGATTCTCCAACATCTGCAGTTCTTGCTATTTCAGAGACTAAGCCCTATTGTGTTGATTATCAGAAGGCAAAAGCTTGGCTTTATTTATCATTGAAATCAAATGAGGGAAGCACATTTCCACCATCAATTTAATCGATTATCTTTGTAAATATTTTTTATCATGGAATGCTACTTCCTCATAGCTGGCTGTCAGTTTTAAAGTGAAAAATAACATAAAGTGGACTCAAGCTCAAAGGAAGAATCAAACAGTTTAGAATTAATATCTTCACATTGAGGGTGAAATGGACAAAGCAGATTGGAGATTGAGAGGTTACATGATGGTATAAAATTTCAGACCTAGACCCTTCTTCAGAACATATCATAGCACTTTTTAGCAGGTTGATTAGAAAATATTTACACCATCCTGCTGTTTCATTCTACCTCAGGGAAACTAGCCCTGGGTTTGAGCTGGGGAACAGGTGTATTGGCTGGCAATGTGACATTCCATGCATAAAGAAGCAAGCTACTCCTTTCTGAAGAAGGGTCTAGGCCTGAAACATCAGCTTTCCTGCTCCTCTGATGCTGCTTGGTCTGCTGTGTTCATCCAGCTCTACATCTTGTTAGCTCAGCATTTAATCTCTGCCAGTCATTGTGACATATTGGTAAAATCAAGTTCTGGGGTGGGTCTGAAACCTAACGCTCCACCATTGAACCTCCTCTTAACCATCTTATTTCTGCTATATAAAGTAAGTTCATGACATGAGACATTAACTTTTCTTTCTTCAAATTTTGCTGCATCTGCTGAGTATCTCCAGCAAAGGGCTGTCACAGCCAGAATTGAAACCTTTTTGGACACCGAGAAACCAGATCATGATAGAGGATGGCATATTATTGTGGGAAGCAAGAGTGATTGTCCTGAGCAAAGATATCGGCTGAACTCCATTCAGGGTCATCGAGGCGTTTCCAAAATGAAGATGTTGGTAAGAAGTTAGGTCCAGTGGCCAGGATCGGATGCTAACATAGCTGCATTGATGTGGCAGTGCTCAGAGTGCCAACAACAACAAAAGTACTGCAGCAGCTCCCTCATATTCTTAAACCCTGGACTCAATTACACGTTTACAATGCGGGTTCTTTCACAGGCTCATTGTTCTTAGTCATTGTGCATGTCCATTCAAAGTGGTTGGAGGTTCATTGAGTTCATATGCCAAACATGGGGACACTGACAGAAAAGCTGCTGCGTCTTTTGTGATACACGAACTCTTGAATGTATTGGTCATATAGATGACAGGTTGTTGTCTACCAGCAGGGAATTAGAGTATTTGCGAAAGTTGAATGGTATTTGTCATGTAAAGTCAGCTTCAAACAATCCATCATCCAATCGTCTGCCAGAAAGAGTAGACCAAACTTCGAAGGCAGGCTTGAAGAAACAGCCTACAGCTTCACAAGGTACCGAACTGTTCTGGTTCTTATTTGATTATTGGACCACACCACATGCAACATGCAACTACAGGGATAGCTCCAGCAGAGTTGCTAATGGGGAGGAGACTCTGCACCTGGCTAAATCTCATCATCCCGGACCTGGGAGGGGTGGGGTTTGAGGAGATTGAGAGTGAAACGGCATCAGGAATGCCAATGACAAACTCATACTCTGCGAGGTGAAAGAGGTTGTTTACTTCAGGGGATGAAGTTTGGTTTAGAAACCATGAGAATGGCTTTGCATGGATCAATGTGAGGTCAGGTCCAATGATGTATAAAGTCTGCATAGGTGCAATGGTCCTGAAGAAGATTGTGAGCCATATGAAAGCTGCAAACTCACAAACGGTGTAGAAGCAAGATGCGCCTGGCTCCTCAACAGCCTTCTTGAATGCTCTGAAACCCATGGTTTCTCCCTCTCTGTCAAGTATTGAATAGGCCTTGGAATCTAAGATGGATATAGCAGATGTCACTGCCTCAACACCTTTGCTGCCTAAAGAGGGGAACGAATTTCTTCTGAGATGCTCCAGGTGAGCTACTGTGTGTTACACACCACCCATATCCGAGACAGAGAAGGATGAACCTGACCTGATCTTAAAACGCCCCAGAAGGAGCTACAAAAAAACCCACCTAGCCCCTCAAGCCCGGAGAGGGAGGGATACAGTAATTGTAACAAGTTCAGCCAGCTGGATATTATAGAGTATGTGTTTCCTGATTGGGGCTGTTAATCTCGTCCAATCAGGGAGCCCTGGCTAACAGATATAAACAGGAGGATCAAAGGTCCTGCTCACTCTGAGAGCCAGCTCTGAGGAAGATGGGTCAGTGTCATGGATGCTATGTGTGAATAAAAGGGGGCTTAGTGATAGGATATCCGCTTCTGTGGAGTTATTTCAGAAAGTGGTTATCATGGTTTGTCGTCCTAGAACTAAAACAAAGTTGTAAATATTGGTGAATTGCTGCATGACATCCTGTAGATGATGCACATTGTTGTCACTACAGCAGTGCTGGGGAAAGTAAATGATTGCTGTGGTGGGTCAGCTGCCAAACAAAAGGCTGCTTTGTCCTGGATAGTGCTGTGCTTTTTGAGTGTTGTTGGAGCTGCACTCATCCTAATTTATGACTAATACTTACTGTTATTGTACCATTGAAGGTGAGTCACTCACTATTGAATAAATGACCTTTGACCTGTTCTTGTAACCATGGTATTTATGTGGCTGGTTCAGTTAAATTTATGGTCAACCATAACCCCTGAGGTAGGGTTGATGGTAGGGGATTCAATGATGGAAATGCTGTTGACTATTGAATATTGCTGTTGAATGTTGGTAAGTGGCTAGATCTAGTTTTGTTGCGGTGACAACTTTGGCATGTGTGGTAGAAATATTATTTGTTTGTCATTTACCAGTCCAATGTTCCATATTGCTCAGGTCTTTCAGAATGCAGGCACAAACTGCCTCACTTTTTTAGTTGAGCAAGGTTAACCATGCACAATGCAAGCATTAGTGATCATACTTACTCCTCATGTTATGTTGGAGGGAAGGTTGCTAAAGAGGTTAAGCATTGGACACTACTCCAAGGACATCAGTAATGTCCTGAACAGAGGTGATTGGCTTTCAGCAGATGCAAGCATCTTCATTTGTATTTGGTCTGAATCCACCCCATTGAGGATTTGCTCCATGATTTCTGTTCTGTCTTGTCAAGCCTCCTTGTGTCATGTTCTGCCCAGTGCTAACTAATGGAAAGTATAGTAGCTCTTGACTTGCCTCTTGAAATCAGTTCATTTTTTCATACTTTGTGCAAGGTTCAAAAGAGCTTTGGAGTTAAGGTGATAATGCGAACTGCAGATGCTGGAGAATCCAAGATAACAGTGTGGAGCTGGATGAACACAGCAGGCCAAGTAGCATCTCAGGAGCACAAAAGCTGACGTTTTGGGCCTAGACCCTTCATCAGAAAGGGAGATGAAGGGTCCAGGCCTGAAATGTCAGCTTTTGTGCTCCTGAGATGCTGCTTGGCCTGCTGTGTTCATCCAGCTCCACACTTTGTTATCTTGGAGTTAAGGTCCCTAGATAGAAACCAAACTGGGTGTTGATGAGCATATTATTCCTGAGAAATAATTGCTTGTTAGTGGTCTCACTATCACATTTCTACCACTTTTCTGATGGAGAGTAAACTGATGGGATAATACCTGGAATGGATTTGTTCTGCTGTTTATAGACTAGACTGATCTTAACTTATCAATTTATGATGAAAAATGCTTGCTATAATTGTAGTGGAACAGCTTCACTCCTTCTCCCTCTAGAGCTTGAGCTTTCAGCACTATGGTCTGGTTGTTGGGATTTATAAAATGAGTTCTTGTGCCCTTACAATCTTGAGATGGTGCCTTGCACACATTCTAGCTCTATGTTTGTGCCCCTGTAAAAGGTTGGCAGGATGAATATTTGGCTCTCTGGCTAATTAGTGGGCCTGCAACGCATAAAGGTATGAACCTGTTAGCAGAAGTGGACACTGCTTCATGGTAAAGATCACCTCCAATTACAGGCAACCACTGAAGAGGTTGGAAATCTATTGAAATAAAATAAGGCCATGCCTACAAGTCACTAATGTCTAGGGAAAACTGCTTGACAGGATAGCCAGCAATTGCAACTGTTAGCAGCTAATCCTTGAAGCTCTGGTGGATAGGGTGTGAGAGGTGCGTTTTAAAACAAAACTCAATACTTGAAGGGATTAACTGACTTCACAAGATAATCTTGCCCGTCAGGATATAAAGGACTGTTCCTCAGAGGAAATAACCATTGTTCTATTTGGTTTCAGGTAAGTGCTAAATCTGCACATTTAATGTGTCCCTACTCAATAATTCTAGCTTGAAGTCTCCTGGAGAACTTGTATAACTCAGATGTAATGTTACTAGCTATTAATACTATGTAATCAATCTATCCTGCATATTGGAATAGGGTACACTTCTGCAGACTTCATGTGGGCGTCCTTCTCCATTTGATAGCAGTAGATTGGGCTAATGTTAGTAAGAATAGGTGGCAGTGGATGAAGCCAATACATCTGTTTAGTGCGGCTCTAAAATATATTTATCTACATGGGAACAAAGTGTTCATTGATGTGCCTAAAATATGAACTACATTTTAGAAATTGAGTCCATTTTAGAGCTGATTTTAAACTGTCTGCTTCCTGAGCCAAATATGGCAAAACAGATTACTCATCCTAATTTATGAATGGTTTACATCATTCCATATTTTTTGCCATGACATAATCTTAAAGGATTTTACCAATTTTCATGGCATCTTATGCACTGCCACAGAATAAATGACTAAAACTCAGGATATTTTCTAAACTTCATGGTGTTTTGGTTATTGTCTTGCTCACAAGTTCTCACTCATGCTTCAATGAGGCGTTTGTACCCATGTACAGGACTGTCTCTAAAAAACACAGAATCTTCCCAGACCATGAACATGATGGACCATGGTGAGAAAGTTGGGAAAATCAGGTGAGAATTCCAGGGAATTTATCAGTAAGAGCACAGTATTCATTAACAATGTAATTCGCCATTCTCCCATCTGCCACTTTGAAGCTAAACAGAAATAATCCCTGACAGGAAAGTCAGAACACCATGTGTTTACTGCACTTACATCAAAATTGCATACATTTTACGCAAAGGACTAGATCTCAAAATCCAGGGGAACAACACTCGGACCTGTTCTGGCAGGGGTCCTGGAACGGTAAGTCAAGGTCAGTCCCCAAAATCAGCACAGGGGCTTGGACACATCACCATCAGATTAGTGGTCAGAGTCTGAGGTTTGCACTTCTATGCCTGGGAGGTGGGTCACAGTCAGCCTTGTGGCTGCGGTAAAATCAGTCTGGCTAGTCATAGGAAGACATTCAGGGAGCTGTACAGAAACCAGTTATCCCTGTTGGCCAGGATCCTGACTAAAGCTCTAACCCTAAAAGTCAAGGGAAGGGGCCAGCTATCACAGCCAGAGATATGCAAGGGGGACTAGGGAACCGAGGGAATTGGAGGTGGTATGTGGAGATGCAGAAGTGATTGGAACCAAGGGGGAGCAATTTCTTTCATAAGGTGGAAAGATGATACAGCATTGAAGGCAAAGGAGTAATGAGAGGGAGAGTTAGACAATCAGCGTTACCCTGGCTTTGATGGAGAGGCAGTGCATTACTATATCAAGCAGGCTTACTTGGCATTCTGAATTTGGTCGGTGGAACAAAGGCAGATGATTGAGATTGATGAGTTGGACAAAGACTTAGGGAAGATCAAAGCCAATGGTGTTAATAGGTATAGCTACCAAGCAGGGAATGTATACAACTGGGGACTAATAAGAGGCTGAACCTGAGTCACACTGCGTGACAAGCAACTAACATTTACTTCCATGTACTTTAAGTAACAAATGTGCAATGTCTCTGAAATTGGTCACACCACACACTGACAGGGCAGAGTAGTTGTCCATTCTGTGAGGAAGGGGACTTTAATTTCACAAGATTTGAGGCCTATAGAAGGCTTGAGCGTTACACAGGCACTTATTGAATACAAATGAAAGATGCCTATGAGCACTCCATGAGATGTAAACCTTAGGTAATAAAATCTATTGTGTTCCATAGATATCATTTATATCTATAGATAGCGTTTCACCATATCATGCAACATTGTGAATCAATCCCAAGAATGGATGATATGTATAAAGCATTGTTTTGAGGCCTGGAAATACTGAATCTAGTTGCCAAAGTAGCAAACAAATTAGGCTTTGCACACATATTGTTGTAGGTGTGGCGGGACAGCTGATGACAAAAGCTGATCCACAAGAAGGGCCTGGTGCATGTCCAGACAAACATATGTTTGCAAATACGGTGATGTGTACCATCAAAAAGTATTCTCCTTCTTTTCCCTTCCATTGTGTTACGATGCAGTTCGAGTCTACAGCCAAGGTTGAGGCCATTGGCTTTGGAGTATTGATCAATGCCCCTGGGACATTTGCTGCTGGATGTCCTAGACATGCTGAATGTGTCCTGCCTAGAGGCAGGTGCACCCTCCTCCACTTGACCACCTGTAGGGCTGAATGCTGCAGGAAGAGTGGAGGTGGAAACCTCTATTGTCCTCAGAGGAGACTTTTGAGAGGCCTGGGTGTAGTTCCTCTAGCTGGGTGCCTATGACACCACCTTGTCTCCTTGTGAGGAAGGACACCTGGAGTGAGGTCAAGGTTCCTCATCCTCCCCAACTGCCGCCCCCCCATCCCCCCCAACCCCTATGGCTAGAGCAATGGAGTTCAGGTCTTTACGTATTTCCAGCAAACTCAGAATGCTAGACCTGGCTGTCCACAGCAGCCACTAACTTGTACACAGAGACATGCAATTATGGCATGGTCCCAAAGCAGCAGTCCTATAACCTTTCTCATTTTACTGAATGCTCTGACAAACCTGCCTGCTGTTCCTGTATCTGCTAGTGCATGCCATGGAGTCATGAGTGGCTGACACCACACAGTGGAATAGCTGGTCTCTGGCAAACCTCCAAGCCCCAGGCACCTGGGAATTTCTTCCTCCTCCAGCTGTGGAGATGTGGAAGTGATGTGCTCACCAGCATACACTCACAACTCTGATATAACTAAAGTAACTGCTGAAATGTTTCATGCCTGTGTTAGCAGGGGTACATGAGACACCCTTGCCAAATATTCCTTGAGTTCCCTTGCTTCCTTACTTCGAAATGGAGGGGTGAGGATGGCTATGTTGTTGACCATAAAGACCACGTCAATGCCCCACTTAACTGCAGGAAGTAAAAAAAAGTACATCACACACAAGAGGTTTAAGACCAGTTCTAGCATGTTAATACACTCATGGGAGAATAACACCACAATAAACACTGCTTCTTACTTGCTTACCAAGACAAGGATGTATGTGTCTCCAGGAAACCAGTTCTGTTTCTTGATAGTGAGACTACGATACTGAGGGGTGAGGATCCAAATGTTAGGTGTTCCAACACACGTGTCCTGACTTTCAGCCTATTACCAAGCCATCTTCTCCTGGAACTATAGGAAGGGAGGTTTTGAGTGAGAGCAAAGTTAATGCTAGTATAAGTGGGACAGAAGTGGTGAAACATCCCAAATGGGTAAGTAGGCAGTACAAAGGCCATGCAAGTCAAATAGGCTACAGGGATTGGGCAGTTGAGAGCCAGTGAGGGAAGGAGTTGCATGCATTTGAGACAGTGGCAGACTGTGACACCCTTGCTACTTCAAGCAACTAAAACAAAAGATTCTACATTTTGACACATAGACAATGCAAAACATACCCACTAGTTTGGTCACTTTGGTTCACTAATCATATTTTTCATCTTTTAATGCCCAAACTGCTAATTGTATGAGACTTGAATGTGGATGGGAAACGATAAATATTGCATTTTAAATGCACAGCATAATACTCAGAAATCTGTGAAGTGAATGGGATATGGTGCAGCACAAATTGTCCAGCAGTGAAAAAGTAGATAAATAAATAAAATTATTATATTTACCTAATCTGAATTGGTATGTATCATTAAATGAAGTTTAAAAAGAGACCAAAATTAATTGATTCAAAAAATATGGGCTAATTTCAAGTATAACATCACTATGAATTTTTGACAACATGCTCTAAAATGGATGACTAGAAAAACATAATTCATACCTCAATTGGTACAGCAATTCCTCCAACCCATTAACCCACTTTTCATCTGTCTGGTAATGTAGTGAATTGAACAATACAGTGCCCTTGATAGCTTAACCACATGAACCACCCGGTCTTTTCAAACAGCACGAACAGTAAATCGTTCCAGTTTTGCAACTTCAAAGCAAAGAATGGGCATGAATATACAATTAGCTTATTCCTAAAGCAAGTGATAAATTTAATGTTGATATTCCCAAGAATTGCAATTGATTCCAATGTTACTGGTCATCTTAAGATACTGGGATGGGGTGCTTATGGCTGAATCCTCTCCATGGTTCTACTGGAGGAGCCTTTAAGATCTCATGCTGTGGTCATTCCTGCCCTTTTGTAAACTTCCCCAGGCCCAGATAATGGATTCCAAGCTGAGGGTTACAAACCATGGCCAATGGTGGAAGTAGCATATTCTTGATGGTGATGGCAGAAGTGCTGGAACATCAGAAGACAATGATTACTTAAAGGTTCAGGATCCCTGAGGAAAAAGGTAGGCTGTAGAAAATAAGCCAATTGATGGACACACTCAACTTTGACTTTGGGACGTGATCTTTGTGGGTGGGACCAGGTTCAGAAAAATCAAAATTGAACCAGTGCAGGAAGGGATTGTAGAAAGAAGAATGTAAGTGATTTTTGGGTGTAACACACTCATGCTTACAATTCCCTCAATGTTTAGCCTAGTTAAACCCTTTGAGATTGAGTGTTCTCTGATAAATTGGAAGAGATTGTTTCCATGGTTTGTATATTAATGAGAGCACGTAGATAAACATAATCAGATTAATGTGGTTGGAATAAATTTATTTGCATAAAATTGTATAGGTAAACTACATATTGTTAAACATGTACTTTTATGTTTTTATAATGGATTTTTAGAGGCCACTCAAAGCCAGGTTATTTAAAACAATTTTTTGGCTACTTTCCCACTAATTTCTCCTTCAATTTCATTGCATCCCTACCGTGTGGAAGCTGACCATTCGGCCCATTGAGTAATACCAACCATCCAAAGAGCATCTCACCCCACTACCATATTCCTGTAACCCTATATTTCCCATGGCTAATCCACCTAACCTGTACATCCCTTGACATTATGAGCAATTTAGAATGGCCAATCCACTGAAGCTGCACATATTTGGACTGAGGAAACTGAAGTCCCTTGAGGAAACAGACACAGGGAGAATGTGCAGACTCCACTCAGACAGTTGCCTGGATCCCTGACACTAAGGGGCAGCAGTGCTAACCACTGGGCCACCTGGTTTTGTCCATTTTCCTTGCATTACATTTCATAAGGTGCCTTATCGAAAATAAAGCTGCTACCTAAATATGTTGCATACAACAGAATAAAATTTCAAACAACCAGCAGAGTAAAAACTAGTAAGAACTCAAATTAACATGCAGGAAGAGTACCATAATATAAGATATTAAATTAAATAAATCCAACAGGTACAAAATTATGATAAACTAGAGAGTTGAAACTTTACTGAATTTTTATCATTCTAAGTCTTTTAAGGTCCTGTTTTCTGGTGTCTACAACACATTCTCTGAAGTTCATGATTATTTTCTAATCTGTACATGTTTTTAAACAACATGCTATATCTGATGCATAGGATGTTGTGCCATGGACTATTTTGAAGGATTTATGATTCTGATTGCAGAGTGATTAAATGACAACCAGGATTTGATTGTAGGAGAAATAATGTGGTCAATCGAGATTTACCTGTCTGTCCTTTTTCTTGTAGGCCCTGGTAGAATACTAATTCACATTAAGCTAAGCTTATGTTCAGTAGTATGCAGTACACTGATGGCCAAAGTTACGATTTATGGGTCTAAAGTTAGTGTTATCTTGGGTTTCATATCCAAACAGTCTTAACTGGACCATACATTCCTAACGCATGGTGAGAAAACCTACTAACTTCCTAAACAATAGCATGACCCAGCTATTTTAATGATAAAACCTCCATGGTATGTATTTAATTCTATGGTCTTTCTGGTATCACCATGTGTGTCCAAAAAAAATTCTAGTCTGCTGGCTAAAAGCTGTATAAATAAGAACATTTCTCCAAGATCCAATGTATCTATTTCTCATCTCTTCCCCCTCCTCCGAAAATGAATATAAAAAATTAATTGAATATGGCAGAAAAGTGGGAAATTGAAAATCTCCAGTTGAATTCCATGTCATGCTTTAGGGGAGGGCAAACAATGCAAGGGAATACATAATAAACAGAAGGATAGCAATAGGGGTAGGGGAAGCAAGGGATATTCAACTGCATGTTCACACCTTGAAGGTGTCAAGACAGGTAGATAAAACATGTGGAATGCTTTCCTTCATTGGGAGAGGTGCTAAATCACAAACAAGGGATGCAACGCTGGAAGTATAGAAGACACTGGTTTGGCCATAACTGGGCATTACTGTACAGTTCTGGTCATTACATTAAAGAAGGTACATCATTACTCTAGAGGCAGCATGCAGAAGATTGACATGAATTTGTAGGACCTTCAAAAAATGTGGCTCTGAGAATAGATTGGATAAGCTGGGATTGTTTTCCGTAAAACAGGCTGAATTGTGATGTAAGTGAGGTGCATTAAATGAGGAGCTTGGGTAGAATAGACAGGGCAGACCTCTTCCCCTAATGCAGAAGTAGGTTACTGGGGTTCACAGATTTAAAGTGATTTGTGGAAGGATTAAAGGGGCACAAGGAAAAGTCTCAGAATTCAGGAAATCAATGTCTGGTTTAGTGGTTGTGGCTGAAACCCTCATCTCATCTAAGTAGAACCAGGCGGGATCTGCACCTGAAGTGCTGTAGCCTACAATGCTGCAGACCATGTACTGCAAAGCAGGATTTAAAAGGGTAGCCAGTTTATTTAGCTGGTACTGACCTGGTGTGCTGAATGACCTGCTTGTACTGTATCTTTGTGCTTTGATTGTGATTTATTGTCACATGCACCAAGATTCAGTAAAAAGTATTGTATTCCATGCTAACCAGGTGAATTATACCTTGCATAAGAACAGAATGCAGGATACAGCTAGAGATGGTGCAGAGAAAGATCAACTGTCATGTATGAGAGGTCCATTCATAAGTCTGATAAGTGGGGAATAAACCTCTATCTTCTGCCCTATGGATGAGGGTGGAAGAGTATAACTAGGGTGGGAGGGGTCTTTCATTAAGTTTGGCTGTCTTCCTGAGGCAGCAGCGAGTGTAGATGGAGTCAATGGAAGGAAGGTTGGTTTTTGTGATGGACTGGGCTGCATTCACAACTCTAATTTCTTGTGGACTGGAGCAGTGCCATTTCCAAACCAGGCTGTGTTGCATCCAGACAGGATGCTTTCTAAGGTGCATCATTTAAAATCGGTAAGAGTCATAGTGGACATGCTGAATTTGCTTAGCCTTCAAAAGAAGTAGAGGTGTTCGGTGCTTTCTTGACTGTAATGTCAACGTGGATGGACCAGGATGGATTGATGATATTTATTCCTGGGAGCTTGAAGCTCTTGACCATCTCCACCCACCTCCGTTGATACAGACAGTGGCATGTCCTCTGCTTTATGCGCTCCTTTGTTCTGCTGACATTTGAGGGAAAGATTATTGCCGTTACACCATGCCACTAATCTGTCTATCTTCCTGTACTGTTCGTCATTGTTTGTGATCCAACCCACAATGGTGGTGTCATCAGCCAATTTAAGCGGAGTTAGAGCTGAATTTGGCCGCATAGTCGTGAATATATAAGGAGTATAGTAAGGGATTGAGTACACAGCCTTGCAGGAGGATTGTTGTGGAGAAAGTGTTGTCACTGATCCTTACTGAGGTCTGGTGTGGACTTGCTGGACCGAATTACTTCTTTCCTTGAAGGTAATCCTATGCAATTCATACCCACTCATGTGTAAGCCTGGTCTTTAAGACCATAACAAATAGGAACAGGAGTATGCTGTTCTTCCCCTCAAGCCTACTTTTCCATTTAGCAGGATCATGGCTGATCCAACAGTGTGCACAACCATTTTCTGCATTTCCCATGAACCTCAATTCGCCTATTGTCTATCTATCTCAGCTTTAAGAATACACCAAGAACTCCACCCCACAGTTCTCTGGCAAGGAGTTCCAAAGACAGTCAACCTTCTGAGATAACAAATTCTTCCTCACCTAAGCATTAACATGGGTGCTGCGTAACTGAGACTGTGCCCACTGGTCCGAGACAACCCGACGATGTTAACAACATATCAACATTTACCCCGTCAAGCCTGTTAAACTCATGTTTCAATGAAATCACCTCTCATTCTTCTAAACGCCAATAAGTAGGGTCCCAAGTTCTTTAGCTTTTGCTCATAAGACAATTTCTCCATATAGGGAATTGTCCTTATGAACCTTTATCTGTGCTAAATAAGGAGACTAAAACTGGCCACAGTACACCAGATGTGGTCTCACCAGCACCTTCTACAATTGTTAAGATGTTCCTACTCTTACATTTCAAACCCCATTGAAATAAGGGCAAACGTTCAATCAGACTACTTGATTACCCGCTGCACCTGTGTGCTAGTTCTGTTGCGTCCAAGACCAACACCCCCACCATCCCCAACCCCCGCACCTCACCCAAGTGTGGTCCCTTTGTGTGTTGGCTTTCTACAGCTCTTCTCTATTTAAATAACACTGTTCTTTGTTCTCCCTTCCAAAATGATCAACTTCAAATTTGCCCACATTATATTCTAATCGCCTTTTTTTTTGCCCATGCCTCCACAACAGTTGATTGCCCCTTATATCGACCGGAAGGAAAGTAAGAAAAAGAGAATTTTATCAGCTATAAATGAACATTAGCCTAAAATCAATGTAAATTACACAAATCCCCTCCAAGGCAAATAGATAAGTCTGAAAATATCACAGTTTGGCGTATCCGGTACTGGGTACAAGCATGGGATTATCAATCCTCAGGCTGCTTTGACCTTGGACTATGAGAAGGTGATGCTTTTTTATAATGAGCCAATGAATCTTGTTTTTACAATTAGGCTTTTTTGTTAATGCTGTTTGTGTTCTTAAGGTGAAATTTGCAATACAATACGTGTATATTTAAATTTGTTTATCAGAGAAAAACATGGAGGACTTGAGGTACCAAAAGCAACTACCTATGCCCAAATTCCTAGTTTACATTGTTTCTTCAATGTTATTTTTGTCTTTTACATTTATGGATACTATTAACAGTTGGAGTACTGTGCATTGTAGTCAATTATAAAGAAGTAAAACTAAAAGAACCCTTATTCCCATTTTTTAAATATCAATTATACATTTTTAAATATCAATATCTTATCCTAATGTTCCACAATTTAAAATCTGGAAAGATTTTTGGATATTTTTGTGGATATGCTATGTGAAAAATTCACTCACCTATATTTGTAGTTCACAAATTCCAGTGAACAGAGCACACAATAATGAACCACTGTTACAGTGAAAATATTTGATCTGTAAAAGTCTTAAACCTTAAGAGCATAAGACAAAAGATCAGAAGTACATTCAAATAAGCCCATTAAGTGTGCTAAATACTACCACTTTGTTCTGGAATAGTCTGTTGCTGTAGAGAAAACTGATGAAAATCTGGTAAGGGAATACAAGTTTCTGAATAACACAAGCCATTTCAACTTCAAAGAGCCAGCATAATATAAACACCACTGTTAAATAGTTGAGTGAATTATTATTTTGTGATAATTTGAGATAATGTCTGAACCAGTTTTCACTGCTGAAATATTAAATTCTTCTATAAGATGTATACAAGGTGTCACATTGCCCTTGTTTTTCTTACACTGACTAAAGTTACTGTAGGAATTCATGGAGTTACAGGAGTGACAATTAAACAGCATGGCAACAGACAGAACGTGCTGTTCCCTGGGAATACTGCAGTTCATCCAAGAGTCTGATCATTCCTACCAGCTCCAGATATAGACACCACTGTCTCACAGAAGGATCAAGGGAATGAGAGGAATCTTCAGAGAGGATGTTTTCATCATGCCTCCATTTAGAGGGATTAGTACATTGACACCAACCCCTGTTTGTTTTTTTCCCCAGGGGAAAAAATAGTTAAAAAGTATAATTCCTGTGCAGCCTAGCTGCAGTTTTCTATGGTAGACATTGACTGCAGTATTACTTACTCAAAATCGTAGGTCTCTGGGTCGGGGTACATGGTGCAGGACAGGACTGGCATGATTGGTTAGATGATGCTAAGCTTGGGCTTGAGTGTACACTTAGGAGCAAGATGAAGAAGGAAGTCACAAAGGTAGATTGCAGATCCTCTCGCGCTCTCTGCCTCTCACGCTCTCTGCCTCTCGCGCTCTCCCCCACCCCCCACCAACATTATCAAGTGAATTGCACATGGGGGTTGCTTTTAATTTGCAAAAATCTTCATGAAAAAACTGACAGTGAACAAAATCCGTTTTGGCAAACTTACCACCCATTAGTGCCTGCACTGCCACTTTTACTGTACCCACAAAAGTCAGACCTTTTTTGTACATAAACCAGAATTCTATGATACACCTAGGTCACATCTGTTACTTTAGGAGAGATCGAGTTGGAGTCTTTGTTCTGTACTCTTGACCAGCTTTATTGGTAATATAGTGGGAGAGGGTTAGTGCAAAGTCTTTTGGGGTGTGGGATGGGGATGGAGGTGGAAGTAAACCTTGGAGTGTTAACCCAGAGGCTCAGGAGATGTTTCAGGGCCTAGGTTCCAATCCTGCCATGGCAAATAGTGGAATTTGAATTCAATAAAATCTGGAATTGAGTCTAATGATAACTATAAATCCATCACCAATTGTTATAATTAATTCATTAATGTCCTTTAGGGAAAGAAACTTTCATGCTTACCTGGTCTGGCCTATATGTAACTCCAGGCCCCACAATAATGTGGTTGACACTTCACTGCTCTCTGGGCAATTAGGGATGGGCAATAAATGCTGGTCTGAACAGGGATGCTTTCATAAATTAATAAAGTAAGTCGAAGGTTTTTAGGAGAGATTAAAATTGAGAGAATTGTATTAAAAGCATTGAAGGCAAAAGATGCATGTAAGTTGGAATCAGAGACCTTGTGTGCTAAGATCTCTGTAGACTGTACAGTACATTTCCTTGCGTTTGTACCAGGCAATTTGTACAAAGGGTAGGTTTGAGGATGAGTTCAGAGAGGTTGGAAGTTAAGAAAAGTTTAGGAGAAGTTTGAGATCATAGAGAATGAGGGTTTTCTGAGGGGCAAGAAATGAAATACCAACTAACAGTTGTCGAACGTTTAGAAAGGTGATAGATAACCATAAAATGTTGCACCTCAGAAGTTAGCTTCCCAATGCCTATGAGAAAGGACTCTTCTGGTAGGACAATGGTGAACCTTAGAGATTATCGGCAACCTTTTGGGAGGTATGAGGGAACCTTTCAAAGTCCAGTGGGCTCAGGACTTTTGCCTCGAAGTGTCACTTTTAATAAGCCTAGCAGTTGGGTTCCTGTATTTGGCCCCATCAGGCTCTCCAGTAAACTGGAAGTAATTTTTCCCAAAACTAGGAACAGGGAGTGGGTACCTGTGACTTTTTCTCGCAGATATCCCACCATCATGCCCACTCTGCTGGATTCTGTTAAATCTTGGTTTGTTTTTCAATGATTGTTCATCAGAACTGTAACAAAATTGAAAACGTAACAGGCTTTAAACAAGTACAGAGTCAGGTGAAAAGAGATTATAAAATGTGAGGCTGGATGAACACAGCAGGCCCAGCAGCATCTCAGGAGCACAAAAGCTGACGTTGTGGGCCTAGACCCTGCTGTGTTCATCCAGCCTCACATTTTATTATCTTGGATTCTCTAGCATCTGCAGTTCCCATTATCACAGGTGAAAAGAGGGTATGTTAAAGAATAAAAGAGATATCTATGATAGACAGAAGGCATGATAGGTTAAATAACAAAACAGATGATGCTGCAAGACAAGAGGTAGTAACAGGACAAAGAAACAAAAGATGTTTTCGAGAGGAGGTGCCAACAGAATCAAAATCCCTCTACCCCTTCACTTTCTAAATGAGTGGTGATGTATTGCAGCAGAAAAGAAAGCATTGGGTTATTTGGCAAACATTAGATTTTGAGTAGTTGTCAAAAAGGTGATCACAAGAAATAACAAGTGCAATGAGGCAAAGGCTTGAACAATGGAAGGCGACTGATAATAGAGAACGAAGGAGGTACATGCTGCATCAAAAGGATAAGAGGTGTTTCGAGAAAAAGTGATAATGGCTGACAAAATGGAAACTGTACTTTGATTTGGACAACAGCCAAAATATGTATAACATTCACGCGGTCACATGTTAAGTTTTGACAGCTCCAGGAATGGCCAAGCTTGGTTTTTTAGTACAGTAGCTCAGTCAGGCATGAGACTTTGCACACTGGCACCACTTCCATTTGTTAGTATATCAAACAGTGAAGCATCCAGTACTGTACAGTGACTGGGCCAACTAAAACTCAAGCAGTGGAAAACTGGAAGAATGACCACTCTGCCTGGGAGAATGTAGACTGAGGATAAAAATAATGTAAAAGAGAATGGGAAATCATCTCAGCTACTTTCCTGTTTTCAGCAGCCCAAGAATCCCACTTGGAATGTGAGGCAGAAGAAGAAAACCTTGAATTTGTAAAGCACCTTTCACAAGTTCAGGATATTTCCAAGCACTTTTCAGTCAATTACGTACTTTTGAAGTGTAGTCACTGTGGTGATGCAAGCTCAAACCAACCTCAGAGTGGAACACAATGGGTGAACAGTCAAACATCTGCCACCAGTAGGCTCCCTTCATTACTGTGTAGCATTTTATATACGTTCACATAGAATATTGAAAGGCTAATTTTGAATTAAAATCTTCCTAATCCCGGTTTCATCAAGTCATTGCATTTCTTTTATTTCCCATTAATGCCATTCAGTATTTCAACTTCCAATTTGATCATAAGCCTTTCTTTGAATTTGATCAGTGTTAATCTCTTGTTTGCAAAACTGTCTTCTTTGGAGAAGCCTGGGTTGTTTTCCTCAAAGGAGAAAGTTAAGAGAAGGTCTGATAGATCTTCTCTTAAATTGAAGTGTTCTGGACAGAGTAGACAGGTAGAAATTGCTCCCATTGTTGGAATGGTCAAGAGCCAGAGGACTCTTATTTCAGGCCTTCAGAAGAAGCAAATGTGACGTGAGGTGCTAGAATGCTCTGGCTGAAAGTGTGGTGAAGGTGGATTCAATCATGGGTTTCAACAGAGAACTAAATATTTTGCTGAAGCGTATAGAAATTGTAGAACAACAGAACTAAGCAAGTTGCTTTTCTAAACCACCAGAGCCGACATAAGGTTCCTTCTGTGCTGTAACCATTCTATGATTTGTATTTTCTATTCAGATGGAAGGTGAACGATTCTTCTGCCTCAATTACAGTTATAAACTATGCTCTGAAGAACACACTAGTACCTTAGGTTACAATACGAAAGATATGTCACACATTATCTGAAAAGAGAAATAAAGCCAGAGATAATGGGAACTGCAGATGCTGGAGATTCCAAGATAATAAAATGTGAGGCTGGATGAACACAGCAGGCCAAGCAGCATCTCAGGAGCACAAAAGCTGACGTTTCGGGCCTAGACCCTTCATCAGAGAGGGGGATGGGGGGAGGGAACTGGAATAAATAGGGAGAGAGGGGGAGGCGGACCGAAGATGGAGAGTAAAGAAGATAGGTGGAGAGGGTGTAGGTGGGGAGGTAGGGAGGGGATAGGTCAGTCCAGGGAAGACGGACAGGTCAAGGAGGTGGGATGAGGTTAGTAGGTAGCTGGGGGTGCGGCTTGGGGTGGGAGGAAGGGATGGGTGAGAGGAAGAACCGGTTAGGGAGGCAGAGACAGGTTGGACTGGTTTTGGGATGCAGTGGGTGGGGGGGAAGAGCTGGGCTGGTTGTGTGGTGCAGTGGGGGGAGGGGATGAACTGGGCTGGTTTAGGGATGCAGTGGGGGAAGGGGAGATTTTGAAACTGGTGAAGTCCACATTGATACCATATGGCTGCAGGGTTCCCAGGCGGAATATGAGTTGCTGTTCCTGCAACCTTCGGGTGGCATCATTGTGGCAGTGTAGGAGGCCCATGATGGACATGTCATCAAGAGAATGGGAGGGGGAGTACTGCATCCCAAAACCAGTCCAACCTGTCTCTGCCTCCCTAACCGGTTCTTCCTCTCACCCATCCCTTCCTCCCACCCCAAGCCGCACCCCCAGCTACCTACTAACCTCATCCCACATCCTTGACCTGTCCGTCTTCCCTGGACTGACCTATCCCCTCCCTACCTCCCCACCTACACCCTCTCCACCTATCTTCTTTACTCTCCATCTTCGGTCCGCCTCCCCCTCTCTCCCTATTTATTCCAGTTCCCTCCCCCCATCCCCCTCTCTGATGAAGGGTCTAGGCCCGAAACGTCAGCTTTTGTGCTCCTGAGATGCTGCTTGGCCTGCTGTGTTCATCCAGCCTCACATTTTATTATCAGAGAAATAAAGCCAATCTGTTTTTAAAATAGAATCACAAATTTACTTTTGTTCCTTCTTTCATGAAATCATTTACCAAACCCATCTTAAAATCCTCAGCAACATAAATGAATTGCTCTTTAAGAGTTGAGCACATGTAGTGTGGGAAATTATTATTTTTATTGTTCTAAAGAGTTTACGGAGAGTTGGAGAAAATCAAATATCTGACAAACCACAAAAGTGTCCTGTAAATGAGTCTCTGGAGAGCACATGAAAATTATGATGGTCAACATTTCACAAATAAAAATTGTGCTTATGAACTACCATTGTCTGTGCTTTTGGAATAATGGCAGTGAATAAAGTGAGAGGCCATGGGTTGAAGGTGAGAGATATAGGATACAGGCCCTGTAAAAAAAAAGTTGCATTGATGATTCATGGATTTTACATTTCATTAGCCTGCGCAAGATTTTTTTTTAAGCAGGATTAATAAAAGAACATTGCAATGATGTACCACCAGTACCAGTACAATAGAGATTTGTGGTTTGGCTTATCCCCAATTCCATAGCCGATAGAATATCCCAAAAATAGAATTTCCAACTATCAATACAAAAAGTAGTTCTATAACTTTATTCAGTTCCTCTTTAATTAGTGTCTTTCATTTAAAATAATTAACTTCTAGACCCTGCTGTTGTGTGCTGCAAGTAAGATTTCCAGGCCAATTAAAACTGGAGAATTCTTTTTATTGAAAATACTTATTTAACAAAGTAACTATGCAATGATTTGATTTGAGAGTAGAAGGGTACATCATCAACATTTAAAATCTTTTCATATAGTGAATTAATTATGAACTGCAGCCAACAATTACTATGGTTGGAATTAAGGAGCCATTCTGCGATAGTAACTTTTCAAAGTAATTTGAGAATTGCCAGTGAATATTTTTGTAATGAGAGGAAACCATATTTTTCTCCCACTTTATCAGTACAATGTCTTCATTAGTCCAATTTCAACTCATTATATAGAAAGAGTAAATATGGAATTAAAAGGGCTAAAAATCATGGAGTTCAAATATCTTCAATGTCTGTATTGAAATGTAAGAAATAATATTTGCATATTATTATTTGTTGTTCCAACAACAAATTGATCCCAAAACTGTCCTGTTATTCTGATGTATAAAAGTACCCCTATTGCACAGTGTAACATTTTCTTTTGTGATGGATTTGTGCAGAATTACATGTATTTTTTTTCCTTGTTGGAACTAGTTTGAAAGTCCCTGGTGCAACATTAACTTCTAGAAGTCAGCGAGGAGAATGTTCTTGCCTAGGTTTGAACACACAAGTATGAGGTGGAAAGAACATTTAGGAGAGCAAAATAAATGGCATCTCAAACAGGAGCAGAAAAAAATCTCCAGTTAAGCCTCCTTTCCTAATCATTAATGACAAAAGCATTTTTATTATTGATTCAGTAATTTTGAACCAACATGACTTTCAGGCTTACCTGAAAATTTTCTGCAGCTTGTATGCCTCCTATTGCTGTCACCACATGACGGTAGTCAAGCAGTGAGACTAGATTAGCTAACAGCATAAGCAAAAGTCCTATGCAAATAATAACCGATATAAGGAATAACTTCAGGGCTTGTAATCTAACTTTGAAGCTGCACTACCTCCCAATCTTTTATATCATTAGAATTGCTCAATTAGGCTTCATATTAGCAGTTGACCCTTGCAATCTATCACATTTTCCCACGTCTGTGTGCATTTCTTCTGGGTGCTCCATTTTCCTCGCACAGTTCAATGATGTGCAGATTACGTGGATCAGCCACGTTAAATTGACCAGAGTGTCCAGAAATGTGTAGGTTAGGTGGATTGACCATGGGAAATGCAGGGTTACAGGGATAGGGTAAGGGGATGGGTGTGGATGGGATGCTCTTCAGAGTGTCAGTATGGACTAGTTGGGCCAAATTGCCTGTTCCACACAGTAGGGAATTCTCTGCTCATTCTGTTAAGTTCACTTTTATTATTCAATTTGCTTACAATTACGTATTAATCACAGTGATATGATTTCTTCATTAATGTTGCGCAGTGTAACTACGTGTGCATTCTTCAGACCACAAGCCTATGGACCTTCTTAATCACTATTTGAGCTTCTTTGTAGTAGCAGAAGGCCCTAGATATCTTGGGAGAGGGGAGCAGTGTGTGTCACTTGTGGGTGAAAGGATGCTACCATCATTCCTCCTTCCTTGACTGGATCTCAGGGCCTATTTAGCTCATTGTCGTAGAAGAAGAGGCACCAGTGAGTTATAATGAGACTCTTGGCACGACAGCAATTATGTACAAGATACGTTAGCAAATTAGATATTGGCTCAGATATTCTGATCAGGATCAGAAAACTTATTCCAAGCACTGATTGGATTTAACTTTTAGATGTCTTCAGTGGTGGAGATTCCAGGACAGGTCTCCGTTATGAACATGAGTGGAAATCAACAACACCAGCAATGAAGAAGATATACTATCCCCCATCTTTTAGCACTCAGTCTGCCATGTTCTGCAAGCAGCAGGGCAGCCAGATATTTGACAGTTCTTGTGAAAGGGTAAGTCTGTATGCTAAGCGTGGGGTTAGAGTCACAGTTTCTTGAGTGGGTATTGTGTCAGGTGGGATTGGGGAGGTTAGTAGCAGCCTGTTTGCCAATGTGCCAGGTGAGTGAGTGCTTGGGGTACTTCAGTGGTTGAAGTGTGCTAGACCCAGCAGTGGGGTGGAATGTATCAGGTTTAGTAAATGGGTGGGTTCTGGAAGGTGTAAGAGGCTATCAGGCCTGGCATTTGGAGGTGGGATGAGGAAAGATGGTCATTCCGGGCAAGGAGGAGTGTGGTCTCCATAAGATCATGCTGGTGCAAGGGGTGGTGTGGGGCATGCGTGACATTGGCCTCTGCACAAAGCCACCATGGCCAGGTGACTGACCATAACTGAAGCCTGGGACTGGTGTGGGAGACTGCCAATATAGTCATATATAAATGCTTGCTGGTGAGCCTGGCTCGACAAGTCTAGGCACTGGAGAAATGACAGTTTTGTGGTAATGAGTCCTTGAAAGTCGAGTGCCAGTGCCTGTGGCCCATGGGTGTATGAAGTTGGCTCTTGTTGGGTTTTTTTTGCCCTGCTCCGAAAAACGGTAGTCATTCCAAAGGAGGTGGACAAACCGAAGCTGCCAAACACCCACTTTGGGTTTAATGTCTTCACAGTTAGTTTGTTTGCTGAGTTTCATAAAATTACACTCAGTATTATTGAGGTGAGTTGGCTGGTCAACAAGGAACTTTCTAATCATTCCACCCCTTCATGTGCAACTTGAACTCCCTGGTGAGAATCGCACCATGCCACTTGAGAAAAATGGCAGCAGTGTGATCTTGGCCTTATCACACTTCTCATGCAATTCTGTCACACATCCTGCCATAACTCAGACCTTGGTAAGATTCAGTCGATTGTATCCAGTCTTTTGTCATAATGATATACAAATGAGGAATGGTCGCTTTCTACAAAGAAATAGATGGCTTATCCAAAATACATGCCGTTAACACACAGGATGAAGTTTCAATATCTGAAGCAATCAGGTAAGGTACAAAAACACACAAGTGCAACAAATGGCACATCTCATCATGAAGACAGCACACTGCAGGGTGAAGCTGTTAAATCATGGTGATTGTATAAGGACTGGATCTGGTCTTGTACATTCACCAAGGTATTATCTGAATATATAGAGACTAGAAGCTGAATCTTACCATTCATTAGTAAGGTGTTGTTTTTGTTGAGTTCTGTAGAAGTTTCCTTTCTGTGAGGCCTAGCAATTTTTCTCAAGCTATCACACCAAAATTACTGCTTTAACTATCGACTTGTCCCTATGGCTTACCCCTCATCCAATTCTAGCCTTATTCTGCTACTTACTACAGCTGCAAGAACTCCCTGTTGCCAGGATATCCAAGATCAGACAGTTGCCCCTACCTCAGGTACCACATTTAAATAGACAGCACACACAACCAAAAGTGCTAGCAGGCCAGAGTCACCCTGTATAGTTTGTGAAATTTGCCCTGGACATCCCTAAAAAAGGGAAATAGGCAGCCTGGTTTGCAGAAAGGCACCTGAAGGCCCTAGTGTATAGGTGGTGCAGAGGAGAGCATTCCACTCACCCAGAGGCTAATGAAATGAAGCAGCATAACACCAGAACCTGCCGGACTGATCTGTGGTTACCACTCCGATTAGTGCAGTCTTAGCTGTCTGAGCAAATGGCCAGCAGGGTAGAAAGGTCAATGACACTCTCCACTCTGCGAAGGTAAGCATCATCATCTGAGGTACCTCGCACACTCAATCTTTATTATCGCACCCACCTCCCACCAAGGCTCAAACTGCCACTCACAATTGTACAATATCTTTCCTCACTTATTCTCAGATACCCTATTCCCTTCACATTACTAACCCTGCATGCTGTCTGGCTATCTACTCAATTACTTGGGTCATTTCACTACCTTTTCCCAACCTGTTCTGCCACATAAATCGTGTTCTTTTTAAACTTCAAGACTTTGTCTCAACAAGAACCTGATTCTGTATGTAATATACGTGGGCTAACAAATAGAAACCACGAAGTGCGTTGAAAGTTCTAGTGAAGTGTACCCTATTATTTAAAGTGGGGCTAAGGTTTAAGTGAGCTGAGACGTTTGCATTAGATTGAGGCAAGAGTGAAATTTACAAAGTAACATTTCTTTACCAGGTTTAACACTTTCAAGAATCTTGTTTTGTTTGTTAATCTTTAACAAAACTGTTCTATTGAAAGAGTGACTGTCCAGAGAGGACGTAAGACCTACATTTTTTTTAAATTCGAAACCAAGTACACATTTCTCATTTTATAAATGAGGGGGACCCTATGTTTTCAGCCATTTTGGTTTAGTTTGGCTTGTGAAATTGTACAGCAATCCATGTTACTTGAGATCAGGACAACTGTCCTTTCTTGTAAGTCCAGGAATCACAATGTTGACATACACGTTCGTGCACATTTACCCTAAGATAACAATAAGGATGGGGAGAAAGGAAATGCTGAAAAATACTTGTTACAATCACTGTGTCCTTTAAGCTGGACAAGTGCATTGTTTTGCACAACAATCCAAACTATTTTGTACAATGCAACAAACAGGCTTAGAACAATAAAGAAATATTCAAAGGAAGTGTTGGACTGTGACAGTCCTTCCTCCCTTTTAAAGATCCTGTGCGGCCTGATGCACATTTGCAGCATTTGGTTTTTCTCCATTTCATTTTCCAGTTGCGGATGTGAAAATTGTACCTCGCTTGCTAAGACCACTTGTGGAACTCTGCTAGGCTGAGATCAGCTAACTCAGAAATGAACTGGTGGTCAAAACTAAGGTCTTAAATTTTGTACGGTTTAGCCCGACACTAGGTTTAAAAACTCTACTCACTGGGCTATGGCAAGGATGAACCTTGACCTTTAGTTCTCTAGAGCACCAAATAAATTCCTAAGCGCATCATTTCCATCCCTAGCAGTAATACTCTCTAAATATTTATCTTTGCCATAATACTATTGAAAATATTCTGAAGTTTCCTTATTGCAAGTATCCTGACCATGACTGTTTTTGTTGAGCATGATACTTGGTGTGATACATGTACTTTTATGACAAAGTTGTGATCTCTGGATTAGATAAACAAATAGAGAGGATGTCTCGACTGGTTCACCCCAAGGGCTTGGTCACGCCAATTGCAGACTGTGCAGAAACCCTGCATGTTTGTGACTTGACAAGGAGAACTGATACCAAAAATTATAAGATAGTATGGCTTCAAATTACCTGCTATTTTCTCATTTTGGACTAATGTCATCTCCCGTGCTCAAAGATTTGAAAAATGACCATGTGTTAAAATAACAGCTGCTGTATAAAAAGGCACCTGAAACAATCTAGATAGAAATAGGTCTGACAACATATGACTGAGTGATGAAGGAGAGGATAATAGTTAAATATACATAAACTGACTGCAATGTCAGCGTGAACATTATATCATACAGAACACTTTCAGAGAGAGACAGAGAGCCACACATGGACTTGTGTTTCAGACAGAACCCAGGAGGTTAAAACAAAATCAAAATTGTAGTTTTAAAATCATTATCTCAAATAGAACAGAAACCAATAAAATAAAAGTGCACTCTTAAAATTAAATGCATTTTGTTTGTACATTTATGCAGGTTCACAGAAATATTTAGTCCAGTGCTTCCTGTGATTCACTTTAATGTTTTACACAGGGTGTGACCCCAGAATGTAATGTTGGAGGTAGGGGGAATAAACAGGAGGTTATGGGGGCAGAAGGGTAATAGGTGGGTTGGTGATAATGGTGAGGCAGAGATTGCAGTTGGCTGCACTACAAGCACAAAAAGTAACATGGATCCCTAGCAGTTTGCAAACTCATGTGCCAGTGATTGGATCTCAGGACTTATTTCATTTGGCCACACCCACTGTAGAAAAGAATATGCATTTAAAGGAATCTCAGTGCCAATCTTCAGACTGCCAAAACTTAACTTTAACTCCACAGCTGACACTGTTGCCTTGCGGTTTGTGGCCTAAATGCGATGGTCACAAACCTTTATTTGGAAATCCTGATCTAGTCACTTGTATACCTTATATAATGTTTGTATTATTGGTTGGCGAATTAAATCTTTTCACTTGGATAGTGTGTTGACGCACGACTGTGGAGTAAGAACATATCGTTTTGGTCATTGTCTATATTGGTAAAATGGTTGCATATAAGTAAGTTAAGAGTTTTGTTATACTATGACAGGGTAACAACAGGAAAAACATAATATTTATGGTATTGTTGTGATTAATTCACTGGGAATTTAAAAGACTGGCAATTGTCCGTCAAACTTGAATGACTTAATTTTGTCCAATTATGTTGCTGTTCTGTTAATAATTGTTTTTAATGTGCTTAGTTTCTTCAATGTTTGAGAAGGATTGAAAATTAATCAAAGCTATTCTGACCATGCACCTTCAAACATATAGAAATACTTTGGGGTTGGAAAGCACCTTATTGATTGTCTACACTTCTGTTTGAAGTGCGGCCATAACAAGGATAAAGAGAAGCTCTGCGAAATGTCAAGGCACTCTGCTAAACTGTAGCTATTGTAATTCTTAACTTTTCAACGCAGACACAAGTGCAGGATCTTTAATCAATTCATTATATTCTCTCTACAGACAGGAAGGGATATAATGACTCTTTCAATGTTCTTCAGGCCACATTTTAAATGTAGTGTATAATTATATGCTGCATTTTACAGATCTTCCATGAGCATGATTCCATAAAGGAGGGTGCACATATATAAGCCCACTACCCTCCTGCCCATCTACGGTGTGGGTACAGTATCCACTAAGCAGCCCACTTTTAGGCCTACTGGAAGTCCTTATTTGATTATTTCCCTCGTAATGTTCTCACTCTGCCTCCACTGTCACAATAATCTGGAAAAAGGAAGATTGGCGAGGGTGTGAAGATGCTTTTTTTCAAAAATTTGTTAAAAAGGCAGATTGAAAGGTGTGGGATGCAAAACTAGCAGGTGCTGGGTGGGCAAAAGGGAACCTCCAATCCTCGATGTTAGTGGACCCCACAATTGGTACCTGCTGCTGCCATTCAAAACTCTCCAGTTTCCCAATATTCCCAACCTCTTCCCATCAAAAACCACAACTTACCTTGCTATGGCAATCGTGCCATCTTTTTCATAAGGCCTCTGTGCAGTCAGTCATACAGCACGGGAACAGAACCTTCGGGCCAACCAGTCAGTGCTGATCATAATTCCAAACTAAACTAGTCCCACCTGCCTGCTTCTTGCCAATATCCCTCCAAACCTTTCCTATTCATGTACTTATCCAAATGTCTTTTGGGGATTATAATTGTAACTGCATCCATCATTTCTTCAGGAAATTCATTCCACACGCAAACCACACTGTGTAAAAAAAATCTGCCTCCTGCTTTTTTTATATTCTCTCTACACACCTTTAAAAATATGTCCCCTAGTCTTGAAATCCCCCATCCTAGGGAAAAGATAACTACCATTAACTCTATTCATACCTCTCATTATGTTATTAACTTCTATCACGTCACCTACCACCTCCTATGCTCCAGTGAAAAAAGTCCCAGCTATTCCAGCCTTTCTTTATAACTCAAACCTTTTTTACCTGGCAATGTCCTGGCAAACCTCTTCTGAAGCCTCTCCAGCTTGATAATATCCTTCCTATAACTGGGCAACCAGATTTGGATGCAGTATTTAACAACAGACCAATGTCCTGTACAAACTCAACATTACTTTCCAAATCCTATACTCAAAGGACTGAGCAATGAACACAAGCGTGCTGAATGCTTCTAGTTGCCCTGCCTGTACTGATGCAAACTTCAAAGAATTATGTACCTGCACCCTTAGGTCCCTTTGTTCTGCAACGCTACCCAAGGCCCTACCATTAATTGTGTAAGCCTACCCTTGTTTGTTTCACAGAAATGCAATGCCTCACATTTATACAGATTGAACACCCTCTGCCATCTTTCAGCACATTGACCCATTTGATCAAGATTTCTTTGTAATCTTAGAAAACCTCCTTCATTGTTTACTATGCCACTAATTTTGGTGTCATCCACGAACTTACTAACCGTGCCTTCTTTAGTCTCATCCAAATCATTTCTATAAATGACAAACAAAAGAGGACCCAGAACTGATCCCTGTGGAACACCATTAGTCACAGGCCTCCAGTCTGAAAAGCAAACCTCTACCATTACTCTTTGTCTCCGGCTGTCCAGCCAAGTGTGTATCCATTAGGCAAGCTCACCCTGAATCCCACGTGACCTAACTTTACAAATTAGTCTAAAACGTGCAAGGCTTTACTAAAATCCAAATAAAGTCCCATCAGCGCTCTCACTCTCAGACCCCCTGCGTTCTAACACTAGCTACTGGAACTGCTGGTGCTGCCAATCTGTTTAGCCAGCAGTTCTAGAGGACAAGACTTCTTTCTACTGAGGGCTGAGGAAGTCCAACCCTCAGCTTATTTAGAATACACTCGCCCCCACCAAAACATGCAGGTATATACTCAACAGGTAATTAATTCAGTGTGGTTGGTTCCTGATCAATGGTAATGTTTGCAGCATGTCAAGCTCTTCTATTTGGAGAATTGATTAATCAAAACTGAAAGCCTATTTTCCTCCAAAGAGAACAGTGGATGTTAGATTTTTAAAAAACCTTGTGCATCGATTCCACCTCCAGCTGAGGAGGTGGGTCTGGAAGGCCTTTGAACAAGGTGTATTAAAGCATTACAATTTTTCTTGTTTCCCTGATGATCCAACAAGCACTTGCAGTGCTGCAGGTATTCAAAGACTTTATAAAACAAGCAACACATGTTAGATTAATTCGGCCATTCATGTTCCTCTTGCTAGGTGTATCACAGTAGGTATTCCTGACTCAGTCAATTTTAGCAGAGGAATACAAGATATGTATAGTTAAAATGGAAAAATAAAATAATCTTACACAAATATCGCAAGAATTGCTCTTCACATGCCTAAGACCGGTTATATGCAAAGGTTATGAATCACCATAAAAGATTTGAAAGAGTGTGACATAGAAAATAAATTTGGGCACATGGGCAACATTGAAAATGACTGTTAAATGGATAATGACTTGAGGTTTAAGCCATTGAGCTATTCCAGCAAGTGATGTTTGTCAGTTCTCACATTCTTCAATGGCAATTGTATCGTCCAGGTAATACATTTCGGCTAGTGGCATCACAGTTAGTGACTGCATTATTGGAAGGTCTTATGGTACAGTGGTAGAGATCTCTCCCTCTGCGTCTGAGGCTTCATGGATTTGTATGCCATGCCAGGGCTCTTTGGCCATGGAAAACACATCAGTGATGTTGCCAAAGGGACTGATTATCAGCCTGCAAAGCCTTCAACTACACCAGATTGTAAGTGGTAAGAGTGGGAAAATCTCCTGGTCAGACAGACTGCAGCAGCTAATGGCAAATTACTGCTGTGCTTCCCCCACGAGTGTGTATCAATCCAGCAGAAGGCCAGGGCCCTAACCCTAGAAATGAGGACAGGAGAAAAGAGACAGTGTCTAACTCACATACAGTGCACATCATGATGTTAGTTCTAACAATAGGTACTGAATATTGCAGTTACTACATTGTATCTTGGTAAATACTCAGCCAACCTTAATTCAGCAGTCAAAAAGCCTGTATAAATAATTGCTGGGGAACTGAAAACAACTACTCAAGCCTTACCTACACTATAAACATGGCATTGTCTTAATTGCATCAAGTTCAAAGGCCTTCAGAAGCTAATTTAACTTCAATTGGGTAATTTAGTTTTACAATAAGGTGGATATAGCTACCCATAGTTACAGACAGCAAATTCTGCTTAAGGTTCTGACTCTATCATAACCTTCTCAGCTGAAAGATGGCACTCAGAAACAAAATTGTCCTTCCTTCTTTCAAGGTTTAGCTGCTACTACACAGCACTGTATAATTTTGACTTTACAGAACTCGTAGGCTTACGATTCCCATTTACTATAAAGCTTCTGATGGAACTATTTCTCAAATCTTAGTCACACAAAAATGACAGCAATATATCTGTATTATATGGATTTTGGTGAGAATCCTGAGTGCAAAGAGAGAGGCTATCCAACAGCATCATCCTGAATTTTGTATTGACTTGCCTTTTGAATTTCCTTCCACTTTTCCCATACCTATTATGCCTATTCCTAATGTTGCAAACTGTTTCAACACAAACTGCTCAGCTTTACATCAGTGATTCATAATTTTCATCAATGAGAAACAAAGCAAGTTGTAATTATGCCACAAACTGTTGAACCTCAATCTATTTCTTCCTTTATCCAATTTAAAGGCTCAGTAGAGCGAAACTCATGTAAATCATGATGTAACTAATCACATGTTTCTGATATCAGAGTGAAGACTCCATGAGCATGTGAAGAGTGAGGTTTTATTTTTACTATAATGAGGAGCTACATTTGAGTATCTACAATTTACAGAAAGAAAGGATATAAGCTTGTTTGGACATAAGGAACTAGCAGCTTCATGGAAGAGACACTTGTGGACACCCACAACCACAGACAACGCGTGTCTCAATGTTCAGGTAGCAGTATTTGGCCTAAATCACAAGACAAGTCAAAGAACCAAAACTACTGTTGGGTTGAAGAGAATAGGTTAAGAACGTAGAAAGCAATATGATTCCTGAATACTTTGCTGAAACTCTCTTTTAAACCCTAGTATTTTACTTCATACCTATACAGTATTTTATACCTGTGTTGTGAGTGGTGGGTAGTAGGGCAGAACTGAATAAATAGTGTCCTGTATACAGACTTCAGTATTTTATAAATTAATTGAACTAGAATTACAACAGGTACTTCGCCACTCCATGTCGCAGCTAAACCATATTTACCATTGTTTAAGTTTGCTTTTCCAGGTACCCATAATCCACAAGCGAAGTACAAAATTTATCTGAGTAAAGTTGTAAATCAGAATCCTTCCCCACAGGATAGTGAAAATGTGAGAGATTCTTAAATCAAGTAGCTGATTCTAGGATCAATTAATTGTTTTAAATGTGATTTGGGTAGATATTTGAGGCAGTTTTTTGGGTTTGTAGAAATGTAACTGTTTGAATTAATTTTCAAGGCAATGAAGGGGAATAAAAAGCCTAAACGCGCTTAAAATGAAGAATCAAAAAACGGTTGTGGTTTAGGCGTCAAAGAAAATCTGTGATAGAATTGTCATACATGGAGCAAGTTTACTGGGTATAATGGGCTTTTATTAATTTCTCCCTTTAATGAAAACTGACTTTTACTATATTGAAAATGTAAACAAATATCAATATGCTTTTTTGAAGAAAATTAAATTGTTATTTGCTTTCCAATTGATAAGAGAAACAGTATCCTACCAGGATGAATCACGTGGATAGTTGTTTGCCCAAGAATAATGCCACGACTCAGTGGTGAGAGACAAGCTGTGGAATGAACCATGAACAATGCTGATTAATGGTCTTAAAACAAGGAATCTGGAAGTGTGTAGGCGATATGCTAAAAATGAAATTTAACCAAGGAGAAGTGTTCATTTTTATGGGCTCGACCTTCCCCACCAGGGATCAGGTGAGATTAGTCAACGGGAAAGTATTTCTGTTTAAATCACTAAGGCCGAAATAACACTCTAACTCAGGCTTAGGAACTGAAGCTTTGCAATTTTCACCTCATTCTTTACTTCCATTTTCTAACTCCTCTTTTCTGATCACATTTAAAATGGCATTGCTGACCTTTTAAATATTAAGTTGCAATCTGATCTGCTGTGATTTAGCCGATAATACATGAAGACAGCCATATTATTTATGTGTAATGGAAGACTAAAAATCACAGCTGTAAAATTTTGTGAAAATGTAAGGTAGTATAAGGTAGCTCCAGAGAGTAGCAGCCTGTAGCAGATAAGATTGTGCAGTGCAATGTAGCCTAAAATGAGAATCAGTACTCTTTTTGTCATGTTAATTGTCTGAAGTTCAGTATGTAAAACAACATGGGTTTAATTCCTTTTGTCTTTAAATTTATTGGGTAATTCCTGCTTGTCAAAGCTAGTGTGTTCAAGGAGTGACGGAGTGTTGGCAAAATGGGGTCGGCTGCCAGGTAAATAGGATAATGCAAGGATAAACAACAGCCTGTTAGTGCCCTAAAGATTGGTTACCTTAGTGGTCTCTTACAACTAAATTTGCTTTTGAAAATGATGTTAATTATGTCGGATTACAGATATGTGATTTAGTTATAAATGTATACAAGAGTGGTTTGATACATCTCAGCAAACATTACTTTTGTGCTAAGATTAGCCCAGCAAAGTTCATGTTGATGAAATTGAGAGGCCCTTTGCGTTTTAATGTCTCTTTAGTTTTTCTCAATTCTTGACAAACTGCATCAGCTCCTTCTTCCAGTTCAGACATTCCCACTCCTCGAATTCAGTAGTTTCATTAACAAGACTTTTTGCAAAAATGTTTTCATACTTTGAAGTACTTCCAGTCAATGTTTGTTTAATATACAGCTAAAAGATGATGGCACACAGAGGGAATAGATTCAAAGGGTTTTGTTACCACAGAGTCATAACCATGAAAAGCTGGTATATTTCAAAAGTGGAAAACAAAGTTCTGAAAGGATTGTTTGATATTAAAGTAATATTAAGTTGCCTTTTATTTTCTTTTCACACGAATGAAAACCCTTAGTGTTTTAAACTTTGACCTATTTTGGTTATATTGTAATAACAGGCAATTGTTATATTTCTCTAAATTAATTGCTATTTTTATGTAAAGAAACAAAAATTTAGACTAGTTAAATTCTTGTAAAAGTGCTGCATTAAAGCTGATTCTGGGTGTCATGGTGATAGAGTATGCAGGACCACCATTGTGAGTCATGAAGTGAAGGAGCATTTCCCATCTTGTGTTTCCCACAGCAGCCATCTGTGAAAGTAATGTAAGATTTTAACTCACTCACAGTTTGTCCATTTTTAAAGATAAAATTGAGTTCAATTGAGTTGAATCGCCGTTTGCTCTGAAGCCTACACAGGTACATCTGAGCAAGAGTAAGCTGTACAGGTCCTAAGACTTGCTTTCCTGTACTGGATCTAGATCATAGCATATCATCTGTCCCAAGGCCATTTTTCTATGTTATTCCCATGTTATTCCCCAAATCTCTTTTCATTGGCATCTAGAAATTTACTAATCTCAGTCTTGTGCTTATTTACTGACTGGGCTTCCATAGCCCCCTCGAGTTGGATAATTCCAATGATTCACCACCCTCTGAGTGAAGAAATCCTCCTAATCTCAGCGCTAAATTGGGTGCCCCTCATTCCGAGGCCATATCCCTGGTTCCTTCTGTGTCCACCTCACTTATTTCTTTCACATATTTGTAACTTCATGTCTCCATTGTCTAAACTCTGGAAAATACAGGGCCGATCTCCTCAATCATAGAATTCCATGATTCTAACCTCTGGTCATCGGACAGTACTGTCATTCTACTGATTAGTTTGGTGAACTTCTGTGGTATTGCTTCTATGGTAACAATATCCTCCTTTAAACAAAATGAGCAAAATTATGCACAATACTCCAGGTACAGTCTCAACAGAACCGTATTCAATTGAAGCAAGACATCCTTGCTCCTACTCCAATTCTATTAAGTAAGCACTTATATTCTTCTCTGTGGCTGTATTCAGAATAGCAGTGCTGTCACGGAGCTGTACAGCAAGCCATCTACCACCTTTAATGATAATGAATCTCGTACTGAGATTGAGGCTCCGATTTGATGGGCCAGGTTACAGAAGCAGGGTAGGAGGGCTGAATTTTGCTACGGAAACCCCTGAGTCCAGTTTACCCACATGCTGTTGAATTGTGACTCTGTGAAATGCATCTATTTTGAGCAGAATTCCTGCCCAAACATAACCTTATTTAACAGGTTTGGAGGCTGTTGTCTGACAAGGAGTATTCCAGAGAACACTCCAGGCAGAATAGCAGGGAATGAGCTGAACCTGAAACAAAAGCATAAACAGAAATTGTCTCCGTGATTGTTTTTGTTTTTGTTCCAGATCTTCAGTGTCCACAGTTCTTTGTTTTGTTTTAATGAACTAAACCTACTGCTGCATCTGTTGGAGGGTGGAGGCATGGAGGCTAAGTTCCAACCCTGGGTTGCCTTTGGATGGAAGTGGAGTCTGGAGTAGTTGGGGGAGGGGGGTGTAATTACAGACTGTAAAGGGAATTAAATATGACATTTCCAGCCTTATCATGATATACAATTGGTCAACGTGCCCCCTGAAAATAGGTAGGCTGCTTACTCCTGGTTCTGCCTCCATTAAAACTTAACACTGATGGGTTAGGGGTAGCTTAGGGTTGTTTTCAAGTTCTTAAAACTTCTATATCTCAGCTAATCCACATTTTTTTAAAGATACAAGTTGTCCCTGAGTTTTGGTGGAAGAAAAAATGCCAAATTTACCTGACATCTAAAGATTCTTATACTTATGTCAGATCTTCTTCATGAATATAGCAGATGTGCTACTGCACCACATTTTGGAGTCCCAATAAGAGCAGGGTCACTATGCTACAACCCCATCTCTACTTTATACAACTTCCCTTGTCACTCCCCTCATTGTCTGCCATGACTGTGATCTTCACCTTGAGCCCCACAGTGACTGGCCCCTTTTCAACATCTCTCACCAATTCAGAGTTGTGTTGTACCTCAGAAACTTAAATAATGCCACTGCACTGGTGGGATTGTGGGCAAGGTGATTTAGATTGTATCCAGCCAGAAAAGGTGGATAGAACTGCTTTGTTCAGAGTATTTTCCAACAGCCAGACCTTCTAAAATATATTTAAAATAAATTTCTGAGCCAAACATTTTCATTTATACAGGTTATTCCAAATGCTGGGGAAACACACTGAAGAAAGTAGCTCTTTCTACTAATATTTTCATGCCTACCTCTGCCTCACCTAAGCTTCAGCCCTCACCTTAAGACTGGTTTGGTGTCTGTCTATAACTCTGTAGAAGAGAGGCTAAACTAGGAGACCCCGATTGTCATGTGGGTAATTGCAGTAGGGAAGAGAAAAGACCTATTGAAAGTGTTTCCCAAGTCATGAGGAGTTCTGTATTTTTTTTGTGAAAGCTCCTCATTATTTATTTCATGCAACACACACTTTCAAAGTCACCACTGAGGAGGCTGATGAACAAAATGGTCCTTGTTTCACTGCTGTGACCAGCCAGCGCTACTACAACTCCTCTCTGCCATGACCCAATCCTGGTATGTTTATGTGATAATGGGAACTGCAGATGCTGGAGAATCCAAGATAACAAAGTGTGGAGCTGGATGAACACAGCAGGCCAAGCAGCATCTCAGGAGCACAAAAGCTGACGTTTCGGGCCTAGACACTTCATCAGAGCGTCTGATGAAGGGTCTAGGCCCAAAACGTCAGCTTTTGTGTTCCAGACATGCTGCTTGGCCTGCTGTGTTCATCCAGCTCCACACTTTGTTATCCTGGTATGTTTATGTCTTGTCACATCTGGAGAGGTGCTGGTGTATACATAATTGTGAAAGCTGGGACTGGAGAACTTGCATTGCTTACTATTGCTGATCAGTTGCGTTGAATAGATGCAAATGTTTTCAGTCACTGCTTGGGAAAACGCGGGGTGAGAAGTTCCCCAGAAGAGTTGTTGCTGTTTGTTCTAGGAAATTCACCTACTGCAGCTGCACCACTGTTGCATCTGTTCTCTCTTTAATCATTCTCCTCTTCCACACAAGTACACATGAATTCCTCTTGCCTATTCCCTCCTTCCTCCTATTTGCTACTATCTCTGATTCACATTGAATACCAAAGCTGTTTTCCAATACTGACTTGATCACCATTGAGGGAATCAGAATTATTATAGTGTCTCCATTAATAATGAACCTATACCTTAAACTCAGCCAGCTACCAATAACAGAATAATTAAAACATTGATTTGCGCTTTTGACAAATCAAAGAAGTTAGATTGTCAAAGCACAGATTCCTAGGGCCCTGAAATATGCCTGTTAATTCAAAGGCATATTGACGCAATAAATGTAATTATTTAGAGATTAAGCAACAGGAAAATTAATATTAGCATTGGTTAATGTGAATAAAATTAGCATTGGTTAAAATTACCTCAAATTGAAATATTTATACTCTAGAAGAAAAGCACAGTTTGACCTAATCA
The DNA here is from genome assembly GCF_030684315.1 of Stegostoma tigrinum. Lineage (NCBI taxonomy): Eukaryota > Metazoa > Chordata > Chondrichthyes > Orectolobiformes > Stegostomatidae > Stegostoma > Stegostoma tigrinum. The sequence goes on from NC_081370.1 coordinate 22,667,916, forward strand.
CTAATAAGTCATTAATAAATATCAGTTGTTATATTGCATTAAACCTATTTTATTCAAAGAAACAGTTTATCCTGCAGTTCATCACAAACCTTGGTGCAAAAGATCTTGAGGCAAATTAGGATACTCCTGTTTCATGTGGAAGCTCTCAATAACAGAAAAATAAATCAATCAAATATTAAGTTTGACATTTTTAAGGTGTCCATGGATCAGAGGGCATTGATCCCAAAAACTACACCTAAAATTGCCAAGGCACAAATTATACCCACCTGTAAGTCATTTGCTTTGTTTGTACTGGGAGCCGGTGATAGTCGGCATGAACAACTTTAATGTAAAGTATGAAAGAAATCTCCATCAAAGTTCTTTTTTTCCCATGTTTTAGTTTGAAGCAATTAGGCTTGTTGTTTTTTCTCTGTGGCTTGAACTTCCAGAATATATTTCAAGGCATCATCACTCTGTTGCTGCAATGTGCAGGACAATTTAAAAGTTTTGCTATCAAGTTGAGGGAACAATATTTCAATGTTGCCATTGAGCTGGAAATCACATATGGTACCACAAATTCTTTGGATCTGAATATCTGATCTGGGATGTCATCACTACAAAAATTGTACAGTATTCAAAAATATTGCTAGTTCAAATATGCAATCAGAACTATCCTTCATCAAAAGAAGAGCTGAAAATCTATGGGATGTTATCCAAAGCATCAAAATGTTTCATATGAAATGAATACTTTTGAAGTTCAATTGAGGCTGCCATCATCTATACTGCTAAATCTTGCAATAACCAATTATAGTTAACCTGTTTCTCTGTCAGATTGAGGGATGAATGTTGACAAGGACATAGAATGAACTTTATAGCTGGAATCTTACAGAAGCAGTGGCGGTCTCATTTGCAAGTGGAGATCCAATGAGAGTAATGTGTCATCTCTTTTCAAGAGGGCTGCTTTTTCTTGTGCCACATGGGTTCTTGACAGCAAGCCCTTCCATAGCATCAAGGAGCTCAGGCTTCTTGAATGACTGAATTATTTATTGGCAATAACAACTGAAGCTCAAGGTGTGTCTCTGCATTGCAACATTGTGGCGTTAACTTTTAATGCATGATGTAGCAAATTTACTTAACTTGTTAAGGTTAAGTGTTTCCTTGATAGTGTTGGTACTGTTGATAAGTAATTTTGGGAAAAATTAATTCTTCATAAAATTAGAGCATGCTAGACAATTAACACAAATTACAGATTTGACTAAGCAACACATTGTGTTTTTGCTGCTGTCCTACTTCAGCCTGTACAGTTTATTCTTATTGTGATGTCTTTTAACAGTTTCAACGTAGCAAGGGGTTATTAGACTATAACTGTTGAAGTCCCTGCGTTTGCAATTTTTTTTCTAAATCCTTGGTGGTCTCATGTTGACTTCACAGTTCACCAAGCTCACACTAGGTTTGGAAACACAGGTCTTGAATTGGCTGAATTCTGTCATAGTGTCTATACCACCTTGAGAGTTATGTGTTTGATTGATTGACCGTAGTTAAAGAGATTATTTCCCCTGGAATTCTTCAGGATGTAATGCCTATGCAAAAGTATTTTGCAAATCCTCTACAGGAAAATGTACAATCTTTACGTTCATAAATTCACCACATTCGACAGCCCCTCCAATATCTTGATTCACTGTCTGTATTTCTGTGATGTTTCCATGCAGCCTTTATGACACTAGGCTACTTTAATGCTGCTATGTAATTGCAAGTTGCTTTTGTTTATTTTCATTTGGCCAAATGGAAGAAAGGTTTATTTTCAAAGAACCTCTGAGCCAATACACCCTAATCTGTGTTATAATCAATTCAGGGATATTCAATTCAGTGGTCTGACTAATTAAGTGGAATGGTCTAATATAATCACATGACCTGTCGCCATATTGACCAGTTCTCAGCTTTGGCTTGGACTTTCTTCCGTCAGTCAGGTACAAGGGTCAGGAGGATTGCCAGCTCTGCAAAGTTGACTTTTAAAATGACTGGCTTGATAGCTGATGTTTAGTTCTGGATTATGGGTATATTAGAACTTAGGCTATGTGACACTGGACTGAGAGAGGAGGATATCAGATGTCTGCCGGATGGACGATATTGAAGTTTAAAAAATAGAATAAAATATAAAACTGTTCTCAACTGTCTGTACCTCATCACTGCTTATAGGCTCTCCATGCCAACCTGTGCCACCATTTGCTTTATACCAACCTCAGAAACCTTGATGCCCTTCATGTCAACATATTTCTCGGTAACTGCCATATTCCAACTTACATCCTTCAGGCCACTGTCCGATGGTGACACGTGCTTCCGCGCCAACCTATGGTCCTGCATTCACCCCAATGACCCTGATAACATCTATGCCAAATTAGTGCCAACTCCTTCACCCATCCAGCATCCTTTGCCTGGGCAATACCAAATGACCTACCAGGAAATGAAGATATAGGTTACATGTTTTGAATTTGACAAGTGTTTCTGTTAAAATAATAGAATTGCTTTTAACCCTATGTCTGCAGAAGTTGCAGCAAGGTTAATTATTGGTAACATGCCACTACTGTATGCATCATCTCAACTGTTATGTTTTGAGTAATCATTTGAGAATAAGACGTTGCAGGAGTGTTCTTCAGGCCCTGCAGAAGGAATTGTTCCTTGAATCATCTCATCTCATCGCTGTGCTATCTTCTGCCATGTGTAACCTCTGCCACAGAGGATGAGGTTTGCCTTGGTGTGCAGCACTGAGACCTCCACTCCAAGGCGGCAGTCACAATGGGGACATTTCAGGCAGTTGTCTTGCCAGTATTTATCCAGGGTATCTTCCCACAGACTATTTTTTTAATTCATGTGTGGTATGAGGGTGTCACTGGCTGGCCAGCATTTCTTGCCCATCACTAGTTGCCCTTGAGAAGGTGGTGGTGAGCTGCCTTCTTGAGCCATTGCAGTCCTCCTGCTGTGGGTTGACCCACAATGCCACTAGGGAGGCAATTCCAGAATTTTGACCCAGCAACAATGAAGGAACAATGACATATTTCCAAGTCAGGATAGTGAGTGGCTTGGAGAGAAGCTCAAAATTGGTGGTATTCCCATATACCTGCTGCCCTTGTCCTTTTAGGTGGAAGTGGTCGTGGGTTTGGAAGGTGATGTCGGAGAATCTTTGGTGAATTTCTGCAGTGCATCTTGTAGATAGTACACACTGCTGCTACTGAGCGTTGGTGACGGAGGGAGTGGGTGCTTGTGGATGTAGTGCCAAACAAGTGGGCTGCTTTGTCCTGGATAGTGTCAAGCTTCTTAAATGTTGTTGGGGTTGCACTCAGACAGGCAAGTGGGGATATTCCATCACACTCTTGACTTATGCCTTAATAGATGGTGGACAGATTTTGAGGAGTCAAGAGGTGAGTTACTCACCACAGTATTCCTAACTTCTGGCCTGATCTTGTAGTCACTGTGTTTATGTGGTGAGTCCAGTTGAGCTTCTGATCAATTATAATCCCCAGGATGTTAATAGTGGGGGTTTCAGTGATGAGAATGTTGATGAGTGCCAAGTGGCGCTGGTTAGATTGTCTCTTATTGGTGATGGTCATAACTCGGCATTTATATCGTGCAAATGTTACTTGCCACTTGTCAGCCCCAGCCCAGGGAGATCTTGTTGCATTTGAACATGGACTGCTTCAGTATCTGAGGAGTCATGAATGAAACTGAACATTGTGCAATTATCAGCAAACATCTCAACTTCTGACTTTATGATGGAGGCAAGGTCATTGATGAAGCAGCTGAAGATGGTTGGGTCTAGGATACTACTCTAAGGGACTCTTGCAGAGATGTCCCAAAGCTATATGATTGACTTCCAAAAACCACAATCATCTTCCCATGTATCAGGAATGACACCAGCCACTGGAGTGTTTGCTTCATGACACCTATTGATTCCAGTTTTGCTCCGGCTCCTTCATGCCTCACTCAGTTGAATGTAGCCATGATGTCAAGGGCTGTCATTCTCACTTCACCTCTGGAATTTGGCTCCTTTGTCCATGTTTGGACCAAGGCTGTAATTAAGTCAGGAGCTGAGTGGCCCTGGCAGAATCCAAACTGGGCATCACTGAGCAGGTTATTGCTGAGAAGGTGCTGCTCGATAGCACTATTGATGACACCTCCCATCACTTTACTGATGATCAAGAGTAGACTGATCAGGTAGTAAATGGCCGGATTGGATTTGTCCACCTTTCTATGCACAGGTCATGCTTGTGGAAAATTGCCCATTTTCAGGTAAGTACCAGTGTTGTAACTGTACTGGAATAGCTTGGCTAGTGGAATGGCAAGTTCTGGAGCACAAGTCTTCAGCACTATTGCTGAAATGTTATCAGAGCCCATAGCCTTTGCACTATTTAGTGCCTCCAAATGTTTCTTGATATCATGTAGAGTGAATCAAATTGGCTGAAGACGAGTATCTGTAATGCTGGGGCCACTGGAAGCCGAGATGGGTCATCCTCTTGGCACTTCAGGCTGAAAATTGCTATGAATGCTTCAGCCTTATCTTTTGCTCTGATGTGCTGACTTCTTCCATCATTAAGGACGGGGATATTTGTTGATCCTCCTCTTCCAGTGAGTTGTTTAATTGTCCCCCACCATTCACAACTGGATGTGGCAGAACTACAGAGCTTAGCTCTGATCCATTGGATGTGGAAACAGTTAGCTCTGTCTGTCACTTCCTGCTTATATTGTTTGGTGTGCAAGTAGTTCTGTTGATGGCTTCACCATGTTGATACCTCATTTTCAGGTATGCCTGGTGCTGCTCCTGGCATGCTCTCCTGCATTCTCCAGGGAACCACGGTTTATCCCCTGGCTTGATGGTAAAGGTTGAGTGGGGGATATGCTGGGCCATGAGGTTACAGATTGTGGTGGAGTACAATTCTGATGCTGTTGACGGCCCACAACGTCTCGTGGATGCCCAGTCTTCAGTTGCTAGATTTGTTTGAAGTCCATCCCATTCAGCACGGTGATAGTGCCGCACAACATGACGGAGTCTATTCTGAATGTGAACGTGGGACTTCATCTCAGCAAGGACTGTGATTGTCACTTTTATTGATACTGTCATGACAGATGCATCTGCAGCTGGTAGGTTGGTAAGGATAAGATTGAGTCTGTTTTTTCCCTCTTGTTGGTTCCCTCACCACCTGCCGCAGATCCAGTCTGACACGTAGGTCCTTTAGAACCTGATCACCTTGATCTGTCTTACTGCTGCTGAGCCACTCTTGGTGGTGGACATTGAAATTCCCACAGTCAGAGTACACTTTGCCATTGCCGTCCTCAGTGCTTCATCTAAGTGTTGTTGAACATGGAGGAGTTCCGATTCATCAGCTGAGGGAAGATATGTGGTAATCAACAGGAGGTTTCCTTGCCCACGTTTAACCTGAAGCCACAAAGCTTCATGGGTCTGGAGTCAAAGTTGAGGACTCCCAGAGCAACTTCCTCCTGACTGTCTACCACTGTGCTACCACCTCTGCCAGGTCTGTCCTGTCAGTGAGACAGGACATATCCAGGGATAGTGATGGTGATATCTTGTGCATTGTCATATTCAGAGAATCATACCTTACAGACAGACAATGTCAGGCTGTTGCTTGACTAGTTTCTGAGACAGATCTCCCAACTTTGGCACTAGCCACCAGATGTTAGTAAGGAGGACCCTGCAGGGTTGGCAGGCCTGTTTGTCCTATTGTTTGTTCCAATGCTATGTCGATACCACATAGGATGGGGATTAATTCCGTCTGGTTTCATTTCTTTGGGATTTTGTAGCAATTGGTACAACTGAATGGCTTGCTAGGCTATTTCAGAGAGCAGCTGTGAGTCATCCACAATACCATGAGCCTGGAGTCACACGAAGGCCAGACCAGGTGAAGATTACAAATTTCCTTCCTTGAAGGACATTAATGAACCAGATGGGTTTTTCCAGCAATTGGCAAATGATTTCATGATCATGAATCAAGTAGATTCTTCATTGTTGGCATTTTTTATTGAATGCAAATTCCACCATCTGCTGTGGTGGGAGTCAAACCCGGGTCCCACTGCTGCCAGACTCACCCCAGTTGACAACATGAACCCTGTGGTGGATTTAGGTGGGAGTCAGGCCCAACGCAGTTAATTGTGACCGTGAGGCTCAGCCCTGATAATGATGTGCCTCACACTTGCAACATCTACTCGCCTTGAACCCTAAGCTAAATTTGATAATGTTTTCAGTTGCAGCAAAATTGCTTATAACAGCAATGAGATAAATCACAAGTTAATCCCTTTTGGTGGTTGATTCATTAATATTAGGCATAAAAATCATAAATGCCAAACAAAAGCAATCTGACTGAGGAAAATCAAATCACACACTGTTTCTGGCAACCTACTGTTATTCAGGATTTTCGTCATAGAAAATGTTTCACCATATTGGCAAACATTAAACACTCAATTACTTCCCTCTTCACAAGAAAAACACATTGATTATATCAATTGAATTGTGAGTTGCCAGTGTTTGTGATTTAGTCCAATTTTATAATGGAAAGTAATGCTGCCACAAATTGATGTCTCAGTTGTAGACAAGTGTGTACTACCATTTGTTGCATAAGATGTAAATACTTTGCTGTTGCTGGTGGAGACAGTTCATTACAGTTCTGCTCATGCTTTAAGTACTTGAAATATCTGGACAAGCTTTGTGTTCTTTTGGTCTTTCACGTTCTGGAGTATAATGATGTTGATGCAATCAGCAATTGTTGTGGAACATTCGGTGACAATGTGAAAATTTAAAGTGCAGATGGGATACAGGTTAAAGAGTGTAACACCTGTTGGCATTTGACCTGTAGAATACTAGCATCAGGTGGTAGATCTGTGTTATTCAAAGCATCCTGAAAACGACTGCAGATAGGGTAACATACAGCAAGGGGTGCACATTCCAAATATGTATTGGCCTATAAGTATTGCTTAAATAAAGTGCATGATGCCAAGTGAGAGAACATTAAAATATCAAGTGAAACTGAAGAGTCACCTTGAACCACATTCATAACTGTTTTCCAGCTATTGTCAGATTGACAGTAACAGATGCCAGGAAGCATGTTTCGTGATCAGCCTGTTTTTGCTATGGCAGCATATGAACTGGGGGTGAGCATGTAGGAAGGGGGAGATAAATGAGGAAATGTAGTCTTTCTTAAATGAAGCCATAATTGTTTTAAAATCTAAATGCCCTCAAGTTCTACTGGATTGCAATTGCATTTATGCAGCAGAATTATAGCATTCAAAGGGTTAAAACACATGTAGGGTCTTAGCACAGTATTTACATTTGGCTCTTTAATCAGATACATAAAGAAACCCTCCGATCCTTTTTTAGTCAATATTTTGGCTGGTGTTCCCAATCTTAGTCATCAAGAGTTTACTGTCAAACATTCATTGCATTCCTTAATCCTCCTGACATGCAGCAAAGATCAAAGTGGCTATTGATAAAATGATATTGTGGATCTAGGGAAAAGAGATATAAGAGGAATTTTAATTGGATGTAAGAACTTTGCACGGAAAGGTGGTAAAATTAAATAGAATTATTTGGGCTATATCCATCATCAACGTGATTAATTGCACCTCCAAGGAAATCCCTTAAGTGAGATGATCAAATAGGTATGTACAAAGCAATTCTGGTCAGAATAACAATCTGCCTGCAAAACACACATTGGAATTTGAGGAAGGCTGTTCAAGAATGACCAGCAGTGCAGTCCAGCAAGACACAACACCTATGACCTTAGAGGCTAAAGTTAATCTTTTGTGGAATGTTAAGGAATGAATATATTGAAATACACAAGTGTGACCTAGGGATTCCCAAGTCCTTTGTGTTTTGAAACATTTTTTCAAGAGCTAAGATTTCCATATGGTTCAGAGTTTGTGTGTGTGTGTGTGTGTGTGTGTGTGTGTGTGGGGGGGGGGGGGGGGGGGGGTGGTGGTGGTGTGTGTGCAGGGGGAGTGAGCTCTCCAGTGTAGAACTGACCTATATAGGCCAGAATACACAAGATTTGATCCTCAGTCAGTTGAAATAGCTAATCTCAATGGCATAGTTTATGACAGTGCTCCACCAAACCTTTGCGTCTTTAAGGAAGAGGAAAGTAAATCAAGGTTCCTGTGTCTGTTCATGATCTGACTGACTTATCCTGTGGATGTCAGTTGAGAATGAGCTAGCTGTGCTGTATCCTTTGCTTAAACAGCCTGTTTACTATTTAGGTTTCCATATGAAAATGGACATTTGAGTAGGACGTTAGAGTGTACCCAACATCAGTGGAATAATGCTCCAGAGGAGGAGGAGAACTGTAGTAGAAATATAAACTAATTTCCTGTTACTGTTTCTTTGGATTTCTGCAATAATATGTGTAGCATCTTGTGGGAAATCTGTTACAAAGAATATATGTCTGTTCCTACACACAGTAATCACAGGAAATTCCATCCCACCTTAGATACATCAGTTGTCAGTCATTGTCCACTTTGTTGAGTTAGCTATTATTTAGGAAAGTTTCTTGCAATAGTTGAAGAAAATCAGGCAAGGCAGAGCACGGTTTGCTGATGTGCAGCAATGATGAGGAGTAACCCAGGGATTGAGACATCATATATGTGCAGAAAGTTTGGCGATTTCAGATCACTAACCTATGAAATGGGGAGTTAAAGCACAAGTGGGAGATTAGGCCAAAGAAGAGATTCTAAATCTGACCATTATTAAACATAATGTATGTTCTTCAAATGACTTTTTTCAAACTTTCATTGCTTGGATTATTCAGTAACTTCATGCACTATTTTTTCAGTTTATTAGATACAATTAATATTAACTGTCTTCTGTTCTGCTTACTGTAAACAAATGTTTGTTTTTGCTCCAGATTTTTGGCTACAGTTAATGGTAACTTACTTTTATTAAGCATCACCTAATGAAAGAAGAATAGTAAGAATTTTATTCACAACTGTATTAAATTACTTGTGTTCAGATATTATTGACTGAAATGTGATTCATTTGAATACATTTTTCAGGACAAGAGGAGAACAGTGTGTCAGAGGAGCCAATGGAAATAGCTGTTGGTAATTTAACAACTGCATAATATTTGAACATCAATTTTTATAATCCAAGGTTATGGGATCATTAGGGACATCACATTCAAATAACATTCTTAGAATTTGGTATCGCATCTTTACACATCATTGGGTTTCGGCCCTGCTGTGATGCATTATATTAAGACCCAAGAAGTATCAGTTCACAGGAAGCTTTAAGGCTCAGTATAGCCTAATGAATGTTAAAGGGATAAGGGTTCAGTCAATGTCCAGTGGTAAACCATTTGCTATTAAAAGTTCATGCCAGCTGGCAAGGAAGTTGGAATGTCAAACAAATAATCTAATCACCGATTCAGCCTGAGTAAGAGATGACACAGAAAATAATTATACAATGCCACATTCTACCGGAGTCAGTATATGATCTATTAATGGACTGATATCATTATGTTAAAATTCTACATCTAGAACAGCAATGCAGTTTAGCACAATCAACATGTAACACCATGGGATCAGAGGAAGTGATCTTTAGAAGTATCTGATTTCATGACAAAGTGCTTTTATCACACAGAAGAGGAAATTATGAACCGAGCCTAAGCATTCCAGCACACAACTGAGTTTCTCATTGTCAATTTACATTGTGGCCTTAGACGTAAACTGACATCTTTTTCTCCCAAATGGTATCGATAGTTGTGGTTGTTAGATCTGTGCATGCACCTTGAATATAGATCCCAATTACAACTGACCCTAACCAGGCAGATATGGGAAATATATCATCTGTGTATGCAGTTGAAATATAATTTCTAATGTGGTATGTTAATACCATGTAGGATCAAACACTGTTTGTATTCAGTAAAATAATGCGATTTAATTCTTGAGGTATTGAGAGTCAGTAAACTAAGACAAACTGGAATAAGCTTTCAGCTCACTATTTGCATCATTTCTCCTACCCGTACATTGTGTCAGCTATTTTCACGTGATTTTACATCAAAAAATTTGATATTTTGTTACTCAAATATGTTCATAGATGATAGAATTCTTGCACTGTGGAAACTAGCTCTTTGGCCCAACAAGTCTATGCTGACCCTCAGAGCATCCCACCCAGACCCACCCCCACTATAACCCACCTAATCTACACATCCCCAAACACTATGGACAATTTAGCATGGCCAATCCATCTAGCCTGCACATCTTTGGACTGTGGGAGAAAACCAGAGCACCTGGAGGAAACCCACGCAGACACGGGGAGAATGTGCAAACTCCACACAGCCAGTCACCCGAGGGTGGAATCAAACCTGGCTCCCTTGCACTGTGAAGCAGCAGTGCTAACCACTGAGCCAGTGTGCTAACATTTTAATTCTATCCTCTTCTTATGTGGCTGGGTCATTGTGAAATACAATTCCGTAGTGGAGACTGTCGTCCATTAACTCAACGAATGCTTGTTACTCATATATGAATCTTAATGATGGGTAGCAGCAAGTTATACAATCACAATTTATCAAAGCTAGCAGCAAGCTGATTCTAACTGAACATATATGCATGCATCCTGCTCATAATGGTTGCAACAATGGTGAGAGACAGACTTGTAGTTGATTTGTGCTCCTCTTAATCAATGGTAATAATGTCAATTGTCACCATGCTACAGCTACATTAGTTCAGATCAAATAAATCAGCGAAGATTCTAAATGTCCATTGAAATTCAATGTCTCATTAAATAAACTGGCTGAGTCATTGAATAAATTGAACATTGGTACACATTACTACTTGCATCCAGTGCTGTTGGGAATGATTCAAAATGATTGAGGAGAAAGAAAGGATGGGGATGAACGAGTGAATTTAGGACCTAGGATTCATTATTTCAATAAACTTCTTTAAAAAAAGTTGTCTTTGTTGGGATTACTGTTTAAGAAAGTAACTACCAAATTGTGTAGAAGACAATTAAGTCAAGTGCTTGTGTATGTGACATGTTGTACCCACTGTTCTGAAGCATTTTTTAAATGGATGAATCTGATTCTTTCAGTTGGGAATATAATAGTTAGTTTTGCATTTTAAACATGTAAGATTAAATAATTCTACACAGATTTGAGTTGTAAGTTTTGCAAACCTTTTATAGGCACGAAATGACTTGAACAATTGCTGTGAATGTTTTCATTAATTTTATTCAGCATACATTTACATTATTGTCAAAACAAGTCATGATACAGTACCAAAGGGGGCTTTACAGCCCATTTTGCCAAAGCCAGGTCCTACATGGAAATATCCAATTAATCCTACTGTGTAAAATATTCATGTAAACTGTGTTTCTTTAGCCAGTTACCTTAAATCTATGACCTTCAGTTGATCATCCCTTAGCCACAGAACGCCATGTATATTTTATTAAAACAGTTCATGATTTTGATCACCAATAACTAATATTCTCTAGCTTTCCCTGATCCAAATGGAATAACTCAGTTTCTTCAGTCTCTCCACACAAGCAAAATCTCTTTCTTGTGGTACCTTTCCAGTCAATTTCTTCTAGCCTGTGTCTTTAAAAATAATTCTAGACAATTTTTTATTCTTGTTCTGTATTGTCAAGTATTTTTTTAAAGCTTCAGCGCAGGAACCATACATCAGGCTGTTTCCTGATGTCACAGTCCTTACTTTAAAAGTCAGCTCACTCTTCTGGTGGGCACTGGCTGGTGTCAAACCTACTATTTTTCTGAGGCAAGCACAAGGAATTAGCAGAGATGAGCACATGTTGTGGACAATAGCTTAGAAAGTGCACCTCCAATAACTGAGACATCGCTCAGTTAAATGTATAGTCTTAGACCCGTGAATCTTTGCACTTCATTCTCTTGTCTCTCCAGCTATTACTGTGTCTTTAAGCTGTCCATTAAACAAAGCTGTAAGTCTACTTACAACTATGTAAGCAAACTCGACTAAGCAGGTTCCATTTGTGAATCTTGGAGCTCAGCCAAGCTTTCATTAAGCTGTCATCTGGAAAAACAGGTGTTGGGCCACCTATTCAGCTGGCTTCTATTCGTACAGTTGTGAGAATGCATCACTGGAGAAAGAACTGTAATACATGTGAATGTTTACACAATACTGATCAATTTAAAGAAATCTTACCTGTTAATCACACAGTTCCATGATTTATTGTTGCGCTGAAAATGAATCAACTATATTAAGCCAGTTGAAGTTAGCAAAAACTCTTAAACTTATCTATCTACAATTTCCTGACTTTCTCAAAGTGCATGAACTGACCTACAGAATGTGGATTTCACAGCCTTAATGACACCCCACCGACCTAAATGTAAATCTCAAAGGTGGCTAGACCGTAAACTTGCAACAGACATTTGAATAGTTTATTTTGCTATTTTAATTGGATGACGAGTCATGACGTATCATGTTGCTTAACTTAATGAAGATTCTGAGAATAGAAGCAAGAATGTATAAATGTGATCCCAAACACCTCCTGTTTGTTTCTCCCAGCACAAAATTGCTCAATCTTGACATGAAATCCAATGCCCCCCCAATTTTCATTACCAGGTCAGTGGCCCAGAGAAGCAGGTGAAATCCCAGCTCATAGAGCTAAACGGCATGGGAACATAGCTTTTAGTCCAACTAGTTCACATCGACCATTTTCCCAAACCAAACTATTTCCCTTTGTTTGCATTTGGCCCATATCCCTCCAAGCTTGCAGCTTCATGTCTTTTAAATAATGTAACTGTGCCTGCATCCACCACTTCCTCTGGCAGTTCATTCTACGTAGGAACCATGCTCTGTGTTTTATAGAAAGAAAAGCAGAAAAGGGATGCTCCTCATGTCCTTTCTAAATTTTTTTCCTCTCACCTTGAAAATATTCCCCCTGGTTTTGAACTCCCCCACCGTAGGAAAAGGTCCTTGCCAGTCACCTTATCAACACCTCTCATGATTTGATTAAACTGTATAAGGTCACCCCTCAACCTCCTACACTCCAACCTGCCCCAGCCTGCCTCTATGGCTCAAACCTTCCGTTCCCATCAACAACCTCGTAAATCTTTTCTGAACACTCTCCAGTTTAAATAAATCCTTCCTACAGTTGGGTGACCAGAACTGTACACAGTACACCAGAAGAGGTCTTTCCAATGTCCTGTACAACCTCACCATGACATCATAATTCCGATACTCAAAGGTCTGAGCAATGAAGGGAAGCAAGCTAAATGCCTTCTTAACCACCCTGCCTATCTGTGACGCAAATTTCAAAGAATAATGTCCCTGAACACCTGGGCCTCTCTGTTCAACAACACTATCTAGGGCCCTACCATTGTGTTTTAAAATGCTAGCTGTTGCCCCATCTTTGGCCCAAAGGGCTGCGTTGGATTGGTAGTCAGGTCAGGTGGCAAGGACAAGCTGAGGTGTCTGCCAATTCAAAAATAAAAGTATGAGAATAAAATATAAAATTTCCTGCAGCCCTAATCTCTCAGTTCTGCGTACCCTCACCTACTCCACATATCTCATCTGTGCCTGTAGCTGTCACTAATGCCTTCTGCCAATCTTTCATGAACCCTCATATCCCATTTGCCATCTTATGCCCCCTATATGCCCTATGCCAAATTTACGCCTATTTTCTCTTAGAGATCTTTCTCCTTTCACCTACCATGCTAATTCACTTAATATCCAGAAGTATCTATGTAAAAGGTGGAAAAAAGTTCTATTCATATTGCAGATTACGCTCAATTCAAAAACACACTTATTCATAAAAACTCATTCTGGATAGTTCCTGAAAAGTTTGACAGTTCGCGGCACTTGGCCATTTTTAAAGGTTTCACAGTTTCAAAAGGTCGTGCATTTTAAGCACAAATTCTCCTGCAAGAAAAACTGACTCCACCCACTACTGCACCTTAGGAAGAGTATCAGACTTCAACTGAAGCGAAACAGAACTGTCAAGGATGACCCAGATTATATCTGTAGGGCAATGTCATCTCTTCCAAATTAATCCACAAAGTTTACTCATGCTTTTAGCAATTCTAATGTGCAGACTGTAAGATCCTTGTTTTAGGGATGCTGAAATATCACTGTTGATTTAAGTGGACAGCTGTAGAAGATCAGAGGAGGCAACTGTGGGATAGGAGGAATTCTAGGTGTGATTTTAAGCAACATCCCCAGTAGTCACTTACATCTCCTCTAGGAATGAAAACCATGTCCTAGAATGCTCCCATTTTCACACGACTCTGTCTGTATGGATCCCGGACTGTTCCCACATACCCAATCTTTTTGCAACCTTACTCAACAGAAAGAATTCACCAGAGGATGGCCTTGATCACACAATGATTTAATCCATCAGGTGTCAGCCAGCGCCAGCTGAGGAGGGAGAAGTTCAGCAGGAACCTGACCTGAGCCACTTTCGATATTGTCGAACTGCGGAGCGTGCTTCGTGTTCATGAAGCACACAGCTGCCATAGAGTCAATACCATTTGAAGCATCCCCATGCTTCAAGCAGATCTGCAGCCTTGTGGAGCACCATGCCTCTTGACTTGAAGATAACCACAGCCTGAAACATTTACAAAAGCAAGCCATTTCAGGATTCCATGAGTGGCCTTTCCTAGGCTGCATCATATAGATGCATAAAGCAGGAGATTAGTGCCCTGTTCTGAAGGATCAGCAAATGAATCAAATTCTCAGCAGTATTTGATAGCCAGGCCACTAGAACATTGGCATCAGGTTTGCCATTATGGTTCACTCAGGAAACTGACTGCACAAGTGTGGCTATTAAAGCACCTTGGAAACAATCAGCTGCAACAGCACAGTGAAAGGAATTTCACTCCCTTTTAGCTTCAAGTTGTCAGAGAGTGCCAGAAAAGAATTGCATAAGTATGTGCACATTTCCTAGGAGCTCTCACGATGCATACATCTTGAGGAACCCTGACAGGCCAGAGCTATTCAGAAGACCCTATTAAGTGTAGAGTTAGATCCTCAGTGGCAAGTTTTATCCCCTCAGGACGTGGCTCATGACATCAGTGTACTGCTCAGAGGATACATAAATTCAGAGTGCAGAGACTTTTCATATTTTTCTGGAAGTTAAGAGATCACCCATTTTGCAATATATTGTAATTATTTGCATACTCAAATGTTCATAATTGTGCAATCCTTTAATTTATAATTTATTTTATTTCATTGGAAGTCTATAGTTATGCAATGATTCATGATTACTTGGTTTATTTGATAGTCATTACAGTTTGGCACCTGCTGCCAAATGATGCAATTATCTGTTTATGTAAGATTTCTGAATCCTTGGAGTTTTTCAGTACACATCACAAGGGGTACCCAGTATTGCCATTGTCTTCTGTGCCTTTCACAACTTGGCATTGTAAAGAGAAAGGAATTCCCAATTAAGGACAAGGAGAAATTGTTAAACTCAGATAAGGATGATAGGGAGGAATTGACAGAAGAGGACAGATATCTTGATAGCTGTCCCAAATGCGAGGGCAATGAGAGATGTGTCAGGACTAATCTCACTTTCAACCAAGATTTTGACTAAGAATGATGCACCCATTCTTTCTTGACCTGCAAACCACTACCTGCTCTGATTGTGCTCCCCCTCTGTCTGCTTCCACTTCCAATAACTCACTATCATGGCTTCAATTGTTGAGAAGCCTAAGAATGGACGCTTGTAAAATTAGAAGAAAAGATATGGCTATTCCCAAGCAGAATTGCTTTCCATTGTTTATAATTCTCATGGAGACCAATAACATTTAAAAAGAAATTGATTCTTGCAGTTCATTGTTGAAAGAGTAACACAATAAGATTTTACATTTTAAGACATTTCCTGTAACAAAATATTTTAAGCTGTATTGACTAAACAGAGATAGTAAGAACGACAGATACGGAGTCAGAGATAACACAGTATGGAACTGGAGGAACACAGCAGGCCAGGTAGCATCAGAGGAGCAGGAAAGCTGATGTTTCAGGTCGGGACCCTTCTTCAGAAATGGGCTAAACACAACTTTTAACTGCACATATACTTTAAACCACAGATCAAAACCGACGCTTTTCTTTTTTTTACTTTTAGCACAACTGAAGAAACATATTTCTCAGGTAAACACTACGCTGTCCCTAATCTTTCCTGCTCTTCTGATGCTGTCTGGCCTGCTGTGTTCCTCCAGCTGCACACTGCGTTATCACTGTCTCTAATGAAGGCATCTAATTCTCTTTGAACCAATCCAAAGTGATTTGTAGTTCTTGAGGGTTTACATCTGCTCATTTCTTTTCTTGACATGGTCAGTTAAAATTCTTTCTTGGTGAGGCCACTCATAAGCTTAAAAGTGTATTTCACTTTTTTAACTGGAGAATCTTCAGCCAGTTCAATTGAAGCAAATTTTCAGCCTCATAGTATTTCTTCAGAAATGTTGTCTTTCCAATCTCTATGTTAAACTCTAGGAACTTTCGGCCTCAAAAAGCTCTGCCTGTCTCTCTCTATCCTGATCCTGGGAAGTTGCCTTTGTCTTCACTTTTCTGGGATCTGTTATAAACTGGATGTGAGTTTGCTCGCTAGCTGGAAGGTTAGTTTTCAGATGTTTCATCACCATTCTAGGTAAATACAGCGTATTCAAAAAGAATGTGTACCCTTTGAACATAGTCCGCTGATTCCTCAGCAATAAACCCAAACAAACAGACAAAACGGGCTCAGAAACCATAACCACTTGCCCCTACATCAAAGACATTTCCGAAATGACTGCCAGACTACTCGGACCTCTTGGCATTAGGGTAGCCCACAAGCCTACCAACAAATAAAACAAACATCATCTACAAAATACCTTGCAAGAACTGTGACAAACACTACATTGGACAAACAGGCAGAAAGCTACCCATCAGGATACATGAACATCAACTAGCCACAAAATGACATGACCCACTATCAATCGTATCCTTACATACAGATGAGGAAGGACACCACTTTGATTGGGACAACACATCCATCCTAGGACAAGCCAAACAGAGACACGCACGAGAATTCCTAGAAGCATGGCATTCCAACCGGAACTCCATCAACAAACACATTGATTTGGAGCCAATCTACCATCCCCTGAGAAAAAAGAACAGGAAATGACATCACCAACCCAAGGAAACCTAACCAGATAAATAAAAAGCAGGACATAACACCAGCGCTTCGTCGGAGGCTCACTGATGATGTTACCGAGAATGGTGACGAAACATCTGAAAACTAACCTTCCAGCTCAGCGAGCAAACTCACATCCAGAACCTCAACCTGAGCTACAAATCTTCTCAAAACTCGCTATCTGTTATAAACCTTTCCCTACTCATAGCCCATCTCTGTGGTGACGTGAATCACATGATGCTTGAATCCAATTAGAAATGTGGCCTTGAAACTCCAACCCTCTTTTATCTTTGAAGGAAATAGTTTGAAGCACAATGGTTCACAACCCAGTAATCTCAACATTTTTCTTAGAATGTTAGGATCGAGGACACTAAATTTTGCAAAAATAGATGGATTCTGTGCACTAGCCAAAATTATGCCAGAGCTGTAAGGCAAGATGTCCCATTGTCCAATCAGCAATCATCATTTTTGTGAGGAATAAATAACACTGGGACATTATTTTCAAGTGTACAGTTCACAGAGGCAGAAAGTTGTCTCTGTGGTCATCTCAGAAATAATGCTGGGCACAATGGCCCCAACTCCAAAAGAACGCACTATCATGTCCTCTACTGTTGAGAAGCCAAGGAATGGACCCTTGTAAAATTTGATGAAAAGATACGGCTATTCCCAAGGATATGAGGGAGGCAATTGTTGTTCCTCTTTTCAAGAAAGGGAATAGGGAAATCTCTGGAAATTACAGACCAGTCAGTCTTACATCTGTGGTCAGCAAGGTTTTGGAAAGAATTCTGAGGGATGGGATTTATGACTATTTGGAAAAGCACAGTGTGATTAAAGGGAGTCAGCATGACTTTGTGAGGAGCAAGTCATGCCTTACAAATCTTATTGAGTTCTTTGAGGAGGTCATGAGACAGGTTGATGAGGGTCGAGCAGTGAATGTGGTGTACATGGACTTCAGCAAGGCATTTGATAAGGTTCCCCACAGCAGGTTCATTCATAAAGTCAGGAGGTATGGGATACAGGGTGATTTGGCTGTCTGGATTCAGAATTGGTTGGCTGACAGGAGCAGAGTGGTTGTAGATGGTAAGTATTCTGCCTGGAGGTCAGTGCTGATGGTGTCCTGCTAGCCTCTGTTCTTGGGCCTCTGCTCTTTGTAGTGTTTATAAATGACTTGGATGAGGAGGTTGAGGGGTGGGTTAGTATGTTTGCTGATGACACAAAGGTTGGAGGCGTCGTTGATAGTATCGAGAGGTATTGCAGGCTTCAGCGAGACATTAACAGTATGCAGAGCTGGGCTGAGAAATGGCAGATGGAGTTCAACCTGGATAAATGCGAAGTGATGCATTTTGGGAGGTTGAGCTTAAATGCTGAATATAGGATTAAAGGCAGGATTCTCGGCAGTGTGGAGGAACAGCAGGATCTTGGTGTTCAAGTGCATAGCTCCCTCAAAGATAAGAAAGCATATAGTGTTTTGGCTTTCATTAACAGGGGATCGAGTTTAAGAGCCGCGAGGTTATGCTGCAGCTCTACAAAACCCAGGTGAGACCACACTTGGAATATTGTGTCCAGTTCTGGTCACCCTATTATAGGAAAGATGTGGAGACTTTGGAGACGGTGCAAAGGAGGTTTACTAGGATGCTGCCTGGACTGGAGGGCTTGTCTTACGAGGAGAGGTTGACTGAGCTCGGACTTTTCTCTCTGGAGAGAAGGAGGAAGAGAAGTGACTTGATCGAGGTGTACAAGGTAATGAGAGGCATGGATAGAGTCGATAACCAGAGACTTTTCCTCAGGGCAGGATTGACTGCCACGAGGGGTCATAGTTTTAAGGTGTTAGGAGGAAGGTACAGAGGAGACGTCAGAGGGAGGTTCTTCACCCAGAGAGTTGTGAGCGCATGGAATACTTTGCCAGTGGTAGTCGTGGAAGCGGAGTCATTAGTGACATTTAAGCGACTGCTGGACATGCACATGGACAGCAGTGAATTGAGGGGAATGTAGGTTAGGTTATTTTATTTTTGGATTAGGATTATTCCACGGCACAGCATTGTGGGCCGAAGGGCCTGTACTGTGCTGTACTTTTCTATGTTCTATGTTCTATGTTCTAACTCAATGTTTTTTGATTACAGAATCACATTTAATATTGGATAATGTGTTGAGGGTTTTGCAAGCACAGGCTGGTTGGGTATGGTTAGCGACTTGCTTGTTGCAGACAGCTAAAGGGGTATACTAAATATGAGCCTAAAGAACTGTAGTTGCTGTAAATCAGGAACAAAAGTAAAAGTTGCTGAAAAAGCTCAGTATGTCTGACAGCATCTGTGAAGGAAAAAACAGAGTTAACATCTTGGGTCCAGTGACCCTTGACTGAGTTCTGAGGAAGGGCCACTGGACTCGAAAAATTAAGTCTGATTTTTCTTCACAGATGGTGCTCGGCCTGCTGAGCTTTTCCAGTAACTTTTGCTTTTGTAACAGGAAGTCGGCACAACATTGTGGGCTGAAGGGCCTGTTCTGTGCTGTACTGTTCTATGTTCTAATACAACTTTATATGATCAAACAGTCTTTGGAATATATGGCCTATATACCTAGCGTTACATGAACACTGAAATTCATACACCACATTTACTATTTCTGTGATAGGCAAAAATGTATTTTTGGCTTGATCACGGCATCTTGTTAATGGCAGGGACCACTTATGTTGCTACTACATAACAGTAACATGAAATAGCTGGCTTCACCTGTTGGTCAGATGTTTAAGATCTCTTAGTCTGGGGTAATCTAAAGTGGATTCATCTGTTTTCAGAATCATGAGAGACTGCCTTAGCATCTTTCATGAGTTTGTGAGATGCAAAGCAAAAATAATCCAATCACATTGGCTATTGTCCCACTGAATGGCTTTGATGTGCTCATTTTCAGCATTGAGCTTACACAGCGAACAAACATCTAGGATCCTATTTACAGTAAGACCAATCTAAAACCACATGGAACTGTGAAAGATACTTTTCTTCTGAAAGCTAATAGAAGCATTGGTAAGGGCTAGGCCTTACAGGATCCCACAACAACACCATACATTTGGACACACATGGTATCAGTAAAACTGATCTGAATTGTGCAAGGCACACTGCCTATAATATAAATTAATAATGTGGTAAAGGAATTCCATTGCCTGTATAATGCCAGGTACATAGGCCAAATGCCCCAAAGTTTGGTGAATGGAATAAGCAGTTCAACAATGCAAGAGTTGAAAGTAGGTGGTTTAAATGAGGTTGTGAATATGTGGTTAGAAGCTCATATTGGTGATAAACATGACGTGAAGATTGTGTATGATCTGGTTTAGTCTCAACCTGTGAGATGGATGGGGTCAGTAACTAGGAAATAGAGTTTGAAAGGATCTCTCTGTGTCTTATCATCCCTTGTTGATTATTTTTATTAAGAAGCATTGCCAGAAGGCAGATTTACGTCCAACATTATGATGGAACTCCCATAATTTGACATCCCTCGCACCAGGAATACAAATGTTGTGGGCTGCGTTGTTCGTCATAATGCCTGCATTGTGTGTCACTATATTGGATTTAATAATCTTACATTAAGAGGCTTTGGAGAGGGTTCAGAGGAGGTTTACCAGGATGCTGCCTGGACTGGAGGGCTTATCTTATGAAGAGAGGTTGACTGAGCTCGGTCTCTTTTCATTGGAGAAAAGGAGGAGGAGAGGGGACCTAATTGAGGTATACAAGATAATGAGAGGCATAGATAGAGTTGATAGCCAGAGACTATTTCCCAGGGCAGAAATGGCTAGCACGAGGGGTCATAGTTTTAAGCTGGTTGGTGGAAAGTATAGAGGGGATGTCAGAGGCATGTTCTTTACGCAGAGAGTTGTGAGAGCATGGAATGCGTTGCCAGCAGCAGTTGTGGAAGCAAGGTCATTGGGGTCATTTAAGAGACTGCTGGACATGTATATGGTCACAGAAATTTGAGGGTGCATACATGAGGATCAATGGTCGGCACAACATTGTGGGCTGAAGGGCCTGTTCTGTGCTGTACTGTTCTATGTTCTATGTTCTATGTTCTATTAAATTAGATTTAGGCAGAAAGAAGCTTATTTGGAGCCTGTGAGGAGTGTGGCATTTTTGGATCAGTAATACATCACGTGGGGCAGAAATATGAGGCAGGGGTGAAGGATTGTGGTATTATCTCTGATGGTTCACCTGTACTGTAGGTTGGCTCAAGGGGTTAACTGTGGGACCTTGGAGTCTCACGTGGGGCAGAAGTCCTGCCTTGGGCAGTTTCCAGCCAAACAGGCTCTCAGCAGATGCATTGCTCCATTACTAGTGGGCAGTGCCAGTGGTGCAGGACAAAGCATGAAGAGAATCATGAGTGGTACTGAAAGGTAAGTCTGTTGGACAGGCAGCACTGGGGGAATTGTTAGGAGGCTGCTGACTAAGCTAAGGGCCCACTGCATTAGAGGCAAGGTGCTGGCATGGATAGAAGATTGATTGTCTGGCAGAAAGCAGAGAGTGGGGATAAAGGGGTCTTTCTTGGGATGGCAGCTGGTGATGAGTGGTGTTCCGCAAGGGTTGGTGTTGGGACCACAACTTTTCACTTTGTATATTAATGATTAGATGAAAGAACTGTGGGCATTCCGCTTAATTTTGCAGCCGATACAAAGATAGGTGGAGGGACAGGTAGTATTGAGAAGGTGGCGAGGCTGCAGAAGGACTTGGACAGGTTAGGAGAGTGGGCAAAGAAGTGGCAGATGGAGTACAACGTGGGAAAGTGTGAGGTCATGCACTTTGGTAAGAAGAATAAAAGCATGGATTATTTTCTAAATGGGAAGAAAATTCAGAAATCTGAAGTGCAAAGAAACTTGGGAGTTCTAGTCCAGGATTCTGTCAAGGTAAATGTGCAGGTTGAGTCAGTAGTCAGGTGGGCAAATGCAATGTTGGCATTTGTTTTGAGAGGACTTGAATATAAAAGCAAGGATGTACTGCTGAGACTTTATAAGGCTCTGGTCAGGGTACATCTGGAGTATTGCATGCAGTTTTGGGCCCCATTCAGGAAGAATGTACTGGGCCTGTAGCAGGTTCAGAGGACATTCATGAGAATGGTCTCTGGAGTGGAAAGCTTGACATGTGAGGAACGTTTCAGGACTCTGGGATTATATTCATTATAGTTTAGAAGGATGAGGGGGATCTAACTGAAACTTTCAAAACACTGAATGACCTGGACAAAGTGGATGTTGGGAAGATGCTTCCATTGGTAGGAGCATCTAGGAACCAGGGGCATACCCCTAGAACAAAAGGAAAACCTTTTAGAGCAGAAATAAGGAGAAACCTCTATAGCCAGAGAGTGGTGAATCTATGGAATTCACTGCCACAGAAGGCTGTGGAGGCCAGGTCATTGAGTACATTTAAGAGTGAGATAGATAAGTTCTTCATTATCAAGGGGATCAAGGGTTATGGGAAGAAAGCAGGAGAATGGGGTTGAGGAACTCACCAGCCATGATTGAATGGTGGAGCAGACTCGATGGCCCGAATGGCCTAATTTCTGCTCCTATGCCTTATGGCCTAAATAAGGCATCCCTGGAATCAAATGCCCTACACATTTCATCATGTTTGTTTAATAAACATCGCCCTGCCCCTCCTGTACAACTCCCCATGCTATCCCGGTTTTTGCATGGACAGAGTATTAGTGGGGTCACTTGACCATTTGACCAGAATAATTGAATCTTAACAATTTGGGGCAGCATGGTGTGTCAGCTCTTTGAACAGCTGTCTCACAGTGCCAGGGACCCGGGTTCAATTCCATCCTGTGGAGACTGTCTGTGTGGAGTTTGCATGTTCACCCTGTACCTGCGTGGGTTTTCTCCCCCAGTCCAAAGATGTACAGACTAGGTGGATTGGCCATGCTAAATTTGACTGTAGTGTTCAGTAATGCGTGAGCTAGGTAGGTGAATTAGCCATTGTAAATGTGGGGTTACAGGATACAGTAGGGGGCTGGGTTTAGCTGGGATGGTCTTTGAAGGGTTGGTGTAGACTCAGTGGGCCGAATACCTTCCTACCGCTCTGCAGGGGCTCTATGAATGTATATGATTGTTGAGTTACATATGACAAACAGGCTGATAATTCCGGTGCCCATCCATCCTCTGTAATAGGTTTGATCTCAGGGCTGAGTGGGAGGATGGTAGGCTATTTTACATGTCCCCCCAACCCCTTGCTGAAAACATACCCAACAGCCCACAGTCTCTGATTTGTACGTTTTGTCTGTCATAACCTAATTTACTTCACAATGGCTGTTTCCTGACATGACCTGAGACAAGTTGGGGTCAGGTCAGGCTGTGAGACCATGAACAATTATAACTACATAAGTACAGCTTGTGGAGTAATCCTATCTTTTTGCACTGGTTACTTCCTAGTGTGGTGACTTTAAGTCATCTGGGTGGTAGAGAAACTTTCAAGCTGTCAGAGGTCATTAAGCCTATGAATTTATGGAGGGAAAAGGACGATGGCTAGAAGTTGAGGGGAAAAGGTGACACTGCTGTAGGGCTTCTCTATACAGCTTTCTGTGCAACAATGTTTGTATGTGCTTGTGGAATAGTATCTATTACAAATCTGGAAGAAGCATTGGAGTTTTATGGAATTATGACAGTGTTTGTTTTACAAAGAACTGGTCATTTGTGGATCAGTTCCTCAGGCAGATTATGTTTTCCTCATTGAATTTTGCTCAATGCTTAGAATAAAACCAAATACTATAGATTTCCCTTTCTTAGATAGTTTCTGTAAAATTTCATTGGAATGCTCTCAAGCAAACACTAAGGAAAATCATTATTTCCACTATTTTAAGTTGATAATATTAAAGGTGAAACGGTGTTATTTATTTCCCACCATCTCAGTAGTGCTGTCTTCTCATGTACTACTCTACAATTACTGGCATCCTTTGACACCTTGCTCAACTTGCAGTTCTATTTTCCCACAAAATATACATCCAAATTAAGCCCTGGTATACAGGCTTTCAGTATCGGCAGAAGTCAATGGACAATGACAGGAAGAGCAAGCTTTTATTCTCCTATCCTTAGCCTGGAAAGTTAAGGAACTGGCCTAGAAATAGTGCATGCATTGGTGCTCAATTTCCAAGATTCTTTCAGCTCTGGTGCAGTTCCTACAGATTGGAAGGTAGCTAATGTAACCCTACTAGTTAAAAATGGAGATATAGAGTAAACGGAATTATAGACCAGTGAGTCTGATGTTGGTAGGAGAGTATAGCAGAGTGCTTAGAAAACCGTGGTAGAATCAGACACAGCATTTGTTTACAAAAGGGAAATCATGCTCGAAAATCTACTGGAAATCTTCAAAGATGTAATTGGTAGATTTGCCAGGTGAAGCTAGTGGCTATAGTTTAATTGGACTTTCAGAAGGCTTTTGACAAAGTCCCACATAAAGGATTAATGTGTAACATTAAATCACTTGGGATTGGAGTAGTGTACTGAGATGGATAGAAACTTGGAAACAAAGAGTGGGAATAAATGCACACTTTTATGAATGGCAGGCAGTAACTAGTGGAGTACCGCAAGGATCCCAGTACTAGGATCCCAGCTATTCACAATGTATGTTATTGATTTATCTGAGGGAACTAAATGTAATATTAAAAATTGCAGATAATACAAAGCTGGGTGGAAGGGTGAGGTGTGAGGAGAATGCAGAAATTTTGCAGTTTGATTTTGGCTGGCTGAGTGAATGAGCAAATGCATGGCAGATGCATTATAATGTGGTTAAATGTGACACAGCAAAAGTAGGAGTGCAGATTATTATTTAATTGACTGCAATTTGAGAGAGGGGAATGTTTAATGAGATCTGGCTATCCTCGTGCACCAGTCACTGAAAATATGTTGGTCTCATAGCGAAATGATTCGAGCACGGGGAAAATTGTGTGTTGCTGCAATTATATATGGCATTGGTGAGGCTACACCTGAAATATTGTGTATAGTTACGGCTGAGGAAGGATGTTCATGCTATAGAGAGAGTGCAGGGAAGGTCTGCTAAATTGATTCCTGGTATGGTAGAACTAGCATGAGGAAAGAGTGAGTCAGTTAGGATTGTGTTCACTGGAGTTTAAAAGAATAAGTGGGGATCTTCCAGAAATCCGTAAAATTCTAACAGGCCAAGACAGTGTCAATGTAGAAAAGAAGTTCCCGATGGCACATAAGTCCAGAAACAGGGCTTATAGTTTCAAAGATAAGGGGAAAACTTTTTCAGGCCTGAGATAAGGAGAAATTTCTTCACCCAGAATGTGGTCAACCTATGAAATTCACCGCCACAGAAAGTGGTTGAGGCCAAAGCATTGTCTTTTCAGTAAGAATGCAGATATATCTCTTGTGGCTAAATGGATCAAGGGATTGGGGGAGGGGGTAAAGGGGTATTGAGCTTGATGATCAGCCATGAGTATCTTGAATGGCAGCGCGGGCTTGGAAATGAATGGCCGACTGCTCCTAATTTCTACGTTTCTGTGTAAACACCAAAGCTATCTGATGTGTTCCAATTGTTGAATAGGCTGAGATTTTACCCTTGTGGTACAGTTAACAGGAAGAGAATCAAAGGTTTTCATAAACTGTATAGCTCAACAGCACATTGCACATTATGTTTCAATACTCTAATATTTAAATCCTTATTCTACTCTACAGTTCTGTTTTTATCCCCATTGACCTCTCTCTCTTGTAGTATACCATCAAGGGCTTTCTATCCATCCAACTCAGATCTTCTAAATAGGCATTCTATCGTTTCTCTGCTACATTTTCAGGGCTGTCCAACTTACCTTTCACCTACAGTCCAAACTCTTTCTTTAAACCCCTCACGTTGTCCTTTCTATTGCAAGCTTCTTCAATGCCACCTCTTCAACTGTGCTTCATGAATTTCGCCTAATACTTAGCACCAATTTCTATTTCAGTGAAGCAGCTTAGCACAAATGCAAACTGAGAGACACAAAGAGAATGAACGTTCACTTGAATTCACACATTGGTGGAATTTAATGTTCCTGCCCACACCCTGCAAGGAAGTTGGGAAGCATTTATTTGGTCGGAATGGTGTTGGGCGGAAACACCACTAACAGCCTGCTAATGACCTGATTGAGTCTCAGATAGAAATGCTTATGGACACAGTTCTCAACTTTGTGCCAATTAAGGTCCATAAATAGGCAGTCAATACCTACTGAAGAACCTCAACTTGTTGCCACTTGCAGTCCATTGTACCATAATAGATAGGAGCAGAATTAGGCCATTCAGCCCCTTATGTCTGCTCCACCATTCAATCATTGCTGATACGTTTCTCACCCACATTCTCCTGTCTTTTCCCTGTAATCCTTGATTTCCTTACTAACCAAGAACCTATCTATCTCTGTCTTTAATATACTTGAAGACTTGGTTCCACAGCCTTCTGTGGCATTGAGTTTCACAGATCAGCCACCCTGTGGCTGACGAAATTCACCACATGAATATTAACATCACATTTGCCTTCTTAACTGCCAACTGAGCTTGTATATTAACCTAGAGAAAATCCTGAACTCAGGCTCCTAAGTCCCTTTAGTGCTTCAGGTTTCCAAAGCCTTTCCTCATTTAGAAAATAGTCCATGCCTCTATTCTTCTCTGAGAGTGCATAACCTCATATTTTTCATCTGCCATTTCTTTGCCATGTTCCTAACTTCTCCAAGTCCTTTTGGAGCCTCCCCACTTCCGCAACACTACCTGTCCCTCCACCTGTCTCTGTGTCAACTAGTGGTAGAGGGAAGTAGCTATGCAGTATGCCCAAGAAGCTAAGCCTTGTCACGTTTTCTTGCAAGCTTCTGGAGGTAGGTATACCATATTGAAATGCACCAGTGGTAGATGAAGGGCCCAGCACAGGGAAGGAGGGTAGATGGAAGGCTGGTGAGAGTTACACTGGTGACCATGGCCCCTCTCTCATGACATTGCACCCTGAGATCTCCACCACTGTCACCCTGCAACCTCCATTTCACAATCACTCACCCATGGCCTATATCCCTTGGTGATCCCAGGCTTCTCCCTTAGGACATTGCCAGCAGTTGCTAATCCTCCTGCTGGCTCCTCTTGAATGACTGTAGACCTTTCAATGGCCAGTAGCTCCTACGGTTTTGGTTTTCAATTTCTGGTGTCTTTGATCCTGAAGATGGCCCCTTGCTGTTTGATTGAGAATCTGCACAACACTTAATTCCACATAGAGCGCTATGTTGCCGCTTAACAGCTTTTCAGCAAATAGGTGAAACCGCCTTCAATTACAGACCACCCACGATGTATGTGCGTAATAATTAGTTATGTTGATGTGATCATTTATTTCATAAAATGGCAGTTCATTCTTGAGTTCAGTCTTGATATCGGTGAAAAGATGAATGAAACACAGATGATTTAAACAGAACATCCAACCACAAATAAACAAACAAGTTCAAATCCCATGCAACTGTTTCTCCACAATCAGCATTTATTTACTGTGTATAGGTCAAAAGCTGTGTATGAGTTGGCTGCCGTGCTTGCACACATGGATATTTTAAACTAATTCATTAGAAATAATGAGTGTAGGATATTCTAAGCTTATTAAAAGCATTATATAAGTCCAAATATTTTGTCCATTTTATTGATTGATAAGTCTTATCAAGACCACAGAGATGGCATCAATGTATAAGTTCAGAGGGAACTTAATGAGGGCATCGAACAAACAATTACACTTTACCAGTTAGATTATTACATCATTATCCACAGGTGCACAGTTTGGTCTCATTGCAAATGACACGAGACTTTTCTTGGCAAGATCTGTTCAGGTTGCCAAAAGACACCTCTGTGGCTGTAGGTATGTGTCCTATCTTGATTTTGATTCCAATCTTCATGGCCCAGTTTACCAGAGGTTTGTCTCCAAGATGAAGCACATCACCAAAGAATGCCTAACGTTAATGATAACTTTGGATATTCTCAAGTGTAGTTCTCATTGATCCCTTTGGTTTTGGATGCAGTTTAACCAATTAGTTTCAGCAGTAAACTTCATCAGGACATAGCAAATACTTCAATTTCTTGACATTTCTTTGTATAACATGTTCTGGTACATATATTTCTCAATGTATGCGATTACACTTGGTCTCTATGCAAAGTGCAAGTAAGTTTTAATCCTAGAAATTTCAAAAACGTGAAGTGCTTTATGAGCTTGTGGCACTAAGGTCAACTCAAGCATTCTGACTGTTATATTGTTTGGGATCATTCAATTCATTACAGAATGGAATTCAAACTAGGAACATTCCCCATTTCTACAGCTCATTTCCATTGTTCATTAACGTGACAATTCTGCCAGACATAGGGGTTGCATTCATGCCTTACAACAGCTGGATCTTGTGAATAAATTTATGGGACTGAATCTTCTACTTTTTTTTTGTTTCAGTTGCACAAAGGTGATTGGAGAGCTTTTTTCACTTTGAGACCAATTGAGATTTCTCACCATATGTTACGTAGTTTACCTCACTAACTACCTATGTCATCCCAATAGTTTCGTTTCCATCTGATTCTAGCCTTATCTTATCATGTGCAGTTTCCAACCCACCACTTAGTAAATATTGATCAAAAGACAGGCATGCCTGCTACCTGTGCTATCTTTAGAAAGGTTCATTGGCAATGTGATGTCGTCGTTTTGGCAAAGTAACGATGTAGCAGCCACAAAGACATGTTGTTCGCAGCACCTGTGGCTGACACTCACTTGACAAATAACTCCATATTCTCACACTAGTACCAGGCCACAGATGTTGCCTGCCCTTAGCTACATCTAATCGTAACAGCCTCTCAAAGTCACCTATTACTCTGTCCTCAGTGCTCTTAGGAGACATGCAACTTGTCCTTGATAACAAAGTGTGGAGCTGGATGAACACAGCAGGCCAAGCAGCATCTCAGGAGCGCAAAACCTGACGTTTCGGGCCTAGACCATTCATCAAAACTGATGTCCATTTCAAGCCCACTGACTCCCACAGCTACCTAGAATACACCTCCTCCCACCCATCCTCCTGCAAAAATTCCATCCCCTATTCCCAATTCCTCCCCCTCCGCCGCATCTGCTCCCAGGATGATGCATTCCACTCCCGCACATCCCAGATGTCCACGTTCTTCCAGCACCGCAACTTTCCCCCTGCAGTGGTCGAGAACGCCCTTGACCGCGTCTCCCGCATTTCCCGCAACACATCCCTCACACCCCACCCCCGCCACAACCGCCCCCAGAGGATCCCCCTCATTCTCACATAAAACCCCACCAACCTCCGGATACAACATATCATCCTCCGACACTTCTGCCATCTACAATCCGACCCCACCACCCGAAACTTTTTTCCATCCCCACCCTTGTCTGCCTTCCAGAGAGACTACTCTCTCCGCGACTCCCTTGTCCGCTCCACACTCTTCTACAACCCCACCACACCCGGCACCTTCCACTGCAACCGCAAGAAGTGCTACACGTGTCCCCACACCTCCTCCCTCACCCCCATCACATGCCCCAAGATGACCTTCCATATCAAGCAGATGTTCACCTGCACATCTGCCAATGTGGTATATTGTATCCATTGCACCCAGTGTGGCTTCCTCTACTTTGGGGAAACCAAGCGGAGGCTTGGGGACCGCTTTGCAGAACACCTCCGCTCAGTTCGCAACGTACAACTGCACCTCCCAGTTGCGAACCATTTTAACTCCCCCTCCCATTCCTCAGATGACATGCCCATCATAGGCCTCCTGCAGTGCCATAATGATGCTACCCGAAGGTTGCAGGAGCAGCAACTCATATTCCGCTTGGGAACCCTGCAGCCCAATGGTATCAATGTGGACTTCACAAGCTTCAAAATCTCCCTTCCCCCACTGCATCCCCAAACCAGCCCAGTTCTTCCCCTCCTCCCCCCACTGCATCACAAAACCAGCCCAGCTCGTCCCCTCCCCCCACTGCATCCCACAACCAGCCCAGCCTGTCTCTGCTTCCCTAACCTGTTCTTCCTCTCACCCATCCCTTCCTCCCACCTCAAGCCGCACCTCCATCTTCTACCTACCACCTCATCCTGCCTCCTTGACCTGTCCATCTTCCCTACTGATCTATCCCCTCCATACCTCCTCACCTATACTCTCCTCTCCACCTATCTTGTTTTCTCTCCATCTTCGGTCCGCCTTCCCCTCTCTCCCCATTTATTCCAATTCCCTCTCCCCATCCCCCTCTCTGATGAAGTGTCTAGGCCCGAAACATCAGTTTTTGTGATCCTGAGATGCTGCTTGGCCTGCTGTGTTCATCCAGCTCCACACTTTGTTATCTTGGATTCCCCAGCATCTGCAGTTCCCATTATCACTGATGCAACTTGTCCTTGTCTAGTTTGGGAAATCACATACAGGCAGACAATCAGACTGTTAGAAACATGAGTGTCTGGCATCCCAAAACCAGCCCAGCTGATCCCCACCTCCCTAATCTGTTCTTCCTCTCACCTATCCCCTCCTCCCGCCTCAAGCCGCACCTCCATCTCCTACCTACCAACCTCATCCCGCCTCCTTGACCTGTCCGACCTCCCCGGGCTGACCTATCCCCTCCCCACCTCCCCACCTATACTCTCCTCTCCACCTATCTTCTCCTCTATCCATCTTTGGTCCTCCTCCCCCTCTCTCCCCATTTATTTTAGAACCCTCTACACATCACCCTCTCTGATGAAGGATCTAGGCCTCAAACGTCAGCTTTTGTGCTCCTGAGATGTTGCTTGGCCTGCTGAGTTCATCCTGCTTCACACTTTGTTTTCATAGAAACATGAGCTTTTATTTATAGCCAGCAAAAGCATATAGAAATGAATTGGGGAGGCTGCCGTTTGCTCCAAAATACAAATCAAACACTGGTATGGTGACCAATTACTATTCTTCATTCCACCATGGGCTGCTGAACCCAAATGCCATCTAATGGAACCAGTTGTCAATCAGGTCCTGTCTGGCTAGCAGAGCCTGGCACAGCCGAATTCTGCCATATGCAGGGATAGCTTTCTCCTCCCAATGCCTATATCCTTGTTGCCAGAAGGGTGCACCCAGTTCCTCTGCATCCAGCACATTGTCTCTTTGGCTGCACCAATTGTGTAGAGCACAGCATGCCAGTATAATGTGACACACTCTCTCCAGAGAATATTAGAGTTCTTCCACACCCCCTCACTGTCCCCACCCCCCCACCCCCAGGCCAGTCCACACAACATCTTCAGTGTTCTATTGCCTGCTCCATTGTGGCTCTGGTCACAGAATGTGCAACAATTTAGTGAAGGCGCTGGCTGAGTGAGCAGCACACTATGTCAAAAGGGAACGGCTTCTGCACTCTGGTCCCTTTGACATCCCAGACCCACAGTATCTTTTCAACTTATCATTGAATTCATTGCAGTCCAGCATAATACTTGCAGGATATATAAGATATTGTGTGGGTTATAATCTGAATAGAGAAGATATTTGAAAGGCTTGCTGCATGGAAAATGGACAAGTAGCCGTGAAATGCACCTAGCTTATTCAGGGAAAGAAAGATATAAATAGTGGAGGTACTGGCCACAATCTTTCAATCCTTCTCTGATGTAAAGGTAGTGCCAGAAAGCTAAAGAGTTACAAAGGAGGCCTAGTTCAAGTCCTACCTACTCCAACAGTGTATAATGACATCTCTGAACAGGTTGATCTGAAAATATCAAAAATAAATACTTTCTTCTTCAAAGAAAAATTCAGGATAAGCCCAGTTTCCATTACCCAGCCAAACAGACATATCCGAGCCTTATGAGAGTCGCCCTCGTCCAAGAAAAGGGGGCCAATGGTTAGTTAGAAATTGTGACCGCTCCAAGGCTATGGGTCCAGTGCTGGTAAATAGACTTGGAGTAGATGGATCCTTAATGATAGGCATAGACATGATGGACCCAATGGCCTCTTTCCGTCCTGTAAAAACTGACTCATTCTATGACTCAGTCAATGACATCGTCTAAACTCAGTTTAAATGCTTGGCCACAGTCAGTTGCTGCTTAGTGCAATGATGGTTTGGTAATCTACATCCTTCCTGGCCAGGGATTGGGCCAGTCAGTCCTGCAGGCTAAGTCCAACCAGCCTGAGGAGCACAGATAACCCAGTTGGGGAGCTGTAGAGACAGAAGTCAGGGACTGGGCTCTACTCAGTTGGGGCTGCCTTACAAGTCAGAAGAAAAGACCACAAGTAGTCCTGGTGGTTTGAGGTTATTAGGGCAAAGTCCATGCAGTGCTTTAGACAGTGGCAATCTCAAACACGGGAATTTAAAGCATTTTGCTGGAACATGGGGAGACAATGACAGTGAAGGGGCCCATTTCAAATATAAAGTA
This sequence comes from Stegostoma tigrinum, assembly GCF_030684315.1. Taxonomy (NCBI): domain Eukaryota; kingdom Metazoa; phylum Chordata; class Chondrichthyes; order Orectolobiformes; family Stegostomatidae; genus Stegostoma; species Stegostoma tigrinum. The sequence continues at coordinate 22,700,374 of NC_081370.1, forward strand.
TCTGATATTTCATTGAAGGGTATAGGGTACTATGAGAGTGGAGTTTCTTACAAACACTTTGCCCCTGTCTTCATTAGGGTAGATAGTAAAAAGCAATATTGGGCATGACACTGCATAGACTAGGGCTATGGAGGGAAGATATGGAATACTGTCCATCAAATAAGAATGAGGCGGGAAGGCTTAGTACGGATGGGCTTCAAAGGGACAACTATACAAGATGTGTGTGTGTTAGTCTTGATGTTCAGGCAGAGCCTAGAATTCATTCTCATGAACATGACATGGATCCCCTTCCATCTTCAACTGAATCTCAACTGTGCATTAAGTATAAATATTTGCCACCAACTCATTCACAGTGTAGAATAAGTTTCATTATCCGCACAGGCAGGATGGACTTCTTTGTATTATGAGGTAGAGTTTGGTTGTTAATAGAGTATAGGACATCCCCAAATTTAAATGTGTGTTGTAAGACACATAAGTGGAATAAATTTTTGCTGCCAGTGAAATGTGTATTCATGAATGTTCACAAAACCAAAAGTGAGCTTTAAGTGTGGCATTTGAGTTGTAAAGACTAATTGTAAGGTGTTCATTTTAACTTTACCTTCAGACAACTTCTCATTAAAGTGCCAAGTCTTTTTACACTCATAAACTTAAGAGGTGAAGGAGATATGAAATTTATTACCATGCAGAATACTTCTCAGAGACAGGCAATGCTTCAACATTAACGTTTATCTTAAGAAGATGCTGCTTAATTCTGCCATCATAGCCATGGAATGCAATACTATGTTAAAATGACAGTCGTTCAGATATGTGATCACCTAAAATATGTATATATTTGTAGATATGCAAAAGTACTTACAATGAAATATTACCCATGCTGTTGTATGTACACAAAAGAACATTTTGTCCTCCCACTAAGTCTAGGCACAGTCCCTTGATTCACAGCTTTGGCGGAAGGAGCCTTTTCTGTAGCAGAGGCTGTTGGCCCGAAGATTTGGGCAGATGACACTTCAGAGGAGGGGAGCAGAGCGGTACTTGTAACTAGAGGACCTAGACATGCATTTTGGGAGGTCTAAAAAGGGAAGGATAAGTACAATGAATGGAAGGGCCCTAGGGAGTTCTGATTAAAAAAGGAACCTTGGTGTACAAGTCCATAGATCCCTGAAGGTGTCAGCATTGGTGGATTGGGAGGTGAAGAAGGCGTATGGGATGCTTGCTATATTAGTCAGGGCGTAGCATATAGGAGCAAGGAAGTCTTGTTCCAACTTTATAAAGTTAAGCAACAAGTGAAAAACTGATATGGTGGCCACACTATCAGAAGGATGTGAATGCATGGACACAATGCATTCACGAGGATACTATCTGGATGATAAGTCTTAGTTGTGAAGGGAGACTGAATAGACTGGGATTGCTTTCCTTGGAGCAGAGGAGTCTGAGCAGGCATCTGATTGAGGCCTACAACATTATAAAAGACATAGACAGGGTAGATAGTATGAATCCTTTCCATGTGGCAGATGGAACATGTCTAAGACGAGAGGGTACGAGTTTAAGTGAGGAGTAAGTGGTTTAGAGGAGATCTGAGGAAATTTTTTTTCACCCAGGGGAACCCACTGCCCGAGCAAGTAGCAGAGGCAGGTACTCTTGCAATATTTAAGGAGCATCTGGATGAACAGTTAAAATTCTACAGCATAGTAGGCTACAGAACAGATTCAGATAAATGGGGCTAGTGTAGTTTGATGTTTTAGAGATAGTAGGAACTGTAGATGCTGGAGAATCTGAGATAACAAGGTGTAGAGCTGGATGAACACAGCAGGGCAAGCAGCATCATAGGAGCAGGAAGGCTTTTGATAGTTTGGGAGGTGATGGTTTGGTGGTCAGGGATGGGGTCATGATCAAGAGGGCGGTAGGACGAGGTATCGGAGAGTCGGCATCTGGCCTCAATGATATAGAGGTCAGTGAGCCATACTACAACCGCACCTCCCTTGTCCATGGTTTTCTTGGTGAGATTGGGATTGGAGCAGAGGGAGCGGAGGGCTGCATGTTCTGCAGGGGAGGGTTGGAGTGGGTGAGAGGGGTGGAGAGGTTAAGGCGATTGATGTCCTGACGGCAGTTGGAGATGAAGAGGTCGAGGGAGGGTAGGAGGCCTTGGGCTGAAGTCCAGGAGGAGGGAGTGCATTGGAGGTGGGAGAAGGGGGTCAGTAGAGGGAGGGTTAGGCTCACAGTTGAAGAAGTAAGCGCGGAGGCGGAGGCAGTGGAAAAACTGTACAACATCCAAGAGTAACCGGTATTTGTTGATGTTTGGTTGGAGGGGACAAAGGTGAGCCCTTTACTGAGGACTGACCATTCATCCTCAGTAAAGGGGAGGTCTGGGGGAATGGTGAAGACCCGGCAGGGATGTGTGCTGCTGTCTCCTTTGGAGCTGCTGGCTGTGGAGGCAGTGGGCGGAGCGAGTTTGGTTCGACATGGTGCACCAAAAGGACTGTTTCTGTGTTGTATAATTCTATAACTCTGACATGCTGTGCATATCCTGCCCAGATACAGGCCCACCCTCCTCATTTGCAATTTCCACAGCATTGCAAATCACGGGCAGTATAAAGGTAGAGGGGGTGTGGCACCTCTGGAATGTCCTGAGAGGTAACTCCTTAGAGGAGAGGGTGTGCTGTATGTGGGACCTCCTCTGTCCATGTGCCTACAGGCACCATTCTGCATCCTCGAGAGGACAGGCCATTTGAATCCGTTTGAGGCCCCTTTTCTGCCTCTCACTTGTTGCTAATGTTGAACCACAATGGCTAAGGTGATGGAGCGCAGGTCAGCATACATTCTCAGCAGCTGCTGAGTGTTCAATTAGACCTAACTTTACATGGTATCTGTCAACCTGACCATGAAGACAGTCATGCATAAGCATTCCAGAGCCAGCAATGTACTGATAACACCAGACTTATCCAACCTTTGAGACAGGTCCTCACAGGTCTCCTACAAAGCTGCCTGCTGCTCCTGTGACTGTGCGCTTCTTCAAAATTATTAATGGTTGACAACATGGAGCAATCTTTTGTCAGGGCTCGAACAAGTACCTCGTCTCTGGCAGTACTCTGCATGCCATCAGCCAGGGGTATGTTTTCCTCAACTAGCTACAAAGACGTGCCTGAGATGTGGAGAGTGTCCCTGAATCCAATCTAGAAAGACATCCTAGCAAGGTGCCAACATCTGAGCTGATGAAGGGTACAGGAGAAAACCTTGCTGGTAAATCCTCCGAAGGATATGTAGTTTCTACTTAAGAGTAGTTGATTGGCTAAGGGGCTGGTCCTTTGGGCAGTGATTGAGTAGGTACCGTTGGTGCCTGTATGAGAGAAGAGAGACTAAGGTTAGTGTGCAGAAGTGGAGAAGCTTGAACATTTTAAGATGACAGTAATGGTATGGTAGAGCCCTGCAGCACACTGCAATGCATTTTACTTGGCTGTCTTGACATGATGGTTGTGGCATTTGTATATAAGCAGTCTTTGTCTCTTTCCAGCAGTTCAAGGATCTTTTACTCATGTAATGTGAACATGAGTGTCAGCCACCTCAACTTCTGGTTCTTGTCCTCTCTGTCCCAACATGTGACGTTTTCTCCTGCAATATGACAAGAAGAAGAGTGAATTAAGGTGAAAGTGGCTGGAAGGCTTATTTAATGGTAGAGCAGGTAAGGCGATAATATATTTACCCAGTGAGGGAGTAAGAAGTGTAGACAGCAAGAAAGTTTGGTCATTTGGGAAGTTGAGGTGGGTGAGAACCATTTGAGTGATGATGCAGCCTGCAACAGTGAGAGTGATAAGCCATTGACCAGTGGATGGCAGTAGCCCCCAGCATTGGCAAGTACCTCCAACTTCGCTGTCACATGATCAAACAACAGGGGCACCCGGGAACCTGGGTGCATACTTATTGAGGTGAACAGCAGAAGACTGTTTGAGAAAAATGTCCCAGGGGTATGGTGAGAGCCCATCCATGAAACTTCTTGAAAATGACACCCAGCCAAAAAGCGGGAAAACTTAGACCATATATATCATTACTTGAGAAATGCAGATGAAGGAAAAGGACCTTAGTGGAGGATACTTCCAAAGTTTGTTTTTAACAAAAGGAAAACAAGTGAGTTAAATCAAGTAGACTAGATATCACCAAGTAAAAACCGAAAGAACTGTGGATGCTGTAAATCAGGAACAAAAGCAAAGTTGCTGGAAAAACTCAACAGGTCTGCCAGCATCTGTGAAGGAGAAAACAGAGCTAATGTTGCAGGTTATTCTGAAGAAAGAGCCTGAAACGTTAACTCTGTTTTCTCCTTCACAGATGCTGCCAGACCTGCTGAGCTTTACCAGCAACTTTGTTTTTGTTCATAGATATCACCAAGATTTTATGTTAAAGTCTTTGAATTGTTAAAGAAAGAGAGTAAGAATTTCCACTCTCTGGGGACCTGCGAAAGTACATATTAGAGTGGAGGAACATACAGTATACTAACGTCTGCAGTCATAAGCTGAATGGGGAGAATGCTGCATCTTTATTTTTCATAAAAAGAAAATTCAGAGAACCACTGACCATTATCCTATTAAATATTGAGAAATGACTTGAGGAGTTGGGCTGTATATGAAAATGAAGAGTACATCCCTCTAGACTACAAATTTTTAATTTTGCCCAGCGCTGTGAAAAATATATTACAGGATATGGGAATGATATATTAAGCTGGGATTTAGAAAGTGTTAAGGATAGCTGAGGGTAAAAGATTTGTTTGAACTGAAAGAGGAAACCTAATTTCTGGCAAGCAGCTTTAGCAAAGTACTTGCATGTTTTCAGAGACCTTGCTAAATGATTAATCGAAACAGCAACATAAAATAGTGTTTAACGCGGATGCTACCTCTCTGGAGCCTGTTTCAGTTTTAGCATCTGATCTCTGTTCTAATGACATAAACCAGATATGCATTTGTACTTCTGTAAAGTAGCATAACACCTGGCATGGCTCCGGAAAGGCAGGATTATAAATATTCTCTGTAGCTTTTAAATATAGAGCTTTAACATCTGTGTGGGTCAAACCCTTTCTTTCCAATCCTGCTACCTCAATATAAACATTTGCCGTTATGACTTGAAAACAAGGCTTTAAAGTGAATGTTGATAATGTATTTAAATAAATTTTCAATTACTTTTGTGCTGTACAGACGCAACAAGGGACTGCTTGGCATTGCTATGTAGCAGACTGAGAATATTGTGAGGAATTTGAGATCTCCGCTGTACAGCCAATCTTGGTCTCTGAAGAATTTTTAACAATTCTGTAGCCAATTTATGCCCTTTTCCCTTCACCCCTGTTCCCCAAACTTTCTGGAAAGTGTATGGTTCCTTTAAAGTCTGGTCCCAGATGGTAGACAAGTCCTCCCATGATATGCATATGGTCACACTTTGCTGCAAAGACAGCAGTAAAAGGCTCAAATAGCCAATGATGTTTTTCCCTCCTTAGCTTCAATGCATCTCAGACATAGTCTGTCAGAAACCAGGTAGCTGACCAATCAATTGAATCTGCATCTTTGAGACTGCACAGGTCAGTTTCATTTTGGGTTGTGCGTTGTATCAGCTGAATCAGAGGGATGTCATTTAGACACCACTTACAGCCTGAAAAGCGAAATGCTGTAGGTGGCTGAAATCATCTGAAATAGAAAGAGAAAGTGTGAGAAACACCCAGCATGTCAGAGAGAGAAACGCAGGACAATTTTTTAATATTAAAAGCTTTTTTTGTTACCTTTGAAGGAAAACTGGTAATGCAAGGGCATTATTGTACACCACATGAGATATAGCAACATGACTGAAGTCTCCCTTTTTGATGGTGGTGATGCCCACCTAGAATAGAAAAACAGAACAAGCTGAGTCAACACTGCTGACAGTCAAGGCAAAGAACACCAATAAATATGGTTGCCATCAGTATTAGCTTCTCCCATTTCCGTTTGTGAAGGCGATTCACTGCCAGACTCCTTCTGTGAAGTTTCTCTAACCTTTAAGGAAATTACCGTGTGTTGGATCAAAACACTTAGTAAAACAAATATTTTTGAAAGCCACAGTTGCTTTTAGTAAATCTAAATCAGAGGTTCAAACCCTGCACTTATCATAGGAAGAACGGCACTGTAAACTGTGAAAAAGCAACATCCAAGTGTTCTTCTTTGCACTGAAATTTAGTTGTATTCAGACCTAATATATTTTGTTTATAATAAAATGCTCTGATGGCTAATATGGTGGGAGCAGAAGTCATGATTGTCTGGATTTTGGAGAATAAAGAATTTTGTTTTGAAGCCTCCTGAAAACTGGGCAACTTCCAAAGTTCAGAAGCTGTGGATATAGGGCCTTGTTGGCTGAGAACTCTGGACAGAACTTATCGAGTTAATTCCGGTAAATGCAATTCCTTATTGTCTGAAATATTTAAGTTAGTCCATATTTTTCAGTACCAATACAGCTAGTATTTGTATGTCATTTGTAATCTGACCTTAACTTTATTGATGAGTGTATTTATTCCACCATGTAACCATTCAGCACCAACGATGCCATCCAGCTAAGGAATTACAAGGACAGCTTTTGGACTTAGATGAAATCTTCAACAGAGTTTATTCCAAGAGATTGGAAAATTCCATTGTTCTATATGTTCCTTAAAAGCCACTTTTGAATGTTCAACATCGGAAATGACTGGCCAATCGTTTTCTCAGATGTTGCAAGAACACATGCCAGTGCACTAAGCCACCGAGCATTTTCAGTGCTTAAAGAGATTCCTCTCTTAAACAGAGATGTTTTGCCTTTCGTCCCCTTGTATGTTGTTCTTCTCCTTAAATGGAGTTGGTAAGGTTAAGATGGAAGATGATGATCAACAGGAAAGGTATTTTATTTGGTTTGATCCTTTTGTTAATCTTTATCAGTGAGGGGAGGACCAGACACTAATGTCATGCCCCCTTCTCAGCCTTGTCACCTGCTTAATCACTTTCCACTCAGTTTCAAGTACTGCTGCCTTGTGCATTAAATGGTAAAGGTTAAAGTACTTACAAGTGAACAGGATCATTCTACAAAGGAGATGCCTTTACTAAAATGGTAAAAAGAGACAAACCATCCAAAAATTGTAGCAAAGGGCCTTCTTCTCATAACTCTTATTGAAATACATAATGGACTCTGCAATGTATTAGCTGAGGAAGCATTGTTTAATGATTTAATGGGAATCTTTACAGGCAAACCTCTGCATTGTTTTAAACACTAGATGGTCCTCTTTAATTTTCCATAACTTTTTTCTTAATGTTCCAAAAGGTGACAGTTGATATCAGTAAGGAGGAGTTACAAAGCCTGGGGCAATGAGGAGTCAGCAGAGATATAATGAATAATAACGTCTACTGTTTGACAATCTGACTGAGTGGTGGAACTAGATTAACATCAGTAGAGAGAATTTGGGGAAAAGTTTACTGAGCAGAAAGGCAGGGAACAAAGGAAGATTTAGAAAAAGCAGTTTATGTTCCAATAAAAACACAAACAACTGTGGATGCTGTAAATCAGTCACAAAAACAGAAATTGCTGGAAAAGCTCACTAGGTCTGTCAGCATCAGTGAAGAAAACAATCAGAGTTAATGTTTCAGGTCCGGTGACCCTTTCTCAGAACTTCCTCAGTTTACGACCCAAATTCATTTCTTCAGATTACTTTGACAATTTAGGCAGGTTGCATAGTAAAAAGATGGGGAGACATTTTGTACAGTTTCTTAATATACTCTGCCACTTCTGGTATATCCATCCTGAATGGTGCTAGAAATGTTGTTAATGCTTAACTGTTGTACATTTTACAACATTTTCTGTCATGCACAGATTTAACAATGTTGATCGCTTGGAATGTTGGTACATTCTTGTCCTCAGGGTTTCTCTTGGCCATAAGTTAAAGGACCACCCACACTTAACGCAAACACGAAAATTCCAAAGTCCACCAGGCAAGGCACGGAATTGAAAGCGAAATTTAAAGAAAACAATTTCATTACTTCTGTTGGCAAGTTGTCATTATACAGTTACTGCTGCAACTTACACTTCCCCCACTGCACAGGAGGCATACTATCTGGTGAGAGTGCAATACCGTCAAAATCTGCCCATATAATTTAGATTACAATAACCTCAGGTTCAGGGTCATATCTTGTCGATGAGCTACTGCCATTACAGCAAAGAGGAAATTCATCCGTACACTAGATAGCCAGGAGGAGTTATTAGTTTGAACATAGGAGATGTGAGCTGTCCCAGTTGATTTTATTTATTGTTGTCACATGTACTGAGGTACAATGAAAAGTATTTTCTTTTGCTCTACAGGCAGTTTATAACATACAGAGTATAGAATACAGTGTCACAGCTGCAGAGAAGATGCAGGGAGAGAAAGATCACATTTGAGAGGTCTGGTCCAAAGTCTGATAACAGAAGGGAAGAAGCAGCCTTGATTCTGTTCGTACTCATATCCTGCCATATATTCAGGGCCCTGAATTTTTAAATTGTTAAATAGGGGAAGAAAGAAATTATACTTGAGAAAATGATAGGTTCCCTAAGATAATTACACTTCAATTGGTTCATACTTACATTAAAAGGTTAGAATTTGAAAGCAAAAACAATAGGTGGCGTAGTTTAGAAATGCAGCCAGCATGTCTAGTAAGATTGCAGTTGATCCCGTTACAGATGCTATTTATTCATGTGCCTTTTCCTAGTCAAAGAAAGCAACTGGTGCACAAAGGAAATTCCTAGTGTCCAAATTATTATCGGATATAAGGACATATTTTGGAAGGTGAAGTTAATTTGTTGAAATACTGTTAGGGAATATAGTTCCAATGATGATGACTAGTTTGATGGGAACTTGCAGGTGGTGGAATCGCCAAGTATCTGCTTTCCTTGTCCATCTAGGTGGTAGAGGTTTAGGGTTTGGAAGGTGCTATCAGAGGAGCCTCGGTGACTTGTTTCTGTGTCCCTGTAGATGGTACACATCTCTGCCACTGCATCAATGGTGATGATGCCATTGTTTAATGTGGTGTGACACCAATCAAGAGGGCTATTTTGTCCCAGATGGTGTTGAGCTTCTTGAGTATTACTGGAAGGCACTCATCCAAGTAAGTGTTCCATCATACTCCTTGTGCCTTGTGAATGATGAACAGGCTTTGAAGTCAAGAGGTGAGTGACTTTCCACAAGATTCCTAACATCTTGCGTGCTCTATTAACTATGGCATGGCTAGTCCAGTTCAGTTTCTGGTTAATGATAACACCCCAGAAGGTTGATAATAGGGAGTTTGATGATGGAATACAAAGGAGACAAGATTAGATTCTCTATTTTTGGACTTGACCTTTGTGTGGATCAAAACATTACGTACCACATGTCAGCCCAAGCCTGAATGTTGTCTGGCCTTGCTGCATATGGCTTCAAACTGCTTCAGTATTTAATAAGTTACCAACATGCTGAAAGTTGTACAATCATCACTAAATTTTTCCACTCCTGATAGAGGGAAGGTCAGTGATGAAGCTGCTGAAGATGATCACACATAGGAAACATGACAAGCAAGTGAAAGCATAATGCTCTTTGTAAGCTAATGGCTCAATGTGAACCCAGACACTGATGTCTCTGTGAATGTAATACTTCTCAATCCACAAATGATCAGAAAGTTCCAGAAAATATATGAAAAGCTCATGAAGGCTAGATCAGGGTAAAAATGTCTTTGGAATTACAGGGTTCAACTAATGATAGGTAACAGCAGCCCCAAGAGTCTATTGACCAGTTTGTCACATGATATAGCAGCATAGGGCATGACTTTGACTTTTCCAAATAGGAACTGTTACTGAGGTTCATTGAGTTAGTTATTGCCTCTACACTAATCAAGCCTTTAGGAAGAAAATTTTGGGCAATCAAAGGGCCGTACCATTAATACATTACTTGTAGGTGCATGGGAGTGTGAAGTCTCATATTAGCAGACCAATAAAATTTGCAGTTTTTGGTGCAGCCAACATTATTGCTATGGTCAGGAAAGTACATGACTCAACAAAATTCGTAATTGATATGGTTTGTCACACTTACTGAAAAGCTAACCAGCTTTTCTTTATATCAGCAAAGCATGCGGTAGTAAGCAGTGTCGGGCATACATATAAGGAAACCTGGGTACTTAAAACTTAACCAGAGCCTAGAACAAAGCGTATGTAACCAAGATGCATAAACATAAATATGTCAATGAGACTCAGATCAACAAATTTCAGAATATGGTCAAGCTTTTCATATTCCATTACTACATTTTCATGGAACACCAATAGAGATAAGTTTACCATCGCTGTCACAATATATGATCATAAGTATGAACAATCTTGTACAGCAAACAAGTATCTAACTATTCTGAGGCAATAGATATTCTTCTTCAAAGACCAAGTAGAATGAAAGAGATACATCATCAACAAGGGAGTAAAGACTGTGCACATGACTGTGCACAAAGAACAAATTGTAAGCTTGAAATAAAATACTTAGGTATCAGCAAAGTTAACCAGTACAGATCATACGAAGTCGATATTCATCATTGTATTATATTGTGAGGGAACAGAAATCAACTTAAAATGATGTGCAACACACCAATCATACATGAAGGGACAAAGAAAGAATGCTCCAATGATGATGACTGTGTGATGATGTTAAGTGACACCAACTGCTAATAAAACAATCAAGTTGTCAAACGAGTACAACAAACGGCAAAGTGCATCTCTCCAGATGGATGAGATCACCAGATCAGGATGAGTTGCCAGTCATCTGAAATGTTATGTTGAAATCTGAAATGTTAATCTTATAACCTTTTTATAAAATATGTTTGTATAATTATCAAATTAACAACACATGCCTATGTGCAACCATTTATATCTTCCGGGATAATTTTTTACCTTTTTGGAAGTGCATGTCATATAATGCCTCATGGTTAGTGTACCTTTAAGAGATGTGCTCATGGTATAATCACTATGTCATAGCATGTCACCTGAGTATGTAAACATCTCTGATGCCATCTTACCTGTGATTACTTGAAGCATGGTACACTATTAAAAGCACACTACTCTTTGTAACCAAATAGTTTAATATGAGCCCAAGCACTAATGTGCCTTTTTTTTCCTTTATTCATGGGATGAGGGTGTCACCGAATAGGCAGCATTTATTGCCCATCCTTAATTGCTCAGTGGACAGTTAAGAGTCAATCACATTGTTGTGGGTGTGGAGTCACATGTAGGCCAGACCAGGTAAGGATGGTAGTTTCCTTCTCCAAAGGACATCAGTGAACTTATATACTAGTGAAAAGTTTTGAATGCCCACTGAATTCTTCTTTCCTACTTTCTTATGCTATCAGAGGAAAAATAAGATTTGTTCTATCAGGTAAAACATCCTGCTGGAGACAAAATGCACACGGGTTCCAGACAAACTGAAATAGCAGAAGTTCATAAAGCTCCCCAAATTTAATTTGGGTGCCGAGCCTTTAATTAATACTGGCACTGGCCCGTCTCACAGCAGAATAGTTGATCATTGTTGATCGTGCAAATTCATGCAATGTGCATATGGTCCAAAGAAAGGTAGCAAAGCAAATGCAAGGAAGATACACATTGTCCACAAATAAGTGTAGTTGTTTTAGTAAATGGCAAAGGTTTGGCAGATGGAGTATAATGTGGGAAAATGTGAACAGGAAGAATTGAAAAGCAGAATGTTATTTAGATGGAGAGTGACTGGAGAATTCTGCAGTACACAGGGGTCTGTGTGCCCTTGTACACAAAGCAGGAAAGAAAAGCATGTGTACACAGGAAGTAATTTGGAAGACAAATGTAAAATTGGCCTTTTATGCAAGCAGACTGGAAATACAGGGCAAAAGTAAAACCATACCTGGTGCATATGAACAGTTTGGTTTCCTTAAGGAGAAACTTTTTTTTAGAAGCAATTCAGATAAAGTTCACTGGGTTCATTCCTCAGATAAAGGAACTGTCTTACGAAGAAAGGTTGAGCAGGTTGCATCTATGCTTTCGCATTTTAAATCTAAACAAGGGCAGCTTTGAAGATGTAAGGAGGAAGTTGGTTGTAGTGGATTGGCAAAATGAATCTTAAAAGTTTGACAAAAGATAAGAAATGGCTAATATTTAACAAATGAATGCTTGCTTTTCAAAGAAGTATGCATTTGTATAAAATCAAAAATATCCAAAAGGAAAAGCGAGAGATCCATGTTAACAAACATTAAAGTTATCATTCAATCAAAGGAGGAGGCTTGTAAAGTTGCCAAAACTTCTATAAGCTTGAGGACTGAGAGAATATTAGAACTCAACAAAAGTGGAGAAAGGCACTGATAAAGGAAGAGTGAAAAGAATATGAATGTAAAATAGCAAAGTATAAAAACACATTGTAAAAGTTTCACTAGAAATGTAAAAGCAAAGATTAGCAAAGACAAGTAGGCTCTATTACAAGCTGAGACACGAGAGATTTTAATAGGTGAGAGAAATGGCAGAGAGGGAAATAATTACTTTGTTTCTGGCTTCAGAGGGAAGACACAACAAGTGTCCCTGAAATAATAAAGATACAAGGATATAGTGAGTATAGAATGGAAAGAAATTAGTGTTGGTAAAAATAGTAATAGTTGAAGAAATTAATGGGACCAAATGTTGACAAAGTCCTTGAATCAGCAACTTTCACCCTATAGTGTTGAAGGAGGTCGTTACAGAGGTAATTGACACATTGGTGATCGTCTTTCAAAATTCTATTAATTCTGCAATGGTAGCTGCAGAACCATTTAAATAATCCATTTAAAACTGTGATGAGGAGGTATTTCTTCACTCAGAGGGTAATGAATTTCAAGTTCTCTATCTCAGAGGGCTGTTAAAATTCAGTCATCAGGTAAGTTCAAAAAGAGATTGTTTCTAGTCACTAATGACATGAAGGGATATAAGGTAGCTTTGAATTATAGCATTGAGTAGATGATCAATCAGGATATAGAATGACAGAGCACGCTTAAGCAGTTGGATGGCCCATTCATCCTCCTATGTTCTTGTACTCATTGAAGATTAGAAGAATTTGGTATGATCTTATTGAAACACATGTGATTCTAATGGGAGCCTGACAGGGTAGATGCTGGGAGAATTCTTCCGCTTGGGGAAATTGAACACTAGGAGACAGAGCTCAAAATGAGGATCCATTTAAGTTGGAGTTAAGGAGGAATTTCTTCAGACGGCGATTAGTCTTTGGGATTTTCTTCTTCAGGGAGCAGTGGAGGGCAAGTCATGGAATATGTTCAAGCCTGAATTAGAGAGGCTTTTGATCAAAAATGGAGTTAATATGGACAGACAGGCAGCAAAGTGAAATTAAGATTACAACCAGATCAACCAAGCTCTTAACAAATGGCAGAACAGGTTTAATAGGCTGGATGGTCTACTTCTGCTCCTATTTCTGAAGATGATCTTATGCCTTACCCACTGGCATTATTTTTCAATTGAGAGAGCTAGCAGAGGTCACCTGGTGTGGGGTTAGGGTCATCTGAGTTTTAGAGATATACGTGAGGACACTGTTTCACTTCATTTAAAGGTAGGACCATAGCAAACAACAGTTCTTTAGTTTTTAGGCTTTAGAAAAGGATGAGCTAGATAAGGATACAATACCAAAATGCTAGGTGAAAAGGATGATTCTTTGTAAGCTGACAGGCCCAGCAGAAACTGGGAGAGGATGCAACATCCTTATTAATTAGCTGTCCTCAAGTTGCTACGTGTCACAAAATCTGTGTTTTACACAGGCTTCTTAACAGAGGCAGATTTTACCATTGGAGTGAGAAAGGATGTTATAGCTTTGCTGCCACATTTACCAGAGTCCAAAAACTGGTCCTCACACAATTCCAACCTGTGGGCCAACAATATGGTAATCAAGCATAGGAGATAAAATATTCAGGGCCTGATTTCTTGTGGCTGATAAATTTCCAACTCTCTGTTTTCTACCAACAGTTAAAAATAGGGGGTTGGTTTTTCTTCAGTGAAAATGGAGAAAGGTGGATGTTTTAAAGATGACGACAACTGATGGCAAAAATTACAAGAGCAATTGAGTGTGTATAAGAGTTAAAAGTTTCTGAGAATCTGTAAAGTGGGATTCACAAATGAGTCATTTCCAAGTTTCTTGTACAATATGTGATCCTACTTTTCATTCAGGCAACTGGTGTGAAAATTAATTCTGAATTGGAAACTTTCCAAAATATTTGAATCACACGGTTCATTTCTCTCTTGGCTTCAAGTTACTCAAGCATGCTTGGAAATCTCATCTGTAGGAAGTAGTCCAGCCCATTTGAAACCCTATGGGGTAAAGTTCAGTTTCGGTGGGGCCACAAAATCAGTGGCAATGGATTGGCTGCCCGTTGTACACTCTTTGTAGAATGAATTGGCTGCTCTGCAGTTGCTAATGTCAAGCTCCAAGCAAGGTTGCATTTTAACCGTTCCATCTCCAGTTTTTCAGATTATGTGCAAATTTATTTATGTAGAAATAAAGAGAAAAACATTGCATTTCTGTAGTCCAGTATTACATTCTCAGGTATGTCAAAAATAACTTTACAACCTACAACTGCAGTGAGTACTGTTGTATTATGTCTTGTAGCAGTATATGCGATGTATATTTGAGGGAAATGCTCATGGTGTCATCACATTTTCAGGAGTGTAACCTAATAATGCAAAGGTTTCTGCCTCTGTATTAGTAAGCTCAGTTCTCTTGCTGCAGGAGCACTGAGGAAAGCAGACTATCCAAATCATTTAGCTTGAGCCGAGACGCACAATTGCCAATGAATGTACTGTGCATGTGTAGATACCACGTGCAGCAATAAAAGTTCATTTGAACTCTTCAGTATTAGGGGACCAATGTCTTTTTTGTATGTTATGGGAGCTGATGTGAGTGTCAAATCATGACTGTTCCAGGCCATCACACTATTATGCCACTTTGCATAATCCACAATTATCTTTGAAAATGTGATTGTTATTGTATTGGGCTCGGGGTATCAACTACTGGTTGTGGTTGGTTAGCTCTCTATCACAAATCCTCCTTTGTTTGATGAACATAAGTGCCTACCTAACTATCAATAGCTGGAGGTAAACCACTATAGAATTGAGGATGGGCAGTCAATGCTGGTCATGGCTCAAAATGCTTTCTCCTCTTCATTGGTGAGATCAGACACAGACTGGGTGACCACTTTGCACAGCACCTTTGTTCTGTCTGTAGGAATCACTCTATCCTTCTGATTGATTGCCATTTCACAACCACTCTGTTCCCACACAAACATTTCCTTCAGTGCTCTGCTTCAATGCTATGAAGCTCAACACAAGCTGGAGAAACAAATATTTCCCATTTTCTGCTAGGTACATTACAGCCTCTGGGACTCAATATTGAGACTCACAACTTCAGTGTATGGCCTCTGCACTCCATTTTTCTTACACTCTTCACATATCTTGGTCTTGTCTTCTTTATATCTTGTCGGCTTTGCTGTCAGTAGACCAAATCCATTTTTTTTCCATTTTATAGCTAACATTTACACATATTTTACATTACTACAACTTCTTTATCACCACTGTGTTTTGCTCTGGGCACTCACAATCTGTTCTACCCTGTCCTCCTCTTGCTTTATCTAAAGCATTAAAAAAAATTATACCTTCTTCCATTTCCAAATAAGAGTCATACTAGATTGAAATCTTAATTCTGATTCTCTGTCCACAGATGCTGCCGACTAGCTGTGTTTCTATGAACATTTGGACGTTGTTATCATTGTAATGCTTCCAATGCTATAAAATGGAAGCTACTATCGTAACCATTTCAGGACTATTTTTGAAACTCACCTGAAGCCTTCCCCTCGTTTACAACGTTGGTCTGTTGCTTGACAGCTTGTCAGTTGACAGAACAAACAATACGCCAAATGAATTGACCAATATTTTCAGTCAACACAGCTTTGGAATTCTTTAAAACAGTAGGTAGGGTCCAATTCTGCAACACCCATAGCAACCTCCACCTCCCCTCCCCCAACAACCCTTTCGTCCTTGTTCTGTATTATAGTTGTAATATGTATGTATATAGCATTGGGACAGTATTCCCTTTAAGAAGTGAGTCAAGTGGGCACTGGTGAGTTATCAACAAGGTTTGTGGACTTATTCATACTTGTTACTGAGCTCTCACAGAGTGCACAACTTCAGAATAAAACCTTCCCACTAGGTTGTAGCAAGCAACAATGATTGTATTCTGGATAATAAAATGTGAGGCTGGATGAACACAGCAGGCCCAGCAGCATCTCAGGAGCACAAAAGCTGATATTTCGGGCCTGGACCCTTCATGATTGTATTCTCTTTACTTTGGACTGGAACCAAGTAGCTGCATGGTACAAAATAGTCCTCAGCACCACTTTCCCATTTTCTTGACAACTTTTGCAGGTGTGGCCTGAGGCGTAGGTAACTATTCATACACAACACTTCCAGGCCTGGTGTCCCCATTGGCTGGGGACAGTTTAAACGCCATGCAATTTTCAGTAAATTGAGTCCTTTCTGTAAGAGTACTTAGTTACACAGTTTCTCAGATGATTTGTGAACCACAACTGAGCTCTCAATAAGGATTCAAAAATGTCACCTGTTCCTAGAAATCTATTACTAAAAGTCTTTGAAATAAAAAAAAACTCCTCTTTCAGTTTGAATAGTTAAGATGCTATTAAGTAGGGTAACTGTATTTTTACTGCCAATAATTGATTGTGAAGCTCTAAACTGCAAAGGCAAGTTGACCATTTGGTTGATGGAAACTCTAAGAGTTGAGATTCACTTTCTAATAGAAAAATGCTATGGTGTATATGAAATAGAATAAGAAAAATGCTATTTGGGAATTCTAGTAATCATCATCTGAAGGCTTTAAATTTCTAACTCTTTAAAACTGAGAAAGGTCTTCAGCTTGTACTTAAATTAAATTAAACTATGTGCTTGATTGCATTGATTGACAGGCTACTTAATATAACTTGGGAATAAAAGGCCAAAACATTGCTTTTGCGATTGAAAAAGGCCTCATCATGCGTGAGCTATAATCGTTGTTCGTAATGCAGTGTTTATTATGAATGCCTGGCTGAGTTTAAAGGCTGTAGACCAACTTACTTCAGCAGTAGGGCAATGTTCCCATTTTCATGGACAATTTGGAGTAGGTATTGAAGAAGAATCTAACTTGGTGGTTAGTGAAATATATTTTTATTTGTAATAAATTGACTAGCTGAAGGGATTTAGATATTGGAATCTATGTTATAAATGAGAGGTTTTTGTCAGTGTGAAGTGAATTTGAGTGAGAGATCTATTATACTGTCAGCATCTTACTTACTTTTACCTCTGTTTCAAAGATATTTGTCCTAAGGTCTGCTCATAGTGAATACTGGATGGTTGGTTATGGAGGATCCATGTGGGGATGAAGGGTGGTTGATGAGTATGAGAGGATACGGAATGGGCATTGGGGAATCAGAGGGCACGGAGATATCATGCAAGTATGGGAACTTGAGGGGATATGGTGAACGAGGGGCATGTGACATCATAAGGGAGGTTATGGAGTGAGGGTTTGAGGACATGACTTTATTAATAGAACAGTGCCAGTGGCCCAATAAATGGCAGTGATGTGCTAAATGTACGCATCCTCCTTCATCCATTGTTGCCTTTGGCTTGCCTGGATTGGTGATGGGCCACACCTCATCACGCACCTATCTACCTACTCAGAGTGAATATACAGGAGACAGGGACTCTTTTAAAGGATCAGAATCTGCTAGGTTGACAACCGTGTCACTTCCATGAAAATCTGGTCTTTTGTTTAACAGGTAGTTATATCTTCAAATCACATAATAACAGCACTGTCATGGTTCATCTTAATCAACACAAATGCCACTCATGCTACACAATTTCATGGCAAGCTACAAAGGAGTTAAAGCATTTTACTTATCTTTTCAACTCTTGTTTCCTCCAATCCATGGTTCACTCCTCCTGGTTGACTGAGACCGACAACATGTAGCTGGCCTGAGCGGTTACATTCCAGGTTTCAATTTTCAGTGGAAAATCTGGACAATCCTGAAATGCTTAAGCAAGGTCCAGGGAAGTTGCAGCAGTTTTCTCCACAAGTGAAATGTGAGGAATAGCTCAAATTGTCACAGGCCACACATGTCAGTCGATGGCCCAGATACAGACCCTCTGCCATCTGAGATGCCTGGTGACATCACAGACACTCAAACTGCGTCAACTGAAACTATTGAGTGGATTGTTAACCTTGACATTAAACTATAACTACTACTTTAGTCATATGAATAAAACGAAATCCCCTCTGTGCAGCTGCTGTTAAACCTGACAGCTGCTAAAGGCTGGCTGCCTCCATGACAATTTAAAGAAGGTGGGGTTTTTGTGAATCCACAACACTGTCAATCACTCCTTAATAGGGACGAGCCTGTTTAGGGTCTGATCAGACCCCCACCATTGTGAAAGGGCTGAGGGTAAAAGCTGACCTCCAAGTGTGTAGTTGGCTGGCCATTTATTTTTTCTAGTGTTGCTTCCATTTGAACCTGATCCAGAACACAAAACTCCAACCCTGGGTACTACCAGAAAGGGTAAAATATGAAAGAATAAAGGAGCAAAAATGAATGTGTTTCAGAAGTTAAATATCATCCTTGAAAGTTAGAATGGAAGAACATGAAGAGAGTGAATAATTAGCAACATTATGAGGTCCAAACTGGTGACAGATAGTTGTTAAATAAGACTGAGTGATTGGGAGAGTTGTAAAGGTATAATGTGTTTGACCAAGAATAATCAGAGACAGGGGAATGGAAGAGGTTGAGAAAAACTAACCAAGACAACTCACTGGATGAGCTTGACCCTAGAAATGGTCTTCACATTTGGATCTGGATTTCAGCATGCGGGATGGTGGGGAAATGTCTTGGGGGGGCGGGGTGGTGGTGCTAGGGCTGTGAGTTCATGACAACCATTCTTTGTAAATCTTGAATAGTCCCGCTGTTTTAACTACACGGCCGCATTAAAGTTTTTTTTCGGTTGCATTCCAGTCACAGACAATCTGATTGACAAACTAAGCATATCAGCTGGGCAGCTTGATTCACAACAGCATGCACTATCAAAGCAGCTATACATACCAAAGGAGTAAATCGAAATCACTGGGGAGTGGGTGCCTGATTGCCAGTGGGGGGAGGTAGCTTCCAACAACAGTAGTTTGAAGTATAAGGTGAAAGGTGAAGTCAATTTTTATTGGGCACCTTGTTGGGAAAAGCACTACTGTTGGCTCCTCTGGCCCACAAGCAGTACTGTGAAAGCAATTACTTCATGGTTTCAGCCCTTCTAATCTCCTTTTACTTTTGGAAAGTAGGTCACCAATAGCTAAAATTAGATTGTGTGCTAACATTAAGGTAGACAGCTTCATAAAGTATTAAATCACTAAATGACATCCCATGAGCAAATTGGTTGCCTGTGCATCATTTCTCCTCTTTTAAAATCAATCTGAGACATTTTTCTAATATGTGTTAATTAATCTATATTTGGCTCAGAGTATCTATGGGCAGCTTAGAGACTGAACCTTCATTTCAACAAGTGGACAACAAGCCTCTGTTCCCTAGCCATATATGTGAAACTTCATATTATTTGGAATAAGAGTGATGTTGAGTTACTCTCACTCTGACTATTCAAATAGACAAAATGCTGAACCATGTCCTGCAGAACAGTCTTGAATTTATCCAGGAGCTCAGCTTGATTCTTTTTTCATGCAGAACAAATTATTTTGATGCAGAAATTGATGATGTGATAAAGGGTGCAAGTGGGGTCACAGGAGTATCCAATCCCATAAACTAGAGTGGAGAGAGCTCTAATGTTCTACAAGTGATATAATCCAATATTCAGTTCTAACCCAGAATGTACATACATTGTTCAACAACAAAACAGAAATTACTGGAAAAACTCTGCGTGTCTGGCAGCATCTTAGGAAAAAAATCAAAGTTAATGTTTCGGCTCCAGTGACCTTTCCTCAGTTCTTTTAGCTTTTGTTTAGTACTTCCATTATTGTTTACTTTCTAATGTAGTGAGCCCACTACCTTCAGTAAACTGTCCAAGAGAATATCATTGCCCTGTCAAATCTGATCTGAATTTCATAAGATGTGAATGCATTTATTCAAGTTAAATCAGCAGTTGCAGAAGTTTTGATTTCAGGATACTTGATTGCCCACACAGATTGTCAATGTCTAGCTCATGTATTAGGGAATCATTCTAGGAATACCAGAGAGGATCTGGGCTTTTCAGGCTTTGCAGTTGACTAAGGTATAGAAACCACACCTCCTTTTGACCACATTTATTATTCCAAATTAATTAACATGACATTTATGGATAAGGAAGAAATCCTTTTGGCCCATTTTTATTCTTCCATTCAGAGCCAGCCCACACTATCTCCATGCTGCAGCAAATTATTTCTTCTTTTATCTTGATCCAACGTTGTAGAGTCGTAGTGTCATACAGCATGGAAAAGAGACAAGGGTTTGATCAGTTCATGTCGAACATAATCCCAAACTAAACTAGTCCCACCTGCCTGGTCCTGGCCCATATCTCTCAACTTTTTCTATTCATGTACTTATCCACATATCTTTTAGACTTAGTAACTGTGCCCGCATCCATCACTTCCTCAGGAAGCTCATTCCATACACAAATCACCCTCTGTAAAAAAAGAAAAATGTCCTTCATGTCTTTTTAAATCACTCTGCTTTCACGTTCAAAAATCTCCCTGGTCTTGAAAAGCCCAATCCTAGAGAAAAGGTGGCTACCATTTACCTTACCTATACTTCTCATGATTTTATGAACCTATTAAAAAAATTCACCTCTCAACCTCCTATATTGTTGTGAAAAAATGTCCCAGCCTTTCCAGCTTTTCTCACTTGAAAAAAAGTTCTGCATTCTGGAAATTGCAGACAGTTTGGACAAAATGCTCGTTAGACAATAACCTTAGAATGACTTCACATACAATGGCAATGACCTGGAGCTTGCCACCTATCAGGCTTCTGAAAGTGCTGATGATCAATTATTCAAATGGAAATTGGACAGACATTTTAAGAAAATAAACTTATAGGGCCATGAGATAGAAGAGAGGAATAGCACCAACTGAACTGCCTCACAGAGACACGGATTTGATGGGCCAAAGGGTCTCCTTCTGTGTCAGACTGATTCTGATAGACACTATTATAGACTGTGGGTTAAAATTCGGTAAGGGCTTAAAGTTAGAAAACACCATGCTTTGATTTTAGGAATATAAACGCTAATGTGCAGTTAGCTGCTTGAAACCAGTAGTTGGTATTTAAAAATCGCTTTTAACTTGCTCTGGAAGGCTGAATCAGACCCGATGAGTCTGTTTGAATGGATGTGGTTCTTTCTCCTGACCCACTGCTGGAGGAATGGTGTTTACTGTTGTCAGGCAGCTGGCCCCATGACTCTGGCATTCAAGTTCTTCGGTCGTGCTTTGTTGCCACCATCCAGCTCATTCCTGATTCGAGGCCTGTGTCGTCACATAAAACGCAGCTGTCTCTGGGATGAAGAAGCTACTTTTGGGGTGCCAGCCAGTCTGACTGCCTGCAATTGGAGAAATCCAGAGTCCCTGGTGGCCTTTTCATGCAACACTCATCAAATCCTGTTGGACTAGAGAGGCAGCACCCTCTACTGGCAAGACAGAAAAATGCACAGTGGAAAGATTTCACTCTTTCAAGTTTCATAGAAGCTAGTAAAAGTGGCTTTATTCTGAGATATATCTCACCTACTCTTTTTCAGAAAGACTCCTAAATTTGCAGTTTAGTTTTAGATATTCTGATGATACGTTTCTCATAATGTGCCAAAAGGATGGAACTTGTCAGGACCAGGTCATTGCATTGAAGAGGTTCAACTATTATTCGCTTACTTTCAGGTTGTCAGTCACTGGGGCTGACTGCAATATGCCAATGAAATATTATATTTTGTTTAATGTCCCCTCTGAGTTCATCTTGTCCACATGACCCAATTCCCACTCCCCTGTTCCTATGCCCATTAAACTGTCAACTGCATATAGAATATTCCTGGCTGGTCTCCCATAACTACCTACTGTACACCTGAGGTTATCACAAACCCAAGTATTCCTGTCATCACTTGCACCAAATCTTGTTCTCCACCACTCCCCGTGCCCATCACTCCTTTGCTTGCTAACTTATTGCCTCCTTGACAAGCAATATTTTGACTTCACAACTCTCATTCTTGTTTTATGATTCCCCATGATTTCATCCTTCCCTACCTGTGTCGTCGGTTCCAGCTTCATAACTTTCTGGGATTTTTGTCGTCGTTTAATTCTGACATCTTAAGAAACTCCATTTTAATTGCTTCACCATTGATGGCGGCGCCTTCAGTTCCCCAAACCTCAAACTCTGGAAATAACCTCCCTGCACATCTCAGCCTCTCTCCATTGCTTTTCACCTTTGACCAAACCTCTGGCCATCTGGTGTGACATCTGTTATGTGCCTCTGTATCATGTTTTGTGCTACACTGTTCCTGTGAAATGCCTTTTGACATTTATTACCTTACAGACATTATATTACTGTAAAGTGTGGACCTTTTTTTAAATTCATTTATGGTGACTTTCAGGGATCTATGGGTCTGTACTCCCAGATCCCTCTGTATGTCAATGCTCCTAAGGGTTCTGCCATTTACTGCATTATTCATACCCAAAAGCGATCTTCCAAAATGCATCCTTGCATTTGTCTGGATTAAATTCTATTTGTCATTTCTCACCCAAATCTGCAATCTATCTAAATTCCTTTGTAACCTTTTGATAATCGTCCTCACTATCTGCAAGTCCGCCAATTTTAGTGTCATGCAAACTTACTAATCAGGCCACCTACATCTTCCTTCAGATCATTTATCTATATTACAAGCAGCAAAGGTCCCAGCACTGATCACCATGGAACATTGCTAGTTACTGGTCTCTGTTCTGAAAAGTACCCTTCCACTGCTACTGCCTATCATCAGGTGTACAATTTTGTATCCATCTGGACAGCTCACTCCAGATCCCATGAGACTCTACCTTCTGTACCAGCCTTCCACGATGAACCTTATCAAATGCTTTACCAAAATCAATGTAGGCAACATCCCCTGCCCCTTCCCTCATCAATCATTCTTGTCACCTCCTCAAAAAACTCAACCAAGCTGGTGAGACAAGATCTTCCCCGCACAAACCAATGTTGCCTACCATTGACAGATCCACTTGCTTATAAATGTGAATATATCCTGTCTCAGTACCTTCTCCAACAGCTTTCCTACCACTGACAATGGCTCATGGTTAGCACTGCTGTATCACAGTGCCAAAGACCTAGATTCAATTCCACCCTTGGATGACTGTTGATGTGGAGTTTGCATATTCTCTCTGTGTCTGCGAGGGTTTCCTCCAGGTGCTCTGGTTTCCTCCCACAGTCCAAAGATTCACAAGTTAGGTGGATTGGCCATGCTAAATTGCCCGTAGTGACCAGGGATTGCAGTCTAGCTGGATTACCTATGGGAAATGCAGCGTTACGGGGATAGCGTGGGAGATTGCTGGCTCGGAGTGGAATGCCCTTTGGGCGGTTGTTGTGGATGCATTGGGCTGAATGGCCTGCTTTCACACTGTTGGGATTCTATGATTCTATGACTGTGGTCAGGCTCACCAGTCTATAACTACCTGGATTATCTCTGTTTCCCTTCTTTAACAAAGGAACAGCATTCGCCATCTGGAACTTTGCCTGAGGCAAAGATTTCAGTTATGGCACAGCAATCTCTTCCCTTGCCTCCCATAGTATCCTGGGGTCCCATTTGAGCCCCTGGGGACTTGCCTACCTTAATATATTTCAAGGCACCAAACAATTCCTCCTTCATTATGTTGCCTGAGAAGTATTCGCACACCTTTCCCTAAGTTCAACGTCCCTCACATGCATCTCTTTAGTGAACACCAATATACAGTGCTCATTAAAGATCTCACCTATTTCCTCTGGCTCCACACATAACACCGCGCCCCCCCCCCCCCCCCCCCCCCCACTCCCCTTTATATTCGTGTGGGTCTACTCTCTCTGTAACTAGCCTTTTGCTCCGAATAAATGCATAAAACGCCTTGAGATTCTACTTCATCCTGCTGGGCAAGAACATTTCATAGTTCCTTCGAGCCTTCTTAAGTCTCTGTTGAGCTCCTTTCTATTTTCTCTATATTCGTCAAGGATTTCATTTGTTCTTATTTACCTAGACATTCTTCCCCTCTTTTTTGACTAAGCCAAAAATTTCCCCTGCCATCAAAGGTTCCGAAATCCTGCTATTCCTGTCCTTTCTTTTCACAGGAATGTACCTTGGTCCCGCACTCTAATCAACTGGACTTTAAAAGATTCCCACACGTCAGATGTGGATTTACCCTCAAACAGCTGCTCCCAATCCACATTCTCCACTTCTTACCTAATTTGGTTATAGTTGGCCTTCTCCCAATTTAACGTCTTCAGCCGAGGTTCACAATTGTCCGTATCCAGGAGTATCCTAAAACCTTTGGAACTATGATCACTATTCATAAAATGCTTCCCCACTGAAACTTTGAAAAGGTAAAGCTACCTGAAAAGTTCAGAATGTTTGCTGTTCACTCTGAATCCTGCATTTGTAAACCGGCTGGAGAGGAATTTCTGGCAATACCAAGCCTCCATTAAGTAAATGTACAATCACTATAGTCCTGCATTCTCATTAGAGAGAGATGACTGGTGGTGGTTTAACTTGAGGGTTACCATACCTCAGGTGACGGGTGAAGTTGGGGAGAGTCCTTCACAGTAATCATTTGGTGGTCAATTAACTCAGTTGACTGGATAGCTGGTGTGTGTTGCAGAGTAATGTTAACAGTGTGAATTTATTTTCAACACCACCTGAGGTTAGACAGAACGATAAATGAAAAGACAGCAAGTACCTGCTATCCTACAAGTGACCAGCGTCATTAATGGTTGCTGGTGGAGAATGGATTTTTTTAAAATTTTGGTGAGCCAGAATTAAGTACTCCCAGATTTGGGATAGCACATGCTTGGTCTAAAATCCAAATTGCTCAGCAATGTACCTGCACCCTTACCTTGTGACATTTAATTTCTTGTTCTAATTTTGTCATTGCCTCTGAGGGAAGCTGCAGATTGGTATAAATAGGACTTTTTCCCAGTAGGACCTGCTTTGAGACCTGCACTAAAAATTCCCCAATGTTTAGAATCTTGAAATTGGTAATGAGGTCAAATCTAATACTTTGAGCAAATGATGGACTGGATTTTTATCAGAGGGAGTTCAAGATTCGTTTACTGTTTGTTTCCCGCTAGTCGCAAAATTATTGCTTGAAGCGTTTGAGTGCATGCTGAATTTGTGTAGAATGTCATTTGACTTCCTTGGAAGTGTCAGATTATGCACTTAAGACTTAAGTACTGCATGTTGCCTTACTAATGTGTTGCTTACTCAATGCATTCACCTTACTCAAAGAGGGCTGCTGAAGATGCATTGAGGAAACTGAAGTCTTGAGTTAAGACTACTTTGCTACAAATCTATTTTCCAGGATTTAGGTTTTTGTGAAGTAACATGGTTGCATTCAGTGTTCTGTCAACATTGGATATGGAAGAGAAGGACCTGTAAAATCAGGAAAATTGTCCTAGTAACACCAGTTACCAAGCAAAGTAACACAAATGACCTGTCATAGCATGTGCATTTTATGAACTTGGAATGAGTGATGGATACCGAAGAAGACAAAAGTTTACCAATGATGTAGTGACTAGCTCAGAAACATCACCAGACGATACATAACATTGGTACAGGGCTAACTGCGAATGCCAAGCCAAAGCCTTCAATTTGTATGTATCACTTCTTTGTATGGAAGTAAGTTCTGATAATTATGACCAGAGAAGAGAGTATATATAACACAAAGGCTTTGCTACAAATAAAACCGATATTTTTAGGATCTTGAAGGAGCGCTGAGGAGTATCCTTTGACAGTACAATATCTCCTACACTCCTCCGGATTTCTGAATAATTGTTATCCGCTGTATACTGCACTTCTCTCTACAAAGAAAATTTCATGTGCAGTTTGATAATCAAGACTGCAAACCATGCCACAACAAGAGAATGAAAATATCATTCGGAAATTACAAGTGGCAGTTGTGCAAACATAATTATCTAGCAGTCAATCTTTCCAAGTAAACTTTGAGGTGACCCGCAGCTGCATCATTTAGTCAAGGGAGAAACCTCACTCAAATCGCAACCCTGCTATAACCACTTTGTCGTATTCTTTCTGCATTGACTTTATGTACTTGTTAATGCTTTATTCAAGAGCAATGTTGATTTTCAGGGCTATTTCAAATGATTAACAAGAAAATAACTTCTCCCTTTACATTGTCCAGTCTACTGAATGGAAGCTTAGAACATATTTGGAGTAAGTGGGCAATATTTGAAAATGCATGGCATTGAATTACCAGGCCATTATGCACCACATAACCAGTCAGTTCAATACTGCTCATTTTGCAACACCAGCAATTGTAAAAACTGCACAGATTATGTGCAAACCAATATAGTTTGTTTCTCTCAAACTTATAGTGGCTCACTATGAAATTTGAATAGCAATTTACAGCAATTTCTTGTTTGTCATTATTGATAGGTTAGAAGAGGGTTTAAAAATCTGAAAATCATATGCGAGTTGCAATTCACGGAATTATGAGACTTGAATTTGTTTTAACTGCAACAATTTCACACCAACAGATCTTACATTTAGCATCGGACAGCTTTCTTCCAATGCAGGATGTATGCTTAAATAGAGTGGAGAGCATTTTGTAATCTATCTGCAACAGAACTATTCTCATTAACACTAAGTAAACATTTCCTTTTTTAATTGATGAAAGGTTTATGATTCTTCCATAACATTGCATTAATGTTCCTGATTGTTTTGTCCCACATTCCATCACCAAGTCATTAGTATCATTGACCTCTCCCTTTATTCTAAAAGTTCCTCTCTTTCTACCCTCCCCCAATGCTGTTAACCATGCATTAATTATCCCTGGGTCTAAACTGCTATATAGGACTGCCTCATAGTTATCATACAAAAAATGATGCTGTGTGATAAAGAGTTACCCTTATTGATTTGGAATAATCTATTCAATGTCCAATGACCTAGCTGAGAATAGGTACCAAATATACAAACCATGTTTCCACTTTTATGGACTGATCTTGTTCGACCTTTGGAACCGAAACTTGACAAAAGCACTCTTGCAAAATCCAAAAAAAATGGTTTGTGAGAGTTGTATACCATGTAGAAAACAACTCTATAAATGAACTCCATTTACTCCCCTTTGGTCCAGGAACTCCCCACCTACATCCGTGACACCACCCATGCCCTCCACCTCCTCCAGGGCTTCCAATTACCTGGCCCCCAACACCTCATTTTCACCATGGACGTCCAGTCCCTCTACACCTGTATTCCTCATGCACATGGCCTCTTCTGATTCCTCCCACTTCCTACAGACTAAGGGGGTGGCCATGGGCACCCGCATGGGACCCAGCTATGCCTGCCTCTTTGTAGGTTACGTGGAACAGTCCCTCTTCCGCACCTACACAGGCCCCAAACCCCACCTCCTCCTCCGTTACATTGATAACTGTATTGGTGCCGCCTCTTGCTCCCCAGAGGAGCTCGAACAGTTCATCCACTTTACCAACACCTTCCACCCCAATCTCAAGTTCACCTGGGCCATCTCCAACACAACCCTCACCTTCCTGGCCCTCTCAGTCTCCATCTCAGGTAACTAGCTAGAAACTGAAGTCCATTTCAAGGTCAATGACTCCCACAGCTACCTAGAATACACCTCCTCCCACCCACCCTCCTGCAAAAATTCCATCCCCTATTCCCAATTCCTCCGCCTCCGCCGCATCTGCTCCCAGGATGAGGCATTCCACTTCCGCACATCTCAGATGTCCACATTCTTCCAGGACCGCAACTTTCCCCCAGCAGTGGTCGAGAACGCCCTTGACCACGTCTCCCGCATTTCCCGCAACACATCCCTCACACCCCACCCCCGCTGCAACCGCCCCCAGAGGATCACCCTCGTCCTCAAATACCACCCCACCAACCTCCGGATACAACGTATCATCTTCCAACACTTCCGCCATCTACAATCCGACTCCACCACCCAAGCCATTTTTCCATCCCTACCCTTGTCTGCCTTCCGGAGAAACCAATCTATCCGCGACTCCCTTGTCCACTCCACAATCCCCTCCAACCCCACCACACCTGGCACCTTCCCCTGCAACCGCAGGAAGTGCTACACTTGCCCCCACACCTCCTCCCTCACCCCCATCCCAGGCCCCAGGATGACCTTCCATATCAAACAGATGTTCACCTGCACATCTGCCAATGTGGTATATTGTATCCAGTGCATCCGGTGTGGCTTCCTCTACATTGGGGAAACCAAATGGAGGCTTGGGGACCGCTTTGCAGAACACCTCCACTCGGTTCGCAATAAACAACTGCACCTCCCAGTCGCGAACCATTTCAACTCCCCCTCCCATTCCTCAGATGACATGTCCATCATGGGCCTCCTGCAGTGCCACAATGATGCCACCCGAAGGTTGCAGGAACAGCAACTCTTATTCCGCTTGGGAACCCTGCAGCCCAATGTTATCAACGTGGACTTCACAAGCTTCAAAATCTCCCCTTCCCCTACTGCATCCCAAAACCAGCCCAGTTCTTCCCCTCCCCCCACTGCATCCCAAAACCAGCCCAGCCTGTCTCTGCTTCCCTAACCTGTTCTTCCTCTCACCTATCCCTTCCTCCCACCTCAAGTTGCACCTCCATTTCCTACCTACCACCTCATCCCACCTCCTTGACCTGTCCATCTTCCCTGGACTGACCTATCCCCTCCCTACCTCCCCACCTATACTCTCCTCTCTACCTATCTTGTTTTCTCTCCATCTTCGGTCCACCTCCCCCTCTCTCCCTATTTATTCCAGTTCCTTCTCCCCATCCCCCTCTCTGATGAAGGGTCCAGGCCCGAAACATCAGCTTTCCTGCTTCTGAGATGCTGCTTGGCCTGCTGTGTTCATCCAGCTCCACTCTTTGTTATCTATAAATATTGAGGTTTGGTACATCAAAAAAAGGAAGTGTTCTGAATAATATTATAAAACATTATTCATTGAATGCCCTGCCTCAGTTTTTCACCAGTGCCATAATGGCTGATCAGAAACACAAAGTGCTTTTTAACTTATAATTCCAAATTATCTGTTTTATTTCAGAAAAAGAGAACTGCTACAGGTGAGGAAAGAAAAAGACCACAGGGGTAAATTCAATACAGTCTAAGAAAGTGGCGTACTGGACACATGGAATGTTACACCTGTAGAATGTCAGAAACATTTCGAACAGGAATAGAGAGATGTAGCAGGGTGAGACATAAGAAGTTGTTATCTCCATCTTAGCAGAAAGCCACTTTCAGCATTTTTTTTTGTGCAATGTCCTTCCAGGGATTTATAAACCAAGTGCAACCCTGGTCCGGGAGTCCTTGTGGAAGAAGATGCACTAGTGAACTGAGGTCCATGTGTATTAGCCTGGATTTGAAGGTTGGAGTGTTGTGAAGGTCACAGTCAAACAATCACCCATTTAGTAACACTGCATTGTGAATGAAACAACTCACTCACAGTCAACCAGCAAACCACATCAGAAGGAAAAAGAAATAAAAAATCAACAAAACTTCAAAAGTCAAGAATCCCAAAATCAATTGTTCAACTATCAATGTCTCCACTATCTAAGTTTCCCAAACTATTCGGGAAGACTGAACCCGATATATTTTAACTTTTGTCTTTTCTTGGAGTCACTTCTTGATCCTAATCCATATGTATATAGATCATAGGATCCCTACAGTGTGGAAACAGGCCCTTCAGCCCAACAAGTCCACACAGATTCTCAGACCATCCCACCCAGACCCATCCCCCTATAACCCACTTAATCTACACATCCCTGAACACTATGGGCATTTTAGCATGTCCAATCCACCTGGCCTGCACAACTTTGGGCTGTGGGAGGAAACCCAGACAGGCACGGAGAGAATATGCAAACTCCACACAGACAGTGGTCCAAGGGTGGGATCGAACCCGGGTATTTGGCACTGTGAGGCAGCAGTGCTAACCACTGAGCCACCATGCCGCCAAAAGTAAATGTTGCATAGTTCTTTCTTTTTGCATTCAGTAGCTAGCAAACTCATTCTTCCATTAACTCAAGAAAGCCTGGTTACATTGACTCCTTTTTGAAACATAAATTCATTTGGCCTGGGAGTAAAGCATCCACAAGGGAGGGATTTAAAAAAAAAATAACCTTGTGGTAACAGACTGGGTGTTCATTTGAATAAGTATGAGGAGCCTGTTCATCCTTCCTTACTCAAGAGTTTAATGAATTAAGGTATCCATTTGGAACTATGACTTCAGGAACTTCACCTGTGTATGGTTGCAACAATCAATTCATGAATAGAAACAATGTGTGCCATATTTACAGATGGGTGCCCATTAACTATGGATTGGATAATAAAGGGGACTGGACAAAGAGACCCTTTACTCTACTGTGGCGAAAGCTGTGTCTTATCCAAATGGTGAAGATGTCTGACATCTTCTAAGTTACTTAGTTTTCATTGAGTCAGTGACATTTTCAAAACCCAACAGCTGGGTCCTGACATTTTAGTTTTTGGGTCAACAGTAAACCACTGAAGCAATTCTCCATTTCACTTGCAGCTCATTTACCAAGTTAAATGAAAATTTCAGAGGGTTTGGTTAATAAAACCAAAAAATTCAATATTCCAACACAAACCTCGTTCCTTTGGTTGCGGGTGGGGTTGACTGTGGTAAAAGTATTGTGTTCACAGAATATTTCAGCCTAATCAAGCATTCCCAGGTGGAAAATGAATTCATCATCAACTAGAAAAAAAGTGTACTAACAAAATGTACAGCAAATGGATGAAAACTCTATGAACTACAGGCCTACAGTGAAGTACTAATTTAGCTGCATATGTTTGTAGTCTTGCAAAGGAATTGTCCTGCATTAGTGATTAGCTCGATTTGAAAATATATTAAGTTTCCCATACTCTATTGCTTTTGTTATGTAAAAGGGAAACAGTAGTGGTTTAAGGAGATATTGAAGTGGAGATACATATGGAAGAATTTGAATTTGAATTGAAATTTCAATAAAAATGTGTTTAAATGCGTAAGGGTGCCTCTAATATCTTAGATAGGCAAACATGTCATGGTATGAAACCAGAGTCATCAAACCTTTGCGACTGACCTGTGAGTGGGAATGCTACAACTGGCTTCAGTCTCTGCAAGCTGAAGGGAGAAATGT
The DNA here is from genome assembly GCF_030684315.1 of Stegostoma tigrinum. NCBI lineage: Eukaryota > Metazoa > Chordata > Chondrichthyes > Orectolobiformes > Stegostomatidae > Stegostoma > Stegostoma tigrinum. The sequence continues at coordinate 22,731,760 of NC_081370.1, forward strand.
TTCTGATTTTGCATCCACTATGTCAATCTATTTCAAAAACTGAATTTCCCTCCTAAATTTTATCCAACAGTTCTGTTTTCTTCATTACTCTACTGATTGTGTGAATCATGGCTGGTGTCCTGTTCTCTGGGTGCGAGTCTTCATCTGCTGCCTCACTTATGCATACCATCCCTGAAAGTGTGTGTTAGCAGAGACAATTCAACCAAAGTGGTATCACAGCCCTGTCTATGCTGGCCCACTGTGTTGATGCACATGAAGTACCTAAAGGGGTTGCTACCCGGCAGCCAGGAATGAGAGCTTTGGTTAATGTTCATATCTGAACCTAGGGACACTGACATCATTTTAAAGACTGTCAGGGATAAGTGAATTCAGCGCAGTTGATGAATACCTTACCTGTATACTTCAACTGCTTGTGAGATAAATGCACTGAGCTACTGAGGGAAATTAAGTGATTCCTGTCCAAGTTTTATGTTTTTCTCCATTTAAAATCATGACCATGGAGGCCATTTTCATACTGAGCCATACAAGGAACAACTATGTGCTACGAGATAATGGGAACTGCAGATGCTGGAGAATTCCAGGATAATAAAATGTGAGGCTGGATGAACACAGCAGGCCAAGCAGCATCTCAGGAGCACAAAAGCTGACATTTCAGGCCTAGACCCTTCATCAGAGACGGGGATGGGGAGAGGGAACTGGAATAAATAGGGAGAGAGGGGGAGGCGGACCGAAGATGGAGAGTAAAGAAGATAGGTGGAGAGAGTGTAGGTGGGGAGGTAGGGAGGGGATAGGTCAGTCCAGGGAAGACGGACAGGTCAAGGAGGTGGGATGAGGTTAGTAGGTAGATGGGGGTGCGGCTTGGGGTGGGAGGAAGGGATGGGTGAGAGGAAGAACAGGTTAGGGAGGCAGAGACAGGTTGGACTGGTTTTGGGATGCAGTGAGTGGAGGGGAAGAGCTGGGCTGGTTGTGTGGTGCAGTGGGGGGAGGGGACAAACTGGGCTGGTTTAGGGATGCAGTTGGGGAAGGGGAGATGTTGAAGCTGGTGAAGTCCACATTGATACCATTAGGCTGCAGGGTTCCCAGGCGGAATATGAGTTGCTGTTCCTGCAACCTTCGGGTGGCATCATTGTGGCACTGCAGGAGGCCCATGATGGACATGTCATCTAAAGAATGGGAGGGGGAGTGGAAATGGTTTGCGACTGGGAGGTGCAGTTGTTTGTTGCGAACCGAGCGGAGGTGTTCTGCAAAGCAGTCTCCAAGCCTCCGCTTGGTTTCCCCAATGTAGAGGAAGCCACACTGGGTACAGTGGATGCAGTATACCACATTGGCAGATGTGCAGGTGAACCTCTGCTTAATGTGGAATGTCATCTTGGGGCCTGGGATAGGGGTGAGGGAGGAGGTGTGGGGGCAAGTGTAGCATTTCCTGCGGTTGCAGGGGAAGGTGCCGGGTGTGGTGGGGTTGGAGGGCAGTGTGGAGCAAACAAGGGAGTCACGGAGAGAGTGGTCTCTCTGGAAAGCAGACAGGGGTGGGGATGGGAAAATGTCTTGGGTGGTGGGGTCGGATAGTAGATGGTGGAAGTGTCGGAGGATGATGCGTTGTATCCGGAGGTTGGTGGGGTGGTGTGTGAGAACGAGGGGGATCCTCTTGGGGCGGTCGTGGCGGAGGCGGGGTGTGAGGGATGTGTTGCGGGAAATACAGGAGACGCGGTCAAGGGCGTTCTCGATCACTGTGGGGGGAAAGTTGTGGTCCTTGAAGAACTTGGACATCTGGGATGTGCGGGAGTGGAATGTCTTATCGTGGGAGCAGATGCGGCGGAGGCGGAGGAATTGGGAATAGGGGATGGAATTTTTGCAGGAGGGTGGGTGGGAGGAGGTGTATTCTAGGTAGCTGTCGGAGTCGGTGGACTTGAAATGGACATCAGTAACTAGCTGGTTGCCTGAGATGGAGACTGAGAGATCCAGGAAGGTGAGGGATGTGCTGGAGATGGCCCAGGTGAACTGAAGGTTGGGGTGGAAGGTGTTGGTGAAGTGGATGAACTGTTCGAGCTCCTCTGGGGAGCAAGAGGCGGCGCCGATACAGTCATCAATGTTCCGGAGGAAGAGGTGGGGTTTGGGGCCTGTGTAGGTGCGGAAGAGGGACTGTTCCACGTAACCTACAAAGAGGCAGGCATAGCTGGGGCCCATGCGGGTGCCCATGGCCACCCGCTTAGTCAGTAGGAAGTGGGAGGAGTCAAAAGAGAAGTTGTTGAGGGTGAGGACGAGTTCGGCTAGGCGGATGAGGGTGTCGGTGGAGGGGGACTGGTCTGGCCTGCGGGACAGGAAGAAGCGGAGGGCCTTGAGGCCATCTGCATGCGGAATGCAGGTGTGTAGGGACTGGACGTCCATGGTGAAGATGAGGTGTTGGGGGCCAGGGAATTGGAAGTCCTAGAGGAGGTGGAGGGCGTGGGTGGTGTCACGGACGTAGGTGGGGAGTTCCTGGACCAAAGGGGAGAAAATGGAGCCCAGATAGGTGGAGATGAGTTCGGTGGGGCAGGAGCAGGCTGAGACGATGGGTCAACCAGAGCAGGCAGGTTTGTGGATTTTGGGAAGGAGATAGAAACTGGCCGTGCGGGGTTGGGAACAATGAGGTTGGAGGCTGTGGGTGGGAGGTCACCTGAGGTGATGAGGTCATGAATGGTGTTGGAGATGATGGTTTGGTGCTCGGGCATGGGGTCATGATCGAGGGGGCGGTAGGAGGTTGTGTCGGAGAGTTGGCGTCTGGCCTCGGCGATGTAGAGGTCAGTGCGCCATACTACCACTGCGCCACCCATGTCTGCGGGTTTGATGGTGAGGTTGGGGTTGGAGCGGAGGGAGCAGAGGGCTGCCCGTTCTGTGGGGGAGAGGTTGGAGTGGGTGAGACGGGTGGAGAGGTTGAGGCGGTTAATGTCTCGACGGCAGTTGGAGATGAAGAGGTCGAGGGAAGGTAGGACGCCAGTTCGTCCCCTCCCCCCACTGCACCACACAACCAGCCCAGCTCTTCCCCTCCACTCACTGCATCCCAAAACCAGTCCAACCTGTCTCTGCCTCCCTAACCTGTTCTTCCTCTCACCCATCCCTTCCTCCCACCCCAAGCCGCACCCCCATCTACCTACTAACCTCATCCCACCTCCTTGACCTGTCCGTCTTCCCTGGACTGACCTATCCCCTCCCTACCTCCCCACCTATACTGTCTCCACCTATCTTCTTTTCTCTCCATCTTTGGTCCGCCTCCCCCTCTCTCCCTATTTATTCCAGAACCCTCACCCCATCCTCCTCTCTGATGAAGGGTCGAGGCCCGAAACGTCAGCTTTTGTGCTCCTGAGATGCTGCTTGGCCTGCTGTGTTCATCCAGCCTCATATTTTATTATCCTGGAACAACTATGTGCTGTCAGTTTTCTGCCACTGATATTGATTCTGCTTTTGTTCAATCTTTTTGTAAGCAACACAAATTAATTTGTTTACTGTGCTTAATTATATACGTACTCTGCAAACAAAGATTGCTTAAGCCTGAGCAATAGTATTTGACTTTACAATCTTCTTGTATTTCTTTTCTCAGTCTTTTTTAACCACAATAGTTTTCTTCCTTCAGTTTCCCTTTCTGTGCTTTTCTTCTGTCTTTGTTTTCTTATTTTATCTCAAATGCTCAAGCTCAGGTCAAGCATGGTGTGAAATATGCCAAATTGTCTGCCAAATAATGAAGAAAAATTTCTTGGATACTCTGCAAATGCTACTATCTAAATCTTTCCCCGTGAGCTCTGGAGTGAAGTGAACCATTTGTGTTTGCTCTTTAGTTGCTTTTGCTAATGTCCAGCAGGGCCTTGACTAATTTCTGTTCAAAAAACCTTTAACATTAATATGAGGAATAACTGTTTCAAAGTAAAGCACAAGTTAAGTGAAAATGAACAATTTGAAAATATGAAAAATGTGTGAGTAAAAATGAAATAGAAGTGGACAAATATTTTATGCCTCTTTATTAAATACCAGCTGTCTTAGTATCCCATTGAGAGACACCTACATCTGCCACAAATACTGGGAATACCCTTGTCTGCATAAGTGAGAATGAGCTGGGGGCACCACATGCAACAGCTGAAGCCACGAGTCTCTGGTTTTCCTGAATCAAAATAAAGCAGGGACATAATGCTTGCAATTGGAAACACACAGGACTAGAACACAGTCTATCAAAACAAACACTTGATCCAAGTACCTTTTCCCTCGTTTATTGCTGCAGATCTCTTCGCTCAATCAGTAAGTTGTCATCAAAATTGCCTGTTTCTCACTACTAGCCCTGTTTGGTAAACAAGTGTTCTACACTGTTAGTTAGTAAATCCCAGGGAATGGAGAGAAAAGTCCCAAAATCCAAAATAAACTGAAAATTCTGTAGATGCGTAGCAGGTCAGCAAGCATTTGAATCGGACAATTATGGGGATACAATTGATGGTTACAAAGGTTTGAGAATGTTCCATAAATCATTATAATGCTGTCTATTTTTCAAATGGTAAAGGTCTTGCTGAATACTTACAGAATTTTCTGCTTTTGTTGTACAGCCTTTTACTGAAAAATTAATCCAGCCAGGCATGTATTTTTTATTTGTTTTTATCAGTTCGAGTCCAGTATTTCTCTTGTCTGCATGAAAATTTAACAATATTGCTGTAAGCCTAAGTCTGCACTGCAGTAAAAAATATCAAGTAAAACGAGCTTGAAATTCATTAAGTCATTGGCAAAAGTTGAGAAATTATGAGAGTACAGCTGAGAATGTAAATTCTGGAAGCGAACAACACATGTGTGGTACTTTGTGTCTCAACGTTAACGATGATGCACAAGTCCACCCAGCTCAAATTAGTTAAAGGCCATACCTGCAAGGCCCCTAAATTAGATTGTTATATTTGGAATTCAGAAGTCCTTGTTTCTGGATAGTCAAGCTTGAATCCACAGAAAAATCACAGTTTGGAACGCCATTTTTAATTTTAAAAATATTCATACTTTCTCAGCATTGGAATGCACTAGCCATGATTTTCTGTCCATTAAAACCATTCACGTGTAACATTCTAATCAGCTTCAGGAACACGCAAAAGTGCCGCAAGCCACGTCACTCTGACATGTTTTCATGCCCAGCAAAAACGTTTCTGGCTTCTGATAGTGATCTGCACACAGTTTCCCCCTGCCCTCTGCCCTCTGCCCTTCATTAAACAACGAGTTTTGGGACCCCACAATTAGAATTGTGACTAATCTCATAACCTTCTTTATGGTTGTTTCCTTCTCCCTTGTTCACAACCATGTACAAATGCAATGTGAAACATTACGACTGTTGATGTAATAAATTCTGTCGCTACTTTAACAGTAATTTATTATACTTGTTTATTTGGTGTTAAATTGTGATCTAACCTGCATTTGTAATGTTAAGGAGCACCTAAAATGCTTTCTTAAAATTTCAATTTGTTAGTCCAAAATTTGTTTTGAGTTTGGTGAAGTCAGATTATGCTGTGGCACTCTGTAATATAACAGTTAAACAATTGCCCCAAAATACAAGATGTTTTTAATACCAGAATCGATGACTGTCAATCCAAGTATGTTCAGTTGAATGGATTAAGGAAATTTAAAATTTTGATCTAATTCTTAACTGCTGGAAATTGTAAGCCCTTACCTGATGTTCACCTCCCCTCCTTTGCAAAAACAACTTGATAATACAGATAATAGAGCTAAAGTAAGCATACCATAAAGAAACTCTGACATACAGAATATCTGATAGTACTTGAAAAAACAGTAGTAAATAGAAGTGCTCAGCAAACTCACCTCACTGGAGTATTAGCAATGCAATAGTTGAATGAGTATATATTGTAGATTATGTTTGTCCATGTTTCTGGCAAGCCTAATATTCATAGCTCAAACTTAAATAATAATAATTTTTTAAAAAGCAGATTCATTTGGTAGTATTAATAACCTTGAAGAAACTGTGAGATACCTCTGGGAATTTTTGACCCTCTGAATTGTCCAAGTCATGGCCATGTCTGTGTTGCGTATTTAGGAGAGAAATGTATGCTGATTGACAGTGACGGCAGATGTCTGCAGAGTGCTCCCTATCTGGACTGTGCTCTTCCACCTGTTTACTGTCGGTTCATATCACTCCCTGACCTGCTGACCAACTTACACTCCCTGGAGCATCTGAGTTCAAGCATCCTTACATATATAGAGACTGAAAATCTTTGACAGCCCCTAAATTATTCCAGCAAGAGTGGGCTTTCTGTTCAGCCAGTTATTTTTCTTTCTGCTGCAATTTTTTTCTTCCCTTTCTTGCAGACATTGCCTTCTTTCTGAGATGTGATTCCACAGATATTAGTTCCCTTTCAGTTCCTAATGCATTGTGCATGTGTGAGCCTTGTTGGCAAGAGATATCACAATTGAGCTCAATACTATCTATTTCCATTAAGCACAAACTGATAACGTCTTCATCTGATTTCCACGATTGTGTGCTTCTAGCAGATGAAGCATTGTGCAATGAAGTCAAAGGAATATCTTCAACATTGCTGAGGAAGCAATAACTGCAATGTCACTTTAACTTCAGCCAGTACCTTCAACCATCCCAAAGGCCTGTTTTCTCTTTCTTCTTAAATTGTGATGTCCAGGTGAAGTGAAAAGATCTTATCGCAGTTCATCATTATGAGTGGAAATTGTAGGCTGCGAATTATATGCGGAATGGTGGCTCAGTGGTCAGCACTGTTGCCTCACAGCGCCAGGGGCCCAGGTTTGATTCTCCCTCAAGCAACTGCCTGATTGAAGTTTGCACATTTTCCCCGTGTCTGGGTGTGTACCCTCTGGGTGCTCTGGTTTCCTCCCACAGTCCAAAGATGTGCAGGCTAGGTGGGTTGGCCAGGGAAGTGTAGGTTAGGTGCGTTTTGGGAATGGGTCTGAGTGGGATGGTCTGAGGGTCGGTGTGGACTTATTGGGTCAAAGGTCCTGTTTCCACACTGTGGGGCTTGTAGGGATCTATAAAAAAGTTAGGAAAATAACATGAAATCATTATTAGAAAACATTAAGCTTCAGTTTAGAGCCTGCATCATGTGTGAGATAAAGGAAATTGAGAATTTCACAACTTTGAGGTCCAAGGAAAAAATGAAACTTTGGGATGCATTTTAATTTCAAAGCAATGAAGCAATAAGCAGGAAGAATATGGAAGGTGGCATGTTTGGAACATAGAAGGGTAAACATCGAGAAACTATGACCCACAGTTAAAACAATTAAAATAAAGAGTAATATTGTATTTAAGATAGAGCGGGTGGAATCTAAAAATCAGAGATGGATGGCAAGAGTTCAAATGACATTTTTTTCATGTTTCATGCGCAGGAATGTAAAACAATTTATAAGTTAATGCCCAAAGCTCAGTATCCACAAGGAAAAGGAGAGTACGCAAGGAGACTAAAAGTAAATGTTCCAGTCATTGCAACAGAAAATAACATTACCACTTAGCTAGATGTATGAATGAGTGCCTGGGCCATGATGGGACTCTGCTTGCATTCTTAGAGAAGTCAAACACATCCTAACCATTGGCAGGCATACTTGTGTCTTCATGGGAAACGGGGTGGTACGAGAAATCTGGAGGAAAGTAAATTATGTATATTGAGAAAGCCATATTAGAGAATCAGAATAACTGTAGCCCAATTGGTACAGCAATACAGGGAAAAATCTAGAATTAATCCTTAGTATTATGATTGCGAAAAACTTCGGGAGATGGACACTAATTGGTAAGAGTTCTTTTGATTCTTTAATGGAATGAGGGCATCGCTGGCCAGACCAACATTTATTGCCCATCCCTAATTTCCCAGAGAGCAGTGAAGAATCAACCACATTGCTGTGAGTCTGGAGTCACATGTAGGCCAGACAAAGTAAGGATGGCAGTTTCTTTCCCTAAAGGATATTTGTGCACCAGATGAATTTTTCCTTCTCCTGGAAATCAGCAACTATTTCATAGTTATCAATAGATTTTTAATTCCAGATCTTTAAAATTCAATTCAAATTTGACCATCTGCCATGGTGGGATTCAAACCTAGGTTTCCAAAATATTAGAAATAATGGGAACTGCTGATGCTGGAGAATCCAAGATAACAAGGTGCTCCCAAAATGCTGCTTGGCCTGCTGGGTTCATCTAGCTCCACACTGTGTTATTTCCAAAATATTACTTAGGTCTCTGAATCAACACAGTCCAGCGATAATACCACCAGGCCATCGTCTCCTCTGTTATCATGTGCTAATTAAAGGAAAATGATGCCAAATCAATTTACATACATTTTTCAGATAAGTAAACGTTGTAGCTAATGTTATGATTATAGATGCAGATTTAGTTAGACATTTAATGACATGCCTCATCAAAAACTGGTTCATAAAGTTAACAGATACAACTGGGTGGCGGGGAAATGGAGCATATTTGTGAATATGAAGGATTTTGAGTGAAAAATCTAATCAGTGTTGTCCACCTTTTCAAAAACGGATCTAGAACAGGGTGCTTGGAACCTTGCTACAAAGATTGTGACTAACATCAAAATAGGAAGTGGTAAAACTGCAGTACATCTGCAAATTATCTTCCCACTTACTTATATTTTATCTGACTCGCTTTATTGAATTTTGTTTGATTCCACTGCCCATACCAGTGTGTGGTACTATCTACATATTTCACCAGTGAGTTTCTACATTTAGATCATTTACGTAAATAAGAAACAGGAGTGAAGCACTGGAGATTCCTGGTCAATACCTAATCTCATCCTGCCATGGCTCATCTCAAGAGCATTTGTTATTTCTTGAGTTCCACCAATTTATTGTCGATTCCTGGAGTTTACCCTGCATTGAGTTTGACTAAACCTCTTTGGAATCCAGGTACACTGGAAAGGTTGTAGGAGAAGGTTGGCACACACAAGAAAAAAGAAAGTTAGGAGTGACTGAAGGGTGAACAATGTTAAAATCTCAACCCCAAGCACAATTCACCTCTGAATTGCCTACTTGAGACAAAATGACGGGTGGTCAGCCAACCTGCTCTCAGAACATTGCTCCCATGATAAGCAATTTAATGAGGCAGGAGGCACCTGATTTAACCTTCCTCACAGTGTTTACAGTGGCTAGCCAGAATATCTAGGCATCTAGAAAGCTGGCAACTAAAGGGGGGGACAAGAACAGCTTCAGGAAAGCACTAAATGGCTTTTGAGCATTGTGCATGGGTCAATCAGAATGAGCAAGTGTTCATTCCCCAGCTTCCCAAATCCCACAACCTCCAACTCCCAAACCCCAGACCCCAATCCTCATACAAAGCCTTCAGAGATCAGGAGTGGCTATGACAAACAGCCGATTTACTCCTCCCCTTCAACTCACCACCATTTCTCATATTGTTGTGTTGATCTCTGACCTTATTCAGAGTCTTCCCTATCTGATCAGAAAAAAAATGTCTGTCAATTAAGGCTGATCTATGCATTGGAACATTACAAGACCAAAACATACAAGATGAGGAAAAATTTGCTGTTTCATCCACAATTTCATCTGTATCTATGCAACCTGCACCTGTTAACATCCAGGCTAATATGTCACAGCGATCTTACAGTCGACATGAGATGTCACTTTCTTAAACATTTGAGGAGGTTAGTGGCTTGAAAATCAACAAGATTTGGAGCAGGAATAGAGCACGCAGGCCCTCATTAAATTAGTTCTTGCTTATCTGGCGGTAACCCAAACTTCAAATTTCTACCTGCCCTCTTTCACCCCTGTGTTTGTCAAGATTCCTTCTCTGTTCTTAAAAAAAAATTCAAAGACTCTTCTTCCACCACTTTGAGAAAGAGTTCCATTGACTCACGGCCCTCTGTGAGGAAAAATTATTATCGCCTCTGTTGTAACGAATGACACCTTGTTTTCAAACAATGACCCGAGATTCTCACTCAAGAGGAAACATCTTCTACCCAGCCACCCTGCCATGACCCATCAGAATCTTTCCTATTAAGACAATTCAATCATTTGAAGTATTAGCCTGGTAAACTTTTCATCAGAACTACTTCTGATGCTTTTACAAACTTCCTTAAAAAAGGAAAACAAGATTATACACACTTTTCCAGATATGTCCCCACACTTTTAGAGATGTGTCCCTACCAATGTACTGTAGAAATAATATGTAACCTCCCCACTTCGTTATTTAATTATCCTCACTAGTTAATATCACAATGAATTTCTGTACCTGCCTACTAAAACCCTGTTGTGATTTATGCATTCGGACATTCAGATCCTCCTTCATATTTGAGCTGTGCACTCTCTCACCTTTTGTCAAAATGGACGTTTTCGTATTTTCTCATGTTATACTTCATTTGCTAAATCCTCACTCACTGAATCAATGTATCCATATCCCTTAGTAACCTCTATATGTTACCTTCACAACTTACTTTCTCACTTATCTTTCAGTTGTCTGCAAATTAGCAACCATATCTCTAATCCCTTCATCCAAGTCAGTTATATCACTTGCCAAATGTTCAGTCTCCAGCACGGATTCCTGTGACACAAGATTCATTACATCTTGTCAACCAGAAAATGATCTATTTATACCTGTGCTCTGTTTCCTATCAGCTAGCCAAATTTCTATCCATGCAAATATGTTACGCCTGACATCATGAGCTTTTATTTTCAGTAATTGGCTTTGAAGGTCAGGACAAACTGCCTCTTCTCAATTTATTTTGCATTCTAATTACCAGTTATTGTTATCAGGAACAAAAAAATAATTGCTGGAAAAGATCAGCAGATCTGGCAGCATCTATGAAGGAAAAAACAGAGTTAATGTTTCGGGTCTGGTGACCGTTCCTCAGAACTAGTTATTGTTATGGCTTGTAGTCTTATCCTTCAGCCTTGGCCTTTGTGTCTGCTGATGCCTGCCTGTGTATCAAAGAGTTAAATCTTTGTGTGTTGACATACTAAGAAGTCAATCATCTGTACCCAGTACAACCATGCCACAGCATTCGAAAAAGACATATTGTGGCTACTGAATGATGGTGATATTGATGGCAATGAGGTTGGTGGTGCACTGCCTTAAGAATCCTTGATTATTCCCAATCCTATTAGATTTGGAAAAAAATCTCAGTTTCATACTGCTATTCTAGCTTCTTTGTTAGCATATAACCATTTACAGAAAGAAGACCTAAATACCCTTGATGACTTGAGGGTAGAAGACTTTTCTCAGATATTCTTGAAGTTGTTATCTACTTGATAATGGATTACAATATTGCTGTACATTGCTAACAATTTTTCCTCCACGCAATCCACATTTGTTGCCCTGTTATTTGGTACAACCCTAATGCTTCAAGACTCGATGTTCAGAAAGTCATTCTTCCTTTGAAAGCACAAATCATGAAATATAAATCCTCAGAATTATCAGCTAAGTTATGACATATGCTGTCTTTTTGGGCAGTACAATATATACATGTTGAAGATGCAGGGAGTTCCATTTTATCAAATTATGCAACATTTAGAGGGAAGAGTCTGTTTGTGCTCAATAATTTATGATCTGCCAAGGCTGTAAAATGCTCTTAAAACATGATACTCTATACTCAGCAGATCTCACAACCTGTTTTTGTCTAACTTGGCCACAACACTACATACTTTTCTATCTTGTATGTTTCTTTTAGACATAATCTGAGTATGCCATTCCTTTTTTAAAACTGCAAGAACTGAGGATGCTGTAGATCAGAAACAAAAACAGAAGTTGCTGGAAAAGCTCAGTAGGTCTGGTAGCATCTGTGAAGAGAAATCGGAGTTCATGTTTTGGGTCTGGTGATCCTTCCTCAAAACAATCTTTTTCTTTTTTAGAACTTGTGTTTTGTGAATGTGAATTGCCTGTACTGTTGTGTATTCAGTATTCATTGTCAGTATCAATGCAATGTCAGGTTTTTGCATGCACTGTATATAAAAAAAATCAATAAAAATATACTTTAAGCCCTCAAATCTTAATGGGCAATCTTCTAACAATCTCCACTTGCAGACTTGGGGACCTGACAATATACTTTGAATTTGAATTTGTTGGCATTTAGACTCAACTAGTTGACAATTGAAACTGGGCACATGCTGGGGATTATGAAGATAAAGAATATAGTCGAAACCTGCAATAGTTTCATGGGTAACAATGCAAACTCTATCAATTCCCAAAGATTTCTCTGCACAGAATCAGTTATGAAACACTTGTAGCTCCACGATGTGGACATTATTACAATAAAGCATCAATTAACACTTGCATTTTTTAGCCTGGGATGTAAAGCATTCCCCATTGGGAAACTAACCCTTTTTTTCCAGATCAAAAGTCTTCAATTATTCACAATGAAGCAACCATTAATGATTTAATTCAGTAGAATGTGCTGATTTCGTCTGTTTTTGTGTGTGTGGGTTACGTTATTATGTAGAGATAAAATCTGCTGTGCGTGGTGATTTTAAACATTGTGGTGCACCTCGAAAGTCCTGACTTACTTGCATGTTTATCCTTTCACAACAATGACAGGCATCAAGCACTGTAAAGGTGAGAATAATAATAGTATATATCTTTATTTATAAAATAAGTTCATAATATTAATTTCCTTTGTGTATTGATTCATGAATAAGCCAAGCCAAAAGTTCCAGGGGCGTTACAAATATACAGAAGCGATGTTGAGTAAGAATATTTTGTAGACAGTAAATGTGTGCAATGTTTAATTTAAATAAAAGGCTATTACAAGAGAACAAAGCAGAATAATCGACCATGGTATCTTTCCTTTTCTCTGGACACCAAAGTTTGTAAACTGAAAGGTTCTTTTTCTTTTCTCTTAAAAGATTTTTAAGATTTTCAGGAGTGAACGCATGTTCATTTGTTGTTTTTCACCAATTAACGACAATCACATTTTATAAATGGGCCACCATAATGAATCAATTAATCATGTCAAATTGGCAAAAACTAAATTACGGTCATTAGCTTCTCAGCTTCACTTTGGATGCACTTACCACAGTTTCATTTGCAACTTTTAAGACTTGAAATATAAGCCATGGTTGGAAATTCCTGTCTAGATGTATTATTCACTAATTACAAAATGTAGAATTTCAACCCCTAATGCAATTTTAGGCCAGTTTGAATTAGAATGTCTAAAATAATGCCATCTGATAACATAAGAAGAGCAAGTGAATATATAAATGGTATTTTTTGATTTGGAATTATATAAGCTTGTTGATATGAGAGGGGTCCCATTATTTCCCTGAGAAATGTGCTGCAAAGAATTCTTCAGACTGGTAAAAGCTTTGGTGAAACCAAGATTCTCCATTAAAGGCCCATATATCATTTGGGGCATTGCTTTTCACTCCCTGAAGCTGAATTATACGTACAGAGGCAGAAAAGCGTTGGGTGCTAAAATATTGCTGCATTTTAGCGAAATAAACAGTTTTAAGTTACATAACAACTTTTCTCCCTTTAATATGTTACCAGGAGAAGAATTATGAAGAAGAAAGTTTTAATTAAAATGGACCTGAACTTTAGAATGTGTGAGTAATTGCATTCCTTTTACTCTGCCATTGGGATGGATACATTTTGAACACTGCTGTAATGACTATTCAGTCATCTCTTCAATCAACATTTCAATTCAGGCTTTTTTGCGGAAATTGTCACAATTGTAGATCTCAGAAAGGATCTTCCACTCCTTTTTACTGATCAGACAGAAAGTGCTCCGTGAATCCCAATTGAAAGTGTATGATCAGGCTTATGTCAGAGAAGTGTTCGTTGTATATTTTGACAAAAGGAAACTTAAGAGATGTGGGTAGATGAGTGGTACATTTGGAACAGCACTTCTGTCTTTGTCTTTACTTTCAGGAACAGAAGAGGCAAGGAAATTGACAGGATAAACCTGGATTTCTGATAAGAATTTGATGTTGTTTCCATCTTAATTACAGTTTTGAAGTGATAAATTCTTGCAAGAACAAGCAAGGGCTGAGGGATTGAGGGTTGAATGGTTTTAACACATACAGGATTGAAATTAATTCAAAGAGTTTGTAAAAGAAGATTGTTGAAAAACTTCTGCATTATACTCAATTTAGTCTGCAGTACTCAGTGCTCAGAACGTGGTTACCTCTAGATTGGGGAGACTAAATGTAGACTGGGCAACTGATTTTATGTTCAGTTCGCAAAAATGACCCTGAGCTTCCAGTTGCTTGCCACTTCAACACACTGCCATGTTCACTTGCAATGTGGGCTTGCTGCCATGCAGAGCAAACTGGAAGACAACATCTTATTTTCCACTTGGGGATCCAGTAGTCTTCAGGACTAAATATTAGGTTCAATAATTTTAGTGTCTGAACATCTTCCACGCTCTTACCCAATCCCTATCTACAAAGCATCATCATTACATGGGCTACTTACACCACAGCCAACCCACTTTCACCCACTACTGGCTCCTACTAGTAGCTTTTCATTCTTCATAGCTCACCATTATCCACTCCTTTGTTTGCCCCACTATAGTTGTGTCTCTCTCTCTCTCTGGGCTCCATCTCCACTAATTGTTTACTCCTTCCCTCCCCACCCCCTCAGTCTTCAGCATAAGTACTAACCTTTTCCTAGCCACAATCAATTCTGAAGAAGGGTCACTAGACCAGAAACATTGACTCTGCTTTCTCTGCACAGATGTTGCCAGACCTGCTGAATATCTTCAGATATTTCTGTTTTTGGTACTTTGTAAATAAAGGCAGGCAAGATCCAATGTCAAGGGCAGGAACTCTTTCAGGTTATTTCCAGTTGTATTTTTTATATTCATTCTGATGATGTGGGTAGGAGTGGCAAGGCCAGCATTTGCTACCTTTGTGAAGGTGGCGCTGAGCTGATTTCTCGAACTGATGCTGCATTGGTAGTAAAGCTGCTCCTACAATATTGTTTGCTACGTCACTTTCAGCAATCTTACCCTGTAACAGTTAAGGTGACATTATGTTTGGGAGCACAAGAACAAAGGAATATAGGAATAGGAGTAGGCCATTAAGCCCCTTGAGTCTGTTCCACCGTTCAATTAGATCATGATTGCTCTGTGGCCTAACTGCATACTCCTTAATATTTTGGCTTAACAGAAAATTATCTGTCTCAGATTTAAAGTTAATAACTGATCCAGCATCCTCTGCCATTTGTGATAAAACATTCTAAACATCTGTCATTCTTTGTGCATAGAAGTGCTTCTGAAAATGTCAGGCCCTAATTCTCAGACTATGCCCCTATTTCTAGAATCCCCAACTAGTGGAAATAGTTTATCATTATCTACTCTTCTTCTTTTTTCCTGTTAATATCGTGAAGACCTTGATATGATCATCCTTTAACTATCTAAATTTTAGAGAACACAGGTCTAACTTGTACAACCTCTTCTCATTTGACAACCTATCCATTATCCCCGTTTTCTGTCATCTGTCGCTCAACTGAAATTCCCAGCCATGCCAGTTTTTTGCCCTCAATTCCTTTGTTTTTTCTAAGGAATGGGAACTAAGGCTTCTACCTTAGTTAACAATCTCTCATGTGGGTCTTTAGCAAATGCTTACTGGAAGTCCATATAAATAAGATCCATAATATTCCTCCATCCACTACCTCAGTCACCTCTTAAAAAAATTCAGTAAGGTTTGTCACACATGACCTACCTGTCATAAATCTATGCTGAGAGTACCTAATTAACTGAAAATTTTCAAGGTGTTCATTTACCCATCCTTAATAATAGATTCCAACAATTTCCCCACCATGAATTTTAATCTAACTGATGTGTATTTCCCTGGTTTTTCTCTTTTACCTTTCTTAAGTGGAATGACGTGCAATTTTCTAATCCAGAGAGACAACAACTGTATCCATGGAACTGTGAAAGATTACCGTAAGGACATCTACAATGTCTCCCTTACTTCCTTTCACACCCTCCAATGGAAACCATCAGGTTCCACGGATTTGTCATTTTTTGATTCCATTTATTTCCTTATTACTGATTTTTACTTAGATTATTTTTTCAGCCCCTGTTCCTGATCCACTGTTAATTTCCAGCAAGCCATCTTCCATTTCTTTTGTAAATATTGAGGAAAGTAATTATTAAAAACAACTGTCATTTCCCTTCAGTCATTGACAATATCCGACTTTCAATCTTTAGTAGGCCAGCATTGCTCATGGCCACCTGCTTTCCCTTTACATAACTATAAAATTTCTTCTTATTGATTTTGATGTCCGTAATCCTTTTTAGTAACTCTTATAGGTTGCTTTGTGGTCTTTTGCTAGTCTTTGTATCTTCCCCATTCAGCAGGGTCTTTTTTTTTTGCATGTCCCAAACCTCTTTAGTTGCCCATGGCTACCTTTCCTCTGTGCTGGAGTTTTTCTTTCTTGGGGCATAAACTGGTTTTGTTTTATGTTAAATTTTTTAAAAAACATCCTTCACAGTTCTTCAGTTGTTAAACCCATTAGCAGATTTCCCAATTTATCGAGGACTGTATCTGCATCATCTTGTTAAAGTCAGCCTTACTTAAATCTAAAACTCTTAGAGCTGATTCATGCTTTTCACTTTCAAATGCTACGCCAAACTTGATCATGTTATAGTCACTATTTGACAATTGTTCATGCACAGTTAGTCTGGTTCATTTCAAACTACTAAATTCTGTATTGATTGTTCCCATATTAAACCCAAGACATGTTGGTCTAGGAAACTATCCCAGACATACTCCAGAGGTTCACTACCTTTTTGTCAGTTGTTTACCTCTCAATGTATGTTAAAGTTCAGGTGCCCCATTAATATTGCTCTGGCTTTGCTACACATTGGTCTAATTTCTGCATTTATTCAATCTCGCACTTAAAGACTGTCACCAGGGGATCTACACACAACATATTTATTATTAGCTTTTAGACTTCTAGCTAACATTCAAAGTGCCAAATACTCCTATACAAAATAAGAGTTTATGACATAAGGAGTAATATAATAGTATGGATGAAGAATTGGTTCGCTAACAGGAAGCAGGGATTAAACCTAAATGAATCATTTTGGGTTGGTAAGATGTTTGAGTGCAGGGCCACAGGGATTAATGCTGTAACTGTTGATAATTTCTAATTACATTATGACATGGTTGAAGGAACTGAATATATGATTCCACATTTGTTGATGACCCAAAAACAGGTAAGAAAGTGTGCTGTGAAGAGGACATGAGGAGCCTATGAGTGGGCAAAAATTTGGCTGATCAAGTATAGTGTCCACAAATGCAACTTGACCACTTTGGCAAGAAGAATATAAAAATATTTAACAGAGAGAGATTGCAGAGTTCTAAGGTGCAGAGGGATATAAGGCATCCTGGCACCATAATCACACAAATGTATGGCACAGGTACAATGATGCAGAAGGCAGATTGAATGGCACCATTTACTGCATTGGCATTGAGACAAGAAAATAAGGACTCTTCGCCACTATTTTACATAGTGTTAGTGAGACTATATCCAATTTATATGTGTATTAAAATAATCCATGATTATTTCCATACCCATCCCTCAAGACCCCATTAGTTTCTCCCATATATCCTGCTTTACAGTGTGGTTACTGTTATGGGGCCCGTATACCACTCCCATATGGACAGAATGAATGTACAAACTGGCCATGCCACAATGGTACAGAAATTCAATGCTTAAAACATGACTAGTGCACTTTAGGGGAGGCAACGGCCTATTGGTATCATCACTGTATTAATAACCTGGAGAACCAGAAAATGTTCTAAACCCATACTTGAATCCTGGCATGGCAGGTGATAGAAATCAAATTCAACAAAAATCTGGAATTAAGAGTCTAATGATGACCACGAAGCCATTTTGAACTGCCAGGGGAAAAAAAATGGATTCATTCATGTCCATTATGGAAAGAAACTGCTCTTCTTACCTGGTCTGGCCTACATGTGACTCCAGACACAGCAATGTGATTGACTCTCACCTGCCCACTGGGCAATTAGGGATGGGCAATTAATGTTGGCCTGGCCAGTAACACTGATATTTTGTGAATGAATATATTTTAAAAATTAGATATAGTAGGACATGTTATGAATCTACCAGAGTTTTCTTTTTGGAGAGGGAGGTACCCTTCTGGGAGTGGATATCATTTTGGATAGGCCCAGGGACGTGTTTGGGAAAGGGAATGTTGAAAGTGTAAGAGGAAAAGTGGTGGGTGGTGTCATGGGTTGGCATATGTTTGGCTGTAAGCTGGTAAAGGTAAGGTCACCATAATCCCACTCTCTCATTACAGAGAGACAACTGGTGATGTTTTAATCTGAAGTTCCAGATATCTCAGACAAGGGGAGAGGTTGAGAATGAGAGTCTTCCACAGTAACCCTAGTGAGAATTGAACCCACGCTATTGGTGGCCACTCTCCATTACAAACCAGTCATCCAGCTACCCAGCTTCTCCTAAGGTGGTAAAAGAGCTAGAAACAGCCAAAGAGGATGTGTAGATGGGCACAGGTTGGCCACAGGTTGGCCATTGAGGGTATGGGGGTCATTGGGGAGAGGGACAAAATAGCACATGCTAGCATGTATGTACATGGGATTTGTAAGGAGGCGAATTGGCGTGTGAAGCTGAGGCCTTTTGTATTTTATTCTTTCACCAACAGCTGGGAAATGTGCTCAAGCACCAAGGGAGGACTTTCCATAACCATCCTCCGTAACCAGCAGCCTCTGAACTTTTACCAGTTGCCGTCTCCCTGACAAATATCAGAATAACCAGGATATTTTATTAGCAGGTCAGGTTTATGGAACAGGAATTCTGACTCTGAACTCCTGACTGAGAGGGAATGTTTAGACCAAAAATTTTGACTTTGTCAGTTGCTAGTTTCCAAGAATTGCAATGTGGTCAAGTTGTAGTGGAAATCAAAGAGATGGATAAGCAAGAAGATCTTGCTGATGAAAAACATTATTCCTTGCACTCCTACTAGCAGCCACAACCCCTCATAGAGACAATGCATGTTTTTTAGAGGATCACCTATAGGCAGGATCTATACTGGTGAGACACCACTGGCGTGTAGCCAGGGCAGATGCAGCAAAGACACATGTTATGTGAGGGTAATGTCAAACACAAGGTCTGCTACATTTGACTGGCACCACACCCACAAACATTCACCAGTGACACATAGTGGCAGCATTATGTATCATCTACAAGATACACAGCAGCAACGTAGCAAGACTCGCCCAAGAGCACATTCCAAAACTTTGACATCAACCATCTAGAAAGACAAGGCCTACAGAAACAGGAGAACATTACCAATTGCAAGATCCCCTCCAAGCCACATACCATCCTGACTTGGAACTCTTTCTTCATTCCTTCATCATTGCTGGATCAAAACCCTGGAACTCTGGCCTAAAAGCCCTCTGGCACTGCAGCAGTTCAAGAATACAGATCACTACCATCTTCTTCAGGGCATTGGAAATGGAAAAAAAGTTCTGGTTGAGCCAGCAATGCTCAAATTCCAGGTTTGAATTTTCACAGTTGGATAGAGTCATTATGACAGCAGCTGTGCTGATAGTTACTTTGGTCCTCCTCCCCTCTTCCAGCTCAACCTCTTCATCCTCCTCCTTCCCTCTTTCTCGTCTTCATTCTTTTTCTCCTCCTTCTGCCCCTCCATGTTGTATTCCTCTGCTCCTCATTTTCTCTTTGCTTCTCCTCCTCCCTTTCCAAATCCTGCTCCTCTCCCACTCCCTCATCCCCATCCTCCTCCTCCGTTCTCTCTTTCCATTTTCCTCTTCCACCTCCTTCTTATCTTCTTCAGCCTGTTTGCTTCTTCTTCTTTCACTCTCTCTTATTCTACTGCTTCCTCATTTTTTACCTCTTCCTATTTCCCCCATTTCCTATTCCTCTCTGCCCACTGTATAGTTGATGGCAAGAACTAAGCTGGCAGGTTTTGCAGAGTGCAACAGACCACGAGGAAGCTTGCTACCCCAACTGCTGCGTACTGCAGGGCTCCTCTCAAGCAGTTCAGGCATGGACATATCATTTAAGCATCCTCAAGGCCATGTGCTAGATGGTTCTTGCTAGGTGTGTGCTGCCAGGGTTACAAACTGGAGTACTGAGATATGCTCAGCAGATAATCCTTGTCACCCCAAAGACAAGTTTGGTTTGTTTGTGTAGTTCAAATGCTGATGATACATTGAACTGACACTGAATGAAAACATTATGACTGCTGCTGAGGAAGCAGATATTTACTTGCATGAGTCACTGTGTTTGATTGCCCACTTTTTTTTTGTTGCAATACATCTCTGAATTAACATGCATCTGTACTGCAATGCATGTACCTTCAATGACACCCTGCATCATGAGGAAGTTTCCAAACCTCTAGAAAACACATGCACGTTTTGCCTGTTTCGCTGTGGCAAGACAGCAAAAAGTAATCAGTTGCTTTAGCCAGGCCCTTGATGAATGTCTTTGTTCTGCACAGTACAGCAAACAGGGAGCTGTTGGAAATATCACCACCTCTAGCCTGGGAGAAGAAAGGCACACACACAAGTTCCTGCTTGCACTTTCCAACAATATAATCTTGCTCAGCTCTGAACCCGCGTCAGGTGGAAGAATTCAGTGAGGATGCTCTTAATGAAGCAGAGATGGTTGCTGCATTTTCCTTGCTGAGGTCCAGGCCGGAAAATTGCTCTCTAAACATTCTGAGTGGAGGTATGTCCTTCTGACAAGAGCTTTTCCCATTTCTCCTCCTTCCTTTTCTAGCAGTTTGTTTTAGTGTGGGTCCCCTCTGCCCATTCTCTTTTACACTGTAAACCAAGGGCAATACAAACTAACGCATTCCATTGGGGTAAGGGGTCTGTGCAGAGTAAAGTTCTTCAGCATGTACCACACCACTCAGCAACTTGAGTCTCTAGAATCATTGAATACTTCTACAATTGCAGCAAAAGCCTGAAGAAATCCATCAGTAATGGATTTGAAGGTAATTAATGATTCTTTTTAAATAGTGTTGGTGAGGGATCCTTCCTGTTATTGAAACATGCTCAGCTTTGTGAGCTTAACGTGGAGTGTTATTTGAAACATTGAGCTTCAATGCTGTAACACTGCCTTCAAAGCAGTATCACAAACCAATTTAAGTCACAATCTGCCTACTACATAATCTTATGGCCGATACCATCTGTATCTGTGGGAACACCCTCGCCAAGAGAGTTCACAGGGCCACATGTGATATTGATGTACATGATGATGTAACAGTGGCATCAGCAGTCATGTGCAAGTCTAAGAGAGAAGAAATAGTCTGTGCCAGAGAGAGATGTGCTTACCTAATGAATGTTCTGCAGTGTAAATAAACAGGCCTTGCAGAACGCTACTGGAATCAGATCTCAGTCACTCCTGTAAGATAAAATCTTCCCAAATACAAAACAGGTCATAAATCACCTGATGAGACAAACAAATACTATTCAGTACAGAACCAAACCAAAATAAACCATGTGCACCATTTTGGAGTCAAATTGGCCCCCATCTTGTTAAAGTGTAACACATCTGAATTTTGTGATCACTATGCCTTTGGCCCTGATCATAAGTTCTGGATTATGGATATTGTTGGTGGAATTATGTATCATGAATTGACCTGCCCTATACTTGATGCCATTTCCAACAATGTCAACACCAAACCTGATCTGTGAGTGCCAATGATTTGTTAAAATAAAGGTTTTGCTCTAGAAAAGAATACTGAGTTAAGAGCTGCCATGTGTTGTGCTGAATGCTTTGAATATCAAATGGGTATTTTGTTGAAAAGATAATTACGTTACTTAAAATCAGCCACATAGAATCAGGATATTCAGGCCTACTTCTCTTTGCTGATGTTTAAGCTTCACATGTGACATGGGGCTCAGTGGTTACCACTGCTGCCCCACAGTGCTGGGGATGCAGGTTTCATTCACGCGATGGGTGACTGTCTGTGTGGAGTTTGCATATTCTTCCTGTGTCTGTGCGGGTTTCTGCCAGGTGCTCCAGTTTCCTCCTACAGTCCAAAGATGTCCAGGTTAGGTGGAATGGCCATGCCCATCGTGTTCAGGGATGTGTGGGTTACAGGATAATGGGGTAGGGGGCTGGTCTGGATGGGTTGTTATTCAGAGGGTCAGTGTGGACTTGTTGGGCTAAAGGACCTGTTTCCACGCTGTGGGGATTCTAATTGTTTCCTTCCACCCTAATTCACTTATCCTCTCAGCATAGCTTTCTGTTATTTTTGTTCAGCATCTTTTTAATTGTATATGTGCTATTTATTTCAACAACTGTTTGTGTAATAGGCTCCACATTCTAAACTCACTGCATTGCCATCCAACGAAGCAGTGTTAACCTGCAGAGACAACCACACAATCCCAATTAAGACAGTCTTAAAACAAGTAGCTTAGCAAATATGCCATGCATGGAGAGATAATATTGACAGGGTAAACAAATTCACAAAGGCAGAAGTCCAAATCACAAGGTTGTAAGTCTTGTTTTTCCCTCGCAGTCCTTTTGATTTTCAAACAGTAAGATACTGTGGCTGGTATGATAAGAGTCATTATTCAATTCAATGGTTGATCAGGTACTTTGGTCATTTCATGTGTGAGTTCTTCCTTTTGAGTTTCTAGGGTTTTCTATTTTCTCTCTACATTGAGTGAAATAGAGACGGGGAGAGGGAGGATGCTGTTTGTAGACTGGTCTTTTTCTGATCTTGGTACTTACAACATTTAACACACTGCAGCTCAACCAATCAGAAACATGTTGACAGGCAGAATTTTCTGAGCTCGAGGTTCTTGGTACAGTTCAGTCTCAACTTTGGCCTCTTTTTGCTTCCAAAAAACAACACTGTATGTCACAGCTCACCAACAAACAACATTTGTTTTTCAAGGTGGAAAACAATCTTATTTTCCATTGAAGCATTTGAATTTCCATTTTACTGTATAGTCGCAAAAAATGAAAAATGTCTGGTTTCTTACGCTGGATATTTGTAAAGAAATTGACAGCTCTGAGCAAGATTTTAATTTATCTGCCTTAGTTAATGAGCTTATGATGTTTTGAGGATGACACTGCAGGATATTTTAATATTCTGTGATTGTTAAATTGGAAAATGTCATGGTTCAGAACTGATCAATTTTCTACTTCTTAAAAATTAAATTGTCAGTAAGCGTACTCTTGCTGATGCTTGGTAAGAACCTCGTTCAGGGTAAAACTTTTTCTATACTATTATCCAATTTTCCTTAACCTTACTTTGAAGCAGACCCACTGGACAAGAGTGATATTTCATTGTTTTTACAACAGCTGAGTGAGCTTTGCAGTTTGTTGAAAAAATATGATTGGGTCAGATGATGACTCATTAATTCAGATATCAGTCGCAAAGGGAACATCACAGAATACACTCCTTCTGTTTGGCAGAGGTTGAGGGGAGGTTTCTCTTTTGTTAGGTAATAGTTCAGAAAGGGTTAATGTAGTAGACTGTACTAAGTTCCAGCAATCTAGTAATGTAATGTAGTCTGGTTGGTGAAACCATAAGTACATATGAAACTCAAAGGGGAAGGATGTGTCATCTATGTCTCTCAATAACAATGTCTACTTAGTTAATGTAATTTGTATCTAATTGCTATCGTCCAATAAATTACTTGTTGTCAAGATAAGAACTTCCTTGTGTTAAGACTCACTGGTGGTGGGGAGCACTGGAATGAAGCGAGTGAGTGCTATACTGAGGAATATTTTATACCTATAAAATTCTAAGCATTTTTTAGGTGCTGGTAATGCTAACAAGTTTACTAGTATTTTCACTGTAGGTGAGAAGAACTTGCTTTGGATGAAAATACAATACATTCCTGGTGGGCTGGCTTACGCCCCAATGTTCATTATTTCTTCCAGCAGATTCCTGGGCCATTAGATCGAATTTCAGTTTACCAAGATTTTTATACATCCTCTCTTAAATGTAACCAACTAGAGATAATTTTTCCTACATTCTCTGTGTCTTGTAAATTTCTTCTTTTTCTCTCTAGTATCTGCCATCATGCCGCTTTTTACACTATTACCACTTCTGTTATTAAAATATTTCCTGTTCTTCACCTGATGACGTTACATGTCATTCTCTTCTCTTTTCTTGTCTACATGATTTGCTCATTTTGCTCATTCTCTTCACAAATGTTGCCAGACCTACTTTCTCCAGCACTTTCTGTTTATAGTACAGATCTTCGGCATCCACAATATTTCACTCTTATTTTACTCATTCCGATTATTCTTTTGAGAGTTTCCTCTGTAATATCTTGCACAGGTTTTTTTTGAAATATCAACATTTCTATCCTAGTGGTTAATATTCATGGATTTACCCTGTGTTGAGAGCATTTTCTGCTTCTGTTGCATTCTTTTGGAATGAACTGTTAAAACACTTGTAAGTCTTCCGGATAAACTGTGAAAAGGTATTATGAAGCACTGCTAAACTTACAGATAGGAGTGTCTTATTCACTGGAACATTGGCTTTCAATGTTATCGGGATTTAACCGCATTGCCATCAGTGCTCTAAGTTGGACATTTACTTATCAAAAGCACTTTTGTAGGATAGCAGACTTGCCAAGCTCTGATTTTTTTCTTTATTTGTTCATGGGATGAGGGTATTGCTGGATAGGCAGCATTTATTGCCCATCTGTACTTGCTAGAGGGCAGTTGAGAGTTAACCACATTGCTGTGGATCTGGAGCCACATGTAGACCAGACCAGATAAGGATGGCGGTTTCCTTCCCTAAAGGGCATTAGTGAACCAGATGGGATTTTTCAACAATCGACAATGGATTCATGGTCATCATTTGACTCTTAATTCCGGATATTTATTGGATTCAAATTCCACCATCTGCTACGGCGGGATTCTAACCCAAGTCCCCAGAACGTTATCTGGGCTTCTGGGTTAACAGTCTGGTGATAATACCATGAGGCTATCTCCTCCCCAAAAATGATAGTGAATTACCAAGTCTTTGATAAACTTGTTTCCCATAATGCATAAACTACATATATTATTTTATGATTAGTACAAACCCAAAGAGATGTTTTTGCTTCGCAAGTCTTAGAGACTAAACAGCTGCATTGGGCCATACACTGACCATCCAACTTTAACTGAGATATGAGCCAATTTATAAAATTAAAACATGAACAATTTACATTTAAATTATTTTTTTCCCATAATGAACTAAGCTATGTATTTCACAGAATGATGACTGCTGGACCAGTAGCAACAACATATTTGCCAGTTTGGTCATTCAGATATGTGTTTGGACTCCACTATTAGTTTAACTGCGCGCTCTTTTTCTGGTGGTCCCTTTTAAATGTATCATAGCATTTTGTAGATGCCCATTGCTCTGAGTTGTACTCCTGTGCCCTCTAACATGGTGCATACAATTACCAGATGGAAAATATTAGTTCTGCTGAATAAAACATGGCACAGTCTTGCTGCTAACCAACACAGGTTGGATGAATCTGTCATTTAAGCAGCATGAATTTCTGTGGCCAATTCTATAATCCATGAGCAATGTGATACTAAACAAGGAATCTAGTGTTATCCAATCAGCCCTGGTCAGAAAATCCCCGTTTAGTGGAAGTGCTGCCAAACCTCCTCACTTTTGTGAAAGCAAACTGAAGCAGGAGCCAAAATGACACTTCATCCTTAGTTCATATATCTGTAGGCATCTGACCAATTTTAACACACACCACCTTTTTCTGTCAATGCTCGCATTGACCACCTCTGAGCTCTCTGTGCTTTTAATCTTTCTTTCACCTAATTATAGGGAGAAATTGGGGGGTGACATTTAAAGAAAGAATGGTTAAGGGTCTGTTTCCATGCTGCACATCTCTATGATTCTATGACTCTATGAGTTGAGAAACACAATTAACATGCATGATGATCTGCCCTGAATGTCAAAAGCTGGTCTCTCATCAAGTCTTATGCTATCGTAAACAAGGTTTTTTTCTCCTCAGTACAGTTGTTGCTCTGGTATCACGAGCTGACAGGTTCAAATTAACTCTACTTTAACTATGTACAGTATTTTTTGAAATGTAGTGCACTGGAATAGGCATTAACAGATCATTAACAAATGGCAATCTAGGATCTGTTCTTATCACAATTTGCACTGATCCAAAGTGATTTCATCTTCACACCAGTAACTCTGTAATCCTGTACAAACTTTAAGTTCAATATTCAGTGATTATTCATCCAATGCTCTAAAAACCTTTCATGCTTAATTTTATTTTTTTTTCAGTTTCAGTGGAGTGTTGTTTGCCTACTATATGAATAGTCATATTCATATGACTGTTCTTCATATGTATATGAAGAATAGTCATATTGGATGCAAAACAGTGACTGTTTCTCTCTTCACAAATGTTGCCAGACTTACATTCTCCAGCACTTTCTGTTTATATTACAGATCATCAGCATCCACAGTATTTCACTCTTACTTTATGCCCATAGAGAGGTGGAATGGATTCATTGGTAACTGTCTTGCCACTGAGCTGGAAGGCTCTGTGTTTTAAGTCCCACTGCTGTGAAAGAACCCAGCTATTTGCAAGTGAGTATGTATTGGTGCTGGTCAACAAGCCAGATAAGAAATTTAGTGGTAAGTGGGGTATCTTGCTGAAAAACTACCTGGCAATCCAAAATATAGTTGATGTGATAATGATGAGCAAGTATAACATGGGAAAAGCCAACAGAGAAATGAAGAAATAGTACCTGGTGAATTCAGCTTGACATTTGCTCTGAAGAACCTCCATGTTCAACATGGTCAAAACATCTCATGGCACATTCCATTGGCATCATCCAGCCAGACACCACATCCATGGACATTGGCACCTGGTATGTACCAATCTCTAAAAACACTCATGGCACATCTCCAATCCACTTACAGGCCACTCCTATGCATTCAGAACTGTACTTGGGGCTGCACCAGCAATGATCATTGCAATGCTGCTCCAATGATCCTCTGGTTCAGCTCATGGACTGGAACAGGCTGCATCTCTGAGCTTTTCATTCATTGTCATAGTACTCATTCAGTCTTATCACTATCTGGATGCTGCAAGTACCATGTTTCTGTTTTTTTTATTTTTGTGTCTTTAAAAACTGTTGACAGTAAAGGAAAGAAACTTTTTTTTCATAAGAAAACAGGGATTTATCTGGATTGCTGCATAATTTCACAGCAAGGAATTTGATATCTGTTGTAAACTCTCCCTTTGTGGTTGTATGTCCCTTCCATATGCAGATGATCAAAGCTGGGGAGTTGTTTACAAGTGAAGATGGTTGGTTCAAAACTAATTGAACAGGTTGGAACGGGAATCAAGTAACAGAGGTGCAGGCATAGAATGGCAGAGAGAGACACTGAGAGACTGTGTATGCAGTTGTTCCCCATAGCAGAAGCTGCCTGTTCTTTGCAGTAAAACAGAACTCAGTTTATACTTGAAGAAAATTAGGTACCTTTCTTGAAGCAGTTTCTGGAATCAAATTGACAAATTCTAGTGAATCAGCCACCCTATTACTTACAAACCATTGGAAGCTCCTGGAGAACGAAAACTAAACACTAAGGGCTTGGCCAGTGAAGATGGATCATTTAGATGTTGGGATTGGGAAGCAATGATGCACTGAACTGTATTTGTTATGTCCCGCTTTCTATTTATCTGTTTAGGTTTCCTTGGGTTGGTGATGTCATTTCCTGCATTGGTGATGTCATTTCCTGTTCTTTTTCTCAGAGGGTGGTAGATGGGCTCCAAATCAATGTGTTGATGGAGTTCCAGTTGGAATGCCATGCTTCTAGGAATTCTCATGCGTGTCTCTGTTTGGCTTGTCCTAGGATGGATAGAAAAAAACAGTTATTGTTTCGGGTCCGGTGACCCGTCCACAGAACAGAGGAAAGGTCACCAGACCCAAAACGTTAACTCTGTTTTTAACCTTCACAGATGCTGCCAGGCCTGCTGAGCTTTTCCAGCAACTTTGTTTTTTTCTTCTGAAACTAAATATTGATGCAACTCACAATTAGCCAAAACATTTCAGACTCAGTCCAGTATTGTCTGTTATTGTACATGTACAGAAGTGTTTCAAAGTGTTGGCCAAAAGAAATACATGGTGAGAGGAATAGCTGTAATCTTTATTATGTGGATGCATTTTAAAGAGGAACCTTGAACAGGAGAAAGAAATAGATGGGTTTTAGAAGGAAATTTTAGAAGATGGACCGTCAATAGAAGAAGACTCAGACATCTCTCCGAAAGACAATAATGGCTCACATGTTCAAATCAGAAAAACAAAAATGAGAGAATTCTGCGATAATAAAATGTGAGGCTGGATGAACACAGCAGGCCAAGCAGCATCTCAGGAGCACAAAAGCTGACGTTTCGGGCCTAGACCCTTCATCAGAGAGGGGGATGGGGGGAGGGAACTGGAATAAATAGGGAGAGAGGGGGAGGCGGACCGAAGATGGAGAGCAAAGAAGATAGGTGGAGAGGGTGTAGGTGGGGAGGTAGGGAGGGGATAGGTCAGTCCAGGGAAGACGGACAGGTCAAGGAGGTGGGATGAGGTTAGTAGGTAGCTGGGGGTGCGGCTGGGGGTGGGAGGAAGGGATGGGTGAGAGGAAGAACCGGTTAGGGAGGCAGAGACAGGTTGGACTGGTTTTGGGATGCAGTGGGTGGGGGGGAAGAGCTGGGCTGGTTGTGTGGTGCAGTGGGGGGAGGGGATGAACTGGGCTGGTTTAGGGATGCAGTGGGGGAAGGGGAGATTTTGAAACTGGTGAAGTCCACATTGATACCATATGGCTGCAGGGTTCCCAGGCGGAATATGAGTTGCTGTTCCTGCAACCTTCGGGTGGCATCATTGTGGCAGTGCAGGAGGCCCATGATGGACATGTCATCAAGAGAATGGGAGGGGGAGTGGAAATGGTTTGCGACTGGGAGGTGCAGTTGTTTGTTGCGAACTGAGCGGAGGTGTTCTGCAAAGCGGTCCCCAAGCCTCCGCTTGGTTTCCCCAATGTAGAGAAAGCCGCACCGGGTACAGTGGATGCAGTATACCACATTGGCAGATGTGCAGGTGAACCTCTGCTTAATGTGGAATGTCATCTTGGGGCCTGGGATGGGGGTGAGGGAGGAGGTGTGGGGACAAGTGTAGCATTTCCTGCGGTTGCAGGACTGCACCTCCCAGTCGCAAACCATTTCCACTCCCCCTCCCATTCTCTTGATGACATGTCCATCATGGGCCTCCTGCACTGCCACAATGATGCCACCCGAAGGTTGCAGGAACAGCAACTCATATTCCGCCTGGGAACCCTGCAGCCATATGGTATCAATGTGGACTTCACCAGTTTCAAAATCTCCCCTTCCCCCACTGCATCCCTAAACCAGCCCAGTTCATCCCCTCCCCCCACTGCACCACACAACCAGCCCAGCTCTTCCCCCCCACCCACTGCATCCCAAAACCAGTCCAACCTGTCTCTGCCTCCCTAACCGGTTCTTCCTCTCACCCATCCCTTCCTCCCACCCCCAGCCGCACCCCCAGCTACCTACTAACCTCATCCCACCTCCTTGACCTGTCTGTCTTCCCTGGACTGACCTATCCCCTCCCTACCTCCCCACCTACACCCTCTCCACCTATCTTCTTTGCTCTCCATCTTCGGTCCGCCTCCCCCTCTCTCCCTATTTATTCCAGTTCCCTCCCCCCATCCCCCTCTCTGATGAAGGGTCTAGGCCCGAAACGTCAGCTTTTGTGCTCCTGAGATGCTGCTTGGCCTGCTGTGTTCATCCAGCCTCACATTTTATTATCTTGGAATCTCCAGCATCTGCAGTTCCCATTATCTCTGAGAGAATTCTGCAATGTTTTTCTTAGCTCTGAGTGGAGTTCAGGCGTAACTAATAAAAACCTTCCTTGTACTAGTGGCTGTTTGTTGCTCCCTTTCTCAGGAGACAGCAGTTATCACCAATAAGTGGTTTTCATTTTTGATCTTTTGAATAAAAATGGTTTTGTTGTTTCGGTATTTTTTGCAGACCATGCTCTTTCTTTTATTCTTAGTGATAGAGAACCACCTGTCCTTTTGCAATGCGGCTTATTTGGAGACAGATTGAGGGGAACAATTCCTTTTAACAGCTGCTGGAGTCATTTATACAGCCATTTCTAGAGGCACAGAACCATTATCTCGATACAACAGACTCTTTCCCCATCTTTCCACAACAAACACTTACGCCTTCCACATGCATTCTCTGTAAACTAGTTTCTTGCATCATAGGATAAGAAGAGAAACCTTGCAGTCAATCCATCACTCCCCTCCTATTTGTACCTGGCCACTCCATGTAGCCTCCATGCAGCATTATTCCTCCACATGCCTCTGAGCATAATGGTGCCTTATTTTTATTATCTTTACCTAAGATAGACAGAAGTGTGCAGATTGTTTTTTGAGATGTTGCTGCCACCCCAGGCACTTATTCACCAAGGCTGAATGTTTAAAGAAATGTTTAGCATCCACTGTGCAGTGTATACAGAAACTGCCATAAATACAGTGATTTGTGGTCACATTTGATGACACCACATCTCCTGACCAGAATGGAGATATTTGGACAATGCTGTCGTTAGTTATGCCAAGAGACACCACAGTTGTGCGTGAGATTGATTTTAGCTTTTTAACTAGTCTCCCCTCAGTTATTTACATATATAAGCAATCAATATTTAATTATCCTCCAAACATTTTAAGTTATTTGTTAAATAATCCTCCTCAACTCAGCAGTCTGTTAGCTTCAACCTGCTTGAATCCTTTTCTAACATTTGTAGTGCCATTATTTTCTTTATTCATTTGTTTTGAACTAAATAGTGATAAATATGAGAGGCTTAGGAATAAAGTGCAATACAGGCCCCGGCCATTGATAACCCACAGTACTTCACAAGTATTCATCACTAGATCTGTACTGCTCAATATGGCAGTGCCATGCTACATGTTGGTTAGCTTCACACATGCAGCCAAATTTAATTGTGCTGTTATGTGGCTACAATGGCTTCAAAATTGATAACAGAATAGTATCGACTAAAACCATCCTGCACTTCACGAAGGAGAGGTGCATTATGATTGAAGTTGGTGCTGGAAGTTGTACGGAGATGAAATGGCATTTAAAAACAAATGAATAACACAACAAGGGAGAAAATGGACTCCGGTTTTATCTGATTATGCACTGGAGAGTTTCTTCAAAGAAATTCAGAACAGAACATATGTGCTATATCTGCACAATAGTATTGTTTGATTTATAGTTTTGGCTTGGAATTTTTGTTTTGTGTTGGCTTTTGTTTCTGTATTAGAGGAATGCAGAGGCTGTGCCAGTCAGCAAGAGAAAGACATTATGGCATGTAAATGGAGATTTAGGTTTGCTTGGCTGAATTATTCACAGGGAGCCTTCCAGAAAGGAAGTGTCCAGGTTGTCATTTCCTTTTCTACTCCTGCATTTCCTCAGCTGCTCGCAACATGGACACAGCAAAAGGCTGAGGTGATATTTAGCAGCACACAGCAAACTCTGATGAACCTTAATATTCACGCTGTCAAGCACTGCATTGCTCCTCCAGAGATAAGCAAGCTGTAGGGACATTGTTTCAACATAGAAATGGTTCACTTTTGAATGCCAGCATGGATTTCATTGTACACAGGCTAAGCATATGAGCATAGTTTACACGATGGAAATATCAACAATGTCATCAATGGATTAGCACCAGTTGACCAACAGCCACCCTTTTGTTGGTTATAGTGCCTAAAATGTGGATGGCACAGTAGACTGCTGCAGAACAAAGGCTTCATGATTACTGTCAGGGTGTGGGCACCGAGCTGTGTGATTCACTGTGTATTTTGCAGAACCAGCTGGGAATTAGGGGAGTGTATCCTCCTGCTTTCGTGTGTTTGATGTGACATGCAGGAGGTATAAAGAGATGTGTATGTGGTGAATGGCACCCAGCACCATCAGAAAGCTGTTGCCCAGGAGATCACACCTGCCTCTTTGACATTGGTGAACAGAATGACAGCTTTAGTGAACACCCTTATGCAAGAATGAACGACAGACTAGGAGATGTTCTTACCTGGAAGAGCTCAATGAGATAAAACTTAAAGGTTTGCCCCCTTTCACAACTAGTGGTAATGTGGTGTTCTTCCTCAAGCTGTAACTGCTGCAGGTGGCAGATTTCAATGAGGGCAACCTTATTGACACACAAACATCTGACAGGTTATGCTGTGCTCAAGTTCACATGGGAGAATTGCTCCCTCAACATCCTGAACAGATATAGCTTCCTGCTGAGAAAACTTTCTCCCCTTCCTGTCTGTTCCCATTCTAGCAGTCTTGTTTTGCTTGGTGCCACTTCTGCTCATCTTCCAAATCATGTTGCACAGTGAGAGAAATGTCATAGTGCTCCCTCCACATCTTGGAGAAATTGGGTTATACAGAAGTCTTGAACTCAGGGCCAATTCCTCCACCACCTGCCACTCCATTCCTAGTGGATGTCAACTCATAAAATGTGCCAAACTCTTCTACAATCTGGGCAACAGCCAATAGAAACCAATCAACTATACTCCAAGTAGCAGATGACCACCTTAAATATTGGTTGTTCTTGATGTTGAAAGCAGCTTTAATCATATTTCAAATCATTAACATAGCTCAAAACAGTATTGGTACTGAGATAATAAAATGTGAGGCTGGATGAACACAGCAGGCCAGGCAGCATCTCAGGAGCACAGGAGATGCTGCCTGGCCTGCTGTGTTCATCCAGCCTCACATTTTATTATCTTGGATTCTCCAGCATCTGCAGTTCCCATTATCTCTGATAGTATTGGTACTGATACTGATTTTTGAGGAATCACACTGTATATCTTCCTCCAGTCTGGAAAAGAACTGTTCATGACTACACTCTTGTTTCCTGTTACTTTTTAGCCAGCTTCATTTCCCTACTGTGATTGTCCCTTTTTATTCCATGGAATTAACTTTCCTGATGAACCTGTTACGTGACATTTTGTCAAGCACTTTTTTGGAAGTCCATGCATACCATATCAGCAGCATTACCCTCCAATGTTCCCTCTGGGCTGCACTCCAAAGCTGGATGTATAGCCATTGGCAGTGGCACACAGATTCTGGTTTCAGAAGTCACTGCTGTGCATGAACCCCAGAGGCCCACACAGCTGGAAAGAAAATTAGAGGGAATTCTGTTTCCCCTGCTTATCTCATCATGACACTCGATCATGTTAGTTAAGTATGATTTATCATGAACAAATCCATGCAGGTTTTTCTTAATAATTCACCATTTGTCCAAATGAGTTTTAATTTTGTCCCAAATTATTACTTCTAAAAGTTTTCCCATCACTAAAGTTAAGCTGACTAGTTTGGAAATGGGAGGGCTTACCCTGATATCTTTTCCGAACAAGGTATAATATTTGCATCACCACCATATCTGTAAAGGAGATTGAAAAATAATGGCCAATACTTCCACAATTCTCAACCTTACTTACCAGAGAAGAGTCATAACAGACTCAAATCATTAACTCTGTTACTCCAATGCTGCCAGATCTGTTGACATTCTCCAGTATTGTGTCTTTTTTTCAGATTACCTGCATGTGCAGTATCTTGCCTTTACTTGAACATGGTAAGCAGTTTCATAAGAATAAGATCAAGGGTACAGAAAATGGATCTCATGGACTGGATTAACTTAATGAGGGCATGAGGGGACCATTTAGAATCTAGAGAAAGACTTAAATTCAAGGCTAGTGGAGTGGAAACCTTTGAAGAAGCTTTACCTGTAAGGTTATTAGACGGTAGTGAGGTGGCAGAAACAGCTATTTAGATGCTCTTGGACGGGAGTTAAAATATATTCTATTCTTCAAGGGCTCACCTTGAAATTCCTTGAAGCCCATCTTTTGATATTCAGGTGTCTCTTCTTCATCTTCATTGGATACTTTTCCATTCTCACTGACCCCTTTACAAAGAATTCTCACTTGAAGTCGTGGTTGCACTAACGAAAATTACAACTTTAAGCAAAGCATTTATCCCCATTGCAATAGCTACAAAAACTGGAGGAGCTACAGGAACTTTCCACTTAAAGTCATGGTTTCACTCCTGAAAGCTGCAATTTTAAGTGAAGTGACTTTAAGTGAACCACGGCTTCCCATAGTTGTATGCCACGGCAACTTTTCTCAGCTTGATTGCCTAAATGATTCAGTTTTTCCTGGGAGATTTGGACTTTTGAGGCATACTTACTTTTTCAGTTTTTGTTCATACTTACTCAATGTCCCTATGTATTTTGAGCGCGGCTCTTGATCTTAACGATGAACATTCCCAAATGCTATTTACAATGTTTGTTGGAGACAATGTAGAAGGAACAGAGAGAGGGATTTAAGAACATGTTTTTCAGGAGAGAAAGGAAGCCAAGGATCAGCTTCTCATTCGAGATGATCCTGAAAAAGTGAGCAGTTTTAGTAGATGACAGTAAGATCCAACAACATTTTGAGTTGTCCAGCTAGACCCGGGGGGGGGGGCGTAGATAGCTGAAACAACCCTTCTCCCCTTGGACACAGGTGAGCAGAAATGAGAGGTGTAATTGTCAGCGTGTGGGAAAATAATTGTTTTATTGAGGGCTAAGGCTTCATGTGTGGAAATGAGGAAGCACCAGAGTAAATTAATAGCTTCAGAATTGTGATAGTGAATGGAAAGACAAATGTTAGGCAGCTGGGATTTTGAAAGAGCACCTGCTCTGAATTAGGGTATAGTTTTTTTTCCAGGGGTGGGTATAGAATGCGGAAGGTTGGAGTACAGAGGTAGGATGTAGGTAGAATGTGAGAATCATACAGTA
Organism: Stegostoma tigrinum; assembly: GCF_030684315.1. Lineage (NCBI taxonomy): Eukaryota > Metazoa > Chordata > Chondrichthyes > Orectolobiformes > Stegostomatidae > Stegostoma > Stegostoma tigrinum. The sequence continues at coordinate 22,766,546 of NC_081370.1, forward strand.
TACAAGGGGCCCTTCAGCCCACTGTGTCTGCACTGACAAAAACCCTACTCTAAATCTATGTAATTCCCTCTTTCCAGCACTTGATCCATAACCTTATGACACTCCAAATGATCATTCAAGTAATTTTTGAAGATTGTGAGGTTTTGTGCCTCAACTACCTTCCCAGATAGTGCATTCCAGATTTCAACTACCTTCTGGGTAGAAAGAAAATCCTCAAATCCCCTCTAAACCGCTTGCCTTTCGTGATAAAATCATGCTACCTTGTTACTGAGCCTTCAACTGAGCTGAACTACTACTTTTTATCCAACCTTCATCATGCCCCTTAATCTGATATACCTCAATCAAGTCCCCTCTGATCTTTCTCTGCTCCAAAGAAAACCGTGCAAGCTTATCCAGTCTCACTCCATAGCTAACAAGTTGTAGAGCTGGATTATCACATCAGGCCAAGCAGCATCAGAGGAGCAGCAAGGCTGTCTAGGCCTGAAACATCAGCTTTCCTGCTCCTCCGATGCTGCTTGGTCTGCTGTGTTCATCCAGCTCTACACCTTGTTATCTCAGATTCTCCAGCATCTGCAGTTCCTGCTATCTCTCTCAATAGCTAAATTGCTTCAAACCAAGCAACATCAAGCAAATCTCCTCTGCACCTTATTGAGTGCCACAGCGTCCTCTTAAAGTGAGGTTAACAAAGCTGCCCACAATACTCCAGCTGTGGCCTAACATTTTGTACAGCTCCGCCACAACCTCCTTGCTTTTATAATCTGTGCCACGACTGATAGAGACATGTGTTCTGTAGTAGAATGATCTCCGATAAAAAGGATTCAGGACCTAATGAGCTTACTTCTTGAAGTCTAGAAAAAATCATTTGTTTTCATAATCAGCATTGTGTCATAAAGCACTTCAGAGTCATGAAAATTCTCTTGAAATGTTGTCAGTAACTGAACCTAGTTTCATGCTTTTAGAAACTTTCAAGAAACAGTCCCTTAAGCACTTCTCCAAAGTACATTTGAGAGCACAAATTATTTCTTGGGCTGTTCTAATTTTAATTTAATTGATAATTTGCTCCACAATGATTGAGAACAAATTATCTATTTAGGAAAGCCAAAAATTTTATTAATCCTCCAAGATGCTCAGCTCATTAAAAGGGTGATTTTGGAGGAAGAGTGTGGGAGTTGCAAATTAGCCCCAAATGATAACGTAAGAGTAACAGAGATGAACACAAGGCATTGCGTGAGGATTTTTTTTTCTGGAACCAGGAAGGGCACTTATATATATAAATAATACATTATTGGATTTGCATTTCAAAACAGAGCCTGATGGATATAGCTTAATTCAGTGAAGGTTTTTATTTTTAACGAAGGCCATGAAGTCAATTTGGAACTGGGACCTAAATATATCATTCGAAGAAAACATGTTACTCCAAAAGAATGCCTTGGAGAGCCCATATAGCATTAATACATAAAATGTTTATGCTATTGCATTTATGACAGACAATGTAAGCATATTAAAGGCAATTAGGTTAGTTTTGAGATCAGAACAGAAATTTCAAAGGGTTTGTACAGAAGAAACTGGAGTTCAGTTTAGGAAGTTGAACAGTTTTCTTCTAGCAGGAGAAAGCAAGTCAGTTCAGGGAACCAATGATTTAGTCTGTGGAACATCCTAGTCAAGGGAATTTGTATAGAAAGCTTCAAGTTGTTAGAACTGCAGAAATTTACGACCCAAGAATGTGAGAGGTTCAAGCCTGCAGACTTGGAAAAGAATTACAAAACCGTACCCATAGTTCAAGATGTAGAAACTGAGAGAAGTCAGTTAAGTAAAGACTTTAAAATGCTGTTGCTGAGATAGAAATTATGCTTCTCTCTGATTGAGTCTTGGTTACAAATGGCATGGGGAAAAGATAGAAGCTTTATTTCGGTGATAATGGGAACTGCAGATGCTGGAGAATTCCAAGATAATAAAATGTGAGGCTGGATGAACACAGCAGGCCAAGCAGCATCTCAGGAGCACAAAAGCTGATGTTTCGGATCTAGACCCTTCATCAGAGAGGGGGATGGGGAGAGGGAACTGGAATAAATAGGGAGAGAGGGGGAGGCGGACCGAAGATGGAGAGTAAAGAAGATAGGTGGAGAGAGTATAGGTGGGGAGGTAGGGAGGGAATAGGTCAGTCCAGGGAAGACGGACAGGTCAAGGAGGTGGGATGAGGTTAGTAGGTAGATGGGGGTGCGGCTTGGGGTGGGAGGAAGGGATGGGTGAGAGGAAGAACCGGGTGGGGAGGCAGAGACAGGTTGGACTGGTTTTGGGATGCAGTGGGTGGGGGGGAAGAGCTGGGCTGGTTGTGTGGTGCAGTGGGCGGAGGGGACGAACTGGGCTGGTTTAGGGATGCAGTAGGGGAAGGGGAGATTTTGAAACTGGTGAAGTCCACATTGATACCATATGGCTGCAGGGTTTCCAGGCGGAATATGAGTTGCTGTTCCTGCAACCTTCGGGTGGCATCATTGTGGCAGTGCAGGAGGCCCATGATGGACATGTCATCTAGAGAATGGGAGGGGGAGTGGAAATGGTTTGCGACTGGGAGGTGCAGTTGTTTGTTGCGAACTGAGCGGAGGTGTTCTGCAAAGCGGTCTCCAAGCCTCCGCTTGGTTTCCCCAATGTAGAGGAAGCCACACCGGGTACAGTGGATGCAGTATACCACATTGGCAGATGTGCAGGTGAACCTCTGCTTAATGTGGAATGTCATCTTGGGGCCTGGGATAGGGGTGAGGGAGGAGGTGTGGGGGCAAGTGTAGCATTTCCTGTGGTTGCAGGGGAAGGTGCCGGGTGTGGTGGGGTTGGAGGGCAGTGTGGAGCGAACAAGGGAGTCACGGAGAGAGTGGTCTCTCCGGAATGCAGACAGGGGTGGTCTGTCTGCTTTCCGGAGAGACCACTCTCTCCGTGACTCCCTTGTTCGCTCCACACTGCCCTCCAACCCCACCACACCCGGCACCTTCCCCTGCAACCGCAGGAAATGCTACACTTGCCCCCACACCTCCTCCCTCACCCCTATCCCAGGCCCCAAGATGACATTCCACATTAAGCAGAGGTTCACCTGCACATCTGCCAATGTGGTATACTGCATCCACTGTACCCGGTGTGGCTTCCTCTACATTGGGGAAACCAAGCGGAGGCTTGGAGACCGCTTTGCAGAACACCTCCGCTCAGTTCGCAACAAACAACTGCACCTCCCAGTCGCAAACCATTTCCACTCCCCCTCCCATTCTCTAGATGACATGTCCATCATGGGCCTCCTGCACTGCCACAATGATGCCACCCGAAGGTTGCAGGAACAGCAACTCATATTCCGCCTGGGAACCCTGCAGCCATATGGTATCAATGTGGACTTCACCAGCTTCAAAATCTCCCCTTCCCCTACTGCATCCCTAAACCAGCCCAGTTCGTCCCCTCCCCCCACTGCACCACACAACCAGCCCAGCTCTTCCCCCCCACCTACTGCATCCCAAAACCAGTCCAACCTGTCTCTGCCTCCCCAACCGGTTCTTCCTCTCACCCATCCCTTCCTCCCACCCCAAGCCGCACCCCCATCTACCTACTAACCTCATCCCACCTCCTTGACCTGTCCATCTTCCCTGGACTAACCTATCCCCTCCCTACCTCCCCACCTATACTCTCTCCACCTATCTTCTTTACTCTCCATCTTCGGTCCGCCTCCCCCTCTCTCCCTATTTATTCCAGTTCCCTCTCCCCATCCCCCTCTCTGATGAAGGGTCTAGGCCCGAAACGTCAGCTTTTGTGCTCCTGAGATGCTGCTTGGCCTGCTGTGTTCATCCACCCTCACATTTTATTAGCTTTATTTCGGTGTTCATATTAAAATCCTTCTAACCGTCTTCTGTACATGACTTTGTTTGTTTCTTCTTTTGTGTAATAACTTCTGTGGTATCATTAAGAACTCCTACAGCCTCTTGTTTCAGTGACAAATAACCAATTAACCAATTGCAAAAACTAAGCTAACAAAATGATCAGAAATGTTTCACTCAGGGATCTGACTTGACAAGTATTACTATCAGGTGGGATCATAGTACCTGTATTTTTCAGCTGTCTATTTGACAGCAGGTCTAACCCCATAGTGCCATGACCTCCACCATGGATAGGATAAAAAAGTTCTGAATCCGCCTCAGCCAAATCAGGGATCAAACGCCAACCTCTGTTGACCAATCTGATCCACACTGGCAGTCAAAACAACTGAATGAAGGCACTTAAATATCATGCATATTGTAGCCTATGGATTATAGAAAGTAGAGGGCCTAAGTTCCTTGCATCACATGTCTAATCAGGAATCTCTCGCACTGTCCCTTATGAACTTCCATTGGTGCATAATAGAAGGATTTCAAATTGACACTCAAAATGTTTGGTCATACCTTTTGTGGGCATCAAGGAACTTAAACCTAGAGTTTTTGGGAAAAAGCAAGGTTGCAACTGACTGAGCCACAAAACCTCCACTATGATTCCAATACGTTTCTTTTTACTGCTTACAATCAATAGGATTTCATTTCAACCGCCTTCCTGTAAATACTTAACATTGGTTAAATCTTATTGTTGAACAAGTTGTAAAGATCAATTTAGGAACTTCTTGCTTGAGTTGCTAATCTGCACATTAAGCACACAATCTATCTCCATAAATTAATTTGCATTGATTATTTAAATAACTGAGCAGTTAATACTTTGCTGTGTTTTACCACATTTTATCATCACTGCCAATGTCAATTTCCACATGAAATTTCATTGTGTAATTGCAGAGACTGATTGTTTTATTCATGGTAGAAAGCAAAATTACCATGTGACAATAATATTTATAATGTTTAACTAAAGACTTCTTTTAAAAAATAAAACTAATAATTAACTAATTGAAGCATTATTTGGAAAGATTTTAATCAATGGGTTCATTCCAGCTGATAATTGATGAACAGTCATGCAGAAGCAACAACAGGTTAGCAGCTCCTCTGGGATAGGTTTGTTTGGCTTTCTTGAGTTTAAGGTCACACAAACACCATACTCAGGGCTCCTTTTTTGACCATTCAGCTTATCCTCTGCCTGTTTTCTTTTGTTGCTTCAATCATGAGATAAGGTAATTGGGCTCCCAGAAGAACTTGCACCAAATTCCTGATGCCTGATTGTAGACATCAACAACTTGATGTGTTGCTGTTTCTTCTATCTTAAATACTTTACACTTAATTCTGTCCTTTGAAGTAAGCTGCACAGGAGTTTCACAACTAGAGTAATGCTCCCAGCAAAAGTTGAAGAGGCCATCATCAGTTCTACTTAATCACTTCAGCTCCTCATTAAATTAAAAGTGTAATCAATCCCAAGCTCAACAGTGGGCCCAACACAATCACTCTGAACTATAATTACACAAAGTAGCCCAAGTCTAAACCAGAAAAAGATTCTATGAGATGGACTGAAAATTCAAATTAAAGCAATGGAGAAACTGAACAAGCCTGGGAGGGCCTACGTAGAAAGAAACAAAATTAATGTTTTGTGTACAATTGCACACTTAAGCACTGAAGGGAGCTGGAAAATGATGATTTTCTGCGGTTGACAAAGGAGGAGGAGCATGAGAAACAACTGGTGAAGGTGGCAATGCACATCCCCCACATGCTTAGAATGTACTTCGCCACTTCTGTGTTTGCTTTGGAGTGCATCAACTTATTTCATTGCATTACTGCTGCCAACCAACTTTGCTTACGTGGACACACACCCATCTCATGAATCAGAGGTGTGTGCATCTAACGACTCTTCGATTGCTTTCTATACGCTCACTCATTTCATACCTTCTTGGATGCTTATGCAGTTTCTGCCTTGTCTTTTTGCACTTTTCTGCCTCATTGAGAATGTAAAAGCTCTCAGTATTCTTGCTTTGCCTTACCTTTTAGTGCAGACATAAAGCCAGGCAGCTTGATGTGGTTGTCAGCAGGGATCAGACGTGGGGAAGGACACGTTGCTGTACAGTGCCATGCTTCATCAATATTACACCTATAGCGTGTGCTGGCAGCTTTTGCAAATAACTCACCTTACATAATTTAGCCAAATGGCCATATCTCAAAATCTGTGGGAGGTACCAAGTCAAAGAGGTGGTTGTCAGTAGGAGATCCAGTCAGTTAAGCATCCAACCTCAATCTAGGGTCATGCACATGTCAGTTGGACGATGTTGGATGATTAAGCCTTAACTGAATAAATTAGAATTGGGTTTATTGTTATGTATACTCAGTTACAGAAGGATTGGACTAGAGTGAAAAGTGTTCAAAGCCGCCATTACCAGTACCATTTTAGATAAAGGGTACAAAATCTTAGGGGCAAAATAGAAAAATAAAGAAATAAGTTAAAAGTTCAACATTACAGTCCTCCTATAGCCATGGGTCTGCAGTCATTCTACTCTGGGCTTTCCTGACAGAGGCACACTGCCCTTGTGCTGGCTGAGTCCCTTACAACCGCCTGTCATCTGGCCTTGCCATTCACTCCTCCGCCGACCATCAAAATCCACATGGACATGAGGATAATGTACAAACACCACACAACCAGCCACCAAGGCTGGAATTGAACCGAGTACTCTGGTGCTGCGATGTAGCAGTGCTAAGCACTGAGCCACCATGCCACCAAAAATATTTCAGTTACTACTCCAATCTTTAGTTTTGTTTATTTATAAGATGTGCCTGAAAATTTTTTTTTTCAATTTTAGTTTATGTTTCTTGATCCTTTAACTTCATATTTCCTCTTTACCTCCCTAATTGTTTTATTAACCTTCCTCCTAATCTCTTCATAGTTTCTCTTATGATGAACTCATCCTTAATTGTATACATAGTGTATGTCCTTTTCTTAATCCCCAATTTTTCCCTTAAGTCTTTATTTTATGGGAATGATATAACAACTCCTTACTGTCTCAGCTTTGAAATCAATTTATGAGTGATATAAACCAAACTTTTTGTTAACTATATGAAATACTCTAGATATTTTTTCAGGTAACTTACCAATGAATCTCAGTTTTCCGTGGCCCGCAGATATTGTTTTCACGTGCATACGTATTGAGGTAAAGTTATATTGTACCCAAACACAGAAAGAATCCTATTCAGATTATTTCTACATCAGCTCATACCTCTGTTCCATACCATTATGTGATCCTCTGTCTTCAGTGAGCACAAAACTGTGAAATTTACTTTAACTCCAAATTTATGCATTAAGCAAGTGATATTAGTGGGATATATGAAGTAAATTTACATTAGTTATTGAGCTTAACTTTGGAACATCCTGTCATCATTGGAGGTGCTTGCAATAATTGCAAATCCTTTCTTAATTAAAAACATAGATCAAAAATAATTTAACTGCTATGTTAGGCTGTAAAGTAATATTCCAATGTAGATTTATTTGTAGTTTGTATCCCCTATGTGAATTATCTGCATTAACTAATTCTCTTTGAATGTTATAGAACACTCATTAATTTGAATAGTTCAGGTAACGTGCCATTAAAAAGAAAACCACTTTGAGTAAGCAGATTTAAATAATTGTGAAATTGAAAACAAACTGCCAATCCTGCATATACTTGGACAAATCGCACAAGATATTGGTGTTTGAATTGACAATGTTCCCCTCTCAGAGATCAGGCACAGACACACTGACTTAAACTTGTTACAATTGCATTTACATGAAGTTGTATATGACTTCTTGGATTGAAAAAGAATTAAAGAAACCAATTCCAATCAGAAGGCTTGAAATTTGTTTTTTTTCCATAGTGTGACCATTATTGAGCATACGGTTAATGGCAATTTAAATGCTTAAGTATTGAACGGATTTTAGAAGCATTGGGCTGAATCTTAACAGTTTTTTTTTGCCAAAGTATAAGTAGCATTGAATTTTTGGTGTTTATCTTGCCCCACGAACAAGCAGTTTTTTTTGCCATATCTTACTAAACTTGGCACCCACATTGCTAATTGGGCCCTTGCAGCAAGAATCATGAGAGTCTAATTTTTACCCTATCTCACCATGCAATGTTTCTAGAACAGTTTGCTACTGTCTGGCGATCCTGGAATTGATCAGCATTCCCAGCACGAGAGCTGTACATAAATGAATGTTGTATACTCAGACAAGGACTGTCAGCCCAGGGGCTGCCCCGACCAATTCCGAGCATTTGCCCTGGGTGAGACCGACAGAGAGAAATTGATGCCCCACTTTACAGGCATGATCCGTCAGTCCCTGTTGGACAGGATCATTCACTGACAGGGCTTTCTCTTCCCCATGACACGCAATTAAGACCATTAATCCAGATCATGCTAGGCACCCATGTAAACTCAGAGTAAGGGAGTGCTATACAACAAAGGAAAAGCTGGGAGATGCAACCTAGAACGGCCCTTTGGGTGTATGCATGTCCACTGTGCAGAACTAACATGATAGTTGCTGGTGCAGCTTGAGGTGAAGCATTGAAGTCCCAAAGTGTCCTGTAAGTGGATCAGAGACATGCCATGAGGGTTCTTAGAAGCTGCCAAGTGTCACATCTAAGACAATAAAGTGTGAAGCTGGATGAACACAGCAGGCCAAGCAGGATCTCAGGAGCACAAAAGCTGACTTTTCGGGCCTAGACCCCGGGTCTAGGCCCAAAACATCAGCTTTTGTGCTCCTGAGATGCTGCTTGGCCTGCTGTGTTCATCCAGCTTCATGCTTTATTATCTTGGATTCTCCAGCATCTGCAGTTCCCATTATCTCAAATGTCAGATCTAAATGTTTAAGTTGAAATCACCAAGAACCCATTCTGCTTTCCATGTCGAATTTTCCTGATGGCTGGTTTGTTTGGCGCATTTAGTAAGAAGGCATCCTGTGGCAAATTGGGCCATTAGCAAGGCATTTATCAAGCCAAACGAACATCAATTGGGAGCTCACTGCTGCCTAGTAAGAACTTCGCCACACCACCTTTAAGAAATGTTCCAGATGTGGAGAGATGATCTCAACATTAGGATGGGCCTCACCAGTTCCACCACTCGTACTCCATGTCACTCAGATCTTGATAAGATTCTGCCTAACATGATTTTTGACTCTAGAAATCAATTCATCTTGCACACATTGATAGAGCCAGTTGAGTTCAGTTCTGATTGTTGACTAGTTGAGCCAGCTGTTGATTAAATGATTAACGGACAATGGGTAATAGAAATTATTGCATTAACCAATGCCAGATAGCAACCTTGCCACCTGGGCTGGTGCAGAGTGGAGTTTGGAATGTGCACAAATATATTTGTGCTTCCACAATGCACCATAGGGAGGATCTGTTGAAAGCAACATGCTTAATTAGCATGAAGCCTCGCAAACATCTTACTGTGTTCAGTGCTGAGTTAGCTCATGTTACAAACAATCTTGCTTCACCAGGCAGAAAAAGGGAAGCGCCTCAGGAGAAAAAATGAACCCACCTGAGAGATGAACTGATTAAAACATAACTAACAAGTGGCTGCAACCATAATGTTGTTTGTAGTGTGTTTGAAGCTACAGGTCAATGGTATTGATCTGAATTGCCAAATTGGTTTTACTGCTCCCCTGTGTCCAACAATGCAAGTGTCCTTTCTAAAAGTCATTTTGATTGAATTAGCTCCTTATTAAAGCACAATATATTGGGTTCATTTATATTTAGCTTTTTCTTTCTGTCCTGCAGGCACTAAACCCTTGACAGAGTTCAGTCTTGTTCTCTTGCCAATGCTCTCTGGTATCTTGCACAAGTTGATGGTCTATCCCGCATGTGAATATTTGCCAGTCTCTCAATAATAGGGCATCATAATAAAACCCACTCCTCTCTTTGCCCATATCTAACAGCTGCACACTTACAGCTATCTTCCATGGCATGTTCTACATTGATCAGATACATGGTCAATTTTGTTGAGCTGCTCCTGGAACTGCCTCTTATCCTTTTTAATCACCCGGTGCATGATGGGCACACTCTCAGACAAAAATTGTGAGACAGATTGGCTGCTGGGTACCTGAGGGAGGAACGTTGGCAGGAAGTGGGTAAGGTGATAAGGTGGCAGGTGAGCGGGGCTAAAGTGGAAGATAAGTGGATGGCGTCTAGGCTGGCGGATGCAGAGTTATTGCCTACTAGAATTAAACCTATGAACCAATACGGCATCTAACTATTTATGAATACCTTGTGATTCAGCTTTGGCCAGCCTTCTTAGGGATCTAGTCTAAAGGTTGGCCTTGTAATTATCTGTATGCTGGTTGTTTAAAAGCATTTGTTGTTTTGTCAACTAGAACTGCATTCTTAATTTCGGTTTCTTTTGCTTTATGTACTGGTCATTAAAGTAATAACTAAGCAATTGTGTAGGCTTAGATATAGAATGTAACAGGGGTTTCAGTTTTAATACTGTAAAGTTTGAACTAGAGATAAGGATGTTCATTGAAAAGACAATCAGAAGTTTTGCAGAAATACCAATGGTGATACAAATGGAAAACATATTTAATATGTCTAATCATTTCTCAAAGATATAAGTTTTTAATGGACTTCTTTCATCAGAATATAGTGTGATAATTATTAAACCTCATTGACACAGTTTTTTTTCCCTAAGTATCATGTACACTATCAATTTTTCAGAAAGGAAAATAAACAGATATGTAATCTAAAAAATTCTAGGCTGTAAAACTTCCTGGTACAAAATGGGCCCCAGGCAAGTAGATACTTTACAGAAAGCTCTGGAAAAGAATTATGTTTAAAGAGCTCCAGGTATCCTCAGTATTTATCAGCATAATGACAAAAATATGTACCATGCACTATGGAGTTGTTGCAAAGAGTGTTTGGTGTAAACAGAATCATTGTGTTGGCTTTAGTTTTCAGCCGTGGAGTTAAAAGGCTAATTGGGTCAAGAAAATCTTGAGCAAACAGTATAAATAATTGGTGGTTCTGTATCCAAAAAAAAAGAAATTTAATGGACCTGAACTAAAAGGACAATGGGAAAGTCTTGAAATCCCAGACATTAGTGCCCTTGAAAGGATCATGCTGTGTGAGTTTTTCCTCAGTGTAGTATTTTCCCCATCTGGCTTTCCTTCTCCACAAAACTAAATTTCAAACTATCAAAATTTGTTTAAGTCTTGTTGTTCTAAAGCCTCACTGATGGGGGATTAGCTGTGAAAAAGTCAAGATGTCATACGTCAGGAACTGTCAACAGCCTTCCAAAAAACCCGAGCTGACATCTGCTGCGTATCAAACAACGAACATTTTTTTTGGTACATTGATCTCTCTAGTCAAGCTCAGCTTTTATTTCAAAAGGGCCCAGAATTATATCACTAAAATTTGTCAGAATCTTCAGATGCAGCTGGCACAAAGGGCCACCTTTGAAATCTGAGCATGCTGCTGGCCTGTTGGCATACTCACAGCAAGTGCCTTATGGTCTAACAGACAGCACTAATTAATGAAGCAGCAGTTTCCGTGGCCTAATGGTAGCCGGGCTAGCAGAATTCTTCATCTTCCCCTTTTCCTTTTGTAAACATTTTAAGGGGTCCTTTAAAGTGACAAATAGTTAGCTGTTAAAGTGTTTTGATCTGCATTCAGCCCACACGTGCCAACCACCCTCCTGACCTCAAGTCATTCCGTATATCTCGTAAAATGATGAAATTATCCCGTAAGCAATCTTTGTTTTGTCTCTGAGGATGCCATTGCACATTGATTAGAAATATATTAGAGAGAGAGAGAGAGAAAAAAAAAACAATGTTTAAGATTCTTGTGTCTGAGAAGCATTTTGTTCCTCTCACAATTGTTATGCACCATCTATTCCTCCTTCCTTATATTATCCTATTGTGTCTGCCTGTGGATTCTCTTAACTCCTTCACTGTTTCGCTTCCATCTATTTTAAGACTTTTAAAATGTGTGGTGTGGCTTTCTGCATCCAATACTTACAGATGTAGCTCCCTCTTTAACCTAGTTTCATGATATTTGTGTCCCAAGACCAGAACTGATTGCATTTTGCGAGCAACACTGCATCTTCTTGTCCATATGTAGACATTGCTGCATGTTAGTAAGTTCTATTTTCACAGTGAGAAGGCTGGTGATTATGTGTGGAAATCAGGATGGTGTTTGTCTTGGAGGGGGAACTTAGATTTGGTGATGTTCTCACACACCCACGAGAATTATCCTTCTAGGAAATTGAGATTGTAGGTTTTGGAGATGATGTCCAAAGAGCAGTGAAAAGAATGCAAAGTACATCTCATAGCTAGTACACAGTTTCTAAAAACAAAGCTCACAGGATTTAGGTATTACTGGCTAGACCAGCATTTATTGGTATCGTTGATTGCACAGATGCACTTAAGAATGGACCATGTTACTATGCGTGTGGAATCACATATAGGCCAGACCAGCTAAGGAGTAGATTTCCTTCCCTAAAAGGCATTAATATACCAGATGGGATTTTATGACAATCATCAGTGGTTAAATGGTCACTATTAGTCCAGCTCTCTAAATTCAGGTTTTATTGCTCCGTTGGCTGGATGGCTGGTTTGTGACGCAGAGTGATTCCAATAGTATTAGTTTAATTCCCACACCAAAAGAGGTGACTATGAAAGACTCCAATATCTAACTGCTGCTATCAACCCTTTTCAATTTGGAGATTTCTCCAGCATCTGTTTCAAAATGATAATATTGATACTCAGTCATTTTCCATTTCCATATTGTATTACGTACATTATCTAACAGTGATTAACTATGTGACAGTCAACAAATATTGCTGCTGAATCCTTTTTTAAATTTTTTTCCCAATATTTTCACCTAAACAAAATGTCAGAACTACTGTCTCACCAGATGTGAGACTATCTGTCACTTAGGCACTTTTTAACAACTCTTCTGTCCATTTTAGCTCTCAAAGATAAAGGACAACAGGATAAATTGTGTTGTGTGGTACAATCACCGTGCTAAATGTGACTGACTTCTACAGATCTAGCAACTCAAGACGGGGCATCCATGAAGCACTGTGGGCCATCAACAGCAGCAGGATTGTACTCCAGCGCAATCTGTAACCTCATGGCCCAGCATATCCCCCATTCAACCATTACCATCAAGCCAGGGGATCGACCCAAGTCAGTGGAGAGTGCAGGAGTGCACGCCAGGAGCAGCACTAGGTATACCTGAAGATGAGGTATCAACCTGGTGAAGCCACCAAACTGCAAAAGCATCAAGTGATAGACAGAGCTAAGTGATGCCACAACCAACAGATCAGATATAAGCTCAGCAGCTCTGCCACATCCAGTCATGAATGGTGGTGGACAATTAAATAACTCACTGGAGAAGGAGGTTCCATAAATATCCCCATCCTCAATGATGGAAGAACACAGCACATCAGTGCAAAAGATAAGGTTGAAGCATTTGCAGCAATCTTCAGCCAGAAGTGCCAAGTGGATGATTCATCTCGGCTCCTCCAGTGATCCCCAACCTTACAGACACCAATCTTCAGCCAATTCGATTCACTCCACTTGAAATCAAGAAACTGTTGGAAACTCTGGATAGACAATAGACAATAGGTGCTGGAGTAGGCCATTTGGCCCTTCGAGCCAGCACCACCATTTATTATGATCATGGCTGAACATCCACAAAATCAGTATCCTGGTCCTGCCTTATCCCCATAACCCTTGATTTCACTATCTTTAAGAGCTCTATCTATCTCTTTCTTGAAAGTATCCAGACAGTTGGCTTCCACTGCCTTCTGGGGCAGAGCATTCCATATATACTGCAAAGACTGCCAGCCCTGACAACATTCTGGACATAGTATGGAAGACTTGTGCTCCAGAACTTGTCGTTGCCCTAGCCAAACTGTTTTAGTAAATTTACAGGAAGGATAGCTACCTGACAACGTGGAAAATTGTACAAGTATGCCCTGTACACAAAAAGCAGGACAAATCCAACCCGGCCAATTACCAGGCAAAGACCATCACCAATAAGAGCCAATTTAACTACCATCCCTTGACATTCAATAGTGTTCCGATCACTGAATACCCCGCTATCAAAAATCCTGAGTGTTATCATTGACCAGAAGCTCAACTGGACTCACCACATAAACACAGTTTCTACAAGAGCAGGCCAGAAGCTAGGAGTACTGTGGTGATGAACTCACCTTCTGACTCCCCAGTGCCTGTCCACCATCTACAAGGCACAAGGCAGGAGTGTGATGGAATGCTCCCCACTTGCCTGGGTGGGTGCAACCCCAACAACACTTAAGAAGCTTGACACTATCCAGCACAAAGGAGCCCACTTGATTGGCATTACATCCACATGTATCCACTCCCTCCACCTCCAACACTCAGTAGCAGCAGTGTGTGCTATCTACATGATGCATTGCAGCAATTCACCAAAGATCCTCAGACAGCACCTCCCAAAACCCACAGCCATCTCTGTTTAAAAGAACAAGGTTATCAGACATCTGGGAACACGACCACCTCCAAGTTCCCCTCCAAGCCACTTACCATCCTGACTTGGAAATATATCGCCATTCCTTCATTATGGCTGAGCCAAAATCCTGGAATTTCACCCTGAGGACATTGTGGGTCAACCTACAGCAAGATGACTGCAGAGGTTAAAGAAGGCAGCTCATCTCCACATTCTCAAGGGCAACTCGGGATGTGCAAGAAATGCTGGCCAGCCAGCAATGCCCACATCCCACAAATAAATAGAAAAGAAAAATTCTAAACCCTCCTCCATTTGAAAACCCACTTTCAAGATTTGCAAATGAAGCCTCGTTAAAATAAGAACTTTCATTTTCCTCGCATCTTGCAATAATGGCAATTTCAAAACACAAGGTACCTATTTAAAGTTTTTCAATATTTTGTTTATCTGAATAATGTCATCCACTTTGGATCTTTCATAGTTATATTCAGCTCTAATATATGAAAAATGGCACCTGACCTTATTTTGATGCCCAGTCAATTCGGCTGTCTAGTCAGACTTTGCAGTTTCATCATTTCAGTTGTTTGAAGCTGAATCTTTTTGTGAATTACTTGTTTATGTTGACTAATAGCAAAGGAGCTATTAGTTTTCAAATACGATTGCTGATGCAAAGTGACAGTGGATCTATTCTGTCTGATTTCCAACCCAATGCTTCTAAAAGCCCCTGAAATCTGACTTCCAACTTAGAATTTGGCTTTAAGTCCATGTATAACAACATTTTCATATTCTATGCTCCCAAACCATGTACAAACATTGTAAAAATGCCTGAAAGCTGTTCACATGATGCCAATACAACACGGTATGGCCTGTGTTTAACTGAAGACAACCCGATTTTAATAAGATAGACCTTACTGAGAAGAACCAAACTCTAGAGGCATCATTGAGGCCGTATACACATTTATTTAATTTCCAGAGTGGCTTACTCTATGGTTCTTCTGGAAGATGAAAGATTTCCTTTTAGAGCTGATCTTCTGCAGAAATAAACTTTTAATATCAATTGATCTACACACCCAAGTATTTGTTGCCAATAAAAACAGGAAATTTTTCAAAATTTATGATCCTGCTATTGATCTATCTTGATTCTCCCATCGATTCTTGAAAACCTTATACCACTAGCCTTGCTTTCCCCCAGTTAAATCCCATCAGAACACCTTTTTGGTGCACAACCAGCTATGTGATAGGTCTGGCTGTCCTCCATCTGGCATCTCTGTGTACAGTTGAAATTCTTTCCATCTCTGCAGCCCTTGTTGTTTGTTGTCCTTTATTAATGTGAATTCAAGTTTGTTCGTGCTGAGTAAGACTTACCGATTTCATGGGCTGTTGTGCCCCTGTGGTACTTTTGGTACATACTATATTTTTTGTCTTTGTTAAGTTATATCCTCAGACCTGGCTTCTATCTGTTCTGGAACTACTACTGTTTGACCTCCCACTCCTAGCAATAAGTTTTTTTTTCAATGACTTTCCATCTTCTCCTTGGGGCATGGTTGCTCCTGGGCCACTCTTTGAACTTACACTACACTTTGTTATCTTCTATCTTTGTACTTTGTGTTCCCAATTCACGGTTTTACTCTCCTGCGCCCCAATCTGTATGTTCATCCAGCCTTTATATTTGCAGTGGTTTTCCCTGCTATACTTGTTAAGATCACATTTTGCCATTGATTAACCTGTTCTGGTAAGTATTTGACTTTAGTTCTCATTTTCAATAGCTGTTCATTTGGACAATGGCCTCAAATTGACCAATGGAACTGATTTATCCATCATTAAGCACACTGCCAATTGCAGCTGTTTGATCCTGAAAGCTGCATCAAGATTTGGGCTTCAGATGTACTTGTTTGGTCTATTTTCTACATCTCCTTCAGAATCTGCAAACCTGTAATCCATGCCAAGCAAGAAGAAGGTGAATATGTTGGTTGTCATGCTGTACAACTATTATTTTACCATCTTAACCAAGACCCTTGCCCTCCCTACTTTATAATGCCCTCTCTCTTACAATAAACTGTATCTCCCTGATTGAAACTGGTTTCCAATGGACTTAACTTACATCTCAAGGTTTGCTGAATTATTTCTGAGACTTCAGCATTTTGAAAGTCTTTCTGTCTGGACATAGTGAATTCAAAAGCTTTGAAAATGCATAACTAATTGTGGCCTGTTCCCAAACAGATCATATAATAATGATGGAACTGGAATCCCTATGAAAAACTAATGGGTTTGGATAATATTCACCAACCCTCTGCAACAAATTAGCCATAAAGCTGTACAGCACAGTTCACTCGCCGTGCCAACCAAACATTCCAATCTAACGTAACCCCATTTGCCAGCAATTTGGCCCATATCTCTCTCAACCCTTCCTAATCACATACCCTTTCAGATGCCTTTTAAATATTGTAATTTTACCAGCCTCCATCACTTCCTCTGGAGGCTCATTCAAAGCATGCACCACCCTCTAGATGAAAAAGGTATGTGTCACATCCTTTTTAAACCTAGCCCATCTAATCTTAAACCTATGCCCTTATTTGGACTCACCTTCCCTTGGAAATATTCACCCGATACATGCTCCTCATGATTTTATAAATCTCTATATAGTTACTCCTCAGCTTCTGTTACTCTAGGGGAAAATGCCACTGCCTATTCAAACTCTCCCTTTAATTCAAACCCTCCAGTCTCAGCAACATCCATATAAATTTTACTGCACCTTCTCAAGTTTAACAACATTCTCTCTATATAAAGGTGACCAGAATTGTACACAGTGTTCTAAAAGAGGACTCACCAATTTCCTGTACAGTTGCAACGTGACAGCTGAACTCCTATACTCAACATTCTGAAAAATGAAGGTAACCATGCCAAATACCTTCTTCACTACCGTGACAACCTGCGACTCCATTGTCAAAGAACTATGCACCTGCACCAATAGGTCTCTGTTTAGTATCACTTCCCAGGGCCCTACCATTAACTGCATAAGTCCTGCACTCGTTTGCCTTATCAAAATGCAACACCTCACGTTTATCTAATTTAAACTTCATTTGCCACTCCTCAGCCCATTGTCCCATCTGATCGAGGTCCCGTTGTGCTCTGAAAAAGACTTCTTAACTTCATAGCATGAACTGCCCATGTGAGTGCAGATGAAAATTTATAGTTTGGCTGATCTGCCAAACTTTTATGAACCATTTTCTCTATTACTGTATGGTTTCTTTTACAGACCCCTTTGCTAAAAGGGCTTTCTGCTGCTGTATTCATATCTATTCAATCCAAAAACAGTGAGAAATTTTGCCAGGAGTCCAAGACTAGTCCCTATTCACTTTTCCATTACCTTATCCATAACTGTTACCTTACCTTTACTTTGTATTATTGTTGATTGACAGAATCTAGTTCCAAATGCACAAACTGTGCAATGTTTTAATTTTTATTATCCCATATCTTTAAATCCATGGCCACAACCTGATTTGAAATCTCTTGCTAAAGGCAGACTTACTTTAGGCCATAATGGTGTCCTTTGAGGTTTTTTTTAACAAATGTTCACATCTTATCGATGAGCTTGTTATTATCCCCATCCCTTTTTCCTGATTCATTTACTAAATCTTTAATGCATTAAAGGAAAGATGGTCCAATTGCCTATGATTTTAACACAAATCACTTTTAGCTTTCTAAATTTCCACCCCTTGATATCATTAACACTTCTTTACTTTCTTTACAGAAGTCAGCCTCTATTAAAAGAACACAATAGCATCCCAATTGCGTACATTGCAATTTCAAATTTTCCAAATTCTTTTGTAGTTTTCTGTATCAAATTTTATCTGTGCTTTCTTTATTGATGGCTTACTTAAAGAATATTTCACTGGATGCTACATCTATCTGATTAAATGATTGACTTCACCTATTTTATAAGGAATAACCACTTTTTTCAAAGACTTTATAGTGTGTTATCATCCTCAAATCTGATACTTGTGGCCCTTTAAATTCTTGCATTTTGTCTGATCTTTTTACACAGAGTCTAGGTATCATTCTAGCCATACAGCAGATATGTGTCCACTGTCCAATACTACAATGGTTTATTTTATGGGTATCTCGATCTTCTTGACCCAAATTCTCTATTTCATTTCATATTTTATTTTAAGTGTTTTATTGTATTAATCAGAACAGTTCATGGCATAGTAGTACTTTGAATCATGCCTGAAATATTGATTAGCTACACCCTGAGTATTTCTGGAGTTCACTTCCTTGTTATATCTCCCAAATTCTCTTTGCTTCTCAACATTATTAATAGCATTTCTCTCCTCATTTATATTAGCTCAGTTTGCCTACCCATACTGTCACTTATGACCTATATCCAGACAGTCTTTCCAAGTTGTTAACACTGCATCCTTCATTGTCTGTCTTATCACCAACTGTCACCTGCTTATGAATGCTGCTGGGCAGGAATGATTGTGTAGCTTTTTTAAAGCTTCTGAAATTTGCTCTCATAATGTAGGTTTGTACATGAATTCAACTCCAGGCAAAATTAGAAGTATGTTCATACTTGGTACTTTATCAGAGTCCAATTAATTAAATGCCTGTGCAGACTGGGAAATTTCCAAATGAAATTTCTGTAGTCTTATATACAACCTATTGAATTCTGTTATGTGTTTTTCCAGAATACAGTCCTCAGTCTTTTTAACTTTGTCAAAATGTCTTATAAGCAGTCAATAGGTCATCTTTTTGATATATTTTATCTATGAAAGTTAACAATCTGTCCAAATCATCATGTTCAACTCATCCAGCTCCAATTCTAAAGCAAACACCTTTGCTTCTAATCTTGCTTCTATAAAGTAATACAAGCGCCAAGGCCACACCTTACTTCCTTTTTTGGTAAAGAAGTATTCCAGATCCACATTGCAACTTCATATTTGCAATGATCTTAAGGAACTTTTCAGAAAACAGGGCTTGATTATATTATGTTGAAACTTTACATTTGACTCAAACAACCACTGTTACCCAAGTCACCTGGTTACACCATGTTAACTGTTCAAATTACATTCATGTCCACACTTTTAGTGAGAGCTTTATTTCATTAACCACACTCCATAAAACTCACACCCAGTTGAGCACTAGCTCCCTAAACTTATACAACCACTTCACACACAATTAATGCTAAACGAGTACATCTATACCCTGTTTTCTCATTCTATTCTGTCTCAGGCATTTCTTCAGGTCGTATTATATGATAAACTGAATTGAAAAAAAATCTTGATCAGAGATAATGGGAACTGCAGATGCTGCGGAATCCAGGGTCTAGGCCCAAAATGTCAGCTTTTGTGCTCCTAAGATGCTGTTTGGCCTGCTGTGTTCATCCAGTCCCACACTTTGTTATCTTGAAATAAAATCTCTTCCCTTCAAGCAGAAAATGGTGACTTCTGAATTTTGCTCTTCAGTGATGGCCACACTGCCTACATGTATTTGTTTCTCATTAAATTCAAATGCACCCTATTTACATCCCAATTCTACCTCTCCTATTGTCCCTGAGGGGACTAGATAGCACAAAAGCCTGACAGGAAAATCACAGACACTTGGCGGCTGCAGCTTATCAAATACCCTTCCAGAAATTCCAGTCAGCTTGGCCTAATTATAACATAATTGTCTAATTGTACAATTACCATATCCCTTAAATT
This sequence comes from Stegostoma tigrinum, assembly GCF_030684315.1. Taxonomy (NCBI): domain Eukaryota; kingdom Metazoa; phylum Chordata; class Chondrichthyes; order Orectolobiformes; family Stegostomatidae; genus Stegostoma; species Stegostoma tigrinum. The sequence continues at coordinate 22,786,625 of NC_081370.1, forward strand.
ATTTCTAACATATTGCCTAGAACTTAGGCTATAAAGCTTGAAGACCATCAAATTCTCTTCTTTCTCTTTGTTAAATAAGGTTTGCTACCTTCCAATGTTTGCATCCATTATTTCTGCAATTATCTCTTGAAACCTTAGGCTGCTGATTATCAGATTGAAGGGATTTGCGTGATACTTAATCCCATTTACTTTATGATACCTCAGATGCATTTGCTGCACCCTTCACCCTAAGTGACTTGTCAGCCCTCATCCTGACCCGATATTACACTCCATCCACCCCTCTCCATGAATCTAGCACCTGCTGACCTGGTCCAATTTCCTCCTTACCACTAGACCCAACAGCCCCGATCCAAACCTAACCCAGTCCAAACCTAACTCAGCTGAATGCCATTCCAACCTTACCCGACACGCTGCACCCAATGCAAACCAATAGCCCCTGACCCAACCAACTTAAAGACACTTCTAACCCTGCTCGGAATTTCTGGGCAAATAGGTGGTCAGAGGAACAATGTTACAATGTATCCACAAAGATAGTAACCCAATGTTTAGGAAGATTTTAGAATTCAGCAAAAAAGGACCGAGAAATTATTAACAGAAGAGGAATAGACTATAAAGGCTAACAAGAACAGAGTGTGAATATTTCCATAAGTACATAAATGGGAAGAGATTAAAGAAAATCAACTATTTGAAGTGGAGACATGAACTTATCCAGGGCAATAAGAAAACAACGCATAGCAAAAAAAAGCTTGGGTTTGTGTCCACACTAGGAATAATGGAACGAATAGAATAATGGGGAACTAAGCTTGTAGCAAGAATAGGAATTTAATGGAAACATTACAAGCAAGGGACTATAAAGTAAATGGGATTAAGTATTATGCAAATCCCTTCAATCTGATAACCAGCAGCCTAGGGTTTCAAGGGATAATTGCAGAAATAATGGATGCAAACATTGGAAGGTAGCAAACTTTATTTAACAAAGAGAAAGAAGAGAACTTGATGGGATTCAAGCTTTATAGCCTAAGTTCTTGGCAAAATGGTAGAAATAATTTAAGGGATATGGTAATTGTACAATTAGACAATTATGTTATAATTAGGCCAAGCTGACTGGAATTTCTGGAAGGCATTCATGTTTAACAAACCTGATGGAGTTTTTGAAAATGTAACTAGTAAGATGGGTAAGTATAAAGATCTATATGTTATATATTTGAATTTTCATATAACATATGATAAAGTGTATGTCAAAAGCATCACAGCATTGTGTTCAATGCAAGGACTTAATAGAGGTGATGCTTAAGATTTTTGCTCACAGGTGCGTATCTCATGTTAGAGGTCACGTGATTACAGCAGTCCAAGTCAGTCATTTGTACATGATTGCACATCAATACAAACACTGTCCTTTTGATACAAGAAAAGAAGAACAGGAACGCATTATCATGTACATTTTCAGTTGCCCAAGTTGCCAAGTATATGCATTTTTATTCTCACACCTTAGCAGATCATCGCTTACATCAGTCTCTGCATTTATATTGCACACACAGTCCTTAAACTGTGCCGCAACCCTTAATGGTATGCATGAATGTTATTTTCAATGGCTGTTCACCTGGGTGGTATTATGTTGAACAGGAGGGAAAGTGGAATAAAGCCACAGGAGTATCACTATGCCTTTGTGACAAACTGATATCATTTCTTTCTTTCTACTCCATATCTATTAGGTGGCACTGTCTGGAGGGCTGTACTTCCTTCTCATAAGTGACTTATTGCCTTAATCATTTCAAATCCCTATGTAAGCCACTTTCATATTCTGCTTTCCCGAACTTAGCTCATCCTTCTCTCCACTAAGAAAGACCATCATTAATTCACAGAGCCATACTTCTACCATTTCCCCTAATTTCTTCTCCTTCCTAAATCTTACGTACCTTTCAATGTCCAGGTCCTGATATTTACAGTTATGGCTCTAGAATGGCTATTAGTTTGCACACATTTATTTCTGTTTTCACCTCAGATCATCCGTTTTGTTTCAATGCAACACATTTTTAATTTTGAGCCCTTTATTATTTGTTACCTTTAGCCTTATCGGGTGTAGACCATTCCAAAAATACAGGCCTCATTTTTCTCAGTACTGGAGTCTGTGTCCCACAAATTGCAACCCATTTTACCCCACCCATCTTTGAGCCATGTGTTTATTTTACAAATCTTATTTGTCATACACCAATTTGCATGTAGCTCAGGGACTAATCCAGAGATTATTACTTTTGAGGTTCTGCTTCCTAATGACAGTGCAAAATCTTCTTCCTGGTCCTGCATATGTTATTGATACATGCATGGACCACGATGACTGGATACTCCCCTTCCCAATCTATATTCATCTCTAATCTGGATCGGATGCCCTGAGCCCTGGAACCAGGCAGGTCATTCTTTCCAGCAGTGAGACGTGGCACTCTCCTGCACTACTGCCACCACCTTCCGTTTTTCTGCCCTGCCACCATTTGTTTCACCGGGCTGTGTTGTTGCTGTGTGATTTGTTACTGCTGTGGTAGCTGTTGTTATTCTACTATTGTTGGTTGCTAAGCCTGGTGGTCGATGTGTGTTCTGAGTGGGTGGTCGGTGCATTTAGCTCTTCTTGCTCAGCAGCTTGCAGTTAAGGAACGGACTCTGCAGTTAGGTTTATGTGCCTACGGTTGCAATGGTAAATCTGGTCACTCACTTCTGCCACATTGATTAAGGTGACAACGGGTCCAGATTTGCCACTTGGGGGCTGGCTTTTACTAAGACCATTGAATGTTTGCTCCCTGACAGGCTTTTCAATACTCAACCCAGGTAATCTTTCAGCAAATTTGTTGAAGTGTCATTTCACCTTGATTTTTTTTCACCATTTTTGTAGTGTATATTCTGTTGCATCAGAATCTTAGCCAAAATCACTCAAATGGCCATTTATGGCTGCTTGTTGTACTCCTTTTTTACTGCATGCTTGTGCACAAAATGATTTAGCTTTTTGCAGTGAGAACACACTTTTCCCAACAGTTGGATCATTTCCTTCTCTTTTGCATGATCCCTCCCACAGTACTTGAATCCTGCCCTTTGTCTGTGATGGTCCTGTCCCGTGTGTTTGGGATATCTGTCAGTATAATATAAACCTTGGTCTGTTCTGCCCTGAACGCACTCTAGACGTTGATTCACATAGCCTCGACACTTCTGCGTTTAATCTCCAGAGTGTAAGATTGTCTTCTGGCAAGAGGCATGCTTTTACTTTTAGATACTTACTTCTAATTCAATCAGGTCACTAATTAGTTCATCCTTTAATTGCTCCAATTGACAAGTTTCAGTAAGTTGTGTAACAGGTATGTATTGATCAATTGACATCTTTCACTTCATTCCCTATTATTGAGCACATACTGTTCATATGTGACATTCACTTGGGCTCAAAATGTGGCTTCAAAACTTCTAAACTTTCTGCCGTGTATTGTTTTACTCTTCAGAGTGATTTAGGATGGAATATATTTTTAAAACAGTCACTTCACAAGAGTGATAGAAGCACAGCGGCTTGCACTTACTCTGGTTTGCTCAACAAGTTACATAATTCTGTGATTATCCATGGAAAAATTCCTAATTTTGTCTCACATCTCCAGTCATTTCAAGAGGAGCTGCCAGGGAAGGAAGTTGTCACCATTTTCTCTTAAGCAATGGTTTCACTGTGATCTTCAACTTTTCTCTTTTTCACTGGAAGCTCACTCACTCTGCAGCTGTGCTTTTTACTTCAGCTCTGGTCATCTCTTCTGACACCGTGTCTGTGTGTACGTCACAGCAGTGTGTTTAACATGAGGAAGTGAAGCCTGTTTAAGCAAAGCTTAAGATGTCTGTCTGCAGGGTCAGTGCCTCCTGATACAGGTCATATGATTATGGCAAACTAAGACAAACATTTCTATATACTTGGGTTTCAATCCAAATAATATAACACAATAAATTGACATGGATCTTTTGAGGAGTAGCAATCAACACTGAATTGCCACACCACTTGAACATTCACCCTTTTTGATGTAGTTATTGCATCTTGTAAGCCTTGCTACACCAGGAGTGCCGAGTGCTTTGTCCTTCCAAGAACTCCACCACAGAGCTGTACATTAGGGTAGGAAGACTGAGCATGCCGCTTTTTCTAATATTAGCTGTTGTATGGTAAGTTTTAATGTCCACTGCGATTGCTAATGCATACGTGAACAGATGCATGTTAGTTAGTTGGTAGTGTACATGAAGTAATTTGTAAATGGATAAGGTGGCTGAAATTGTAGATGGCAAGGGCGGCAAATGGATATGGTGATACATGGGTTTTGTGACAGGTAGTAAGTGAGTGTGAAAATATGTGAGATCGCCACTGTTGTGAGTGAATAGCAACTGGCTTTATGGAGTATCTGATGTGGAGGTGCCAGTGTTGGCCTGGGGGCAGACAAGATCAGAAATCACATGACACCAGGTTATAGTCCAACAGGTTTATTTGAAAACACAAGCTTTCAGAGCCTCACTCCTTCTTCGGATGTTAGTGAGAGAGATAGTACCAGACACAGATTTATAAGTAAAAGATCAAAGGGCCACTGCACTGATGAGGATGTATTAAACAAGCATAAAATGCTGTTAAATTTTTAATCAGTTTGAAGGTTTCAATTGATTAATGTGTACATGTAAATCCCTGAATTTCTTTCAAGTCACTGTCCTGAGAGAATGAAAGGTTTATCAGTTTAAAGAAGAGGTGACATTTTAGGTCAGACAGTGCATATTAGGTGTGAGGCCTTGTTAAGAATCTGTTTGTTTTGGTTTGGAGTCATAGTGGTTTTATTTCGAAAGTAAGAATTTATAAAATGCCATATTGACTGACTGTCTGTAAATTGTGCATTTTTTGAATAAAATAGCATGGATCAGCTTCACACTCTCACTCTCTCTCCCTTCCTCCCTCTCTTTCTCTCTCTCTCTCTCTCTCACACACACACACACACACACACACACACACACACACACACACACACACTCATACACACACACACACACATACCCTCTCTCTCTCTCACTCTCTCAGACACACACTCTCCCTCTCTCCCACAAGCACACAGACACACACATGTAAACACTTTCTGTCATACACACATACAAACACACACACTCTCTCTCAGACACCCACACGCGGTCTCTCTCTCTCTCTCAATCATGTGGGCACACTCTCTCTCCCACACACACGCACATGCACATACACTTATCTCACTGCAATATTCTTTAGTATTAATGGATCACATGAAACTGGAGCATTCCATTATTACTATGGAATGTTGTCTGGAGATGTTAAGGAATGAATCACTTGCCCTAAATGTTCTGATTTCTTGGATAAAGGGAATGTCTATGAGTAGGGAATAAGTGGCCTATGCCATTGTTCTCTGGCACATAGAAGAATGAAAGGTCGTCTAATTGAATCATATCAATGTCTTAAGAGATACGACATGGTTGATGTTCAGAAAATCTTTCCCCTAGCTGAACAGTCCAGAATATAGCATCAGTCTAAGAATAAAGACTGGCCATTTAGAACTGAGATAGAGAGAACATCCTTCACTCAAACACTTTTGAATCTTTAGTATTCTTTATGCCAGATATCAAGGAACTGTAAATGATTAGTCATTAATTATACTCATGACAAAACTCAATAGATGTTTCAGTACTAAGGGATGCAAAGGAAATGTGAGAAGGTGGAGTTGGAAATTAGCCATGATCTGATTGAATGTTGGAATAAGCTCAAAGGATCAAATACCCCCCTTCAATTCCTAATTCTGTTCATTTGTCTTCTTTTCATGGATTTGTAAGTAGTTACTGTCATGATAAGACATGGTACATTAAAAATGTTGCTGTCCTGAACATTTATCGACATCTTCTTTCTGGTTGCTACATTTGCTCCTGCTACATTTTTGAAATTTTCTTTCTCTCCCAGTGACATCTTCCCCAAATGCACCCTTCCCTTAACACACTTATCTGAATCTGCTCCCCTCCCTATTGTCTCCTCTTACACCTTGTTCTGTTTTTCAAGCTGTACATGAATAAGCAGGCGATATGTGTTTCACTGGAAAGGCAAGACTGACAGCAACCCTCATATCCAATACCCTGAACAAGAGTCAGTGGACCTAAAACATTGACTCTGCTTTCTCTCTACAAATGTACCCAGACCTGCTGAAATTCTGCAGCAATTTCTGTTTTTGTTTCATATTTGCAGCATCTTCATCTGTTTATCTAATATCTAGGGAGTTGGTTTTGCCATCAGAGCACTCTAGATGTATATCTGAAAAACTCTTGACATCAAAGCTTCAGCTGTACTCAATATGTCACAGTAATCATTTCTCATGCTTCAATTCTTGATTTGGATGAAGATATTACAGAAAAGTTCTATACTGACCTTGTTGAAATCCTCTTTACTAATCCAAAAGAGAAAAAGACCATCCTCTGGGAGACTTTAATGTCAGGGAACTCCAATATCAGCTATTGAGGTAAATGGAATGGGCAAAACAGTGCAAATCGTAGCTTCCTGATGTCAAAGAATGCTCAGCATGGCTGTAATAAAAGAAATGTTGACAAATTAGGAAAACACAGATGGAGGTATCCTAGATCAATGCACTGACACCAGTGAATGTACGAAAAGGCTAATCAATGTTTATGACAGGAGGGACAAAAGCTTGGGGAGTGGTGTTATGTAAGGGCTATAGGACCCTAGAGCAACCCTACAATGATGTCATGGAGCTTCTTCAATATCTAATAAATAGTACAACATGGGAGGAGGTAACTGGATCTGAACAAGATTCAAAGAGAGAACCATGTGATAACAGCCTGTTAACAATGTAACAAAAAGATCAGAACCTGGCATGTTGTGGTGTACCATGTATTATTGCATACAGTGCTAACATGCAGTGACATTCTCTACTTCCTGGTTGAATGCAGCTCCAGTAATACTCAAAAAATCCCACACAATCAGAATACTAAAACACAAAACTTGATGCATGTCACCCACTATTTAAACATTCATACCTGCCTCCAATGGCATAAAGCACAAACAGAATTTAACATCCTTAAAATGTGTTGCCTCAACTCATCAAGGATATTTTTGGTAGCACCTGTAAATTTGTTACCTTTACTACCTGGAAGATAAAAGATAGCAGGTGCTGGGAAACCCTTCCACTGCAAGTTCCTTTCCAAGTCTTCTTGGCTTGCAAATACAATGCTGTTCCTCCAGTATAGTCGGGATAATTTCTAGAACTACATCCTGAAGGCAATAGGGTTTTACCTACATCAGTTGGACTGCACGGTTCATGAAGGTGGCTCACCACTATCTTCTCAAGGGAAATTAAGGATGAGCAAAATCTTTGCCTTTCAGTAGCATCAACATTCCAAGAAAGAACTAAGAAAACGTAATTTATTCCCAATTATTTTATACTGTAATTCCTTTTATTAGCCTTATTCCATATTTATACATCACAAACTGCCACCAGATGAGTCACAGTTTATTAATAGACTTGCAACACAACCTCAAAACAGTACCTACTCCTGCACATTTTCCATTTCCCCTGTCAACCGCCTTACCAGCTTTCCCCAGATAGCAAGAAGATACAGTATCAATTGTGGGTAGTCTTCACACTATGGATTCTTAATGAGTGGAAGATAGGTTAAAAGTGTTTGAATTCATTTCACATAGGAAAGTTGGAAGCATAATTAATGATGAGGGAGACAATAATCTTCAAGAGGACATGAAATTAAAAATGGGGAGGAGGAAATCCATCCTACCTTGTACAGTTTTAAAGGGAGTGCATGAAGAGAAAGCTGGGGGTGTTTGCACATTGAACATTGAAGGCCACAGAATGGGTTAAGCTAGCACATGGTACTTTTTAATAGAGGCACAAAACAATGTTCTTTGAACATTGTGCTAAAACATTATTTGTTAGTTTGGCCCCACCTGGGTTATTGATCCAATTCTGGACACCACACTTCTGAAAGGACGTGAAATCTTTGGAGACAATACTAAAGGGACATGCAAGGAAGATGTTTCGGATGGAGGGTTAAAATTAAATGGATAGACCACAGATTTCTGAATTTTTTTTTGTAGCAAAGGAAGTTAAATTGAAATTTGATAGAAATGTTAAAATCGTAGAAGAGTTAGGGGATGTAAGTAGAAATAAGCTGTATTCAATGACTGAAGTAAGCAAAGATTTCAGGTTTGAGTTCTGAAGAAGGGCCCCTGGATTTGAAATATTAGCTCTGTTTTCTCTCCACAGTTACTGCCGGACCTGCTGAGTTTCTCCTGTAATTTCTGTTTCATTAGAGATTTAAGATTATTGGAAAAGAAGTAGAGGTGACATGAAAGAAAAAATGAATTGCTGATGCAAAGTCAAAATTTGGAGTGTGCTGCCTGTTGCACTTAAAAGGAGCATCTGAAAGGGAGTTAGGTAATTATTTGAAGAAACAAATTGCAACAATATGGGGAAGGCATTGAAGTGTGATTATTAGAAATGCTGTGCAAAAGAGCCACCATAGGCTTGATGAGCCAAGTAGCCTGTTCTGTGCTGCATTATTCTGCGATTCCAAATCATAGCGTAAAATTGTACTGGTCTTGGTATTATCCTTTAGCCTGAAATCCTGTGTTTAAATCAAGTCCAACATATAGATAAAGTTATTTCTATAAGAGTAAAAGTGTCAGCAATCTCAGCCAGATCAAAGATTAGGCTTTAGCTTAGAATAGAAGCTCAACAGGTTAATGCATCTATTGATGTTTTTTAGATGTGTTCAAAGTACTGATGAACAGTTGACCATAATTGTAAAGGCTCTGACTATGTGGTTTCTATTAAAATAAATATAGAATGTGGAACATGATATTGACATGCCACTGTGAGACCTGCTGCAATTCAACAGGACACTGCTTCTTGCATTGGAAAAGGCACACAAAAATGGCAGAATTTATCTCTGTTCATCACAATTGGTATTAGAGGCTAATATTCCCCTCTATCACCCTAAACCACACTTTCCTCTTCATCTTTCTGAGCTATCTGAGAGTTCTTGTTCAAAATCTTAAGCAAATGAAAGATTCTCAGATTCTTAACACAACCATCCACATTAGATTTCCATCAGGGTCAACTTCAAAGAGAATATGCAGTGACACATGAGGTCTGTTGCACCTCTGAGAATACCCATGTAAATTTTTGCAATAATTGGTTTCATCAGAATTAAAGAAAGCAGTTATTTTAATAATGAGCTTCCTTTTATCTGTGAAAAGGAAGGATTTTTCTTGGAAATTTAAAGGAATATATTAATAAACCTATTGGAAAACTGTGTATTCATTTTTGAAAATGATCCTCCAATGGGATTATAGAGTAATAATGAGATTTAGGAAAGGATGTGACTAATAATGATTTTTTAAAGACGTTAAGCCCCTACATCTGTGATTACCCATTGGTACCATATTTACAATTAATTATCAGTTATAACTGGCATTTTATTTCATGAGAATGAATTCTGGTGTGTTTTTCTTTTATCCAGCTCTGTGTATCACTTACACTTCCCACAGATTCTTCTGCATAAGTGCATTACCCTGTTAAGTTATAAAAAGCTTCATTTCAAGGTTTGCTCTTTCAGCACTTAATCCTTATTTATACAGAAGTCGGTAATTCAGATACAATCAAAATAAACAGATTTAATTCTCATTAGTCTGCATTATTTTAATGGTGCAGGTAAATTCTGAAATTAAGAAGGTGTCAATTTCCACTCAAAGATCTGAATCTATTGGGAGCTGTATTTGATTTGATGTTTAAAGATGTGGTGTGGACTGAAAGCTCCAGAACTGGGTGTAGCAGGTTTTTGCAGATCTCTATTGCGTTACTATCTAGCTGTTGCATGTGAATTCTGTGTGAAGGCTAATGAGTCAGAAGTTTTATTTTTGAATTCAGTTTTATTCTCCACTGAAAGCATTGATTCGTGTTGGTAGTTTGAGCTAAACATCCTAACAGTCTTATGGTATCTTGTCCAAATTACTTTTCTTTATGCAAACTTAGACAGTAGGAGGCTGTTCAACCATTATTGAGTATCACAAGTGAACTCTGTTCTTCCTGTTCCACCATTAATTTGCATGATCCTTTCATCAGAACGCAATGGGTCATGATGAGGATTTTGAACTGCAGTCGATTATTTTCCTTTCTTCCTCTCATGAGGTACAGCAATGAGTTTGAATTCACTTAACTCCACGTAAACCAGAAACTGAGCTAAGGCTTCTTAAACAAAAAACTGAAGTTGCTGGAAAAGCTCAGCAAGTCTGGCAGCATCTGTGGAGAGACATCAGAACGGATGTTTTGCATCCATTGACCCTTTATCAGAACCTTTTCTTAATCTACAGCTTTCTGAATCTATTTAGTCCTTGCAAATACGAGAGATCAGCAAACTGAAGGAATGAAGGATTATTGGAAGAAGAAGTAGAGGTGACATCCAAGAAAAAAATGAATTGCTGATGAGAAATCAGAATTTGGAGTGTGCTGCTTATTGGAGTCAAGAGGAGCAACTGGTAGGGAGTTGGGTAATTATTTGAAGAAACAAAATTGCAACGATATGGGGGAACGGATGTGAAGTGTGATTATTGGAATTACTGTACAAAAGAGCCACTGTAGGCTTGTTGAGCCAACATATAGATTAAGATACAGATTAAACTAATTACATTGTAAACAGCATTGGGGTAGGAAATCTGAGCTTCAACCCAGCTCCTAAGAAGCTAATGCCAAGAGGAGATCCTGCTTTCATTCTGAGGACACCCTTCATCATTTGTCTGGTGAAAACACTGTGATAAATTGGACAGACTTTTAAAAGATCTAACATCTCAAACTGGACATCCATGAGACACTATGGTCCAAAAACACTAGCAGAATTGTATTCAACTTTATAACCACATGGTTTAGCATATTTACAACTCTACCATTGTCAACAATGCAGAGAATCAAACCTGGTTCAATGAAGAGTGCAGGAGAACATATGTGAAAATGAGGTGCCAACCTGGCGTAGCTACAATACTGGATTACTTATACGTCGAAACAGGATGCAGTAGTCATTGCCAAGCAATTCCACAACCAGTCTGTTCAGATCAAGATTTGAATTGAAATGTTGGTCGACAATTAAACATCTAACAGGAGGAAGCTTCTAAATAATAGGGAGTGTCTTGCACATCAGTGCAAAAAACAAGGCATGTATTTGCACACATCTTCAAACATACCAAATGGATGATCCATCTCTGCCTCCTCTGTAGGCCCTTGAATCACAGATGCTAACCTTCAACCAATTCATTTCACTCCACATGATATTAATGGAGCCACTGAATACTGAAAAAAGCCCCTGCCCCTGCAAACAATCCTGCAATTATACTTAATGTGTGCCTAGTCAATCAGTTTCAGTACTTTTAGAATACTGACATCCACTCCACAATGTGAAAAATTGCACAGCAAGAAGCAGGACAAATCCATCCCGATTACTGCCCTGTTTGTCTATTCCTGATCATCAGTGAAGTGATGGAAGGGGTTGTCAACAGTGCAATCAAGCAGCACATACTCAGTAATAACCTGCTCACTGACAAATAGTTTGCTCTGCAACAGGGCTACTCAGATCCTGACCTCATTACAGCCTGAGTCCAAACATGATCCGAAAGTCCTTCAACAGTGCTATTCAAAGCTGTGACCTCTATCATCGAAAAATGCAAGGGCAGCCGATTCATAGAAATACATCACCTGCAAGTTCCTCTCCAAGTCACATACCATCCTGACTTGGAACTATCTCACTGTTACTTTATCGTCAATAGGTCAACATCTCAGAACTCCCTTCCTAACAACACTACAGGTCTCTCTGCAGTCCACTGACTGAAGATTCATGAAAGCTGCTCACTTCCACCATCTCCAGGGCAATAAGGATAGGTTATAAATGCTGGTCATCTATTGACACTCTCATAAGATGAACAAATTTTAAAAAAAGGCTTTCTGGTCTTCTTATGTAAGACAGTGTGGAGCTGGAGGAACACAGTGGGCCAGGCAGCATCAGAGGAATAAGAAAGTTGATGTTTTGGTCATGTTGATTTTTTTTTATCTTTGTACAGTGACCAAATTCAACAAAATCGACGTTTGATCCCTTCATCCAAGGAATTTGTATAAATTGTAAAAAGTTGAGGGCTCAGTACACATCCATGATGGACACCACTCATTAAAGAGAAGAAAAGTTCTTCTGTCCTGCTAAATGTAGAATAGAGCAATGTAATTTTTCTGAAGAAGGGTCCCAACCCGAAACATCAGCCTTCCTGCTCCTTTGATGCTGCCTGGCCTGCTGTGTTCATCCAGCTCCACACTATGCTGCCTCTGACTCTGATCCGGTAGTTCTTACTATCTTGACAATTCAGGTGTGTGGTGTTAATAAAATCAAACATTACTTTAAAATACACTATGATCTGCAACTGTAGATGTAGAGCATTAACTTGTAAAACATTTGATGGTGTATCATCAGCCTTATTTGCATCTCTCCTGATATTTATTTGCATCAAAGTCAATGTGAACAAGTGCAAAAAGGGAAAATTTGTTCCAGAATATCATTCCTTATAATAATCGCAAGGGATTTCTTTCACCCTCTTAAAAAAGCCTTATTTTGATTCTGCAATAATAAGGATGTCCCTGGGAGTCTGGGATGGGAATAAATAATTAAAGGTTTAATTGTTCTGTTCTAATTAGGTTGGGGTTTAATGGGATGTTTTGTCCTCCCTGTAATTTTACACCCCGGTGCCGGAGTTTGATTCTGTACGTATGCCTTCAGCAAAGACAATGTGTCTTGCTGGGCTGATGACTTTTTCCAGGTTAAGTAACTGCCCTGACGTGCAAACAGAAACCATAGTATGAGATAATAAAATGTGAGGCTGGATGAACACAGCAGGCCCAGCAGCATCTCATGAGAAGTCACTTCAGTCTGGTCAGGCAACTTCTTCACAGCAGCTAGTACTCCTGTGCCTCCTAGAATGGATGTTTTTTCCCTATATTATTCTGTGCAAAGTTTGAACTGCAGGAAAACCCTAAGCATTGTCAGAGCATTTCAATTGATAGATATGTGACTAGGACTTGAACTAATGGCTTGAATCACTATGCTTGAGTGATCAATGCCACTGAGCCAAATCTCACCAGCAAAGTATGCTTAAGTGTACGACTTTGAAATTCTGAACTGGACTGCGAATGCATGCCTTCATTTTACTGGTATCATGAAAAACAGTGATTTTCAATTCTTTTGTTTTCTTAAAACAGCAATGTTTTGGTGCTCTCACCCATTCCTACATGTAGAAATTATAACTCCACATAGAATTATAATTGTTTTCTTTCCCTAGGACCTAAATTCATAGAATTTACTAATACCTTTTTGTGCCTTTTCTTCCTTTTAAAATCATTAGGCTTTTATGCTTCAAATGTTGCATTTTCATCCAGTGCACGAAATTAACCGGATTTTTTAACTCATACCAAACTTCGCTGTAATGTGCACTGTACTTTGTTTTTTTATTAATCTAGATTTCTCATCTGAAAAAACAATTTAATGTTCTTCAGTTTCACATCCCAGAATTGCAGCAGCATTACTCAAATCTGTGTACTCTTAACAGGAACAATATGTGCCCTGTAGAGACATATTCCATTTGGAGAACTGTTGCCTTGATTAGATTGTTCCAGGCTCTTGAGTTTAGGCATAACATGACTGCTGAATTTGGCAAGCATTGTTCAGCAACTGCTTTCATACCTCTCACTTACTGAAACCAGAATTTCATAGCAAATGGGAATGTTTCTTGATGTTCTATCAAGAACATAAAATTGTGTAATAAGGCATATTTCCGTTTGACTCAGAAGGATTTGTAGAGCATTGTTCACATGAATTGTTCCAAGATAACAATAGAATTCAAAATTATTGATCATACAAACTCAGAGCACTTTGCTCAATAAACTCTTGTTATTTCAACAATTCCTGCTGTTTGTTCTTGAAACTGGAGCATTGCTGGCTAAGCCAGACTGTGTTAGCTTTCCTTACATGCCCACTCGAATGTCATGGTGCTCCATCTTTTTCTCCAGTCATAGGCAAAAGGAAAGGCGGCATATTTCCAAATCAGCACAGTGTGACATAGAGGGGAACTTGTAGATAGATTTGTTCCCATTGGTCTGCTACTCCTTTCCTTCTCAGTGGTAGACTTGGGTGGAGATAGGTGAGTTGCTATGGCGCATCTTATTGTATATAATGCGGCAACCTTGGTCTGGGCATGAAGTGAGTGAATGTTTAAGGTAGTGGATGAACTGCTGATGAAGCAGTCAAGTGTGTCATGGATGGTGTCAGATTTGTTGAGTGTTTTTGAAACTGAATTCATCTAGGCAAATAGAGATGTTGCATTATACTCCCGTTGTGCCTTGCAGATGGTAGGCAGGCTTTGGGTTAGGAGCCATTTCCAGCCTTTAACCTGAATTGTAGGCGCCATGGTTAAATGACTGGATGTGTTAAGTTACTTGCCAGTGCTAACTGCTAGGATGCTGATGTTGGAGGATGCAACGATGGGTTGCCATGACTGTCAAGGGGATATGGTTAGATTCTCTCTTGTCAAATATGCCATTTGAAGTTATCAAACATATTCTAAATGTGTGACTTTGAACTGAAAAAGATAGATTAATTTAGGATATCTGGTCAGTATGGACAAGTTGGACCGAAGGGTCTCTGTGCGTCTACGATTCTGTCGGCAATTGACTTATCAGCCTAGAACATATTTTTGAACCAGCAGAGGGAGCACTAACACCAACTGGAAAACATTTCCAAATAATGTTTCAATGGCAAATTGAAGCACAACATATTTTAACACCAAAGTCTGGTCTAGGAATACACTCACTCCATAACACATTATAGGTAGATTGTACTCACAAACAGGAGACACAACACCACTGTATTGTGTAGTCTACACAGCCAAAAGCATAATTTCATGAAAATGTTTAGTATTCAAACTGTATACATAACCATGCACAATGAAATATACAATATGCAGGCAATATGGAGACCTTCCTAATGCAGTATAATTTCTAAACTCTACATGCTACCTCTACCATAAGGTACAGACCCTCTATAGTATGTAGTAAATTAACTGTAAGTGCAGCTATTTCTTGCAGTTATTTTGCACGGTACGCATGAAGGTTTGCAGAAGTGAGGTGACATGTTGGCTCAGTGTTTAATACTGCTGCTTCACAGTGCCAGGGAACTAGTTTCAGTCCTAGCTTTGGGTGACTGTCTGTGTACAGTTTGCACATTCTACCTATGACTCCCCAGGTGGCCAGGTTTCCTCCAACAGTCCAAAGGAGCCCAGGTTAGATGGATTTGCCATGCTAAATTGCCCATTGTGTCCTGGGGTGTGTAGTCTAGGTGGATTATCCATGGAAAATTCAAGGATATATACATGGATAGGGTTAATGTAGACTCAATGGGTCAAATGGTCCCTTTCCACACTGTAGCGATTTGAGAAGCTTTGCATCCAATAGTGACTGGAGATGAGGAATAAACAGCTAATGAGTGGCGGATTCTCAAGCTAATGAGTGGAGGAATGTCCAACAACACCTAAATGCTGTCAAGTGTTTTCTTAGCAATCACCAATAACAGGATTCAGACAATTCAGATTCTATCAAATGCTGAGCATACTGGACATAGCAAAGGTTAATACTACTACAATTTGGTCGCTGTAGTACTGAATACTTGAGCTTCCAAACTAGCTGCATCTGTGGAAAAGCCATTCCTGTATTGTTACAACACTGGTGTTTAATTGACAATGGAAAATAGCCCAAATGTCCACAAAAATCAGGATAGATAAAGTGTAGTCATTTCTGTTATATCAATTCACTCTCAGTGGTGGAAGCAGCCATCAACAGTGTTATCAAGTGGCACTGGCTCAGGATTACACTGCTGAATAATG
This sequence comes from Stegostoma tigrinum, assembly GCF_030684315.1. Lineage (NCBI taxonomy): Eukaryota > Metazoa > Chordata > Chondrichthyes > Orectolobiformes > Stegostomatidae > Stegostoma > Stegostoma tigrinum. The sequence goes on from NC_081370.1 coordinate 22,802,610, forward strand.
CTCAGTTTGTGTTCTGGCAGGGCCACAGAACTCCAGCTCTCATTACAGCCTGGGTGCCAACATGGTGTAAAAGCCTTTAATTCCAGAAATGAGTTAAGAGTGAACGCCATCACCAAGATCTGCATCCTTGGGAGTTACCATTTTTTAGGAACTTAACTGGACATGTTAAATAAATAAAACCCAAAAGAACTGTGGATACTGGAAATCAGAAACAGAAACAGAAATTGCAGGGAAAGCTCAGCAGAACTGAAAAATCGTCACTGGACCTGAAACGTTAACACTGTTTTTTCTCCACTAATGCTGCCAGTTCAGCTGAGCTCTTCCAGCAGTTTCTGTTTTGTTTAAGCTAAACAAATACTCTGGTTACAAGAACAGGCCAGAGGCTAGGGATTCTGCAGTGAGTAATTCATCTTCTGAGCTCTTTCTACCACAGGCATATGCTTGGATTGTGATGGAACACTGTCTGTTTGCCTCTGAGTGTCACTCCGACAACATTAAAGGCAACTTAATACATCCAGGGATAAGTAGCTCACTTGATAGGCACTCATCTACAACCTTAAACATTCAGTCCTTCCATCACTTTTGCGCAGTTACGGCAGTCTGTAAAAGGTTATTCTTGAGATTGAAGATCGCAAGGTAGAAAGATTCTGAAGAAAAGAACAAATAGTCTGGACTTTGTTCTTCACTAGAATGTATGAAGCTAGTATAAGGCAAATAAAGAATTATTTTGGACAGTTCTCAGACTTGAACTGTTATACATGTTACAGGTAAATTCTTCCAGGAGTACCTTCTCCAACAGCTTACACAGTTAGAGTGGATGAGGACAGCCACCCTCTGGTCTAGATAGAAGAGCCTTTTTCAGTGAATGAGATATAACGTATTGCATCTCTACCACTATTTGCAGGTTACCAGGATATGTATATATTATTAGAGAGATAGTTTGTATAAATTGGTCTTCGATCTGGCCCCCTTAAGATCGTTAGTTACTCTTCCCGTCCACCCCTCACAACATCATTACAGTGAGTGGTACTTACGGCAATGGATTGATCCAAACCCTTTCATATCCCTTTAGTGACATATACAACGCCTCTCCAAGTCTTTCTTCCAGTTAAGTTAGTTTGTATTTGTTATATAGTTACTTTTACCACTACCCGATCTAAGCACAAGAGCTTAAAAATTGAGGTGATCTAGTTGATTCAATACTCTGTTTGAACATTTTCTCTTCCAACTTGGAACAATATTGGATTGTTGGATAGAAAGTAGTTGTCTTGGATTGTCTTTCTGATAGACTAAGGTTAGTAGTTCTCTGTGAACAGGAGGACATTTACTCGCTCATATTTCTTTCATGGAAGACATTACTGCTACGAGAGAAGGCAGTTTTTTCTTTACAACCTCCTGAATTGTTCGACATTGCAGATTTCATCTTCGAGGTGGAATATATGGAGGTGTATGCACCACATTCTCAATCTGTGTAAATCATTTTTGTTCGCAATCTGCCTGTAGATCTGTGCTGAAGTATGTTGACATTAAATTTCAACTAAGTGGTTAATTTGGACTTTCCCGTTTGCCCTGGCTGAATGAACTATTGGTGAAATCAACTTGTTCACTTCCTCAGTTGTGATATCTGAAGATTCATTCTACGCCTATTAGAGGTGTTGATAATTGTCCTGGAGAAGGTAAGGTGGACAGATATTCTGATTTAGGCAGAATATCTATAGATAGTATAAAGTAAATTTAAAAATTATTTGGAAAATCTTCAGAACTAGCTACGTTTCTTTCATAGAGTAGTGAACCCTAAACACCCGCTAGGGCACAAAATGACAACAAGAGACTCACTAACACTTTTTTGACCGCAACTTCTAAATCCACAATTTGTATCAACTGGAAGAAATACAGACACATGGTAACAATGTCACTTGAAAGTTACCTCCAAATCCTGACTTTTAATTATTTTGCTGCACTTTCACTGTCATTGGGTCAAAATCCACGCTTCCTCCCTGACAGTATTATATGTGTTGCCTGCACTAAGTCAACTGCTCACCACTACCTTCTCAAAGGACATCAGACATGGGAAGTAAATGCTGCTTTTGTCAGCAAATACTTTCATCCCAGGAATAACACAACATCACGAGACATTGGAAAATGATGAATAAAACAAAGAATTGTACAGGACATGGGAGTAATCTATAGATGCGAAACAATGAGAAGTGAGGGGAATTAGAGAAAGAGAGGACTGAAGGAAACAAAGCAGGTCTGGAATGGAAGCAAAAGATTTGCTCAGACTACGATCAACTGTTTTATTCACAAGAGATTAAAGACAAGCCAACATTAAAATCTAATAGTACGCTTGGTGACAAAGCTTGAGGTGTTGCAATACTGTGAGTTGTAATGTGTTAATGGCTTTAAATCATGAAGGAAAACAAGCCTTTCTCAATGTACCCCATCAAAATCAGACTCTTTCTCATCAACAAATGTTAATTAGCTTTGGAACTTCTTACATGGAATATTATCAATTACTGCCATTTCTCAGTGGCTGCATGTCCTTTCACTGTACTTTAAAGATCCACTGTATGTTCATGCTTTACATTTCTATGTATTGTTACTAATTTACTATAGTTTGTAAATCTATTATCTATGTTTAATATCTAATTGTTCAAGAAATAATGTACCATGAGCCTGTTTAATTCGATAATTGGTTTACCACTTGGGGTATAAAGTAATTAATTTATCTCTCAGCTAGGATACATTATGGAAAAAAATCATTGCTTTCAGGTTATCAGGATTAAACTGATTAGAAAATGTAGTTATTTGAAAAGATTGTAATAGTATTACTGAGTGATTTGGACAATGCTCTCTCTGTTAAGTGTAATAACTGCCCATGGCGTTAGTAGTAGATCATTATGGCAATATCCCTACTCCTGAGTAGTGCTATTCAGAAGTCACTGAAACTGTTCCTGTGACAGTTATTAGGTTGACAATCAACAAGTAAGATCTAGACTGTTTGTCTGTTGCCATAAATCATAAGATTAATGCTATTGCAGCTGACAAAATAACAATGGGAGCAGAGATTTGTTCTCTAGATAACAGGAAAACTAAACTCCATTCTATTTCAGAGATTATAAACAGTATTTTACTGACTTGCTATATACAGCAGCTGTATAACCACTGGACTACATTACCACCATAGCCACCTTGCATACCTCTTTAAGGTGTGATGTCACATACACGTTCTTTCTGAGTGATTTAGATGTGGGATCTTTATTTCAAATTAAAATACTGGTCAGTGGCCACCCTGGTTTTGACATGATGCAGAATCCTCCAGTAGCCATCTGTCCAATTTGTCAACTGAGTAGAACAGATCTGAATATTTGACTGTCACATGATGTATGAGCTAGACCAACGCTTTGAATAGTTTTCCTGAGTGCAGTTAGATTCCAAAGTGGCAGACGTGCGCCTTCGAGTGTCTTGGTATCGGAATCATATGCTGTGTGTTCTGCTTGCTAACTATCTGACTTCTCAATTCATGTACTGAGCCGTATGAAATGTTACAATTCATCCCCTAAACTGTGCAATTTACTGTTTCTACTTCAGTCCAATGCAAGGAGAGGTTAACAGTGATTGGAAAACAAATAAATGGATAGCAGCTCAATTGGAAGTGATTGTTTAATAGTGCATTGTTACAAAACAAATCTATTCCCAGTTTCAGCTCTCTTATTTAGTGCCACAAAACAGAATTGTGAGTGCATTGGCAGTTTCTGAGACGAAACAATTTTCAATAGATTCTGAAAGTATTATTTTTCTTAAAAAGGTTTGCATCCAAAATAAATGAATGTGTGTTTCTGCAAGTAAATCATTTATCATCAGCTTTGTGATAGTAAATATATTTTTCTTGTCTTCATGTACTTGTCATGGTAATGGATACTTAAATGCTCATTAATAAATCTATTTTGTGGCTTATAACCCTCAGTCTGAGAGTATGTATTCTCCTCCTCTCTAAAACATCAGATATCACAAGGCTTTTTGTTATCTTCAATAAGTTGAGACAGTAACAAGGGTTTCGTGCCTGGACAAACTCTCTGTAAGAGCATATTTGAAGTCATATTAAAGGTTGTGGAAAATAAATATTCACTTGTGAATTGATGTAACATGCATTTGTCACTTACCTGTCTTCAGTTCCGGAAAAGTGTCAAACAAGGCTTGAAATATTAGTTCTGTTTCTCCGTCCATAAATGGTGCCAGACCTGCTGAGATTTTTTTTCCCAGCACTTTCTGTTTCTATTTGTCACCTACCAACTTGACATTTCCTCTGCTTTCTTAGTCAGCCACTTATTTTACACACGCCATAAAATTGAGCTCATTCAAAATTCTGCTTCCATGTTCTAACTTGTACCAATCTTTTATATGTCTATAACCTGTGCTTGCTCACTGACCTACATTGATGTGCAAAACAGCAATGTTTCAAATTTAAAATTCTCATTCTTGCGCTCCAGCCATTTTCATGGCTTCACCTCTCCTTACCTCTGTCACGTCTATCAGTTCTACAATGCTAAGAATGTTCTCCTCGTTGTTTCTGATCTCAAGCATCTCCAGCTTTCTTCTTTTCAATTAACAGTCACATTTTCACTTTGGTTTGATCTCTGAAATTTCCTCCCCAAACTTTTTAACCACTCCATCTGTTTCTGCTCTTTTAAGTCTCCTTAAACTTAATTCCACTGCTATACGTTTTGGTCATCTGAGCTAATTCTCCTCATTTGATTCAGAGTCAGTTTCTGTGTGGAGTTTCACAGAGTGCCTTGAGAGATATTACTGCATTAAAGATGCTATACAAACACTGAAAAAAAACAGTCTTTCAGTCACCTCCTTTCAATGTCAAAATGTAATTTTGCCATACAATTTGATTCTGATACTAGGAATCAGTTTAATGGACATTAATGACTTTCTTGCCTTAAAGATCAAACTTGAACGCACAACAGAGTCTGGTCTGGGTGGAGAAATTTAAACTTTTGCACTAATGTTTAGATGCACTGTTTAGATGTAATTATTTCAGATATATAGTTCAATATTCTACCCGTTGAATTGCTGCTTTCTAGAAACTGATAGGGCTTTTGTGATTGTTTAGTGAATCAAAGTGCATTCTGAGAAAGCAGTGCTAGCTATAATTTGTCGTAAAGCATGTTAATATGTGGAAGCTATTACATGTGCTTTAAACAGCCGGCCATAACGTTTTTGATGTGGGAAGAAGGAGGGGTGCAAGTTTGAAATGAAAACTGTTAGCTAAAATGAACGTTTGTGAAATTGAACAAATCGTTTTCTTAAGAGATTGATTGGTTGATAGAAGCCAGCAAGTAGAGATAACATCTATGTACTTACATTGGAAAGAATTTTTTCGTGGCATCCCACAAGGAATTGTGACATATAGCTGCTTGATTGTATTGAACTTAAATATTCCTAGAAAGAGACATGAAATCAAAGTTGCTCATCTTATACTCATTAGGACTGAAATGCAAAAGGACTAAATTTAGAAAGGAAACAATAATTTATACCATATGACAAGAAGGTGCTGATTGGTTGGACTATGGTTGGCACGGAGGTGCCGGAGGAACTCCTAACTTTGTTAGTTAACTGATTATCTTCAAACTAACTGATTTGTCACAATGTTGCCACAGGAATGGCCAAACGAATTGCATAGGCTATCATTAGAACCCATCAGTCATTGAAAAAGTTACAATATATGGATTTACTCTTTTTGTCTACAAAGAACTATATCCTCTGCGTGAACTAATCTAGATTCTAGCATACACGAATTAACCACACTGCAAGTTTGATTGATGGTCTTAAATTGATTTCCAATGTAATTCCTAGCTGAATCAGGATTATTTAATATTATTCAAAAGCAGAACTACAACTAGTACTGGACACTTAGATCTGCAGTTTGCAGGTATGTACTGGTTGATCATGTTCCACATGCTACTTGCTATAGATTGTCAAAGCGGCATGCTGTTTTATACTGTCCTCTAGCCATTGGGACATAAGACCTACACACCTGACATCATTCCAGCACTAAAACTGGTATACCACAGTGCATTTGTTTCGTAGGCAGACTATCATCTAGGCTTGATCACAGCATCTTTTGGTGGAGATTATGTCTTGTGACTCTACTGCAAAATTAGTAGCTTGAAATAGCTTCTTCCACAGGTAGTTCGAAGTTTTGAGACATCTTCCTCTTTGAGGGTAATCTGAGGTCAGCTGGGCACCACTCAGAGCCTAAAGTGGTGGCCGTGGACCCCTACTTGGGTTTTCATGATATACAGTGAGTAAGAACTTGATCAGAAGAGCCACTCTCATGTAAATTGGTTTTGATAAACCCTGTCTCAGTATCAAGCTTACATCATAGACTAGTCAATCACAATCACAATCACAAAAGCCCTAATCACATCCGGGACTATGCAGAGTTTTGAACACCGGACCTTGGAAAGGACACAGCTGAGAAAGAGTGCAGTACTGTTTCACTAAAATGTTACCAAGACGCTACAGATTAAATTGAGGCATAATTACACAAACTAAGCCTCTATTCCTAGAATATCGAAGATCAAACAATTATTTGGTGAAGGATCCTAGGATTTTGAAAGGAATTGATCAAATAAATAGATAATCATTTTCTCTTGTCCTGGGAGTCTGGGAAAAACAGTCACCATCTTAAAAAACAGTCAGGTCATTCAGGAGATAAGTTCAAAAAGGCATCTTCAGACAAAGTAGTATGGAACTTTATCCTACAAAAAAAAAGGCATTTAAATTTGTAATGGATCATCGTCTTTTGTTGAGACACAGACGTAAGAAAATACAGAAATATATAAATAAACATAGGATATAGATCAGTCATAATCCCGTTCTAAATCATGGGCAAAAACAATTGTCTGAATGCAGGATCAGCTCCTTTCTATGTGTTATTGGGCTGAAAGTGAATTGTGCACTTGAAAGTTGAATTGTTGAGCATATTTGGCATAAAGGGAGAATGTACTTGACTCAGAGAAAGTGAAAACATTGTTAGTAAGATGCCAAGTTAAAATACTTCACAAAACAAAATAGTGAAAGATGAATGGACGTTTACATGAACAAGCAGAAAAAGAAGAAATTTCAAATATTAAGAATAGATGCGCTGGAGAGGATTGAAGAGAAATTGTTGTAGATTTAGACATCAATGACATAATTGTGGCATTTCCAAGTATTTTCCTATTGTTCTGATTTTGAGGTATATCTCTGTGGGTCAGAAGGAAGTTCTACTATAGTTAACAGGCCAATAGAATTCTGAAAAATATAAATAGACTGAAAATAAGATCTTCTATAACAATTCAGGACATAGTAATGATAAGTCCTGAAGAGACCAAACAAGTCATGATGATGTTATGCACAGACTGCAGCTCATCACAAATCTCCCTTCTGTAAAATGTAACTATCATAGAAAACAAATCACAAATTGTTTGTCCTTGATACAATTTATTGTTGGAGAAAGGGAGTTGATTGTATCCTTGCTTTTACTTACTGAAATTAACCTTTTTTTTAAGGAGGGAAGCCTTAGAAGGATGAAGGATGAAATAGCTTTGACTGAGATATTACTTCCTGTTATCTGAGAAGTGGGGAAGAACTGACCTAAGGAATCTTCAGTGTTAGCACACAGAGTATATTTCCAGAATAGAGATGACCTCTTTCATATACTTGCATAAACTCTGAAAATGATGATGCCTGCCAATGACATTATCAGGTTTCTGTCTATACATTCCTATGTATGAAATAGTTCTAAAATGTCAGTTCAGGCTTATTGTGTAGAACTCTGTCATCCCAAAGACAAGTGTTGGCACAATTGACAGTAGAAGACGCTACACAGCACATTTCAGTATAAATCTTAGGCTGGATAAAAATTTGCTTCCTGTGTTGCGTACTAACAAATTTTTACTTTTGTAAATAACCATATTATGTTGTACAAACTGGTTCTCAATGAGTTTAATAGTGAACATCAATGATCTGTTTATACTTGAATGTGAACTGGATTTTCTCTGATAGTGCAGTGCAGTTTTTACTTTTGTATTTTGCACATTCTCCCCATGTCTGTGTGGGTTTCCTCTGAGTGCTCCGGTTTCCTCCCACAGTACAAAGATGTGCGGAGGTGGATTGACCGTGGTAAATTGCCTACAGTGTTCAGGTGTGTGTAGGTTAGGTGGATTTTTGGGGATGGGTCTGGTGGGATGCTCGGTGGGTCAGTGTGGACTTGTTGGGCTGAAGGCCCTGTCTCCACACTGTAGGGGTTCTATCATTCTATCATTCTGTGCTCTATCATTCTACATATGACCTTGCTAATATCTCACTGCATGAATCTGCCTATTAAAATTAGAAGTTAATTTCTCTGATAAATTAATCATGTTGTGGAGGTAATGGGTTAATGTTGTGCCTGGTGCTGTTCACATTTGGGACTGAAGCGTGTTTTCTCTGTTTGCCACATAAAATAAATGTTTAAACTTACTTTATATACTGCAGTTTCTAATGTATTTGTAGACAGTGCAGTTAAAGAAATGTTACAGTGCTGAAGGAACCATTCAGCCCATCATTGCTACACTCACTGTTAAATGAGCATCATTACTTATTGCCAATGTCCTGTATTTTCCCTGTACCCTTGCACATTATTTTTATCTGAATAATCATCCAATGTTCTCTTGATATCCTCGATTGAACCTGCCTCCATTATACTTCTCAACAATCTTGTTTTTCTGGGGCTAGCTACTGAAAATTACCATCTTTATTCTTTGCTGTGTGGTGAGCTGTGATGATACATGTGAATTCTGGTGAAGGAACTTCAATATAGTGTGAGGTGTTGGTTTGCCTGCACTGCTGCTACTCCAATAAGCTTATATAATGGAAGAGCAGTATATGTTAGAATGAGGAGCTTAAGTCACGTCTTTAAAGAAAGCATTTACATTGTAAGGCACTGTAACTGTTGTGGCAGTGATATGTGTTTTCAATATAAGTGAGCACAATGACGAGACATGGCTAGAGCAGATAATTCTAACCATAATTTTCAACTCATGGACAGTCTATTTGTGTTTGAATGAGTGGATAAGTATGTACCTTTGTGTATGAGAGTGATTTTAGGGACTGAATTGTTGGGACTTGACAGCCAACTGTCAAAGCTCAAATAAACCATGAGTAAATATGATCTCAACCCACTCATGAAGTATTATGGGTGTGATAGTAAAGGTCAGCCAGCCTCCAGCTAAGGAATCAACAATAACTGAAGGAAGAAAGGCTTTATTTGAAGAAAGTATCTTTGTATGTAGGAGAATTAAACAAACATAATGGCAGCCTCCATCAATACAATTATCATCTTGTAACTTCTGACATATTAAGGTACTGGTAAAAATGGACCAAATTCTAAATTCCAACATCCAGTAGTTATACATGAGGACTTTCATAGATTTAAATGGTTTTTGATAAAGGATAAATACCAACCTAAAATTGCTTCAGTGATCACCCAACGATGGATTGAGTGAGTTCAGGAAACCAATGCAAAATCAAGTAAACCATCTGAACTGAAATTACAACGTCATCCAAACATGCAGGTATTTCTGCTATAATGTATGTTCCATTAATGTGAATTGGCTGTGTCATAATTGATGAATAGTGGGCGCTGTTTGGATAATGCAAACTTTCTGTTGAAAAGTATAGCAATTTCCCTATAACGCAATTTTCTATAGTGCAAGGTCGCACAAGAACACAACTATCATGTTATTGGAGAAATACCTGTATTGAAAACAGTCAACCTTCAGGCATCAGTCAACTAATATATTATATTTTAACTTAAGCTTGAATGAGATGTTATAAATATTAGACGTAAAAAGAATGTCTACAACTCTTCAGCTTGGAAAAATAATGGAGCCAGACTTAGAAGAACACAAATGAACCATATTTCAATAGCTGCTTAGTACAGCAGCAGAGAGAGAAAAAAATATGAAATTCACAACAGTGAGGACTAGAAATCTCTCCCTCTTCTTGTTTCTTCCTGACCACCTCAAAAACAATACATGGTACAAAAGCAAGTCAAAAAAAAATCAGCCATTCACTCAAGGAACTTTATAAATTTCAATACTGTTGAGATTACTAGTCACAAATTACACAACTGTGGTTTCAAGTCAAAATCTAACACCTCCCAAATTATAAGCACTTTTGAACTGCATAACCTTTATTCTTCCTATCTATACTAATTAATCTCACCTTTTTAAAAGCCTCACAATTATGTTCATATATATAGTATTATATTAGTTTTCTGTAGTTAGTAAGTAATAAATGTTGGTAAGTTCAGTTGGTTGGATGGCTGATTAGTGATGTAGAGTGAAACTGGTAGCATGGGTTCAATTCCTATACCATCTGAGGTTGCTGTGAAGAAATGTCCTCAATCTTGCCCCTCCCCTACCACTAGTTGTCTCTCTAATGAGCAAACAGCCCTAAGATATGGTAAGTCTATGGCAACTTTACCTTTTAGCAAATAAATTGCTCTATCTCTACTTAAGAAAATGTTTTTATTGTCTCCTTGCTATTGACTAGTACTATGTTTTAATTGAAATGTGAAGTAGCGGAATGTTAAAATAAATAAAAATATTTGTTACGACTGACCGAGAGCGTGCTAAAAAGAGGGGAGCTGAATTACCCCTCCTCACCAGGTTGTGACCGACAATATTGAAATAGAGGATCTCAAACCCAAGGACTTGTTTGGGGAGGAGGAGAGATTCCATAAAGTCCATATCGTCCATTATAATTTTCAAAAAATCAGACTGCAGGGATGGAAAAAGCAAGTCTCGTTGTTGTGATTGTGTACATATTTCCTGCTATTATCATTTACATCAGATGACATAATTCAGGAAATCTCTGGTTGACCATATTAATATGGAACCTGATGGGAAAAATATAAAAGTATTTGGCATTTTCAGTTTGAACAAGCAACAAGTTCGGTGATTTATGGAAAGTAACATGGATGCCCAAGGACTACTATAACTTCAGAAGAAGCAGTTACAGTAAAAAAAAGTGTCTGAATCAATGTGTCATCGGAAGGAGAAACTCAACTGAGCTTTATGTCACCATCAACAATTCAGGTTCATGAGCCTGTGGACCGAAACCATGTTGTATTTAGTATTAAGATAGTTTGCCTGGGCTCCTTGCAGGGGAACATAGATCGGGTGGTGTATGTCGTGTTTGACTTCTACCAAGCCATTTTATACCAGCAGTTGAGAAAGTGAGCCTTTAAGCCTCTGTTTCAATCGACTTGGCAGGCTTGTTGTCTTATAATCTGTTCATTTATTTGCAACCCTAGACATTTCATTTCAGAATGAATCCCCTAATCCCTAGGAATCTCTTGTCCATCCTTCTTCCTGGATAGCCACCGGCAATGGCTGTAAGACAAGCCTTCACATTAGTTAAGCTCAGGGTGGGGTGAGGGGGAATGGCGTGGGTTGACACTATTTTAGGGAGCAGGATCTGATAGCAGAGAAGCATGTCTGAAATTCAAATAGCCCAGCAACAAGAGGACAGCAGACTGGATGACAGAAATATGTTAATTAGTTTTCAACACGTAAGTCACTGGCGACATAAGAGGGACCTCACTGGTGTGTTTGTCTGGGGAGGGTCCCCTGACTATTCATTCAATGAACACTAAAATAGCGAATAGATTGCAATTAGAAGGGTAGACTTTGACTTTGTCCTGTAGTGGACATACTAACAAATTGACAGGGTTTGATTTTACACCGTGACATGTATTTATTCTCATTGCCTTCAATACAAATCAACAGCGAAATCGAAATTTAACAATATTCCATAAGGCAAAGATTAAAAACCACAGAAATATAAATTTTCCAGGGGCAAATTTATACGTATTCAGAAGGGTATTGAGCTTTAGTGGTAGAAAATTGCCATTCCACTGGGAAATTTTAATTTTGACATTTTATGGCATTTTCTATCAAACTTTGGCACTGATATTTTATACCGAACAAATGCCTTAGCAATCTTATTATCTTCCTAAATCCATTAATAGTTGTGTTAAAATATTTGAATAAATTCAAAATATCAGTTTATCCCATTTTAATTTTAATTTGTTTCCCTAGTGGCTATTTTTTTTTGGGTAGGTATCTATAACTGTAGCCAAACTCAGATCTCTTCTCACTCCAGTTCCAAGCTTGTATCTATGTTCCGACAAGGTCTCCCTGTCTGAGGGCCATTTGTTTTTATTTGCTGTTGTGGTTGCCTGGTGTCACCAAGGTACCACTTGCTGTTGCTTAGTGATTTTTACAACAAACCTTTATGGCCCGCCCCCAAGATAGGTTCCCAAATTATTACATTTCCAGATGGAATACCACAATCTACTCAGCTCCAGACTGAGGAGAGTGACTTAGATTCCCTTGGTTATTGATCCACTCTTTATGTTGGTGATGTTCAATTTTAAAAAGGCATCCATTCCCTTGTGGATACCTTTCTCCTAGACCCAAATAATCTAATGTTGTAAAAGGAACCAATTTTACTAGACTTTCTTGAATTAATAAAAAGAATGAGTTTATTCATTACTAAAATGCAAGAAGGAATAGTGCTGCAACACATGTATGCACAGATCAGAATTAATATGAATGTGCAGAAAAAAGTTAAAAAAGGATCATTCTCTGAATTATTTGTGAGGAGTGGATAGTTGAACAACAGTGCTGATACAGTAGATACTACTGTTGTCATTGGCGTTGATAGTTGATCAGTCAGTTCAAGATCCATGACTTTATAGATTAATTAAAATTCTTTTGTTCTGATTCTTTTTGTCAATGGATGACTGATATCACTCAGAGTGAGCTACAGTATTTACGTACATCACCTGCAGTGCAGAAACTGTGCTGAGAGCTATTCCCCTCACCTCTTACTAGTCCAAAGTCCAAGAAGTAGGGGATACCAACTCACACAGACAAGGGCTGAAATTGACTTTTAGCCCTGTCACTGTGCATTTTTGAAAGAGGAGAAATGCAAGTATGTTTCTTAGCAAGAGTTCTATCTATTTTGCTTTTAATCATTTTCATACATACTCTCGGTAGATTAAGAGATCAGTTTGTAGGCATTTTCTCCTTTTGAAGATTCCTTGACACCTTATCAAGTGTGACATTCCAGTATATGTCTCTTGATTCAGTCTGGAATTCACATCCGCAGTCACCCTCTATCTATGTGATTCTTTTTTAATAAAAACACATGTTGTACCAAAAATTTGACATGTCCATAGGTGGTCAACAGTTACTATCCATTGTCATGACACTTGTCCCCCTCAGGTAAATGAACAAATAAACATAAGTGCATAGCACACATTTATTCCCCCAGGTCTTGTTAATTACATCTCTTCACTTCAAACCAGGTCTCCTTAGGTTCTGGGCGGGATCGTTGACATTACATATGATTTTCCGACAATGTGGTGATTCCTAAGTGGTACGATTGAAGAAATAAACTCACCTGACATTCTGAGTCTTAAACATTTCCATAAATGTGAACAGATTATGCTTAGTACAACTATGGCCCCTTTCTACTCTTTTTGGACTTATATTGAAAAAAAGGTGCTCCTTATTTGTTCATAGGATGTGAGAATCTTTGGCTAATTGCCAGAGGGCAGTTGAGTGTCAACCATATTGCTGTTGCTCTGGAGTCTAATTTAGGCCAGATCAGGTAAGGATGACAGTGCCCTTACGTTAGGGATGTTTGTGAAGCAGATGGGTTTAGCCCTAACAATTGATGATGGATTTGTGATCATCATTAGACTTTTATTTCCAGGTACCTATGGTCGGTACTTTGTAGTTTCAAAAAGATATTCTCAAGGCCATGAGTGTGAGATTTAAATTGTAGTGCTTTTTCTATTTAGAATCATGAAGTAATTCAGTAGACTACACATCGCATTTTATATAAAATGCAGATGGTGCGTGTTTGCATTTCAAGGCTAGGTTACATGATCTACCCACCAAGCTTTCCTTTCCTTTTGTGTTGCTTACACTAACTTGGAGAGCTTTGATATGTGCGATGAGATTTCCGTGAAAGAAACATAGAAATTTGTGCGGAAGAGGGAAATCTATACTTATACATCCCAGTGCAGTTCTCCTTAGCTGATATTGCAATGGTATTTAATTGCTCTTTGGAAAACACAATGGGAGTTGGCAAGGATTGTTATCTAGAGAAGGGCTGGTGACAGCTGTGGGAATGTCTGAAAAAAATACCAGAAAGGAGCGGGCATCAAAAATGCAAAATATAAAATGGGTGACAATTGTACTGAGCAATCATATAAACAATTGTCATACGGAACCTATATGTCCACTCAGGTATGGCATGAAATTGCTGAATTCAACCCGAAGCCACTTTGCATTAGAAGTAAGAGCCAATTCATCCAACTTAAATTGATCTCTCTGGAATCTGAAATACTTAATGTGCATTAAACCAGGCATACATAAGAAATCAGGTTACACATACAATGCAATGCCTAAGGCATAGCATGTAGGTTAAGATGGAAAAGTACTTATGCCTACATAAATTTTATTTCTGAACAATTCAGAACCATATGGTTTTATAAAAGAAAAGAACATAAGACAACCTTGTATATTTAGCTACACTAATAAATGTACATGTGACATTTACAGCATGTTATATTGATGTAGTAATTCTACCTGCTTGATTGGAAATGCTGGTAGAGAAATGTTCTATACTTTACGATCAGGGTATCATTAGGTAATGGAAAAAGCAGATGGAATGCACACACTTGTTTTATTAGCATGCAGGAGCTATTGGATTGAACCATGCATTCTCAAACTGTTTGGAGCAAACAGCACTGTCCGATCATCTCTTTGTATATTTTTGGTTCTCTCTACCATCCCAGAAGTTGTGTAGGTTGCCACAAAAGAAGAAATGAGCCTGCATTTTATAAGCCTTTCATGACTTTGGAATATGGTGTCTTACAGCCATTGGAGCACTTTTCTTTATTTAATCACAGGACCTGGATGACACTGGTAAGACCAGTATTTATTGCCCATCCTTAAGTAACCGTGAGAAAGAGGTTCTACCCCCATCTTGAAAGCACAAGTCAGTAATGAGATGAAATACATTTCAACAGGCCTGAGAGAGCAATTGCGACAACACTCAGGAAGATCAACATCATCCAGGACAAATACAGAAAGGTTTGGGCCTGGCAGCATCTGTGGAGAGAGAAATAGAATTAACATTTTAGCCCAGTCTGACCCTTCAGAATTGAAAGGGATTAGATAATTTATTTTAGATTTTTGTCAAGGCAGGGGTGAAGTGAAGCAATGGTGGAGGCCCAGTTCAAAATGGGCGTAAATGTACATTTCTCTTTCCCTTTCACTACTTATAACAACCCCTTTTCTTTGGAACCGGGCTTTTACCGACTGTTCGCTTTGCCCCTCCTCCACCCTTCTTTCACCTCTGTCAAAAGCCATTTTCCAAATCCTTTTGGTTCTTGAGAAGAGACATAATGGACTGAAAGCATTACCTCTGTTTCTCTGTCCACAGGTGCTGTCAGACCTGCTGCATTTTTCCAGTTTTCTCTGCGTTCACTTCTGATTTCCAGTATTTTGCTTTTATTACCATCAGGACAAGGCAGCTCACTTGAATTGCTTCCCCACCCACCACCTTGAATCTCCACACCGTCCATCATTAGCTGCAGCATCTACCATTCACAAAATGCAGTGTAGCAATAAGTAAAGACATCTCTAACAGTACCTCCCAAACCCAAGATCTCCACCACTTAGATGGACAAGGGAAGCAGGTAAATTGGTAGACCTCAATTCCATGTAGTGAACATGCTCCCATACAGTGTTATCAGATAGGACACTCCAGATTTTGACCTAGCAAATTGAAAGAAAGTAAGACATTCGTAACTTGGGATGATTTGTCTTTGGGGCTATAGGTGCAGGTGATGGTGCTCCTATGTTCCCGCTTCCTGCATATTTCTAGTTGATTAAAGAAATAAATCATTCAGAGGTTTTGAATACCTAGCCTCTGCCCTGCTCTTGTTGCGCCAGTAACTATGTGGCTGGTTCAGTTAAATTTCTGATCAATGGTGACCCTCACTAGATGTTAAAGGTAGGCATGTCTGGTGATGGCAATATCGTTGCATGTCTGATGCCCTGATGAAGGGTGTAAACCTGAAACATTGACTTTCCTGCTGTTCTGATGCTGCCTTACCTGCTGTGTTCCTACAGCTCCACATAGTATTGACCCATTGTATGTCTTTCTTCTTTGAGATGGCATTATTGACATTTAATGTGAATGGTACTTGCTCATTATTAGTCAGAGCTTGAATATTTCAAAGTTCAGATACAGACTAATTCAATATTTGAGAAGTTGCAAATGGACTCTAAAACTGTGCAACCTTCAATGAGCATCTCTCTTTTTGTGATGAAAGGACTGTCATTCATGGAGCAGCTGAGGTTCTGCTAGGAAATTACCCTTGGGAATCCCTGCAATGTTATCTTGAGACTGGGATCATTTGTCTCCAAAAAACACATACAGCTTCATTTATGTACAGTAAATCTCCAGTCAGTGGAAGAGTTCCCCTCAAGCCATTGACTTCAGTTTCATTAACATTCCCCAATGCTGTATTTGTTCAAATACTCCTTGATGTCAGAAGGCGTCACATTCGCCTCACCTCTTGATTTCAGCTTATTTATCTATGTTATGAGATCTAGGGCTGAGTGGTCCTTGCACATCCAAAACTATTTGATTGCGCCAACAATAATACTTTCTATCGTCTGCAGATAGTCATTAGCAGTTTGGTTTTGTCCTGCTTTTTGAAGAATACTCATTGTTTCAATGTGGGCATTTCAGCAGTCAATTTATCCAAAATCAACAATGATATAAATAACAGTTTTAGTTATTTGTTGAAAGATAAGTATTAGCCGGGGAGCAGGAAAGCTTCAATACCTTTCTTAGAAATGTGTTTTGGGATATTTCATCTCTGTTGAAGAATTCAACTGAATTCATCATTTTTGATTTGCTGAAAAAGACACATTTTATTGAAATTTTTTGTCTTGCACTCATCAGACTAAGTTGCAAGAAATACAGAAAAAGGGAAAACAACATTTTTCATGCATGAGAGGGGAGCTCTGACTGTTTGGCAAGTTGATTCCTGTTCTCATATCGTCAGAGGATCAAAATTGAGTTCCTGTTAAGAAAGAGAATTTTGATACACAGTGAGGATAATCTTAGCCCTCTCCCTCACACCCATCCTTTTCTAAGGATGGATTCAGTTGGGTTGTGTGGGAAAACAAAATGCCAACGTTAATTTGAACATAAGCCTCTAAGAACAAGCCCATCTTCTGTGTTAATGCATTGAAACAAGGAAGGCAACCAATTCACACCTGCAGCAGGGCCAAGATTAGGCCTTGGTATGATATCTCTGAGAAACAAAGTAGCCTCTGCACTGTAAAATATTTTAGTGAGGAAAACATTAACTCTTTTACTGTTGTTTTCCTTCCATATCTTTAAGTTTTTATAGTGTAAGCTAACTATTGCTAAATACCACCTCCTGATTTACTTCATTCATCTCTTTCCTGGTTTCAAATTACAGATGCCCTTGGGATATTGGTCCTTGACCTTGGTTTCGTAAAAGAAACAAATATATTCAGGTAGACAGCTCTTGACGGCAGAAGGTAAGGAATCTGAGTACTAGATAAAAGACATACGTTTAATGCATTTATGCCACAAATTTAAAAAGAAACACACTGTACTCTGCCAGATACGCAGCGGGTTTTCAGATCATATGTGCATCTGCTGTCCTTCAGTGGCAGCTACCAGCTGAATAAACTTGGACAGTTGTTTGAAATGGAGAAATCGACTGTACATTTTGAACAGTTAATGTGTTGGAATGTTGTATAGCCGTTTTTACGATTTCTGATAAGATTATTTCAAGGTGGTCCAGTAGCACTTGAGACTGACCAGTCGGAGCATTGGTTATAAGAGATTAGAGGCATGCATTTTTGAGATGTCTGCTATCTTCAACATCAGCCTCATAGAGTCAAATAGCTAAAGCAAAGTTCAGCTTTGACTTCACAGGCTTGCACAGCAATACATACTATAAATAGTAATCCCTGCATTTCTACTGGCTACCCCAGACTGACAGCATCAGGATTTATAATGCCTGTCCCACCAGCATCAAAGCATTGATTATTTCTATTTTGTTTTCTAATTCATCACTACCTTTGGTTCTGTTACGGGGCCATGGCACAATAGATTTCTGAGTGCAAAAACATCCAATTAGACACCCTATCTACATTCTTAAGGGCACCTGAAATGAACAGGTTTAACAAATTTATGATTTCTTAAATTGGAATAGCCAGAGTTGATTTGGTAGTAAACTAAATTTACTTAACTCTGATTAATTTAACAACCAATTAAAATTTGGGCTTGCCAAAGTTAATTCATGAGGGATTAAACTTATGCTGAAAGACTTCTTTCCAAATCAGTCTTGGATTTACACAATGTCTTAGCTTGTCAAAATATTTTAAAGTACTTCACACAGTATCTTTTGCAGTTTAGTGATCATTGCTATATAGACAAACTCAGCAGTCATTATCTACTGTATGTTCCACAGATACTAATTAGATGTTTGATTAGGGTTTATAGTGGAATGCTTGAGGTAGACTTTGTGACCAAATTCACTACTCCACTTCAAATACTCTCACAATGTCTTTAATATCTAAATAGTTAGACTTTAGAACTCCAATTTAATGCCTTAAACAAAGGACAGCACCTTTATGAAATAACATTTCCACACATGGATGTGAGCCTGGATGATACATTTAAGTCAAGCCCATAATATTGATGTGTAATCTAAGAGGGTCTGGACAATGCAAAGAAAAGCAAACTATTAGCAATGTTTGAAATGTGAAATAAGAAGGAAAGAATAAATAATTAGGCTTAGAGTTTCTGTGGAAAATGGAAAACATGACTTCAATGAGAAATCATCTGGAAGACATGTGCTTTGACTTGGCCTGTAGAAAGAGGGAGGAACCCTTGGCAGTTTGGGAATTTGCTCACAGAGCAAGAGGAGACCCAGTGCTTGTATTAACGCTAACATTGCTTTTGTATCCATGGCTGAATTTTACAGATTGCTACAAAATCACAACAATCAGCATCTCAAGTGTGTCTTGGAAGAGCACTGTCATCTCACAGCCATCAATTGATAGCTGGTAGGTGGAAGAACCAGTCAGTCAGGAGACACAGGTTAGAGAAAGTACTGCTGAAGACATGACTGCTGCCATCATTAAAAGACAGTCAGCAGCGCTGTTAAAAGGCAGCCCCAGAGGAACCAAAAAGAGAGCCCTGCTAAAGGCAGAAGCAGCAATATCAGTGACAAAGCAGAGGAAAAGCCCCACTAAGGTTTACTGACTTCTCTCTGGAGGTGCCCATCAAGACTGTAAAATGTTCAGAGAGATGTTCTGTTGTTGGAAGACAACAGCAGATCAAAAGAAATTGGTACAGGTTGTGATAAAAAAATGAGGAAAGCAACCTGGCTCCAATTCAGGATGAGAACCAATGGCCTGATACATTCTGAAAATGGTGAGTACTGTGTACAATATAAAGCTTTCAGCCTTAAATATCACTAAAGATAAATGTGAGGTTGGAGGAGAGGATTCCCACACTATAGGTGGAAATGTTAATATTAGGGATAAGCATGAGCAGATACATAGCTGTCTGTCAGTGCGGTACCTAAGACAGCCAAAAGTAACTCCAGCACAGCTAATACTGACTGGTCAGATGCTGTAGGCAATCTATGGCACTGTGACAGACAGTTAGACTGCCATCAAATCAGTTTGTTGAATAAGTAACTTTGAATGGTCCTGAGGCATTGGAATTTATTGCTATGTGACTTTTAATCTTCCACTCAATGGGTATTATAGGTACATCTTGCATTTCAGCAAGTTTTAGTTTAAATATTCTGGGCACTGCAAGTGTATTATGCTGTAAATCTGCCTGGCTGTTAGGACTGCTGAGAGCTTGCATGTTTCACAAACAAAAAGCAGAAAGTTGGCGATAATGTCTGCTTCATAAATTACAATGTGTCTTACTAACTAACCCACAGAGTTAGTCAATCCCTAATAAGCAACTTATTATTTGGTCATTATCATTTATGTGAGAGATGAACTTCAGTGGAAAATGTTGCGAGCCTATTATAGCCAACAAGTTATTCTACAGCCAAAACACATAATCAACCATTTTAAAGTGAACTAAATGCCTGACACAATCCTTTAGGTCTTTGTTCATTACGATATACTTGAGAAAGGCAAGTGATCAGCAAGTATGCCAGATGGAGACCAAACAAAGGAACATCAAGGGCATCTTATCAAAATTGCCACAAAAGTCCCTCATTCGAATCAGGAGACCTTCGAACACTATTTTTATGATTTGAACAACATTCAGAGCTATTGTTTCCAGATTCAGACATATCCAATGCAGAAGCATAAGACTTTAAGATTTGTTTCTCAGGGCTCTTGCGGTACAATGGTAGCATCTCTTTCTCTGAGTTAGGAGATCCAGGTTAATTCCCTCCTGCTCCATTGGTATTTCATAAAACTCTTGAGCAGATTGATTAGGAAAATTTCTAAGATTTGTTTAGCAATTGGGAACAAAGATCTACACAGCCCAAACAAGTACGAATTAACATCCTAAGAGCTAAAAGATCAAGATCTATTCAAAGTCAGATTACACTTCCATATTTGTTGATTAGAAATCATTTCATTTAAACAGAAGCCTACAGAACCCATAAACTACTTTGTGACTGTATACAGAGAAAAGGACTCATTTATGTGGCTTTTCATTTGGGGAGCCAGTCAGTAGAATTTATGAGTTGGTGATCGTATTCACCGCCACGCTGACTCTGATTATACTATGGCTTTAACAGATCTAATGTGTCCTTTTTTTGTTATGAAGAAAGGTTGATACAGAGATGCTGGGTGCTTTGCTCAAAGCCAATACAGTAAACAGCTAGTGATGCCTTTTTGTTTTATTAAAGTTGGAACAATAGAAGCAGACTGAATGGGTGGGGTCAACCTCTTACCGAACCAGGATTTTTAGTTTTAACTTTTTGCAGTTGCAGGGATATTCAAGCTGGATGTGGAAGCCCTTATTCTTCTTTCATTTACAACTAAAGGCTCGGGTTCTCTTTTTGTTGCTAGAATTGCATGTGAGACAATCTATTTTATTGAATCTGCCTTTTCCCAGAGTGTGTTTATGGGATGCCACAATATTAGAACAGTGAATTAGTAGTAGTTAATATAAATATGTTATTTTGTTAAGCATTTCAATCAAGCTTCAGTTAAGCCTTTTTTTATTTTGTATTTTCATTGTACTGTAAAAATAGTATGTTTTGTTTAAAGTTGAATGGTTTGACTATTCAAATTGCATCTGGAAGTGCAACGCCTTACACTTACCTTTAAGGTAAGAATACTTTAGTATCTAGGCTACATTCTTAATATATTTTGAGGGGTGGGTTGGTCTGGTCTATAAGATGGCTTTCCAGAAAGGTTTGCTAGATGAGTTAAAGACTTGGCATCTGGTATCCCACGAGAGCTGTATATATAAAGTGACCAGAATCTGATGATGAAACACAGTGGTGAGCACATTTTTCACACTGTTAGTATCTTAGGAAAATGTTAATATCATCCATTGCAAAAATTCAAATTATTTGTCCTCAGAAAACTTATAACTCTTACTGGCTAAGATTGACTCAGAGGCTACTGCGAATAAACTATCCCTGCAAATTATAAAATACATACCCACAAACATGGGAAACTCTGAGAAAGCTT
Organism: Stegostoma tigrinum; assembly: GCF_030684315.1. NCBI lineage: Eukaryota > Metazoa > Chordata > Chondrichthyes > Orectolobiformes > Stegostomatidae > Stegostoma > Stegostoma tigrinum. The sequence goes on from NC_081370.1 coordinate 22,824,470, forward strand.
GCGAGTGCAATCTTACAGCATACAACAGTTCACTATTTCCACGGATTGGATCAATGGTGTTGGAGTGCAGGTACAATAAATTTTCAAGCTGCAGTTGGACCTGCAATGACAGGTACCAATATATCAGTGACCTCAATCTAATCACAATCCATGGAATCAGTCAAGCATTAGAGGCACATCAGAAATTGCAGCAGACCATTCAGGAAACTCCTGCAGATTTGAATATTGAAGAAGAATTGAATATGGAGCTGAAATTTCAATTCTCTGCTGACAGGAAAAATGAATATTCAAGAGGAAAAGACTGAACAGTTAGCTCAGGATGAATCCAAACTTGGGAATACAATCTTTCTGATGTCTTTAAGAGATACCTTAGCTCAGCTCACAATGATGAATGAAGAGCTGAAAGAGGACAAAAAGACACAAGGGGCACTACAAACTATGTGTCATTGAATCAATTAAAAATGCTAGTTTATAGAAGATCTGGAACAACTCACACAAACAGATCAGGTGCATCCGAAGCAGCTACAGATACAAAGGGTTGATCTTAGTGCAATGCTGGAGAAATTCCAGACTTGCTAAAACAGCTGCAGATGTACAGAGCATGTAAGGAGCTACAAAACATTCCTGAAACAGAAATAAATGTTGCCAGTTATACTGTTGTGAAATAAATTAAATAGGAAGAGAAAAAAACAAACACATGTTAAAGTATATCGGTATTGTCCAGGGACCAAGGGAAACAAAAGCTTTGGAGAGGCTGGTCAGTTATTGGAGCAGGGTGTGATGGAGAAAATGTACTGGACTGAAAAACGACTAAATCCATTAATAGAATGAGAAGAATCTGGAGTGTAACACCAATGCTTCAAAATGAGCTGGAAAATTTTAAGGGAAAATAAGAGTAAAAACCAAAACAATTTGAACCATCTGAAACAGTTTGAGGAAGGAGATCAACCAGTACCTAATCTAGAACAAAGCCTACTGACAGCGCATCGAGGTAAGCAAATTCTGGGGCCAGTGCAGTCCTTGAAAATAAAATTTCACAACACAAACAGGAATGACAAACAAAACCAAACTAATGGCTATGACAATGGCACAACTAGCCCATCACTGTCCTGAGATCCGAACTTATTTGCACATTACCTATCTGTTATAGAAATTCATAAATTCACTATTATTTAATTCACTCATTGGACGTAGGTGTTACTGGATGACCAGCATTTATTGCCCGATGGTAGAAGGTAATGGTGAGATAGGTTTTGAAGAACTGCAGTCCATGTTGTGTAGTTTAACCCACAATGCTCTTACAGAGGGAATTCTAGGATTTTGACCCAGTGACAGTGAAGGAATAGTGATATATTTCCAAATCAGGATGGTGGGTGGCTTGATGGTGAACTTGCTGGTTGTGATGTTCCATGTATCTACTCTCCTTGTCTTTCAATGTATTTGGTTTGCTTTAGTGTCTGTTTCGTGACTTATAATATGCTTAACTATTCTAAGTAAAGAAATCTATGGAGTTAATCAATCCCTGACAACTGATTATTAGACCATTATCATTTACATGGCTATTGCTTCATATTGCTCCATGATAACGCACAGAGTACTCACTGTACCCCTGGACAAAAGCATTGCTGTTCTGGAATCTGCAGGAAGCAGAACCAGTGTTGAACAAGCCTCCCAGGCTGGTATCATCTTCTCTGTACAAAAAAGTGTAGTGTCCCCTTCTTTTGCCCTCCATCTCCTTTTCACTTTATCAGCTTATGATTCAGTTTCCATTTTGGGACTGCTGACCCATTCCCATTGGCTGAAATAGCACCAACAGGTTAGGAAATCACCTCTGGAAATATTCCCTGCCCTCATGAATACCTCAAGCTTCTCTTCTGACACATTTCCCTGCAACTTCCCCACCCATCTACCCTCCAGCCTGTCTCCAACAAGCTAGCAAAACGTTGGACCAAGTCTCCAGTATTCACTAGGATGATGCTCATGTGTATTTGTAAGAATCAAAAGTTGATTTTGATTTCACAACTATCTGACTTCAATTAGTTGTAAGGATCACGTTTTATTTGCAATATAATTTAGAAAATGAAAGTTTGGTAACTGTAATGCAGAGAAAGCATGAGTTTTTTTTAATAACTTGAAAATGTTATCTTACTTTCAATTGTGGTTTGCACCAGCAATCTCGAATTTTTTCCTTTTACACTTATATTGTTCACCCATGATATTCCTGCAAAACTGTCTGGCACATCTGTCCCATCCATCCAATTAGCGAACGAGTGTGTGCATGGTTGGATTCAAATGAGGTATAATTTAAATTTGCAATTTACTAATTAATGTATCATTTTCTCACATTTTAAGAACAATAGAGCTCAGGAACAAGCCCTTCAGTCCTCCAAGCCTGCGCTGGCTCATTTTGCCCTTCTATACTATAACTGCCTTCATTTACAGGATCTCTCTATTCCCTTCCTATTCATGCATTTGTCCAGGTGCTTCTTGAATGCTGCTGTTGTGTCTGCTTCCATCACCTCCTCAGGCAGCGCATTCCAGGCACTCTCCACCCTTTGTGTGGAAAACCTGCCTCCTCTGCCCCCTCACACCCACACATTGAATCTGTGTCCCCTAGTAATTGACACCTCTGCCCCAGCAAAAATCCTCATACTTTCTACTCTATCCATGCAATTCACAATCTTTTAAACTTCTATCCGGTCGTCCCTTAACCTCTTACGTTCCAGTGAAAACTACTCCAGTCTGTTCAACCTTTCTTCATGGGTAAAATGCCCCTTGCCAGGAAAGATCCTGGTAGAGAATAATTTGCTTTAATAAACATGTTTTTTTTTTCTTCTTCATGGATGAAACCTGGTGTGAGTCTTTTTTTGTCTTAGACAGTAGTTGCAATTAGACATTAACCATCCTAGTGATTAAATAGGTCATATCTCACATTTGTGGCTTCTCCATTAAATTTTGTGGTTTGATACCCAATACACTTTTCCCATCAGGGCTGTGGTACCATGAACTAGGCACCTGGCATTTTGTGTGCTTACCTCTCCCAGATCCCTTCCACCAATATGGAATTCCTTTTAAAGCAACTCTGCTCTCAGCAGACCTCTTGTTGCAGGACATTGTTACATGTGTGCATGCTCTGTAATGATCTAGCTATTTAACTCAGCTCTTTGCCTTTAAGTGTGCATATATTTATTTTCATTTGCATGGTAGAATCTACAGAAATTATTTTTTGATTTGACTGAAACATGTGTAAAGAATATAATTGTAAAATACTAACCGTTCATTTTCATATGGCTTCATGATTTCGAAATTGTGTCAAGCCCAATCTCCAGCTGCTCAGCAAGTCTGAAATTTGAGGCAACTTTTCCTGCCTCAGCATTCCTATTGTATAACATGTGACAAGGTCGACATTTCAAGAAGGCTTTCAATCTACTTGGGATAGCTGAATGGTGAATTCTAACACGTAGCCATCTTCAGCGTTATTCCTAATATTCAGTTTATTAATTATTAAATTTGAATTCCTTTCTTGTGTGAGGTTTTTCTTCTCATTTATCATTGCACACCCTGTCAAAACAACAACAGTTGGGAGCAGCATTCTGGGTGAAAGAATCTCATGTTTCAAGAATTAAATTGATGTCCTTTCAAATGTCTTGGGAGCTGCACTTGAAATCATCTGATCTACTGATAAAAGATCGGAATTCTGTCCTGTTTGGAATGCTGATGGCATGCTGTCTCCAGATTTCTGTAAAAGCTAGCTTCAATGAAGTCAAATACCAATGGTTTAACTAGTTCTATGGTCAATAACCTGTCCTGGATATTGCACGCTGGGAGAAATTCCTGGCATGCATCAGAACTGAGGGTGAGGCAGACAGGGTAGTGGGGGTTAGAGTATTATATTTAATATGAACAATACAACTCAGGTTTGAAGGGATGAGGCAAGTGAAACTAGGTTTTCCCTTGTTACAGAAGGGAAGGCTAAGGGGATATTTAATGAGGATCTTGATAGAATGCATGAAAAATTGTTTCCAAAGTCAGATTTATCAATAATGAGATGGTACAGACAAACAATTGACAATAAAACCAGAAGTAACATGAAAATTAATTTTAAGCAGCAAGCTATTACAATCTGTAATGCACTACCTGAAAGAATGTTGAAGTAAATACAACAATAACCTTCAAAAGGGAATTGAATCATTAGTTGAAGCTGACACAATGAGAGATCTATGGGGAAAATGTAAAGGAGCGGGACGAAATGGAAAATTGGGCAGTTTTTTCAAAGACCTAATGTAGGTATGTCAGGCCAAAGACACTCCCTCTGTATTACAGCCTTATTATTATGATTCTATAATCCTTTAAGTCTGCCCTTTATGTTAATAGAAAATGTTTCAATATTTCAATTACCCTTGTAAGGTTGTAATGCAAAGTAGACTAATGTCAGTTAGCAGTGATATGGAATCTCTGAGGCGGTTCATCATTCCAGTGCATAAATACTATGTACGGTGAGTACATCCACCAATAGTATCATCAGATTTCTGTTCACTTTCAAAAAATGCATTGTTGTGATCACTCCATTTCCAGTATCACTTGAGGCTTACATGCCCATCAGATTGGTGAATACATTATTTAGGATTTGGCCCTGGAAGAAAATGCAGCAGAAAGAAATTATTTATCCAGTTCATATTGGCAATTGCATTTTTCTCTAGAGGGGTAAATTTATAGTCTGAGCCCACTATGCTGGCCCACTTTCATAAAATGCAGCTCCAAAGACTTGTGCTAAGTGTATTAAGTCATGCTATTCATGAGAACTGAAAACATATAGGAAAATATGAGTTGACTAATATCAGCAAAAGAGTAACTGAAATGGCAGACATAAAATGATGGATTCCTTGCTGTAATTAAAGATAGGAAACAAAAGACTTCTAATAATTCTGTAAACCACAGCTTAGTTGGCACACCTTCACCTCTTAGTCACATGGTTCTGGGTCAATTTCCATTCAGAAATTAATTCAGTTGCTACATTGCAGTACTGAGGAAGCACTGCACTTTTGTAGCACTGTCTTTTGGATAAAACAATAGTTCAAGATCCCACTTGCCTCTTGGATGGGCATAAAAGATTGCACAGTCCTATTCGAGGAAAATCAAGATAGTTATCCGAGAGTACTGCCTAAGTTTTATTCCCCAGTCAACATTACAGAAACAGCAGGGCTGCATCTTGGCACCAACGCTCTTTGCCATCTTCTTCAACATGATGCTGCAGGAAGCGAAGGAGGGCATCACGAACCGCATCTACATTCACTTCCACCCGGACGGCAATATCTTCAATCTGCACCGCTTCCTCGCTCGCATGAAGACAACACGGGAGCCCATCATGGAGCTGCTGTATGCAGACGACTGCGCCCTACTCACACACACAGAAGATGCGCTACAGACTGCAGTGACGCGCTTCTCTGAAGCTGCAAAGGCTTTCGGGCTAACAATCAGCCTGAAGAAGACGGAGATCCTGTACCAGAAGCCACCATGCAGTGCATACAACCCACCTCGAATCTCGATCGACAGCCACCCCCTCAACACAGTCGAACGTTTCACGTACCTGGGAAGCATAATCTCCAACAATGCTACAGTCACAGGAGACGTCAACAATCACCTTGCGAAAGCAAGTAGCACCTTCGGGCGACTGCGGAAGCGTGTATGGGGAAACACTCGATAAGCATGTCAACGAAAATCCAGGTTTACAAGGCCGCGGTCATCACCACACTGCTCAACGGCTCCGAGGCCTGAGTTCTGTATCGGAAACAGATGCGGCTGCTAGAACAATTCCACCAACGTTGCCTGCGCTCTGTATTGGGCATCACCTGGCAGGACCGCATCTCTAACAATGAAGTGCTGGAAAAGGCCCGGCTCCCCAGTATCGAAGTGACCCTTCTCCTGAAGCAACTTTGATGGTCGGGCCATGTATCACAGATGGACAACACCAGAATACCCAAGACAGTGTTCTTCGGGGAACTCTGCGATGGCAAAAGAAACCGCGGTGCCCCGCACAAGCGCTGCAAGGACCAGGTGAAGCAACAGCGCTCTCAGGCTGGCATCGCCTCAATGGAATGGCAAAAGCTGGCCTCTGACAGGAACGCATGGCGGAAGAAAACTACGACGGTGACGGAGCAGTTCGAATGTTCGAGGAGACCAGCTGCAGAGGACAGACAGAAACACAGGAAGGAGCCCTCATCTCAAGCCCCGCTGTCCGGAGCATTCCCCTGCCCGCACTGCCCCAGGATTCGCAGGTCCAGAATAGGACTCTACAGCCACCAACAGTTGTGCCAACGAAATCGCTGACGAATCTCTTCCCAACTGATCTTCGCAAGTGAAGAATCTGCCTGACTGACTGATTTTAGGGGCCTTGTCTTGTGCAAATTAGCTGATGCTTTCCCTATATTACAACAGTAGCTACATTTCAGCCTGTTTCTGAGTTAGTTAAGAAATAGTAAATAGATGGGGATGAGTAATAGATTGATATTTAATTCAGATGCACAGGAAGAGCTGCAATCTATGGAAGCTTTCATCTGATTTTATTTCCCTACTTATTGCCACAACAGCTATTGCTGAAATTCACAAAACAATTTTTCATTCATGTGAAAAGATTATCCATTCAAGACTGCTTGCAAATACATTTGCAAGGTAAGAAAATGTTCAGTTTACAATTGTATGAAACTCCTTCGCAATGGTAAATTCAAGGTGAAATGTTAGTATTTATTCATCTATCATTTATATCCTTTCAATTTCTTTTAGCGTTGGTACAATATTTGCCACTGCAATTCGTGCCATCTACCATAAACAATTTTACCTCTTAATATGGTCTAGCCCACAGTAATTACCACAGTTAATAGTGTCAATAAACTACCATGAGATATGTTTGTGTTGGGCAAGCTGATCTGGTTGCAACACTTTCCATCGCAATTCTCTGGAGTCAGAGAACACAGCATCTGCAAACTTTTCAATCCCGTAACTCGGTGACCAGCATCACCAAAGTGAGGTTGAATATTGGCCAAGTGTGGATGCTAGTTTTTTTTTAAATCTTTGGTTTTGATGTGCCAGTGCTTCAATGTTAAAAGCCATCGCTTGTGGATTTACTCGGAAGACAGTTGAATGCAAAGGAATAAACTAATCTGAAATTGACAATTGAGGGGAAAAAGTTTAACAGATTGAAACCTTAGTAATGGAATCATTACAGAATGGAAAAATAGCAATGTGCAATCCTGCCTCAATCATTGCGCAATTTTCTTTTTGCTGAATTTAAAAACACAGCACTGTGCCAGAATATGCACCATGCATAAAGTATTTCACAGGGGTCATTTGACAGTTAGCCTTGCACTGCATGCCTCACCTCCAGCTGTTATTTTTAACCAGTTGTAACCTCAGTAAGCAGAAATGTGCATAAGGGCGATTAATTTTTTTTTAAAACTGTAAGCGTTAACTTAGCTCCCTAAAATAGATTTGAACATCAGAGAAACATGAATTTGAGGAGCCTGCGGTTTCAAAAATGCTGACAGGAATAGTCAAGATTAAGTATTTAAAGTTTTAACAAAGATCTGTAGCTCAGGTCGCGGTTGGAGTTGTTGGTTGGTTCGCTGACTGGTTGTCATGCAAACGTTTCGTCTCCTTCTAGGTGACATTGTCAGTGCTGTGTAGCCTCTATTGAAGTACTGTTGTTCTGTCCCGTTCTGAATTTATATGGTCCGTTCTGTCACGATAGGCAGTCTTGTTTCTGGTTTAGTACCAGAATTTTGCAATTAAATATCTTTGACCCAAAAAATAATTAGTACCTAATATTTTTCATGACAGGCATTTAAGTGTAAATTTGGTTTACTTGTGTAATTTTTATAATTCTTTGAGTGTTATTTTCTATTTGGAATATCTGTTCTATTTGATTGTGCTGCCTTATGTGCCCTACACAAGAGACAGAAGGATAACATAAGCTGTAAGGAATGCACTTGTTTCAGAGGACATCGAAAGGTCTTCTCTCAAGTGATTTAAATGTCAAGTCAAATTTATTTTCTCAGCAAGACTGTGACCATCATTATATTTCCAGTACCTCTTTAAACCCAATGCCAGCAAGATTGACAATGAACAGCATCACTGAGGGACTTTGTCAGTTTGCATCTGCTTGTCAGCTCACCAAGGAAACTGCATTCTATAGATCTTTACAAGTTTACAAATACCAGTTGTTTCAGAATCATTGAATCGGAAGGTTTTACCTTCATGTTGTACTGTAAATTTGAATGTTAAATCTCAGTTGACAAGTCTAAACTGGGAGAGTGCTGTTTCGTTGGTCTAGTCCTTTAGCCGAGATGTTAACGCAAGGTTTTGCTGTCCATTAAAGATCCTGTGCCATTTTTTTTCAAAGAACTGGAAGTGTTATGTGGAAACAGTAGGCAAGCGGAATAAACTGCATGGCCCTTACACAGGCTGACACAGATTTGTTGGGCTATATGCCTTCTCCCGCGCAGTCTGTTGCCGTGAATCCTCTGGGTGTGATGTGAAACTTTCTTTCCTAAGCAGCAGGCATCAAAACTGATTAACCATTAGTCATCTCTTTGCTATTTGTAAAGCGTTGCCTGCACAAATTTATGGGCACATTTGTTAAAAAAGCAACAATCGTGGTAATATTTAAAAGCAAGAGATACCTGAAAAACATTTTAGGATACTCCGTGAAGTGCAAGATATTTATACGTATGCATTATGTAGTAGGTGGGCAACAACAATAACAGCAAGTTTTTGCACAGAAGCTTTCAACATCAAACCACACCAAGATGCTCCCCACTGGCTGCAAGACCTGTGAAAGAAGAAGACCTTTAGGAAGGTGATGATAAGGAGGATGTTGAAGATGCAGAAGACAAAGATATGTGGGAGAATATTCCAGAGAGTGGGGCTCTGTAACTATTAGTAGAGGAAGAGTATAGAAGTGTCCACCAAAAAGAACTCTGAGAGTAGGGAACTAAAGTGAAGACGTTACAATGTAGGGAAGGCCATTGCAAGGAGGATAAGGCTATGGACGCTATAATCAATGCACAGAGGCTCAAGAAGATAATGGATGTGAACAAGGATAGGATGATTTTTAAACAGGAAAAATCATGAAGGGTGTGGGATAGGGTTAATAGCCAAGATCTTTGTAATAGGGTGGGTGAGCCCAAAACTAAAGGTCAGAGGAAAAAGATTTGAAAAGGAACTGAGGGGCAACGTTTTCATGCAAAGGGTGGTGCGTGTATGGAATGAGCCGCCAGAGGAAGTGGTAGAGGTGGTACAACTATGACGGTCAAAAGTCAGAAGTCACACAATACCAGGTTACAGTCCACAGGCACCTCCACATCATGGCTACCATCAACATTAAAAATCATCTGGACGGGTATATGCATAGGAAGGGTTTAAAGGGATACGGAACAAATACTGGCAAATGGGACGAGGTCAGATTGGGATGTCTGGTCAGCACAGTCAAGTTGGACTGAAGGGTCTGTTTCCATGCTGATTCACTCTATGTAACTTTGGATTTAAGTAGTAGATTTGAAGCTTTTATAAGGGGAAACTTGAGTGAGTAGTAGGAAAAAAGACAACTTCAGAAGCATCAAAGATGTGGATACAGTCAATGAGATAATTGCAGTAGGTGAAAATAAGCAGTCATGATGCCAAAAAAAAAGTTTGAGGCTCCACTCAAGGCCCATTTTGAATGAGAATCTAGTGATGTGTGGGCAGAGGGAAAAAAACAGGAATCAGGAAAGAGAAAATCCAGTGTCACAACGATGCCACCCAGAAACTAGAGGAGCGTTACCTCCTACTCTGCCTTGGGAGCCTACAGCCTGATGATACCAATGTGGACTTTACTAGCTTCTAAATGTCCCCACCGCTGGCCTCATCCCAAGACCAACCCTCCCCCTCATCCTCGCCTCCTTGGCCTGTCCATCTTTTCTCCCACCTATCCACTCCTCCTCCTACCTCACTGACCATTCCCCGCCACTACCTACCTGCACTCAGCTATCGCCATCCCACTACCTTCCCCAGCCCCATCCCCTCACTCTATTTATTTCTGAGGCCCCTTCCCCTCCCCGATTTCTGAAGAAGGGTCCCAGCCTGGAACATCAGCTTTCCTGCTCCTTTGATGCTGCCTGTTCTGCTGTATTCATCCAGATCCACACTGTTTATCTCTGACTCCAACGTCTGCAGCCCTTGCTATCCAGGAATCAGGAAATGTCATTTTCAATGGGACAAAGTTAATGGCATTAGCCTTGTCAATTTTGTGCTGTAAGAAATTCTGCTTCATCTGAACAGGCAGTCAACTGGATCAGGAATGTTGTGCACTGTCAGGTGGCATTATGGAGATGGTGTCTGAGAAAACAACGCATTCACAAAGAATAGGAAATAATCAAGGATCAGATCTGCGTGACTATGTGAAAGAAAGCAGAAATAATCACATAATTGGCTGCCATAGGTGGGTAGGATGGAGTCAAATATTAGAGAGTTGACCAGTTGGAGAATGGTGGTATTCTAGCAGGGCTTCCTGCAATGGGTGACAATGACGGCAGAGAGCATCCAGCAGGGGAACAGGTTAGACTCTGTGGGCCCTTGCATCCTGGGAATAGTGTCTTTAGCAAGTTGAAGGACATAGCCAGATGCCATGAGGTAAGGGAGAAAGAAGCAGGCAGTTTGCAATGTAATGTTCGCAACAAACTACTGCACCTCCCTGTCGCAAACTATTTCCACTCCCCCTCCCATTCTTTAGATGACATGTCCATCATGGGCCTCCTGCAGTGCCACAATGATGCCACCCGAAGGTTGCAGGAACAGCAACTCATATTCCGCCTGGGAACCCTGCAGCCTAATGGTATCAATGTGGACTTCACCAGTTTCAAAATCTCCCCTTCCCCAACTGCATCCCTAAACCAGCCCAGTTCGTCCCCTCCCCCCACTGCACCACACAACCAGCCCAGCTCTTCCCCTCCACCCACTGCATCCCAAAACCAGTCCAACCTGTCTCTGCCTCCCCAACCGGTTCTTCCTCTCACCCATCCCTTCCTCCCACCCCAAGCCGCACCCCCATCTACCTACTAACCTCATCCCACCTCCTTGACCTGTCCGTCTTCCCTGGACTGACCTATCCCCTCCCTACCTCCCCACCTATACTCTCTCCACCTATCTTCTTTACTCTCCATCTTCGGTCCGCCTCCCCCTCTCTCCCTATTTATTCCAGAACCGTCACCCCAGCCCCCTCTCTGATGAAGGGTCTAGGCCCGAAACGTCAGCTTTTGTGCTCCTGAGATGCTGCTTGGCCTGCTGTGTTCATCCAGCCTCACATTTTGTTGTCTTAGTTTGTAATGTAATAACAGGCAAGGCCACAAATAGGCATTTGGAAACCTCTGACAGTGGTTAAAGGGTCAGGTGTGATGTACAGCTGGTATAACCTGCCGGAAACTAAGATAGATTGTGAAGATTTCACTCCGATACAAGATAATCTGGTTCATATAGTCATGTGAAATTATAAAAACAACACTGACAGCTGATAATGAAATTAGTTATAAATCAATAATTAAACCCTCAATTATCTACTGATAGCTCTGGCACATTGGCTCTGAATGTTGCTTGTAAATAGTTTGTTCTTCTAATTTAAGTTTTTCATTAATATTTATAAAGAATCTAATTCCTGTGAAACGTGGTTATATAATACTTGTGCTATGTGTTATGCTTAAAAACCTATGTTTCAGCATGGTTCCAGCATGTTCCAAAAACAACAAAGGGGAGATGGTAGAACAGCTATCAGAGAAATTGAAAATAGTCTTTTTAAGGAGTCAAATGGTTGTCAGTTTTGAAAATACAGGAAATATTGCATGAGATGAGAGATTAGGTAATGATGTCAATAGACATTAATCTAGAAAGGAATAGTTGAATGAGCAGGAACTGAGTCTTGAGAGGGTCAAGGGTGCAGGAGGTAGGCCTCATGGAAGAGATGAATAATGAGAGGAAGGATTAAGATGGGAAAGAATTTGTACTCTGATACCATTGCAGCTTGGTGAAGAGTGAGCTCCAAATGGTCAAAGAGAACAGTGAAACTGTGGGAGGCTGAAACAGCTGAATAACCTCCATCTTGAAGACAAATAAATCCATGGGGTCATTGTAACTAATGTCAACTGTAACGGTGATGTCATAACATTTTCCAACAGAATTTTTAAAAATCTTTTCAGGGACTTGAGGCACAGTCATAGTGCCCTCACATCTGGGTCAGAAGGTCTAGGTTTAAGATCCATCTGCCCTGGAGGTGTGTCATAACATGGCCAAGCAAGTCGTTTAAAAATAATCTTCAAGTGCTCCCACACCAAAATAGCACAGTTATATGCAAAGTATTTTTTTCTTTACTCTGAACCAACAATGAGCTTCACCCACAAAAATATCCCGTTCTAATCATCCTGTTCAGAGATATTATTGCACACTAGGGAGCAGGTGGGGCTGAGAACCTAAGCCTCCTGGCTTTGAGGTAAGGACATTACCATGGCACCACAAGATCCCTTTTGAGCTTCAGCTACAGCTTTAGAAGAGCAAATACAACACTGGTGGGATTTTGTTCTACACTGCTAACTTTACTTAGCACAGGCAATTCTGTATCCATGTACACTAGTTGTTGAATTGAAAATTGGTGAACTTCCTAACACTGGGTCAATTTCCACTGGGACAGAAGCATGTAAAACCATAAATGAAAGTGAATCCCAAATGAAATAAAATGAAAGATACCTCTACCTAAAATTAATGTTTGCAAATGATTTGAGGCATAAAAAGGCAAACTCTAAAATAATCCATTCCCTTACTAAATAAGTGATGCCATACGATTGGTATAGCCTGAGCTCAAGCCAGCCTTTCATGTAATATATCTGCGAATTATAAATATGTCTTTTAATTTAGCTGAACCATTGCATTTTGAATGAAAGCAAAATAGTTCCGATGCAGGAGAAATAAAATAAGAAACAGTCAGCCATTTAAGTTGCAGTAGTAGTCTTCTTTCCATGAAAATTCTCTTGAAATGCCACTTTAACCTTTTTCTGTCTCCACAAATGCTGTTTGATCTGTTGAGTTTTCCTACGAAGGCTTTAGAGGAAATTTGTAGCTCAGGCTATGGATGTTGTGGTTGGTTGTGTTGCCAAGCAGGTTCGTTGATCCTGCAAATATTTCATTACCCTGCTGGGTAACATCATTAGTGCAGCCTCCGATGAAGCTGGAATTTTTCAAGTGGGACAACACCAAGATTCTGGGACAAGCAAAGCCAAGACAGGCACAGGAGTGCCTAGAAGCCCGGTACTCCACAAAAAAAGCCATCAACAAACACATAGAACTCAACCCCATGTACACTCCATTGCAAAGGAATACTGGAAATGAGGTAATCCAACTGAACAGAACTCATCATTTAAATACCAGTTGGGAAAACACACTGACGCTTCATCGGAGGCTGCACAGATGATGTTACCCAGCATGGTAATGAAACGTCTGCAGAACAACGAACCAGCTCGGTGAGCCAACCAGCCACAAGTTTTGTTCCTCTTTGCTAGGTATACGTTAAAATTGATTACAGTGTTGCAATATTGGCAAAGTATGGGAGATGGTTAGCTCAGTTGGCTGAATGGCAAATGTGTGATGCAAAGTGATGCTAACGGTGTGGATTTGTCCCACCTACCAGCTGTGGTCAACATGAAAGCCCTTCTCAACGTCAACCTTCACCTGAGGCATGACAGCCCTCAAGTTAAACAACCATAGTCATCTTTCTTTAATGAGAGAGAGCAGTCTTATGGTCCCCTGGGACTATAGTGACTACCTTAAACAGGCACTATCAATAATCAGCTTTCATCATCTGATTTGTCATATTTGAGACCTTTCAAGGACTAAAAAGAACGAGCAGGACAAATATACTCCTAAAATATCTGCCATGATCATCTGACCAGGCTGAGCCAACCTCATGAAGTCACTGGTAATGAGGATGAGACTTGAACGGAATTTAATTGCATTATTAACGGTACAGAAATTCTGATCCATACTCCCCAGATGATTCATACATTTCTGGAAATTACACATTGGGAAAAAGTCAGCTGGAAATCATCCAGCTTGAAAAAAAATGATGACAGACACCATAATCCAGAAAAGGAGCTGTATTCTTGATGACAATTTTGAGCAGCAATGCTGAGAGCAAAATATAAATTGATAACAACAAAAAGCTGAACATCGCATGCATTCTTGCACAAGCGCATGTGCACACCCTGCTGACAAAGCAACTTGGGGAAACAACACTTTATCAAAGATTCAAGGATATTTGCGAGCCTTGCTGCCACTCCTGGAGAAACAAGACAATGGCTAAACAATCAGGACTCAAGTCACTGTCACAATGCTGTCCTTTCACCTTTTAGTTTCCATTAGACATCATCCACAGCATTCTTTTAAACATAATACTTGTGTTTTTGTGTGTGTTTGATTATCCATTTCTTTCAAAAAATAAAGTCAGGTTAGTGGCTAATAAAAATCCCATTTCTCTCATTCAAGAAAATTTGCCGCACACTTTCTGGAGAACTACACTTTAATAGCCTGCTAACTAATGCTAAAAATATTTGGTTGAGAACAAAAACAATTCCTGACTGAGCTGTAACAATACATTTAATATGATTAGCGAGTTTTGAGAAGATTTGTAGCTCAGGTAGAGTTTCTGGATGTGAGTTTGCTCACTGAGCTGGAAGGTTAATTTTCAGACATTTTGTCACTTTTTTTTATTTGAAAAAATATACTTTATTCATAAGATGTACAAAATATAAAACATATTTATACACCTACCCAGTCATGCAAGCCGCTCTCGGTTACCCAGGGGGTACGTACACCAACTAAAAAAGGGAAAAAAACAAAACAAAGAAGAAAAAAAAAACAAAGCAAAGAAAATACCCCAGCAGTCGTCGCCCTGCACAGTCTCCGTTGGCCCCCTGACCAGTTGGGGAAGGCGCCAGCTGGGCCCAGTCACCAGATAGGGCCCTTTTCTCTATTCTGGACGAAGGGTTTCATACCGTGGTCTTTCCCCACCGCGCCTTGGCGGCGGCTGCCCCAAGCTTTAGCGTGTCCCTCAGCACGTAGTCCTGGACCTTGGAGTGCGCCAGTCTGCAATACTCGATCGGGGTCAGTTCTTTCAGCTGGCAGACCAGCAAGTTGCGGACAGACCAAAGAGCGTCTTTCACCGCATTGATGGTCCTCCAGGCGCAGTTGATGTTGGTCTCGGTGTGTGTCCCAGGAAACAGCCCATAGAGCACGCAGTCCCGCGTCACGGAGCTGCTCAGGAGGAACCTCGACAAATACCACTGCATCCCGCTCCAGACCTCCTGCACACAGACACACTCCAGATGGAGGTGATCGACAGTCTCGTCCCCCCCCGCAGCCGCCACGAAGGCAGCATGCGGTGGCGCAGAGATTCCGAGCATGCATAAAGGATCTCACTGGCAGAGCCCCTCTCACCGCCAGCCAAGCAATGTCCTTGTGCTTGTTTGAAAGTTCTGGCGATGAGGCATTCTGCCAAATGACTTTGGCAGTCTGCGTGGGGAACCACACGACAGGATCCACCCTCTCCTTTTCCCGAAGGGTCTCGAGGATACTACGTGCTGACCACTGCCTGATGGCCTTGTGGTCAACGGTGTTTCCCTTCAAAAATTTCTCCACGAAGGACAGGTGGTACGGGACGGTCCAACTACTCGGAGCGTTCCACGGCAACGAGGCCGGGCCCATCCTTCGCAACACCGGGGACAGGTAGAACCTCAGTAAGTAGCGACACTTGGTGTTTGCGTACTGAGGATCTACGCACAGCTTGATGCAGCCGCACACAAAGGTAGCTGTCAGGGCGAGGGTGGCATTCGGTACGCCCTTTCCCCCCATTTTCCAGGCCTTTGTACATGGTGTCCCTGCGGACCCGGTCCATCCTCGACCCCCAAATGAAGTGGAAGATGGCCCGGGTGACTGCAGCGGTGCAGGTCCAGGAAATAGACCAGGCCTGCGCCACATACAACAGTACCGAAAGCCCCTCGCAATTTGCGACCAGGTTCTTACCCGCGATGGAGAGGGACCGGAGCGTCCACCTGCCCAGATTCTGTTTCAATTTGGTGATACGCTCCTCCCAAGTCTTAGTGCATGTCCCAGCTCCACCAAACCAAACACCCAGCACCTTCAGGTAGTCTGCCCTGACGGTGAAGGGGATGAAGGAGCGGTTGTCCCAGTTCCCGAAGAACATGGCCTCGCTCTTACCCCTATTGACTTTGGCACCCGAGGCCAGTTCAAACTGACTGCAGATGTCCAACAGCCTACTCACCGACCGACGATCGGTGCAGAAGACGGCAACATCGTCCATGTACAGGGAGGTCTTGACCTGAAGGCCTCTGCTGCCTGGGATAGTCACGCCCTTCAGGCTCACGTCCTTCCTGATGGATGCGGCGAAGGGCTCCACACAGCACACGAACAAGGCAGACGAGAGTGGGCAGCCCAGCCTGACTCCAGATCTGACAGGAAAACTGTCAGATTCCCACCCGTTGATCGAGACTGTGCTAACGATGTTGGCGTTGAGCAGCCGGATCCAATTGTGGATGCCCTCCCCGAACTCCAATTTGGAGAGGACGTTGCTCATGTAAGCATGAGAGACCCTGTCGAAGGCCTTCTCCTGGACCAGGGTGACCAGGCAGGTGTCCACCCGCCTGTCCTGTACGTAGGCGATCGTATCCCTGATGAACGCAAGGCTCTCAGCGATCTTCCTGCCCAGCACAGCACAGGTTTGGTCAGGGTGAATCACCGACTCCAGGACAGACCTGACCCGGTTGGCTGTGACCTTGGCCAGGATTTTGTACGTTCAATAGTGAAATGGGACGCCAATTCTTAATTTCTTCCCTCCCCCCCTTCCTCTTGTAAGTAAGGGTGATGATACCCTTCCTCATGGACTTGCACATTTCCCCTGCCCGAAGCGCACGATCGTACACCTCCAGCAAGTCCTGGCCGACCAGGTCCCACAGAGTGGAATACAGCTCGACCGGTAAGCCGTCGCTCCCGGGAGTCCTATTCCTCTCCAAGGACTTGAGGGCTCTGGTCAGCTCATCCAGGGATATCGGCCGGTCCAGTCACTCCCTCGTGCCGTCGTCTAAGACCTCCGTGATAGAAGATAGGAACAATTTGGAGGCCGTGCTGTCCGTCGTCTTCGTGTCGTACAGTCCGGCATAGAAGGATCTGCTGATCCTCAAAATGTCGGGCCGAGACGACGTCACCGAGCCGTCATCCTCCTTCAGCCGGCTAAGCACAGAGCTCTCTGTGTGCACCTTCTGAAAGAAGAAACGCGAGCATGTCTCGTCCTGCTCCACGGAGCGGACCCTGGACCGGAAGATTATCCTGGAGGCCTCCGCGGCGAAGAGCGAGGCTTGCTGGCCCCTCACCTCGCGGAGGTCCTCCATGACATCGACCCCCATCAACTGCAGAAGGAGCAGGTTCTGCAACCTTTTCTGGAGTCGCGACAGCTTTTCCCGCCTCTCTCTTGCCTTCCGAATACCCTTGAGGACAAAGAACCTCTTGATGTTCTCCTTCACCGTCTCCCACCAGTTGCCCGGAGACTCAAAGAGGGGTTTCACGGTTCTCCAACCGGCGTACTCCCTCTTAAGCTCCTCGATGTTCTCTGGGGTCAACAGAGTCGTGTTGAGCTTCCACGTCCCCTTGCCGGCCAGCTGGTCGTCCTGTAAGTGACAGTCGGCCAGCAGGAGGCAGTGGTCAGAGAAGAACATCGGCTCGATGCTGGTGGACCTGACCGAGAACGCCCATGGCACAAACAGGAAGTCTATACTTGACCGAATAGACCCGTCTGGCCGCGACCAGGTATACCTCCGCTGCGCTCCGTCTGCAGGGGTGCTGAAGACGTCGAGTAGCTTGGCGTCCTTCACCGTGCCCACCAGGAATCTGGACATGACGTCCAATTGACTTCCCCCGCCCACTGTCCCCACGCCAGAACTTCCACCTGCATCGATGATGCAGTTGAGGTCTCCGCCTAGGATGACCGGCCTGGACGTAGCCAGCAGGGGTGGAAGCCGCTGCAGGACGGCCAACCGCTCATTCCGTACCGCTTGGGCGTACACTTTGATCAGCCTCAGAGGAGCGTTCCTGTAGGTGACATCAGCCACTAGGAGGCGCCCCCCCCACCACCTCCTGAACTTGAGAGATGGTGAAGTTGTGCCCCCGCAGCAGAATAGCTGGGCCCGAGGAGTGACAGTCATTACCCCCCGACCAGATCAAAGGCCCACAGGTCTAGGCGCCGGACCACTTCCCTGTACCTGCTGAGGTGCAGTATCCCGCACTCCTGCGGAAACAGGAGGTCTGCCTTGACGGTGGTCAGGTAGGCCAACGTGGATACACATCTTGCGGCGGACTTGATGCTGCGCGCACTAATGCTCGCAACTCGTCCCCCCATTGTGGGCAGTGACCGCAGTACCCTCCCCAAGTCCAAGGTCCAGCCCCTCCATCTGTCCCTTCATGCCCATTGCCCGGGCTAACTGCTGGACGCTCTCTGGGCTCAGGAAACCGTCCGTGCTGCCTTCCGGGTGGCATCCCCCCATCGGAAGTGCGGAGGCAGGAGGGTCTGGCTCTGGGTCAGGCTGGGGACGCGCTGTTTCCTCCTTCCCGCTGGAAGTTCCGGGGGGCCCCAGCGGCACTTGACTGGGTGTCGGAGGGAGCCTCAGGACGCCTCCCGTCACCTGGAAGCATGGTGCTGCTTTCCTTCTCCCTGGAGATCTTTAACTTCTGCTTCGGGCGGGCCCTCTCCAAATCCCCTTCGTCAGAGGAGCTCTTATAGCCCCCCTGCAGCTGCCTCTTCCCGCCTGATGGTTGCGGTTCCTGGGCCCGTCGACGCACCTTCCTCCTCGCTTTCCGGACCGTTGTCCACTCCCCTGGGTCGCCTGTCGCTGCCTCCATTGACTCCGGGTTGTCGCGGGGGGCGGGGAGCGGAGCCTGCAGGGGCGCTTTGCTGGCCTCAGGCCCATCCTGCGGGGCTGGGCCCTCCTGCACGACCTTGCCCTCCTGCACATTAGTGGTGTCCTTGCTGGGCCCTGCTGCCTTCCTCTCCTCCGGGGGGGCTGGCCCCGCATTGCCCCTGCCGGCGACCTGGGCACAGGTGGTCCCCCGCTACGGGCATGCCCTATAGAGGTGGCCCGCTTCCCCACAAAGGTTGCAACTTTTCTCTTGTGGGCAATCCTTTGCAAGGTGTCCCTCCTCCCTGCAGATGGTGGCTTTGCAGTCGGCCACCACGTGACCTGACCTACCACAGGCATGGCAGACTTTAGGTTGCCCTGCATAGGTCAGGTAGCCCTTGCTCCCGCCGATCGCGAAGCTGGACGGTGGGTGTACGATGTTCCCATCGACACCCATCCTCAGCGTCACCTTGACCTGCCTCTTACTGGTCCAGAAGCCAAAGGGGTCAATGATGTCAGTTAGGTCCCCTTCCACCTTCACGCACCTTCCAAGGAAGGTCAGGACATCAACTGCTGGCACATGCGGGTTGTACATGTGTACAGTCACCATACGGCTCCTCTGCGCTGGCATCACAAACAGCAGGACAGCGGTCAATACAGAGAGGGGGCCCTCACCTCCTTTCTCCTTGAAAACCTCCAGGAAGCGCTCGCAAAACTTGGCACTCCTGAAGGTCACATCGTAATAACCTCCTCCGGGGAAATCCTGCAGGCAGTCCGCTGCAGCAAACCTGCAACAGTCCAACAGGACCCTCTTCACGAAGACGTTGCAGTCCACAGGTGCACCTTCTTCCACCTTCTTTACGGAAACACAGATGGTGTTCTGGACCCCTTGACCTGGGGCACGAGCACTTGCCACAGCCATCGTTGCAGGTTGGCAGCTCCCCTGAACCAGCGTTAGGCCAAAGCCAGCATTAAGATCCACCGGTCGCAAGGGTGCGCAGCCAACCCGACCTCTTCCTTCCACCTCCAACACAGTCACGTTCTCCTCTTCTCGGTCCGCAAAAGAGTGGGTCTTTATTTTGTTCCGGATGTAAGCTGGTTCACTGAGCTGGAAGGTTCGTTCCCAGACAATCAGTCACCATTCTAGGTAACATCAACAGTGAGCCTCCGACGGAGCGCTGGTGTTATGTCCCGCTTTCTATTTATCTGTTTAGGGTTCCTTGGGTAGGTGATGTCATTTCCTGTGTTGGTGATGTCATTTCCTGTTCTTTTTCTCAGAGGATGGTAGATTGGCTCCAAATCAATGTGTTTGTTGACGGAGTTCCAGTTGGAATGCCATTCCTAGAGGCATGGCATTCCAACCGGAACTCCATCAACAAACACATTGATTTGGAGCCAATCTACCATCCTCTGAGAAAAAGAACAGGAAATGACATCACCAACACAGGAAATGACATCATCAACCCAAGGAAACCTAAACAGATAAATAGAAAGCGGGACATAACACCAGCGCTCCGTCGGAGGCTCACTGATGATGTTACCTGGAGCGGTGATGGACTGTCTGGGAACGAACCTTCCAGCTCAGTGAACCAGCTTACATCCGGAACAAAATCAAGATCCACTCTTTTGCGGACCGAAAAGAGGAGAGTGTGACTGTGTTGGAGGTGGAAGGAAGAGGTCGGGTTGGCTGCGCACCCTTGCGACCGGTGGATCTTAATGCTGGCTTTGGCCTAACGCTGGTTCAGGGTTGCAGCCAACCTGCAATGATGGCTGTGGTGAGTGCTCGTGCCCGTGCCCTGGGTTGGTGGGTCCGGAACACCATCCGTGTTTCCGTAAAGAAGGTGGATGAAGGTGCACCTGTGGACCGCACCTTCTTCGTGAAGAGGGTCCTGTTGGACTGTTGTGGGTTCGCTGCTGCGGACATTTACTGCCTGCAGGATTTCCCCGGAGGGGGTTTTTACGATGTGACCTTCCAGAGTGCCAAGCTTTGCGAGCGCTTCCTGGAGGTTTTCAAGGAGAAAGGAGGTGAGGGCCCCCTGTCTGTACTGACCGCGGTCCTGCTGTTTGTGATGCCAGTGCAGAGGAGCCGTATGGTGACTGTACACATGGACAACCCGCATGTGCCAGCAGCTGATGTCCTGACCTTCCTTGGAAGGTACGTGAAGGTGGAAGGGGACCTAACCAACATAATGGACCCCTTCGGGACCTGGACAAGTAAGAGGCAGGTCAGGGTGACGCTGAGGACGGGCGCGGACAGGAATGTCGTACACCCACCGTCCAGCTTCGCGATTGGCGGGAGCAAGGGCTACCTGACCTACGCAGGACAACGCAAAGACCTGACCTACCACAGGCATGGCAGACATGTGGTGTCCGACTGCAAAGCCACCATCTGCAGGGAGGAGGGACACCTTGCAAAGGATTGCCCAAAGGAAAAAAGCTGCAACCTTTGTGGGGAAGTGGGCCACATCTACAGGGCATGCCCGCAGCTGGGGACCACCTGTGCCCAGGTCGCCAGCAGGGGCAATGCAGGGCAAGCCCCCCACCCCCCCAGGAGGAGAGGAAGGCACCAGGCACCCTGCAAGGACCCCCCTAGTGTGCAGGAGGGCCTGGTCATGCAGGAGGGACCATCCCCGCAGGATGGACCCGAGACCAGCAAAGCGCCCCTGCATACACCACTCCCCTCTGACCTCCTGGAGTCGATAGAGGAGGTGACAGATGACACAGGGGACTGGACGACAGGCCGGAAGGCGAGAAGGAAGGCACACCGGAGGGCCCCAGCTCCGCAACCATCAGGCGGGAAGAGGCAGCTACAGGGGGGCTATAAGAGCTCCTCTGGCGAGGGGGATTCGGAGGAGGCCCGCCCAAAGCAGAAGCTGAAGATTTCCACTGAGAATGAAAGCAGCACCCTGCTTCCAGGGGACGGGAGGTGTCCTGAGGTTCCCTCTGACACCCGGCCACATGCCACTGGGGCCCTGGAGAGCTCCCGGAACCTGCAGGCAGGAAGCAGGAAACAACATGCCCCAACCTACCCAGATCCGGACTCTCCTGCCTCCGTACCCCCAACGGGGGGATGTCACCCGGAAGGCAGCACAGACGGTTTCCTGAGCCCAGAGAGCATCCAGCAGTTCGCCTGGGCAATGGGCATGGAGGGGCTGGACATTGGACTCGGCGAGGGTACTGCGGTCACTGCCCACAATGGGGGTATGAGTTGCAAGCATTAATGTTCGCAACGTCAAGTCCACCGCAAGATGTGTGTTCACGTTGGCCTACCTGACCACCGTCAAGGCAGACCTCCTGTTTCTGCAGGAGTGCAGGATACCGCACCTCAGCAGGTATAGGAAATGGTCCGGCGCCTAGACCTGTGGGCCTTTGATCTGGTCGGGGTGTAACGACTGTCCCTCCTCGAGCCTGGCTATTCTGCTGCAGGGGCGCAACTTCACCATCTCTCAAGTTCAGGAGATGGTTGGGGGGCGCCTCCTAGTGGCTGATGTCACTTACAGGAACGCTCCCCTGAGGCTGATCAACGTGTATGCCCCAGCAGTTCGGAGTGAGCGGTTGGACGTCCTGCAGCGGCTTCCACCCCTGCTGGCTACGTCCAGGCTGGTCATCCTAGGGAGACACTTCAACTGCATCATCGAGGCAGATGGAAGATCCGGCGTGGGGACAGCGGGTGGGGGGAGTCAACTGGGCGTCACGTCCAGATTCCTGGTGGGCACGGTGAAGGACGCCAAGCTGCTCGACCTCTTCAGCACCCCTGCAGACGGAGCGCAGCGGAGATACACCTGGTCGCGGCCAGACGGGTCTATCCGCTCAAGGATAGACTTCCTGTTTGTGTCACGGGCGTTCTCGGTCAGGTCCACCGGCATCGAGCCGGTGTTCTTCTCTGCCCACTGCCTCCTGCTGGCCGACCGTCACTTACAGGACGACCAGCAGGCCGGCAAGGGGACGTGGAAGCTCAACACGACTCTGACCCCAGAGAACGTCGAGTACTCCCTCTTTGAGTTGGAGAACCGTGAAACACCTCTGGGCGATTGGTGGGAGACGGTGAAGGAGAACATCAAGAGGTTCTTTGTCCTCAAGGGTGTTCGGAAGGCAAGAGAGAGGCGGGGAAAGCTGTCGCGACTCCAGGAAAGAGTGCAGAACCTGCTCCTTCTGCAGTTGATGGGGGTCGATGTCACGGAGGACCTCCGCGAGGTGAGGGTCCAGCAAGCCTCGGTCTTCACGGCAGAGGCCTCCAGGATAATCTTGCAGTCCAGGGTCCGCTCCGTGGAGCAGGATGAGACGTGCTTGCGTTTCTTCTTTCAGAAGGTGCACACAGAGAGCTCTGTGCTTAGCCGGCTGAAGGATGGTGATGGCTCGGTGACATTGTCTCAGCCTGACATTTTGAGGATCAGCAGATCCTTCTATGCCGGACTGTACGACACAAAGCCCACGGACAGCACGGCCTCCGAGTTGCTTATCACGGAGGTCTTAGACAACGGCACGAGGGAGTGGCTGGACCAGCCGATATCCCTGGACGAGCTGACCAGAGCCCTCAAGTCCTTTGAGAGGAATAAGACTCCAGGGAGCGACGGCTTACCGTTCGAGCGGTATTCCGTTCCGTGGGACCTGGTCGGCCAGGACCTGCTGGAGGCGTACGATAGTGCGCTTCAGGCAGGGGAAATGTGCTAGTCCATGAGGAAGGACATCATCACCCTCATTTACAAGAGGAAGGGGGAGAGGGAAGAAATTAAGAATTGGCGTCCCATTTCACTATTGAACGTGGACTACAAAATCCTGGCCAAGATCATAGCCAACCGGGTCAGGTCTGTCCTGGAGTCGGTGATTCACCCTGACCAAACCTGTGCTGTGCCGGGCAGGAAGATCGCTGAGAGCCTTATGCTCATCAGGGATACGATCGCCTACGTGCAGGACAGGCAGGTGGACACCTGCCTCATCAGCCTGGACCAGGAGAAGGCCTTCGACAGGGTCTCTGATGCTTACATGAGCAACGTCCTCACCAAATTGGGGTTCGGGGAGGGCATCCGCAATTGGATCCAGCTGCTCTACACCAACATCATTAGCGCAGTCTCGATCAACGGGTGGGAATCGGACAGTTTTCCCATCAGATCTGGAGTCAGGCTGGGCTGCCCGCTCTCTCCTGCTTTGTTCGTGTGCTGTGTGGAGCCCTTCGCCGCATCCATCAGGAAGGACATGAGCCTGAATGGCGTGACTATCCCAGGCAGCGGAGGCCTTCAGGTCAAGACCTCCCTGTACATGGACGATGTCGCCATCTCCTGCACCGATCGTCGGTCAGTGAGTAGGCTGTTGGACATCTGCAGTCAGTTTGAACTGGCCTCGGGTGCCAAAGTCAATAGGGGTAAGAGCGAGGCCATGTTCTTCGGGAACTGGGACAACCGCTCCTTCATCCCCTTCACCGTCAGGGCAGACTACCTGAAGGTGCTGGGTGTTTGGTTCGATGGAGCTGGAGCGTGCACTAAGACTTGGGAAGAGCGTATCACCAAACTGGATGCTCCGGTCCCCCTCCATCGCGGGTAAGAACCTGGTTGTCAGGTGCGAGGGGCTTTCGCTACTGTTTTTTGTGGCGCAGGCCTGGCCTATTCCCTGGACCTGCACCGCTGCAGTCACCCAGGCCATCTTCCACTTCATTTGGGGGCCGAGGATGGACCAGATCCACAGGGACACCATGTACAAAGGCCTGGAAAATGGGGGAATAGGCGTACCGAATGCCACCCTCGCCCTGACGGCTACCTTTGTGTGCGGCTGCATCAAGCTGTGCGTAGATCCTCAGTACGCAAACACCAAGTGTCACTACTTACTGAGGTTCTACCTGTCCCCGGTGTTGCGAAGGATGGGCCTGGCCTCGTTGCCGTGGAACGCTCCGAGTAGTTGGACCGTCCCGTACCACCTGTCCTTCGTGGAGAAATTTTTGAAGGGAAACACCTTTGACCACAAGGCCGTCAGACAGTGGTCAGCATGTAGTATCCTCGAGACCCTTTGGGAAAAGGAGAGGGTGGATCCCGTCGTGTGGTTCCCCACGCAGACTGCCAAAGTCATTTGGCAGAATGCCTCATCGCCAGAACTTTCAAACAAGCACAAGGACATTGCTTGGCTGGCAGTGAGAGGGGCTGTGCCAGTGAGATCCTTTATGCACGCCCGGAATCTCTGCCCCACTGTACGCTGCCCTCGAGGCGACTGCGGGGGGACAAGACTGTCTATCACCTCCTTCTGGAGTGTGTGTATGCGCAGGAGGTCTGGAGGGGGATGCAGTGGTATTTGTCGAGGTCCATCCCGAGCAGCTCCGTGACACGGGACTCCGTGCTCTACGGGCTGTTTCCCAGGACACACACCGAGAACAACATCAACTGCGCCTGGAGGACCATCAATGCGGTGAAAGACGCCCTTTGGTCTGCCCGCAACTTGCTGGTCTGCCAGCTGAAAGAACTGACCCCGACCGAGTGTTGCAGACTGGCGCACTCCAAGGTCCAGGACTACGTGCTGAGGGACGCGCTAAAGCTTGGGTTGGTGTACGTACACCCTGGGTAACCCAGAGCGGCTTGCATGACTGGGTAGGTGTATAAATGTTTTATTTTTTGTACATTCTATGAATAAAGTATATTTTTTCAAATAAAAAAAAGTGACGAAACGTCTGAAAACTAACCTTCCAGCTCAGTGAGCAATCTCTCACATCCAGAATTTAACATGATTCACGTTATTGTCTGCCTCTCTCCTCTTTTCCCAATCTCGGACAGTGGATCAGACTTTATTAATAAGCTTGAAAAGTGGTAATGGTTGACATCCTTCCCCATATCTTTCTTATGGAAGAATACTCACTTATTGAAGCCAGTCTTATCCATACAAAGCTTACCCAGTGGGGGCAGTCTCTATATTTCAAAGTGTGCACCAATTTAATGGCAGCACAGTGGTCAGTGGTTAGCAATGTTACGTCACTGCACCAGGGACCCAGGCTCGAGTCTACCATTGGGTGGCTGTGCCTCTGTCAAGTTTGCATATTCTCCCTTTGTCAGTCCTCAAGATGCTTTGGTTTCGTCTCAAAGTGCAAAGTTGGTTTTGTCTCAGTACAAAGATATGCAGGCTAGGTGGATTAGCCATGGGGAAATGCACAATTACAGGAGTTGGGTGGAATACTCTCCAGAGGGTCAGTGTGGACTCAATGGACTGAATGGCCTGATTCCACACTGTAGGGATTCTAATTTGTAAACACACAAGAAATCAAGGATTGGGTATGTGGATTATCTGTCAACTTCTTTTATATCAACAAAATCACAGTAATTTACCAGGTGGCACAGTTCATTTTTACTGTATGTTCTCAGTGCTGATACCAAGTGTTGCATTCTTTAACAATACATTTTTTTTGTCAAAAAAAAGAAACAGGCATCGTGTTATCTACAAACTATCTGGTTAGGGGAGGCTTTGTAAAATTTATAGTTACCATTGCAGATAAAAGAAAATCATTTTGGCAGTTTTTATTTTGACAGTAGGGAGTTTGCTAAATTGTGTTTAAAAGTTAACTGCCCAATTTTAGGGCCGACATTTTTGGTGAGTCCTTAATTCAGGATTTTTTTTTCCCTATTTTCTTATGTTAACAATATGTCAACAAATTATCTTTCAAATATTCTAACCCAAAAAGTTCTTTGCAGCTGTTACTTAGTGTGTAGAGGCTACACTATTGGAAAGAAGTAAGAATGGGGCAAAAGCACCAATTATAGGCGTTATGGCAAGAATTAGAATACACATAAATGTTTTAAGGCAATGAAGTACAGAATCTCCATCTTTAGGCAAAACAAGTGTTTTTCAGAAACTTTATCAGATTCAGGCTGACAATAGACCAATATGAGTAACATCTTGGGGAGAATGCATTTTACCCATTATTGTTTGTTAAAGCAGTGCCCTCTGCAGGAGATTTGAATATATACAACTATGCCTTAAAGCTTGTCCTGCAAAAGGTGGTGAAAGTTTATTACTCTCAAGTTCAGCATCATTATAGAAAAATGTTAAACACTGCCTTGGAAAGCTACAGCATAATTCATTGAAGTTTGGATGTGCAGTTAAGTGACACAGAAAATACAAAAGTGACACTGGCCTTTTGGACAATTGTAATATATTGTGACTAATATTGCCACTAAAAATGGAATGAACAAAGTGTAACATTATTCACATTTAAGCAATGGTTCAACAAAATCCTGATCAGACTAACTAATGCATTTATGTATACCACAGTGGGAACTCAGTCAGATTCCTGTTTTATTATTTTTAACTTTGTTGATAATGCTGTACTATTTTTATAATTCATGTCCAATTTTGTTGATTGAATGTTAATTAGGTAAATTTAAATTAAGAATACTGATTTGAGAAAACATTTTTATTCTGTGTTCGTAAACTGCAGTAAAACCAGCTGTTATGGGGTCGATTTTCTTATACAACAAAAACTGAAGTTGCTGGAAAGGTTCAGCAGTTCTGGTAGCAACTGTGAAGAGAAAGCAGAGTTAACATTTCGAGTCTAGTGGCTGTTCCTCAGAACCAGTCCTGAAACATTAACTCTGATTTTCTTCACAGATGCTGCCAGACCTGCTGAGCTTTTCCAGCAAACTTTTCTGTTTTTATTCTTGATTTACAACGTCCACAGTTCTTTTGAATAGGAATTTCTCATTTTTGTTCTACAGTTGTAACATACAAACACTGTAGATTGCTGGAACAGCAACTCATATTCCGCTTGCGAACACTGCAGCCCAATGGTATCAATGTGGACTTCACAAGCTTCAAAATCTCCCCTTCCCCGACTACATCGCAAAACCAGCCCAGAGCATCCCAAAATCAGCTTAGTTCGTCCCCACCTCCCTAACCTGTTCTTCCTCTTCACCTATACACTCCTCCCACCTCAGGCCGCACCTCCATTTCCCACCTACTAACCTCATCCCACCTCCTTGACCTGTCCATCCTCCCCAGACTGACCTATCCCCTCCCTACCTCCCCACCTAAACTCTCCTTTCCACCTATCTTCTCCTCTATCCATCTTCAGTCCGCCTCGCCCTCTCTCCCTATTTATTTCAGAACACTCTCCCCATTCCCCTCTCTGATGGGTCTAGGCCCGATACATCAGCTTTTGTGCTCCTAAGATGCTGCTTGGCCTGATGTGTTCATCCGGCCCCACACTTTGTTATCTTGGATTCTCCAGCATCTGCAGTTCCCATTATCTCTGAAGAAAAATAAATTGAGTAAAGTGGGGTATAACTTCAGTTTCTATAAAACTGCATATGAAAGGATGGTTGAAAAGGCAAACTTGAACTGCTAAAGAATTTGGCTGCACTGAAGAAAGGTGTGAACAGAAGTAGCTGATTTTGATTCTGAACCCAGTGTATTAAGGGATTCTGTTGCTAACCTTTCACGATATTTGTGCTTTGTTTAAAAGAAATAGAAGTTTTGTGTTTTGCTGTAATACTAGAGTTGTCAACGTTAATTCATGTTAATAACTGTGCACTGAGGTATGTTAACGAACTGGCATGCTATCCTCTGGTAATCAGGACTTTTACAATTTATGTATTAGCATTCTAACCAATGTTTATGTACAGCAATTTTATTCCATCAAATTCCATTTTATTTATTGTGTAATCTAGATCATTTCAGCTTTTGTAGCTGAACTGGTTTAAGTGCTTCAACTGAAAGTAGTGGAACAGAGCAACATGACATGTGCAGTATTTTAAAATAACTGTGCCAGTAGATTTTGTAAAAATGTTGTTTATTTCAGAAGTGAGTAAGGGCAGATTTTTCATTCTTCACCAAGACAAGGTGCATTAATTTTAGATTGCTTTTCATACCTGTTGCTATGATTACTAGTGAGCAGGGAAATAGTGAAATGTTCATTATAATTGCTTGACAGAAGTCAGTTTTGTGACAACTTCACCTAGAAGGGACTTCAAATAAATTTGTATTGTGATAAAGTCTTACATTCATCGCACGGGATTAAATCACAGCCTGAACAAATCCTAGTATTCATCCAAAGTGTTTTTGTTGAAGTAGCCTAATGAATTAGACTTTCATCCTCAATCAGTGGATGATGAGAGCTGGCAGACTGGATCATAAATGTTTTATAGAGGCCATTTGGAATGTAAATATTGTGTATTCTGTGAGGAACAGGGACCAGTTTTGTCAAATCACCACTCGGGCAGTGAAATCAAAACTACATGTGTCTGTATCATTTTGAGAATCTTGTTCAAACATAATCAGTGACATTCGCATTTCCTATTCAGAGCTCCTGTGTCAGCATCAGTGCCCCTACCTCTGAGTCAGGAGGACCCACTCCTGATGCATGTAATAACGTATGTAAAGAGGTTGTTTAGAATACAGCTCACATTTAATGTTTTAAAGGTGTGTTCTTTTGATACAGAACATGGTCTTAGCTAAAATGGCCATGTCAATGTTGTGCTGAAGGTTATTGAATTGAATTATTAGTATTTTTGATTAATTAATCAGACAATCCTGGTATGTAGTTGGGCCATGTCAACAGTTTGAGTCAGCTGGAGTATATAGGAAGTCAGTGAAATTTGTTCCTCAATATTAAAGCAATGAGTCTCCAATGGGACAATGAAACTGCATGGTCAAGACCCCAGAGTTAAATTAGCACACTGATTCTCTGCCAAAAGCAAAATACTGCAGATACTAGAAATCTGAAATAAAAACAGGAACTGCTGGAGAAACTCAGTAGATCTGGCAGCAGCTGTGAGGTGAGAGAGAGAGAGAATTAACATTTTGAGTCCCAGATGACTACTTCAGAAAACATAGTGGATTCCACTTTTTTTAATTTACATATGGATTCTCTGATTTTTGATTAGTTGTTTTCTATTCGTTCTTGGTACCTAGATGCTCTAAGCCAGCATTTATTGCAGATCCCTAATTACCTAGCAGAAGATGGTGACACAGGAACCAACGGTGCCGTCAAAGTGAGAAACGGGCAGTGGAATGACCTTGCTGGGTAACTGTTTGACAAGATATTATGTCGTTAGGTGTTTTTTATAAATATGTTTAAATTTTCTTGCTCAACACCACTTCCAGTTCTTGCCTATTATTGCGTCCCATGTGTCAATTCACTGCTGCATTTGTTTCATGATGAACATTAATACATAATGTGATATACTGGGGGAATGTGCATGTTTGAAAATCGAAAGTGTGGTGTAAATTGGGATTAACGCTGATTGTGAGAGTCAATCAAAGCATTTACTTTGTGATTTATGGGTTGAAGACACCACAAACTGAATGTTTGTTTGAACTGCTGCAACATCCTGGGCATCATGATCAGCAATACAAGGTGGCTGACCTTCTGATGGATCTTTCATATTCAGATGCCTCCGATTCAATGTTCTCCTCATCTGAAGGTGAAAGGCTATTGATTTGATTCACCTCTATCTGCTACCCTCCCAGCTCTACCTGCACTTCCTCCGTCTGAAGATCGGGGCAGGTTGGTCACAAAAAGCCACTTGCCCGCCCTCAATTCAGACCTCTGCCTAATACCAATGCTCCCTTCTCTTATTGAGCACAACCTTGAAACTCCACCAAAATGGTGCCTGCTGTGCCTGATGTTCCTGTGCTCTAGGGTTGTTGTGCTACCATCAGGCATGTGTATTGGTATTGCTGTCCTCTGGACCAGCAACTTCAGGAAGAGGTAGCATATCCCTTTCTGGTGCTAATAGCCTAACAGGTGGCAATTTAGGTGCTTGATAGGCACAATATTCAGTGGGCTTTCATATTTACTGCTGGGGTGGGAGCATGATGCTCCAACTCAATTTTACACCTGCCACCACACTTAAACGAAAAACCAAGAAGCAGTTCCTCCAAGAGGTCAAAAAAACTTAATCTTTGTTAGTTCGCCATGTCCTGTGGTGGTGAACCACTGTACTGTCTAACTCATCCTGTACACATGCTGATTCCATGGATGGGGAATATCTTCCTTTCTTTTTGTTGTACAATCCACCTCCCTTTCTCCTAGGTAACAAAGTGCGGAGCTGGATGAACACAGTAGGCCAAGCGGCATCTTAGGAGCACAAAAGCTGACATTTCGGGCCTAGACCCTTCATCAGAAAAGGGTCTTCATCTGTTGAAGGGTCTAGGCCCAAAACATCAGCTTTTCTGCTCCTAAGATGCTGCTTGGCCTGCTGTGTTCATCCAGCTCCGCACTTTGTTATCTCAGATTCTCCGGCATCTGCAGTTCCCATTATCTCTCCCTTTCTCCTAGCTTCTGTGTGAAAGTTTCCTAGATTCTTTAATCACAGTATGATGATGGAAAACATCTACAAGAAACAATTGATAAAGCATTTGTAAGAAGTTAGCATTTATGAAGTTTGAGCTATCTGAAATGTAACTCCAAATGTGTTTCCTTGTGGTCAGTGCAAGGGAACCTGCGATGGAAAATTTGATGGAGAATTCAATTCCTGTTAAAAGGCTCTCATTTAAACCTATTAGCATATTGTTAGGTATGACAAAGTTCTTTCTTCATACTGTTCCCTCCAGCATCACTTACCAACATTGATTTGGAAAAGATCTAGCTCAGCACCTATGAAAGACCATGGGCTCACAACCACAGAATTGTATATAGTGATAATCCATATTCTCATGATCTTGCTGATTGGGCTGTTAGTTCTATTGCCATTAAACCAGGAGATCAACTCTAGTATCAAAAGAAGGCTATGCCAGCTGTTGCAGTACTCAGATATACCTAAAAACAGGTTGTTATCTGGTATTCTGAAGCTACAGCACAGGACTACATCTATACTAAATAGAGGAAGCAATATGCCATAGACATGCCTAAGCAACACCACAACCAATGGATAACATTAAAGCTCTGCAATCCTGCCAGATGTAAATCCAATTGTGAATGGTTATGACAACCAGGGTGAAACAATAAATCCTGGGCCTTACCATCTTGTGAATAAAAGGAAAGTGTATGTAAGCCACACATTCCCTGCAAAAATTCTATTCAGCAACTGTTGGTCTTGTTTACCAATGTGTCCTTCTCTATTTCAATGTGTGGGAAAGGAACTTGTTGCTTTGGTTAGAACAGATTATTGTATCTGTTTTTCCCAGAACCATATGGCAGCCATTGGGGTATATTTTCCTCACTGTTGGTGGATACTAAAACTCAGCAAGGAGATTTCACGCAGCACTGAATTATATAGAGTAACATTGTAGTCACACCGAAGCAACGGAAGAGGAAATCACTGGAAGGGATTTCTTAGCCTATTATTGCACCTAAGGATCATCAGACTCCGGATTCTGCACAGTTGAAAGATAAACTGTGAATCCCCAAATCCAAGTTTCCATATGTCAGATAAAAGAACCTGTGCAAATGGATTATTTTCACCACTAGACTGACGCTATGGATTTGGAACACTGACAAGATAAGCCTTCTCTTTTACCAAGCCAGTTAAGATGTCTGAAACAGTAGTTCGTCGACCAAACCACTTCTGCTTTGAACCTTGCATGCTTTTCTAGAGCATTCTTGTGCACTGAAAATACCAGCCTTCAATGAAATGATTTTCAACCAGTTTGATTCAAACCTTATTGGATGGAAGTTAATGGCACAAAACTGTGGAAAATATGATACTTCTATCATCATTCACGTTGTTAAATAGATACTTTTTTGTTAATTGGGTCACTGGGATAGAATTTGAATGAAGTAATGGATGGCTGATTGAAAATACCAAAGTTAATCTCAGGCAAGACGTTTTAATCTAACCCTTCATCTGCATGGAAATTATAATACAGTTGCACTAAAAGCAATTTATAATTCTTCTCTTTCTCCTTCAACTATCTATAGGAAATATGTGCCAACACTCACAGAAAGCAATAGTACTACAACTACAAAAGTGCAGCACATTTTAAGTTCCTGAATTTTTGTGTGAATTTCTCATTAGTTCCAGATTAATTATTATTAATTCCTTGAAACTGACACAAAACTTTTTCAGAAAAACCTGTTGCTCCTCAACAGACTCTGAAAATAAAACACATTACTATTTACCTAGATATGAGGATGGGATTAAACTCTTTAGTATTCTCCTTTAAAATATTCCCAGCTATTTGTTTGGCTCAGGTTTATTATAGCTAGAAGCCTTCTCCTGATCATTGATCCTTTGCAAAATAACATCTAGAAAGGAATCACTCAGCTGTTCAGGCAGTATTTTTGAAAATAGAAACATTAAGCATTTCAGCTGTCTGAAGAGCAGTCATTGACCTAAAATGATAGCTGTACTTTCCTCTCCACAGCTGCTGCCTGACCTATTGTGTGTTTTCAGCATTTTCAAGATTTTCAGAATACGCAGTATTTTGCTTTTATTCCATTTTAAAACTTTGTCATCTGTAGCTTGGATCTGAGGTCCTAATGCATTGTTAGACATCTGGCAGGACTGCTAAATAAAGGCCCCATCTGCCGATTTACACAGAAATTAAAACACTGCATTCATATCACTTTTATTTGTGGAATCATACATACATGAGTTCCATTATTTATCTGCAGAACCTTTAAAGGTTATGAAACTTGATTGTCCTCTTGACAGTAATTTCCTCCCAAACTATACTGACTGTAATCTCTTCTAAAGCTGACCTTAATGTTATTTCATCGATTTCTTCTGGTTTGTTTTGCATAGGTTATTTGCTTCAAAGAGAGATTGTTGGATTGTAATTTGAATGGCAGCTATATGATTTCCAAATTGCTGACTTCATTGCATAACCTTTGAGATATTCAACAAAATTCTTCTTTTGCAAAATATGGAAAATTAGCATGTACACAGCTTGTGAAAAGGGTCCAAAATCCATCATATGTAAGCATGTTGATTTTGCTTCTTGTTAAGTATTCAGGAGGATTCACTCTACAAAGATATAGATACAGCTCTAGTTTTAAGTTCCATTGGTTAAACCTCTTAGCCAATGAAGCAATATGGATAGAACTGATGAGAGAAAAACAGATGAGAGAAGGAAACATGTTTGGTGTTGTGTGTATTAGGTTATGCACTGTTTGACCTCTGGAATCTGGATTCGAATATAACTCAGACTGATGGAATCAAGGACTTTTCACTCTGACAGCTGTAAGTTTTTGTTTGGACCTGTATTAGTTTATTATAATATGAATATGATGGGGAAGTTAGGAGTTTGGTAGATAAAGAAGATCAAATTATGATGGTAGAGCACATCATGCATTCACTCCAAGTACTGCCTGTCACCTTGGACTATAAACTTGTTTTATGGATTAACTTTCAGCCATTGTTTGGAAGATTTTAAATGTCTTCTGAAGATCCAATATTCCAGTTGTTACCTCAAACACATCTCTCAAAATTTACGTTTGTCTTTTCTTGACAGGATTGGGCTGCAAATATTTTCTTTCCTCTTCACAAAGGAAACATTATTTGAGATAGAATTTTATTCCTTTAACAGCTTGATTCTGTTCTCTTCCTTTAATCAAGCTACAATCACTTGCAAAGACAGAGGGAGGCCAGAATTGGTTAAAGATGCTAAAAAAAAAATTCTTGCTCTATACCAGCTTTGAAAAGTCTTTACAGTTTATCTTTTCCCTTAATTCTCTGCAGCTGTGCGGAGTTTTTAAACTATATGGAGCCAACACTGGAAGTACTGTAAATGCAGATTCAGGGTAACACTGAATCATTTTTTCATTGCTTTGCTTTCTGCAGTTAATCCTTTTCACTGGCAGGAATCCTATGAGTGGCCCATGACAACAGATGTTAGTAACTGATATAGCCAGTAATTGTGGCCAGTTAATGACTTGGGATAATAGCAGGATAAGGACCTGGCCTAGCTGACTGGCTCAAACCAGCTGCTGCATCTTTTTTTTAAATAGATGATGAATAGTAGAATAAAAATTTGCAAGTGCTAAGAATAAAGTATTCATTCATTTGCATGTATAACATCAACGCTTATCTAAAAAATACATCACAGGAATTCTTATTCTTAGCGTAAAATGTTAAATTTGCAAACCAAATCTCCTTTTATATGTTAGGGTAAACGTAGACAGTGGTAAATATCTTGGAATTTAGATCTTTAAAAAGCAGGTGATTGAACTGAAAACATATTTCGAAGGGAACAATGATGATATTGGAAAGGCAAGTCGGGGGCATTGCTTCAAATCAAACAGTCACAGTACGACACATAAGCATGTCCAAACTAGTTTTTTTTTAAAAATGAACATACAAAATAGGAGCAGAAATTGACTATTTGGCCCATCAAACCTTCACTGTTCAATAGGTTCCGAGCTGACCTGTTTAGGTTTTAAATTCCACATTCCTGACGATGCCCCAGTGACCTTTGATTCTCTGGCCTAACAAGTATCAACCTACTGCTACTTTAAAAAAATTTAATGATCCCACTTCCTCCGTGACCTGAGGCAGCGAGTTCAAAAGTTGGGCAACCTTATGGAAGAAAAAAATTCCTTATCTCTGCCCTAAAAGAGTAACTCTTAATTTGAGAACAACATCTTCTAGTTCCAGACTAACCAACAGGAAGAAATATCCTTTCCACCTCCACTTTATCAACCATTTAGCATCATATACACTTCAAGCATGTCAGCTGACTCTTCTAAACTCCAGTAAATTCCTACTTTGGACTTCACCAGTTTTTATCATTTTTTTTTTATTAAATGCACGTGAATGAACTATAGTTACAGAAACTAGGCCAGATAAAGAAAGGAAATCTACCAGAATTATTGGACACTGAGTTGTGTAAGACCATAAAGTGTAAGAGCAGAAGTAGGCCATTGAGATGCTCTGTCATTCAATGAGATGAATAACATGGCTGTTGCGATATTCCTCAACTCCACTTAACTGCCTTTTCCCTATACCCATTAATTCCCTGTTGATTAAAAGTGCCTACCTCAACTTTGAGTATACTTAATGATCAGCCTCAACAGCCATCTGATCTAAAAAATCCCACAGATTTAATTACTTTCTGAGAAGAAATTCTTTATCATCTCTGTCTTAAATTTGTACCCCCATATTCTGAGATTATGCCCTTTGGTCCTAGGTTCTCCCACAAGGGGGAAACAATCTTTTCATATCCAACCTGTCAAGTCACCTAAGAATCTTGTATGTCTCAGAAAGGTCACCTATCATTCTTCTGTATTCCCAAGAACATAAGCCCAATTTACTTTACTTTTCCTCATAATACAGTTGCTCTTTACCTAGCATCAATCCGGTGAATCTTCTCTGGACTGGCTCCAATGCTTGTAATCTTTCCTTGGAAAATGGGTCCAAAATATATTCCAGCTGTGGTTTAACTAGTGTCTTGTGTAGTTTTAGCGAAAATTCTGTACTTTTACAATCCATTCACTTTAGTTCCTTTCTAGGTACAAGAATTAGGGTTGACGGATAAAGAACAGTTATCTGATTTATTTGCAATCTTCTCAACTAAGTCTAGCAGATTTGCAAATTGGAGATTTTCACTCTTGAATCCATCCTGAATGTTATTTATTAAGTTATAATACCAGCTATACAATTACAGTTCCATTCTACTGTGTCTGAGATAATAAAGCAAGATTGCTCTGTAGTGTTTGAGAGAAAAGCTGTGAAGAATATTTGGATAAGTGAATGCTCTTCATTCTTGAAAAGGTTCTGTGTTTAGGAACTTATCCAATACAAGTGTATTCAATGCAGAACCTGTTCTTCCAGGGCAGCAAGATCCTGAGCTGAAAACAGCAACTTTATGATAGCGATTTGGAAAGGCAGTCAAGAACTGCAAAAGATTGGCAAAATGGTGGTAGGCAAGGCAAGAACGCTCCATCAATTAAGAAGCAGTAAAGGACAGCATCCATTCTGCTGAAATCTCATTTGCTCCTCAAAATGAGTAACAACATTTTTTTTTCAATCTTCTCCTCTATTTTTCTAAGCACCGCAGACCCCTAGTTCATTACTTTCTGGGAACTTGCTCCTCTCCCTTTAGTCTGGCTAGAACCTCTGTTTCATTGTAAAGGTCTTAGTATATTGATGCAATGATTTCAATGTTGCATGGTATAGTATGAACATTTAATGATTTTAGAAAAAGAAAGCTTCAAGCAGTTTTTTTTTCAGCAATTTAACATCCTGTGTATCCAAGGCTTATACTTTGTATGGACCTGTAATAATTTTGGTTTACTTCCTGTTTTTGTTACCGTATTACAGTGCATGATTTGTAACTGATCCTTTTTCTCTTGGCTTCACAATCTCTTGTGCACCTATTTCTGGATAATTTTGTAGTTGGCCCAATGATTAGTTATTTTTTCCCTCTCTCTGCCAAATTGGTTACATTTCTATCACTTGGAGTATATGTTGCAAGATAATACACACTGTGCAGTTATCAATATTCACCCCAACAGATCTGTTTCCTCTCATGGACATTTTAATCAAAGTTATATATGAATACAATAGATAATTTGTGACAGTGGCAGTACCATTTTCTCTGTACCTCAACACATATGCAAAAGTAGCAGCTATGCTCACATTTCTTTAATGCATTTGTGGTAACTAATAAGTAATTTACTATATATTAGCCCATCATTGAAAATTGGAATGGGGATAGAATAGGTTAGATTTTGCAGTGAAAATAATTGTATGACAATAGCATCCACCACAAATTATTGGCAAATCAGACAGCAACATCCTGACTCTGTCTGCGTCCATTTAAACGCAAAAATGAGTAAGCCATTGTCTGTGATCTCTTTCTTCTCCAAAGGTCTCCTGAAAGTAGTATTTCACTTCCTGACTCATAAATTAAATGCATTGAATATCATGAAATTTCTGTAAGTATTCGGTATATCCAAACTGAACATGTCCATTCCAATGTAAGTACTATGCTTGTCATGTAGTAAGCCTGATTCTTGACAACATCTCTAATACTGAAAATTAACTTTTACAGGTGTGAAAGATTATTCAGATTTTAAGTTGTTGGATTTCTTTTTGTTTAAAAATACTACATGAATTTTTGCCTTTGTCTTTTGTCATTGTTAACTATGTCTGCCAATCAAATATGTTTGGCCCTATTTTTTATTTTTCTTCATGTGCGGACTTTAACATTGAATTCAAGATTGCAACTGATATTTACTGGTTCAGACAATATGCTGCTCACTGATAATTCTGCTATCTATTTGGTTCACTGCTTGCACTAGTTACACAATCCTCAGGTGCCCTACAGATGGAGGTGGACCATTTTAGATGGCTCACTGATTGGGACTTTGGGAGGAATGTAAAACAGTGCAGTGGGTTTAGTGGTGGGAATGAATTAAATCAGGAGTGAGGATGGCAGGAGAGGTCCCTCCTGCCTTCTCACCATTTCCTCAATTCAGGGCATTATAGCAAGGCCCATGGGTGGGCCAGTTGAGGTGCTAAACTGGGCAATTAATGCCCAGTTAAAGGTCTGATCCCACCACTAGAACTAGTAACTAAATGGAGGACTAAGGACGGTCCTCATGCGACAGCATAACAAGCAAATCTGTGAGCAGTTGCTTGTAGTTACTGGGCATGGGGATCCCTCATTTCTAGGCACTGTGTGCCTGGTTAAGTGATATGACATCAGAAAAGATAAGTCTTTTGGTCCTTTTAATAGAATTGGCCTCCCCTGAAAGAGGCAGCACAGATTAGAGGTAGTGAGCGAGACCTCTGTAGTCTCCATCTGATATTGAGCTTCTGATGCAAAAGCTCATAGATCATGGGCAAGTGTCAAGAATGGTTGGCACCATTTGTTCAACATTGACTGAAAACTCCAGCCCATTTAACATACTGTGGGATAAATATTCTGTTTTTACGCTCTCCTGGTTCTGGTTCTTGCCCAACTCCATTGCATTCCTGATATTACCAGTTCTAATTTGTATAAACTATAACATAGCTTTTTCTTCTCTAGCTTCTGCTAGGTTATCCCTCTGTTCCTCTTGGCTGTAGGCTGAGCATGTGCTGACAATGCATCCCTAGTAATTCCTTTTGATTTAGTCGGCCTGTTGTAAGCTTTTTTTTAGCAGCCGGTCTGCTTTGTTAATAATATCCCATAACATTGCCACCTGTTCAAATTGAGAGTATTTTAACAAACTGCCTCTTTACGGTGGTTTTGTGGCAGTTCCCAGAAATTGACCTTTATCTTCTAACTGTTAGGATCATGTATTTTTAAAATGAGTTTAGGTAGCTATACCGATCGCTACGCTTTTTTTTCTCAGTTAAGAAAGGTTACAGTTCATAAAACAATGTTTACCCTTATGAGGGCCAAACAGTACCCTGGAATATAATGTGAAATATTGGCAACAACAGAAAGCCATTTTCACATGATACACTTGCTTCCCTCACAAGTTTGCACTTCATGCTATGACAAACCCATTACTGGCTTGAAATTGTGCATCCCTGTATTTTCCTATTTAACTTGGGCTGTTTTAAAACTTCAATGTTTAGAGGTTTCTTGCAGCTTTTTGAATTTGTTTGTCCTGTTTTGTTAGATTGTGCAAATGGATACAACTGGTATACCAAGTGTTCATAGGTGATTCAGTGATGGTAACACTATTCGATATCAAGGGAAAGTTGTTAGATTGCCTCTTATTAAAGATGGCTATATGTAGGCATTTGTGACTTGTGGCATGAATGTGACTTGCCACTTTTTTATTCCATGCCGGGATATTGTCCAGATATTGAAAAGAGGAGGCAATAGCCGAGTGGTATTATTGCAAGACTATTAATCCAGAAAGTCAGCTAAATTCTGGGGGCCCAAGTTTGAATCCCCCCACAGCAGATGGTGCAATTTATATTCAATTAAGAACATAGAACATAGAACATTACAGCATAGTACAGGCCCTTCAGCCCTCGATGTTGTGCCAACCTGTCATACCGATCTCAAGCCCATCTAACCTTCACTATTCCATGTACGTCCATATGCTTATCCAATGACGACTTAAATGTACCTAAAGTTGGCGAATCTACTACCGTTGCAGGCAAAGCATTCCATTCCCTTACTACTCTCTGAGTAAAGAAACTACCTCTGACATCTGTCCTATATCTTTCACCCCTCAATTTAAAGCTATGCCCCCT
The DNA here is from genome assembly GCF_030684315.1 of Stegostoma tigrinum. Taxonomy (NCBI): domain Eukaryota; kingdom Metazoa; phylum Chordata; class Chondrichthyes; order Orectolobiformes; family Stegostomatidae; genus Stegostoma; species Stegostoma tigrinum. Next base: position 22,864,491 of record NC_081370.1, read on the forward strand.
TGTGGTCGCCGTCACCATCCTAGGAAAAAGGCTCTCCCTATCCACCCTATCTAACCCTCTGATTATTTTATATGTTTCAATTAAGTCACCTCTCAACCTTCTTCTCTCTAGTGAAAACAGCCTCAAGTCCCTCAGTCTTTCCTCTTAAGACCTTCCCTCCATACCAGGCAACATCCTAGTAAATCTCTTCTGCACCCTTTCCAAAGCTTCCACATCCTTCTTATAATGCGATGACCAGAACTGTACACAATACTCCAAGTGCGGCCGCACCAGAGTTTTGTACAGCTGCAGCATAACCTCTTGGTTCCGGAACTCGATCCCTCTATTAATAAAAGCTAAAACACTATATGCCTTCTTAACAGCCCTGTCAACCTGGGTGGCAACTTTCAAGGATCTGTGTACATGGACACCGAGATCTCTCTGCTCATCTGCACTACTAAGAATCTTACCATTAGCCCTGTACTTTGCCTTCTGGTTACTCCTACCAAAGTGCATCACCTTCCACTTGCCTGCATTAAACTCCATTTGCCACCTCTCAGCCCAGCTCTGCAGCTTGTCTATGTCTCTTTGCAACCTACAGCATCCTTCATCACTATCCACAACTCCACCAACCTTAGTGTTGTCTTCAAATTTACTAACCCATCCTTCTGCGCCCTCATCCAGGTCATTTATAAAAATGACAAACAGCAGTGGACCCAACACCGACCCTTGCGGTACACCACTAGTAACTGGTCTCCAGGATGAACATTTCCCATAAACTACCACCCTCTGTCTTCTTTCAGCAAGCCAATTTCCGATCCAAACTGCTATATCTCCCACAATTCCATTCCTCCGCATTTTGTATAATAGCCTATTGCGGAAAACCTTATCGAATGCCGTGCTGAAATCCATATACACCACATCAACCGGTTTACGCTCATCTACCTGTTTGGTCACCTTCTCAAAGAACTCAATAAAGTTTGGGAGGCATGACCTTCCCTTCACAAAACCATGCTGACTATCCCTAATCAATTTATTCTTTTCTAGATGATTATAAATCCTATCCCTTATAACCTTTTCCAACACTTTACCAACAACTGGGGTAAGGCTCACTGGTCTATAATTACCAGGGTTGTCTCTACTCCCCTTCTTGAACAGGGGAACCACATTTGCTATCCTCCAGTCATCTGGCACTATTCCTGTTGACAATGACGAGTTAAATATCAATGCCAAAGGCTCAGCAATCTCCTCCCTGGCTTCCCAGTGGATCCGAGGATAAATCCCAAACGGCCCAGGGGACTTATCTATCTTCACCCTCTGTAGGATTTCTAATACATCTTCCCTGTGAAGAATCTGGAATTAAGAGTCTAATAATGACCCTGAAACTATTGCCAATTGTTTGGAAAAACCATCTGATTCACTAATGTTGTTTTTAAGGAGGGAAACTGCCATCCTTACCTACATGAGTTTCCAGACCTTTGGCAATGTGATTGATTGAGTGTTAACTGCTCTCTGGCCATTTAGGGATGGTCTATAAATACTGGCCTATCGAAATATGTCCCCATGCCATGGGTGAATTTAAAAAGTCTTGTTGCAATTGAACATGGACTGCTTCAGCACCTGAAGAGCAAGGAATGGTGCTAAAAATATCGCACAACATTGGCGAACATCCCCATTTCTGACCTTATGATGGAGCGAAGGTCATTGACAATGCAACTGAAGATGGTTGGGTCTAGGACATTATCCAGGCTGCCATGGTCTGCTGTTAGGGTCTCCATTATGGGCCTCTGGGACAGGGGCTTTTCCCCTTATGAGGAGAAATTCTGACTCTTACTGCTCTGAATGGCTGGTTGGCTGATCATGTCCAAGTTCTTGGACTGGTACCTAAGCTGCCCTTGACTTACTGTGCCAGGGCTCCCTAACCAAAAGCTATCCCCTCAATTTAGCTGAGACATGCCTAGGACATTATCCTGATGAACTCCTGCAGAGATGTCCTAGAATTGAGCAGTCGTTCCTCTGACAGCTGTAACAATCTTCCTTTGTGCCAGGTATGACTCCAACGAGCAGAGAGGTTTCCTCCTGATTCCTATAGTCTACAGTTTTGCTCGACTTCCTTGATGCTACACTGTTCCAATGCAGCTTTGATGCTAAGGGCTGTCACTCTCTCCCACCTTTGGAATTCAGCTTTTTTGTACATGTTTGAACCAAAGCTGTGAACTGTCAGTCAGGAGCTGCCTTACACAGTTCCTGACACTTCCCTTGGATATGGCAGATGGAAAATTGGTGTCTTGCTCTGTGGACAGAGACTTGGAGGTTCTGCTCATTGGGCAGGTGTAGAGGTGGGATTACCTTGTCCCACAGGCCCTTAATGGAGACCCTGACACCAGACCATGCCAGCCTGGTCCATGGTTACCACCTGGATTAAAACTGTCTCAATCTCTGGAGAAATGCACTGTAAAAGCGCCAACGTCCTTCTCCACCTCATCAGCATAAGTGCCGACATTTCTCAAATATTTCACATTCATCTCTATCTCTGGTATTGTACCTCTCTCACTGCCTCCTGCAACATCTTCCCTCACTTACTGTATCCATCCCAATCCCCAGCATCACTAACCCTGCATGCCCTCTTTGCTGCTTAATCATTCATTTGGGATAACACCTCCAGACGTACCATACATTTTCATCTCCCTTAATACCTGCCCGCCCTTTATTCCAGGAGGAAAACAGAGCCCCTTTGGGTAGAAAGATTCAGCATGTGGCTCTTCACCCCTTATGAGGAGAAATTCTGACTCTTACTGCTCTGAATGGCTGGCTGGCTGATCATGTCCAAGTCCCTGGACTGGTATCTAAGCTGCCCTTGGCTTACTGTGCCAGGGCTCCCTAACCAAAAGCTATCCCCTCAATTTAGCTGAGACATGCTGTCAACCATGACTAGCTATGATCCTTTTGTGTCTGAACTAAATGACAAGGCAAGTCAGAAGTTCTTTCGACCTGGGTTATCTCTGAATAAGGGACAAAGGGCAAAAAGGCACGGCTATGAGCATCCCAGGCAGGTTCAGAGTGAGTAAGCATTCTCACAGTGAGTGAAGAGGTGGGGGACACAGCCTGGTTCAATCCATGAGCTGTTCCAGATAACACCGTGTTCTTGCTGCAATATTACACTGATCATTACCAGTATAGCCTGGGCTGCAGTACTGTCTACACAAGAATCCTGTAAGTGGACCACAGATATACCAGGCAGGCTTTTGGAGGCTGGCACGTTTCGTATGGCAAGGTCTATGGATGCCAGGATGCCAGTGCCCAGGGATCATGCTGTGAGACTCATAAAGGTGGATAAATCCCCGAGATCTGATCAGGTGTACCCAAGAACTCTGCAGGAAGCTAGGAAAGTGATTGCTGGGCTCCTTGCTGAGATATTTGTACCATCAATGGTCACAGGTTAGGTGCCAGACTGGAGGTTGGCTAATGTGGTGCTACTATTTAAGAAAGGCGGTAAGGAGAAGCCAGGTAATGATAGACCGGTGAGCCTGACATCGGTGGTGGGCAAGTTGTTGGAGGGGGTCCTGAAGGACAGGGTTTACATATATTTGGAAAGGCAAGAACTGATTAGTGATAGTCAACATGACTTTGTGTGTGGGAAATCATGTCTCACTACTTTAATTGAGTTTTTTGAAGAAGTAATGAAGAGAATTAATAAGGGCAAAGTAGTGGATGTGATCTGTATGGATTTCAGTAAAGCTGTCAACAAGATTCATCATGGTACACTGGTTAGCAAGTTTAGATCAGGAATGCAAGGAGAACTGGCCATTTGGACTACTGTCCCATAGGCAAAAGACAGAGGGTGGTGGTGAAAGGTATCTTTTCAGACTGGAGACCTATGGTCTGACCAGCGATATGCCACAAGGATCGGTGGTGAGTCCACTACTTTTTGTAATTTATATAAATGATTTGGATGTGAACATAGGAGGTATGGTTAGTAAGTTTGTGGATGACACCAAAAGTGGAGGTGTAGTGGACAGCAAAGAAAGTTACCTCAGAGTACTATGGGATCTTGCCACCGAGGAGTGGCAAATGGAGTTTTACTTAGATAAATGTGAGATACCGCATTTTGGAAAGACTTAAACACTTAATGGTAAGGTCCTGAGGAGAGTTGCTGAACAAACAGATCTTGGAGTGCCGGTCTATATTTCATTGAAAGTGGAGTTCCAGTCGACAGGATAGTGAAGAAAGCATTTGGTGCGCTTGCCTTTATTGGTCAATGTATCAATTATAGGAATTTGTAGATCATGTTGCATCTGTACAGGATATTAGTTAGGCCATTTTTGGAATACTGTGTTCAATTCTGGTCTCTCTGCTATGGGAAGGATGTTGAAAACTTGAAATGGTTCAGAAAAGATTTACAAGGATGATGCCAGGGTTGGAGGGCCTGAGCTATAGGGAGAGGCTGAGTAGGCTGGGGCTATTTTCCCTGGATCATCAGAGGTTGAGGGATGGCCTTGTAGAAGTTTATTAACTCATGAGGGGCATGGATTGGGTGAATAGACAAGGCCTTTTCCCCAGGATGGGGGAGTCCAAAACTGGAGGTGAGAGGAGAAAGATTCAAAAGAGCCCTAAGAGGGTGCAGAGGGTGATCCATGTATGTAATGAGCTGCCAGAGGAAGTGGTGGAGGGTAACGACATTTAAAAGACATCTGGATGGGTATATGAATTGGAAGGGTTTACAAGGATATGGGCCAAATGCTGGCAAATGGGACTGGACTTATCTAGGACATCTGATTGGTATGGATGAGTTGGACCGAAGGGTCCCTTTTCATGCTGTACATCTCTATGACTTTGTGTTGGTGCTCTATGTCCAACCGTGGAGTCCTTTGGAGCAAGTAATGAGCAGAATTCTCAAGGTACCTGCTCTGATTTCCATATTGAGATTTCTTGAGTTCCAGCATTTTTGCTGTATTTGATGAGATAGCAAACTGAACATTGACAAGGTGATTTGGACACTCAACAAAGCACTTAACTATCAATGACTCGAACGTTCGGTGCCACTTGTGAAAGCAATAAAGCAAGATGCTTCCAATATTGAGAGGAGCCTTACCAGGGGAATCTCTCTCCCATTGCAACTCTCTTGTAATCTCTTTGGCCTTGAAACTGCTCGACCATGTCCTGAAGCAAACCAGGCACCACAGCCACATCACCTTCCTCAGCACCTGCCTACAGAACCGGGTCATCCCCAATGGACAACAGTGTACATTTCAGCCTTCCCAATTTGGACCAGCCCAGCTCTTCCCCTCCACCCACTGCATCCCAAAACCAGTCCAACCTGTCTCTGCCTCCCTAACCTGTTCTTCCTCTCACCCATCCCTTCCTCCCACCCCAAGCCGTACCTCCATCTCCTACCTACTAACCTCATCCCATCTCCTTGACCTGTCCGTCTTCCCTGGACTGACCTATCCCCTTCCTACCTCCCCACCTATACTCTCCTCTCCACCTATCTTCTTTTCTCTCCATCTTCGGTCCGCCACCACCCCCCCCACCCTCTTCCTATTTATTCCAGAACCCTCACCCCATCCCCCTCTCTGATGAAGGGTCTAGGCCCGAAACGTCAGCTTTGGTGCTCCTGAGATGCTGCTGGGCCTGCTGTGTTCATCCAGCCTCACATTTTATTATAAGATAATAAAATGTGAGGCTGGATGAACACAGCAGGCCAAGCAGCATCTCAGGAGCACAAAAGCTGACGTTTCGGGCCTAGACCCTTCATCAGAGAGGGGGATGGGGGGAGGGAACTGGAATAAATAGGGAGAGAGGGGGAGGCGGACCGAAGATGGAGAGCAAAGAAGATAGGTGGAGAGGGTGTAGGTGGGGAGGTAGGGAGGGGATAGGTCAGTCCAGGGAAGACGGACAGGTCAAGGAGGTGGGATGAGGTTAGTAGGTAGCTGGGGGTGCGGCTGGGGGTGGGAGGAAGGGATGGGTGAGAGGAAGAACCGGTTAGGGAGGCAGAGACAGGTTGGACTGGTTTTGGGATGCAGTGGGTGGGGGGGAAGAGCTGGGCTGGTTGTGTGGTGCAGTGGGGGGAGGGGATGAACTGGGCTGGTTTAGGGATGCAGTGGGGGAAGGGGAGATTTTGAAACTGGTGAAGTCCACATTGATACCATATGGCTGCAGGGTTCCCAGGCGGAATATGAGTTGCTGTTCCTGCAACCTTCGGGTGGCATCATTGTGGCAGTGCAGGAGGCCCATGATGGACATGTCATCAAGAGAATGGGAGGGGGAGTGGAAATGGTTTGCGACTGGGAGGTGCAGTTGTTTGTTGCGAACTGAGCGGAGGTGTTCTGCAAAGCGGTCCCCAAGCCTCCGCTTGGTTTCCCCAATGTAGAGAAAGCCGCACCGGGTACAGTGGATGCAGTATACCACATTGGCAGATGTGCAGGTGAACCTCTGCTTAATGTGGAATGTCATCTTGGGGCCTGGGATGGGGGTGAGGGAGGAGGTGTGGGGACAAGTGTAGCATTTCCTGCGGTTGCAGGGGAAGGTGCCGGGTGTGGTGGGGTTGGAGGGCAGTCCCTCACCCCCATCCCAGGCTCCTCCCTCACCCCCATCCCAGGCCCCAAGATGACATTCCACATTAAGCAGAGGTTCACCTGCACATCTGCCAATGTGGTATACTGCATCCACTGTACCCGGTGCGGCTTTCTCTACATTGGGGAAACCAAGCGGAGGCTTGGGGACCGCTTTGCAGAACACCTCCGCTCAGTTCGCAACAAACAACTGCACCTCCCAGTCGCAAACCATTTCCACTCCCCCTCCCATTCTCTTGATGACATGTCCATCATGGGCCTCCTGCACTGCCACAATGATGCCACCCGAAGGTTGCAGGAACAGCAACTCATATTCCGCCTGGGAACCCTGCAGCCATATGGTATCAATGTGGACTTCACCAGTTTCAAAATCTCCCCTTCCCCCACTGCATCCCTAAACCAGCCCAGTTCATCCCCTCCCCCCACTGCACCACACAACCAGCCCAGCTCTTCCCCCCCACCCACTGCATCCCAAAACCAGTCCAACCTGTCTCTGCCTCCCTAACCGGTTCTTCCTCTCACCCATCCCTTCCTCCCACCCCCAGCCGCACCCCCAGCTACCTACTAACCTCATCCCACCTCCTTGACCTGTCCGTCTTCCCTGGACTGACCTATCCCCTCCCTACCTCCCCACCTACACCCTCTCCACCTATCTTCTTTGCTCTCCATCTTCGGTCCGCCTCCCCCTCTCTCCCTATTTATTCCAGTTCCCTCCCCCCATCCCCCTCTCTGATGAAGGGTCTAGGCCCGAAACGTCAGCTTTTGTGCTCCTGAGATGCTGCTTGGCCTGCTGTGTTCATCCAGCCTCACATTTTATTATCTTGGAATCTCCAGCATCTGCAGTTCCCATTATCTCACATTTTATTATCTTGGATTCTCCAGCATCTGCAGTTCCCATTATCACTGATTCTCATTGTAGCCCACTTCATTCAGGCCCCTCCATGATTATACTCTTTGTATCTCTGTTCACAGGAAAAGATGCAAAAATTATATTTCTGAGAATACTACAAAACCAACAGGCAAAACCAAGATAAGTAGGAACTGAACAAAATTAGAAATAGTAAAAATAAAGCAGGAGAAGCTAATATAATTTACATTCCAGAATGTTTAAGGAGATGTCTGCAGAGCTAGTGGATACATCAGCTGTTGTCCTTCAAATGTCTATCAATTCTGAGATAGTTTCTGCAAATCAGAGGGTAGAAAATATAACCCATTATTTAGGAAAGGATGTTTGGAAATTTGAGGAACTACAGACTTGTGAACCTGACATCAGTAGATTGTAAAATGCTAGAGTCATTGGAAAGGACAGGATAACTGGTGCTTTCGAAAATAATCAGACAGATTATGCAGAGTTGACCTGGATTTTTGAAATGAAAATCATGACAGAGTGTTTTGGGCAAGTAACTAAGTATAACCAGTGGATATTGTGTATTTAGGTTTTCAAAAGGTGTTTGAAAGGTCCCAAATGAAAGATTAATAGGCACTATCAGAACCTGTAAAGTTGAGATTTTATATTGATTTTGAAAGAAAATTGATTAATAGACAGCAAACACATTAGCAAAAAATGAGCTATTCTCAGGTTGACAGTCTGGGACAAGTGGGATACCATAGGGATGAGTGATTGGGTGCTCGCTGTTCATAATCTATATTAATGATTTGAATATGGTGACCAAGTGTAATATTTCCAAGTTTTCTGTTAACATAAGATTAAGTAGGAATGTGGGCTGTGGTAAGACCCAAAGAATTCTCAAGAGGATTTAGACAGGCTAAGTGAATGGGCAAGGGCATAGCAGATAAAATATAATGTGGAAAAATGTGAAATTATCCCCCTTGGAAGGAGAAACAGAAATGTGGACTATTTCTTAAATGCTAGGAGATTAACAAATGTCAATGTGCAAAGTGATTTTTGTCATGAATCGCTGAAAGCCAACAGGTAGATGTAGCAAACAGTTACAATGACAAATCATATGCTGGCCTTTATTGCAAGAGGATTTGAATATAGAAGCAAGTAAGTCTTGTTTCAAATGTACAGATTCTAGTGAGACCAACCTGGAGTGTTGCATACTGTTTTGAACTCCATATGTGAGGAAGGATAAATGTGCCAATGTAGTGAAGGCAACAAAGGTTCACTTTGCTGATTCCTAGGATGGTGGGACTGTGCTATGAGGAGAATTTAGAACTGTGAGAAGTGCTGCCATTGAAGCATATAAAATTCTTCCAAGTATTAATAGGGTAGCTGCTGGAGGGAGATTTCATCTGTCTGGGAGCAGGGGATAGAGGGTGGTGGTGTAGAAACAAAAAGAGCACTCAAGTTCAGAATGGGATGTCATTTAGCATTGAGATGAGGAATTTAACAGTCAAAAAGAAGTGATTTTATGGAATTCTGTAATCCAGAAGACTGTGAAAACTCAGTCATTGAATATAATCAAGACAGAAATTAATACTCGCTATGAATAATATCAAGAAGTATGGAGATATTGTGAGAAAATGCAGTTGATCATCCATCATCTAGTTGAATGGCAGAGTAGGCTCACCAAAGCCAAGTAGCCTGCTCCTCCTTCCATTTCTATGTTCCTTACACTATGGCTTCACTGCTTTGCTTGTTGCATTTATTGATCTTTGTGTGATTCTACACAAGAGCACCCAATTCCTTACACATAGCCACATTTGCTAGGTTCTGATTTTTAAAGAAGGGACTCTTTATGAATGTAGGAAACTTGTCACTTGAAGCTTGCAGGAAGCCATAGAAAGAAAGTTGTGGATGATACTGTAGAACATCTACAGCACCAGGAAGTGATGAGGATAAATAGGGCAAAGGGCATTGATGACATGGCAGCAACTTTAATGTTCAGCCCTGGGCTGAGGCTTTTATGTATTATTCATTCACAGCATGTAGGCATCACTGGTGAGATCATCACATATTAACTATCCCCAACCTCCCTGGAGAACTGGTCGGTTGGTGATTATCATAAGGTTTAATGCAGATGTCTCTATATATGTCCTTTATATAAGAGTCACAACAAATGCAGGAGGAAGAGCAAAGTTTATAGTGCCTTTCCTCCAAAGTCTCAAGGTCATGCATTAAGAAAGTTTTCAAAGGAGATTCATTTGAAGAAACAAGGAAGCAACTGTGTGTTCCATTGCAAACTGATTGAATGTCCTTTCAGATACAATGCAAAAGACCACATTTATCTGCTTACACTGAAATTAATATTACAAATGGTTTTACTGCATATTTATATTTATAAGTGACTCCTATTGCTGCCAGGAAAACTGCACCTGGTCTGGATACACACACAGCTGCACCTAACCCAATATGTACACCTTATGCAGATCTAGTTACATGATTTCTTCCTCGAGAGGTGAGTGGCCTATAATTTGGATGCCTACCATGCATAACTGAGTTTCTATATGGCTTTCTGTATGAGAAAATGCATGTTTGTTGCAAGTCAGGCTGGGAATAATTTTTGGTTATAAAAGTTTGAGCGCAGTATTTGAATGATAAAGATGGTATGGATTTGGAACGTTAGCGCCATGCTGTGTATGATTCAAAGAAGATTCAACCGAAGGAACTGATTAAAGAGGTCAGAAGTGGTGCTAGAGCATGATAACAAAAAATTTGGATAAAAGAAATCCACAAAGGACACCACAAAGCGGGTTTGAACGAGCAGGTACCATGCCATGATTGCTCTGGATAAAGCCAATACATTTCTTGCACTGCAAAGGATCTTTTGTGTCAGGAAGGTGGTATTCATAACCACAATCACCTTCCTCTACAAAGGCAACAATACTTTTTAGTGGATTCTACCCTCTCAAGCTTTAATTATCCATCCTTCCTGCTTCCATTCTCTCCAGCCAAGCTCCCCTTCTTGAAATCGTAATAAATGCTATTTTTATATTATTTCAGCTTTATATTGTCTCTAATCATTCTAGGAGACAATTTTATCTGGCAAGGCAGAATTACAGTACAGCATCTCCAAAATTCTTGGAAGTTCCCAATATAAACTTCAAAGGTCAATATATCTTGGGTGGCATAACTCCACATCTCCAAGGAAACAAGTCTTGCACATTAAGTTGTTCTTTCATATAATTCAAGAAATTAGATGTTTCTTTTTTTGACTGGCTGTCTCATTGCAACACACCTTCCTTCAGTAAATTCACAATTCACTGTTGTTATAAAGTGTTGTCTTCTATGTATAATAAAAGAAGTGATCATATGGTTTAAATTATAATCTCCCTATGTGTCATTGCATATTCAGTGTATTCCGTTATCAATATAAAACAACATAATACAGATGGCTAGTGGTAAGATGGTTGTTTTAGTTCATTCTCTATATGTATGTCAATATTTTATTTCCTTCATGGAATTACTGTCTTTCTTTTGTCGATTTTCTGAGCTACTATAAACTGGTGAAGATATGATTTGTGATTACCTCATTCAAGTGTGAATAATCAGATACCAAAATGATATTGAGCTCAGATGAATCAACGCCATTGTGAGACCTACTTAACTCAGGAACATTCCTCTAACACCACTGACGTGATGCTACCACTTGGTTCTAAGCCTCCAGTCAAATAATTTCGTTTAGATAATGCATCCACTTCCAGTCTCACGTGTCCCATATTGTGTGAGGCTGAAGGCTGTGGTTTAAACATCTTGTTTCTTCATTTGTTATGGACATTTGTTGCTGCAGCTGACCTCCTACAGGACAATTTGCCTGTGTTCCATCAATAGACAGCTGCGCCACAAATTACTCCCCAGCCTTGCTCCAGGGATTAACAAAGCCCCCCGCACAGTTTATGCAAAGACAGAGGCACACTTTCAGTGGAAAATGTGGCACTCAAAAAACTTCACTGCACCCTGTTGTATCGCCTTTCAACAATGACATTGGAAGCTCCATGACGACTGCAATTCAGCATGCTTAAGCTTCTAACTGGAATCATTACATGACAATGTCGATGTTGACTGAATGATATTTTGAACAGGAAGAGGATTAAGAATATAAAAGTCATATTTGAAACATAAATTTTAACCAGGGAAATGAGATTGAGCATTATTATAAAAGAAATCCTGTTTCTAAAGATACTTTTGACATTAGATGATAAAACTGTTTTAATAGATTTGGCCAGCCAGCATCATGTATAGTTTAAATCTATGTCTTCAACATATTTAGTCCAATTGCTAGACTGATAGGACCATAGAAAAATTACAGTAAAGATTGAGGCCATTCAGCACATCATGTTTGTGCCAGCTGAATAAATTGGCCGTCCATTCCAATCCCACTGTCCAACCCCAGATGTGCAGCCTTGCAGATTACTGTATTTAAGTTGTAGATCCAGGTTCCTCTTGAAAGCACTGAAGGTTTCCACCTCAGCCACCAAACTGAGCAGCAGATTTCAGACACCTACTACTCTCTTTAAAATGTTTTTCCCCATGCCTGCCCTACTCATTCTACCCTTTGGCTTAAATCTGTCACACCAGGTAATTGAACTCTCCGCTGGAGAAGACAGACCATCCTTGTCCGCTCTCTCCAAACTGTGCATTATTTTGTACACCTGATTACCCCTCATCCTCTACTATTTCTAGGGAAAACAATCCTAGCCTTTCTAATTTTACCTCATAACTGCAAATTTCAAGCCTTGACAACATTTTTGTAAATCTATTCTTTATTCCATGTAGAGAATAGAGGTTTGCTGTTCCAGTAATATGGTGAGCAGAACTGTACTTACTATCAATAGCTCTTATTCAAATTAGCCTCCTGTGTAGAACCTTGTCAAAAGCATTCCAGAAACCCAAACAGATCACCTACTATCTCTCCTTAGTCTAACTTGATCGGTACCTCCTTAAAGATTTCTGATAGATTTGTCAGGTATGACGTCCCATTGATGAAGCTATGCTGAATCAGCCCTATGCTACCATGTACTTCTAAGTACTCCAAAATCTCATCCTTAATAATAGATTCTAATATCTTACTAATGACTGAGGTCAAGCTAACCAGCCTATAGTTTCAAGTCTTCTGCCTCCCTCCCTTCTTAAACATGGCTGTTATATTAGCCATTTCCAAGTCTGCTATGACCCTGCCTGATTCCAGCAATTCCTGAAAGATCACCACCATTGCCTTGAAAATAAGCTTAGCTAGCTCCTTTAGAGCTCTAGGGTGCTGTCCATCTATTCCAGCTGACTTATCCACCTACAGACCTTTCCAGTTTGCCCAGCACCTTCTCTTTAATGATGGCCACTACACTCATCTCTGCCCCCTGCTCTCTTGACGTTCTGGTATTCTGTGGTCTTCCACCATGAAAACTGATGCAAAGTGCCTTATCAGCTTGTCGACCATTTCTATTAGTACTTCCTCAGCTTCATTTTCCAGTGTCCAATGTCTACATTTGCCTCTCTCTTAGCTTTCATATATGTAAAGAAAAACTCTTGCAATCATTTTTGTTTACTACTGTTAGCCAACTTATCCTCATATTTCATCTTCTCCCTTCTTTTTAATTGTCCCCTGGTTTTTAAAAGCTCCCTAATCTTCTGGCTTCTCACTAATTATCACCATATTGCATACTGCAGTAACTGGAACTCCCCAGCTGAATATGGTGAAAAGTTAATGTAGTAACCAGATTTGACTACTACCCAATAATCAGGATGGAACATTGCATTCATAGGGTAGGTAAAGCAGTCTACATTACCAAGAGAAATATATTCAACAAGTATAGGTTCCTTTGACTGCCCAAATGAAAGAAATGTCTCCCTCTGTAACTCCCCCCAGATTATACCAATGATGAATCATGACATTTGGACTTTGAAATGCCCTAATCACCCATCTAAGGTTGATGAACCAGAAAATGGCAGCCTTATCTAACTGCAGACTGTGTCTTGATAATCTCATGCACAGCAACACCTGGGAAACACAATTGGACCAAAGTAAGACCTCGTCCTGAAAATTGAGTCAGATGGTATAGTAATCAATCTTACAAACTGAGTTTGCTAAAACCCAAGTGGCCTATCCAGAATACATAGAGAGCCAAAGACAATTACCTGCCCAGTGTTTCAAAGGTAAAAGCAATGACACAATTCCTCATTTCCACAACAGAACAGGAAATCATAACATTGAGAATTGTGCAGGTTCCATTTAAGGTTTGTCCCAAACATTAGCACAGTAGATCTGCCACTGACAGACCTACAGAAAAAAAAAACTGATAGTAGCATAAACTGAGAAATGCCAATCACCAATTGAAAAGCAGAAGTCCATTGTTATAATTCAGCCTGTTTTTAAAGCTGCAACTTTTAAACAATCATTCAAAGTAGCTATTGATGCAAGCAATATCAACAGTAATATCTGCCTTCCTTCAAAAAGGTAAATCCAGAATACAGGTACTAATCAAGTACTTCTCCAATAAACTAAACAAGCATCAACGAAGCAACTCCACAGAGGTAAGGTAACCTTGGATTATTGCTATATTTCATGAATATACGTATGTTGTTAAAATAGACCTTTAAGGATAGCCTGTGTGCTATTATTATGTTGTTGTAGATTAGAATGTGCCTAGCATTCTGTGGAATTCACAATTTAGGAATAACCAGTGATTACCCCTTCACTGCAGGTAAAGAAATGAAGAAAAACAATCGCTCTCGTGCTGAATGCTGAAAAGCAGTTCATAAAAGGAGTCAGTACTAAGAAAGTCTGTTAAGCCTACAAAGCAAATAATCCTGAAAATCGACTTTCAGCTGCCAGTAACAATGCTACCAGTACAACATATTGTCCTCTTTTAATATCCTTGTGGGGAAGATGACACACAGGAAGACATCTCAGACAAAGCAATGGAATGCTATCCTTCATTATGAAAGAAATTGAACTTGCAGTCAGGATGAAATGCTTCAGTTTTCAAGGGAATTGGTGAGATCCCATCTCAAATCCTGTGTGAAGTTGTGTTCTGCTCATTTAGAAATAATGCACTGGAAGCAGTTCAGAGAAGATTTACTAGATTGATATCTAGAATAAGTCAGTTGTCTTTTGAGGAGGGGTTGGACAGTCTAGCCTGGTTTCCACTGGAGTTTAGAACAGTAAAAGAAAGAAGAGAGAACTGTATAAGATCCTGAATGATGGATGCACGTGGGAAGGGTATTTCCTTTTATGGGTGAATCCAGTAGTAGGGACACTGTTTTAATATTTGAGATCATCTTTTCAGGACAGAGATGAGAAGTTTTTTTTTCCTCTCAAGTGGTTGTCCCAGTTTGGAACTCAACAGCTAAGGTAGGAGATGGCAGAGGTGAGGTCATTGAATATTTTTAAGACACAGGTGGATAGATTCTTGTTAGGCAGAAAATAAAAAGACATCAGGGGGAGATGGTACTGTGGAATTTGAAAAACAACCAGATCAGCCATGTTCTTCTTGAATGATAGAGCATGTTTAAAGGGTCAAATAGTCTGCTACAGTTCCTATTTTGTATAACCTCAGTCAGAAGTGTACACTAGCTCACCATACTTACTACAATAAACGATCCAGCCCTTGAAGGGTTAATGGCATTGCTGTCTGAAGGAGTAAACAAAATGAACATGGGAAAATGGTGGACAGGGTGAAGATGTATTGAATTTTGTGCACAAAAAGATGCAACATATCCCTTACCATGGTGACAGCATGTTAAAGCTCAGCTGTACTGGAAAGCCTCTTCGCTACAGTAGTCTCTGTTCTTTGAGGCAAGCCCAGTTCTCAATAAGTTCCTTTACCACCGAGCCAAATGAGGAGAAGCAGCATTTCTGTGCTGCAGGAATATCATCAATGTCCTTAGATGAGACGGAAGCTGCACATTCAGCACTGTCCCACTGTTAAGGCACAACAGCTACACTCATTCCTGGAGGCCTTTAAGGGTGATTACCCTCTCTGTCATCTGTCCCAGAGGTTAGGCATCTGTGTCAAGTTGAGAGAAGAATAGAGCAGCCTGTGCTTTCTAATGGAAACTTTCCACTGCTCCATCATCAGTACTTGTGATGAGTGAGACATTGTGTGAATATCTAGCCACTGTCTAGCCTATTCCACCAAAGTATGTCCATTGGAGCTGATCCATAATCTGCATGAGGTCTGCTATACTAATCTTTAATTTGAAGAATCTTGATTCCCTGCCTGTACCACCACCTGTAGGATGCCTGATAGCACTGTCAGGCATGACAGATATGATCCTGAACTGTCAAGGTAAGAAGATGAGTCAGTCTTGTTCACATCATATCTCACTGGCTGTTGACATCAAGTATACCTGAGTGAATCTTCTATGGCATGTTGATGTACGAAGTTTTAATTCTGTCACCAGATAGCTCCAGCTCTTCATCTCAGGTGGCGAGAACTAACAAGCCACTGTTTACCTCCAGCGTCTCCATGTTTGCAATGGTCAAGTTTGAGATGGCTGAGAAGACTATCTCCAGGCTACTGCCTTTCCTTTCTGTTCTGTGCTCTCCCCTCCTGCAAGGAGGGAACATTTAAATGAGGGAACTGAAAGGTATCAAGTAGATAGCTAAAGGTCACCATGAAGCATGGGCATGGCATTGTTTAAAGTTGGGTTGAGTGTCTAACATAATAGATCACCTCCATAGTGTTCATATCAGTGTGATTTGCCCTGATTCCTGACTGGTTAAACTGAAATATAGCATGCTATGCATGACTGGGGGCATTTGGTGAAGTATATGTAATGACTGAACGGGAGGGGGTGAGAAAGAGTCATGCGATGAATTAGTTTTCATTAGCTATGACTTGGACATAATCAATAACTACAAATAAATAACTTTGGAAATTGTGACCATAATCATCCAGTCTTCAGAGGATGTTATCCAATGTACTAACATTCACAGGCAGACACTAATGTGGATATTCAGGGAAATACATTAATGAACTGCTTTAAGAAAATGGCTAAAGTGTGGGTGGCATCAAAACTTTTATCCTGTAAAACTTTTTTACAGGATGCCATTAAATTAAAATAAGTTCTTCAAGAGTTTCTCTGATAAGTACATGCTATGTTAAATTGATTCTTACAGGCTGGAACTCTCTGAAGTTATAAAAGAGCCTGTGTACAAAATACGGCAGGAATGTTGGAATTGCATCATTATTTCAGTGAAGCAGCTGGGTTCATAGTTCTGGTGAAACAATAAAATTCCCTTATCCCTCAAAAATAAATCATAAAACGTCTCAAAGCTCTCATAATACAAATCAATGACTACTTTATCTTTTTTAAAAAAATACTTCAACTACATAATTTTTAATAAAATTAAAAGCAGCACTTTTTAAAATTATTCTTTTACAATGATCCAGGAATAAAGCAGACAATTTAAGTGCAATGTGCAAAATGGTGGAGCCAAGTTCACTAATTTCATGTGTAAAGTTCAAATCAACAATGTATCCTTAGCCTGGCCAAAGTTTGGTGGAAAGTCCTTGGGGAAGAAACCTGGTTAAATTCGCTTTGTAATCTATGAAATATTCTGTTTGAAACCCCCCTCAATAAATTTCTGAATGAGTCTTTGTGACTGGGATTTAACAGAAGATCCTCAGCATGTGTTCTGTAGCCTTTCACTGTATGTGCTGCCAACAGGGCATGCCTTGTACAATTATACTTGGAATATATTGATAGCATTTTTTATGATTATTATAAAAACAGATGGATCAATGAAGGGGTGTGGAGGTTGGTGCAACAGACCTGAGCACTGAGTCTCAGTGCTGTGAAGTCTGACAGGCATTCTCATGTTAGCTTTTGCCGACATGGGAAAGTTATTGGCCAGTTACTCTTGTCCAATGTGACATGGTTGGTTACGGAGTGACCCTGCCATCAGTATGGCTGGCAGGTCTCCAGGCTGTTCTTTCATTTAAGGAAATTATGAGTAACAGGAAGCTGACAGAGAGAAATGAGATGAATATCATCCTGTGCTCTGTTGAATTGTGTGTGTATACATACTATATACATACACCACATTTAATTTTTTTCACAAGCATGGCAACAGAGCACACAAATGACAGGTGGCGGGTATTGAATGACAAGAAGGTTCCTGATTGCTAAAACAGAAACATAGCATGGTTAGGCTTTTGGGTGTAATGAGCATTGTTATCTGTTAAATTGCACTTGCACGCATATCAATAATCATTTGTATTTGTTCATACTTGACTGGGGATATTATATTAGATATGCTATTATGACCGCTTTTCTTGATTTGACAAAAGCAAATGTTAGGACCGTTATCAAGGCAGTTGTTTTTTTACATCCTTGAGCCATGTGAATAAGCAGAAGAATGTATTAGGATGAGTAGTTACCTTATTTACCTTGACTGGGGCATCACTGAGTTACTGGCTACAGTCATAAAGAATTCCAGCTGCCTGAAATAAATCAGTGCAAATAATACTGAGATGATCACTATGGACATGATCTATGATATTAAACACTCAACCCAACCTTAAACAATGCCATGTCTATCCTTCTTCGTGGCTATAAACTATCTATTTGATACCTTGCAGTTTTCTCACTTAGCCTCATTTTCCCTCCTTGCACAGGGAAGCACAGGGGAGGAGAGCACAGAACAGAAAGGAAAGGCAGTAACCTGGAGATGGCCTTCTCAGCGTCTCAAACTTGACAATTGCAAACATGGAGACACTGGAGGTAAGCAGTGCCTTGTTAGTTCTCCCCATCTGAGATAAAGAGCTAGAGCTACCTGTTGACAGAATTAGAAGTTGCACATCAACATGTCATAGAAGATTCACTCAGGTTCACTTGATGTCACAGCCATTGAAGTAATGATGTGAACAAGCCTGACTCATCTTCCTACCTTGACAGTTCAGGATCACATCTGACGGTGCTGTCAGGCATCCAGATTCTTCACATTAAAGAGCAGCCTTAGCTGAAACTACAGAAATTGCATCATGTAGTAGTAGAAAAAAATAACAATGAGCAATAGATGTTAGTGACAAAATTCTTTGTTGATTATTGAATGGCTTTGAGTTGGGACTAGGGGTGGCTTGCAGGTGGATTCACAACATGGCTGTTATTTGGGTGTACTCCTTCTATCTATCTATAGAATTAAGCTTTCCTAAACAGCTATCAGTGCTGCTACTGATCCTCTCATCACATCATGCTCATCCACCTCACCTGTCACTCCTTTGAAGAGGAAGAGAGTCTCCAATCCACTCTGCTGCACTCTGATGTGTAAGGTTGCAGCGTAGGGAGTGTTGACCGGCAGTAGCTGAGGGTATTGTGGCCATTTGCAGGATCTTCCACAAACATACATGATGTTTCCATGGTTATATCTAAGCTTCACAGTAATGGAATGAAAACTTTTGTAATTAGTGATGAATCCAGGTTGATTTGTGGGAGCTATGATTCAGTAAGTGATTCCCTGGACTGGAGGAATGCCAGCAGAGAGCAAAACAGGCTCGTTCTGATGGTTGACGACAGAGCTCACATCCTTTCTGGCCCTGTCCAACTTAATATTTCCATGGCATGCACGATGCATTCATGAGCAGCAGATTGCAAGATACTAGTAATATCTCTTGCAGATTCTTAGAAGTAGTCAAAGGCAAGGAAATTGAACGCAGTTGTGAATTTGACAGCAGTTGTGAATTTGACAGCAATTTGAAGTGAGTGGTCACTATGTCACTTCGAAAGTGAAATGCTGTAAGGTTCACAAATCATGTCATGATAGCTTAAACCTCCTGAGACACTCATGTTTAGGTGTGTCCTGGAAACTGATCTTCTGTTTCTTGCGATCTTTAATTCTCTGCTCATTCCCTCGTTCCTGTGGAGCTGCAGCATTAGTTTGCAGATGACTCAAAAATTGGTGGAGTTGTCTCGTGCAAAGTTTCTTATCTCATCGAGTTATGCACTTCAGTAATATCTACAATAGATGTTTGGAACATGTTGATAGTGAGGAAGTTTGTCAAAGGAAACAACACAAAATAGATCAATTGGAAAGCCGATTGGAGAAATGGCTAATGGAGTTGAATCCTGACAAGTGTGAGGTGATGCATTTTTGGAGGTCAAATGCAAGATGGAAGAAGACATGTATGGCAGGACCTTCAGGAGCACTTAAGTACAGAGAGATCTTGAGAGCATGGATATAGTTCCCTGAAAATGGTAACATAAATGGATAAAGTGATAAAGAAGGCACTTGGCATGCTTGCCACTGTAAGTTGGGGCATCAAGTACAAACTTTGGCAAGTCATCTTGCAGGTGCCTAAGACTTTAATTCGGACACATTTGAAGTATTGTGTGCAGTTCTGAATCACCAGAATCCTTACGGTGTGGAAGTAGGTCATTCAGCCCATCAAATTTACACAGCCCATTTGAAGAGAATCCCACGCAGATCCACCTCACCCAATCCCACCCTATCCATGTATCCCTGTGTTTTTCAAGGCTAACCCACTTAACCTACACATCCCTTGACACTACAGGCAATTTAGCACGGCCAATTCACTAAACCTGTGCATCTTTGGACCGTGGGAGAACACTGGAGCACCTGGAGGAAACTCTCCCAGACAAGGGAACATGTGCAAACTCCATACAGACAGTCACCCAAGGCTGGAATGGATCCCAGGTCCCTAGCACTATGAGGCAGCTGTGCTAGCCACTGTGCTGCCCCTATAGTCACCATAAAAAGGGAAGGATGTAGAAGTTGTGGAAGAAATGCAGAACCGGTTCATCTGGATGTTGCCTGGATTGGAGCGTATTAGCAATAAGAAAAGGTTGGACAACTTGGATTGTTTTGATAGAGTATCGGAGGATGAGATATATAGAAGTATATAAAGTAATGAGAGGTATGGATAGGGTGGACAGTCAGACTGTCTTTTTTTTCCAGGCTGGAAATGTCAAATACTAGCAGGCTTAGGTTTAAGGTGAGAGGGAAAAATGTTTGAAAGAAATGTGCAAGGAATGTTTTGTTTACACAGGGGGTGGCAGGTGCCTGGAACATGCTGCCAAGAGAGGTGGTAGAAGCAGGTGGAATAACAATGTTAAAGAAGCATTTTGACAGTCACATGGACAGAGGGATACGGTCCACATGCAGACAGATGAAATTAGTTTAGAATGACTTCATGGTTGGCATTGACATGGTGGGCTGAAGGGCCTGTTCCTGTGTTGTACTGTTCTATGATCTATAATTCATGTATTGCTGATTGTAATTGTCTTTAACTGTGGTCCATGATATTACTGTGTAAGTAGCACTAAGATGAACTGATTTTTTTGTCAGATGGATAATGTAGATCAACAGACAAACTACAACAAATTAAAAATCACCTTATAGATAGTGGAAGAACGCTCTCAGAACAAGAACCACAAGATAGCGAGGCAAGGAACAGGGAGCGGGCGCAGCTTAACACGTGGCTGCGCAGCTGGTGTAGGAGGGAGGGCTTCAGATATGTAGATAATTGGGATGCCTTCTGGGGAAGGTGGGACCTGTACAAGAGGACGGGTTGCATCTGAATTGGAAGGGGACCAATGTCCTGGGTGGAAGGTTTGCTCGAGTAGTTCAAGAGGGTTTAAACTAGTATGGCAGGGGGGTGGGAACCTGAGCTGTATTCCGGAGGTGAGAGTTGATGCAGGTGAGGCAGTAGCAAGAGGTAGACCAGCTAGTGGGAAGGATTTTCCTGGGAAGGAACCAAGGGATCAGTTAAAGTGTGTTTGCTTTAACGCAAGGAGTATCAGGAATAAAAGTGATAAACTTAGTGCATGGACCAGTGCCTGGTGCTATGATGTTGTGGCCATAACAGAGACATGGGTTTCTCATGGGCAGGAATGGTTGCTGGATGTTCCAGGGTTTAGAACATTTAAAAAGAATAGGGAGGGGTGAAAAAGAGGAGGGGGTGTAGCACTACTAATCAGAGAGGGTATCACAGCTACAGGAGCTTCCATTGTCGAGGAAGATCTGCCTACTGAGTCAGTATGGGTGGAAATTAGGAACAGCAAGGGAGTAGTCACCTCGTTAGGGGTTTACTACAGGCCCCCCAATAGCAGCAGGGAGATTGAAGAAAGCATAGGTCGACAGATTTTGGAAAAGTGTGGACGTAGTAGGGTTGTTGTAATGGATGACTTTAACTTTCCTAATATTGATTGGAACCTCCTTCGAGCAGAAGACTTGAATGGAGCTGTTTTTGTAAGGTGTGACAGGATGCAGAGATGGGCTGAGAGGTGGCAGATGGAGTTCAACCTGGATAAATGCGAGGTGATGCATTTTGGAAGGTCGAATTTGAAAGCTGAGTACAGGATTAAGGATAGGATTCTTGGCAGTGTGGAGGAACAGAGGGATCTTGGTGTGCAGATACATAGATCCCTTAAAATGGCCACCCAAGTGGACAGGGCTGTTAAGAAAGCATATGGTGTTTTGGCTTTCATTAACAGGGGAATTGAGTTTAACAGTCGTGAGAACTTGTTGCAGCTCTATAAAACTTTGGTTAGGCCGCACTTGGAATACTGCATCCAGTTCTGGTCGCCCTATTATAGGAAAGATGTGGATGCTTTGGAGAGGGTTCAGAGGAGGTTTACCAGGATGCTGCCTGGACTGGAGGGCTTATCTTATGAAGAGAGGTTGACTGAGCTCGGACATTTTTCATTGGAGAAAAGGAGGAGGAGAGGGGACCTAATTGAGGTATACAAGATAATGAGAGGCATAGATAGAGTTCATAGCCAGAGACTATTTCCCAGGGCAGAAATGGCTAACACGAGGGGTCATAGTTTTAAGCTGGTTGGAGGAAAGTATAGAGGAGATCTCAGAGCCAGGTTCTTTACACAGAGAGTTGTGAGAGCATGGAATGCGTTGCCAGCAGCAGTTGTGGAGCAAGGTCTTTGGGGTCATTTAAGAGACTGCTGGACATGCATATGGTCACAGAAATTTGAGGGTGCATACATGAGGATCAATGGTTGGCACAACATCGTGGGCTGAAGGGCCTGTTCTGTACTGTACTGTTCTATGTTCTAAGTCTTGTGAGCAAAAACATTTTACCTAAGCACAGGAACTTGTGTGAATCTTCCAGATTTACAGAATTTCTTGTCTGTCCTGCATTTACTCTTCTCAATTTTTAGCACCTTTGTAGTCCTGCTCTCACTCATACAGATTGATTTTTGAAAAGCTCAGTTAAAAGAGCTGTTAATTGCCTTTTAACATAATGAACTTGACAACCTGTATCTCATGCAGAGTTTCTCGCGTGCCCCCAAACATGTTGTGGTTGAAAGCGGAATTTGATATCTTGCAGCTGATTTTCAGACGTATTGTTTATTTGAGCCATTTTAACCACCTGCCCATTTTCAAACCCACTCATTTATTCAGTTAAAATTTCTTGTGTTCTCTGCTGTGCTTAACTAATTCAGCGCAGATTAAAAAAGAATCAAATTAGAATTGTGTGTTTTTTGCCATTTGACAATCAGAAACCGTGCAGTTGGGAGAGAAGCCAGGAAATTTATTTGCGGGGATTAGAGACACCATGCTGGGCTGCAGAGGAGAATGTAATCATTAAAGGGGAATGTAAAAGAGAGGGAAACAATAGAGCAATTTAGGAAATGGTAGCGCAGGAGTGAAGACATTGACAGTCAGCAGCTCCCCAGTTTCAATTGGAGAGTGGTTACAATACACCATTGTGATGTTTAAATGTTATGCCTTTGAGTATGATAAAGTGTGCAGATATAAATAGCTTGGGTAAGGACCTGTAGAAGTTCAATGCTGATGGGGTTGATAGGCTGAGCTGCCCTGAAGAGAATGTGTACTTTTGGAAATTCACCAAAAGTAAGTGACTGAAGTTCAGATTCATTGTGGGAGGAGCGACTGCAGTTTCCTTCTATCATGTAAATAACAAGCGTGCAACAGAGCTTAAAATGGCTGCCAACACGTCAGGAATGTTTCATTCTGTAAGGGAGAGGATTTACAATTGTAACCGACCTGAGGTCTTTAAAAGGGTAAGGGAATTACACAGGCACTCAGACTGTGCAGGTGAAAGACACCCTAGACTGATTTGAGAGAGCAGAGAGAGGGTGGTGGCACTTATGCTGACAGAGCAGAGAAGGTCAATGACCTTCTTCCTCCAGAGAGTTGAAATCACAGTGACTTAGGTGGTAACAACAGACACGGCCAGTAGGGTCTGGTGTTCTGATGCATTCCTCTGCTGGTCTTGGAAAATGGAGTAGCCTTATTCTACACAACCAACAGGACTGTCAAGTCCGTGTCCGCAAACTGTACAGGGCAGCTCACGACTGACTGCCTTTGACTGGCTACACAATGGCCTTTTAAACATGGTACCACTGCCTAGGATCCCAGGCTCAGCAGCAATAAGTATGTCCACTTATAGCGAGTGGGAGAACTGGCCTGCCATCAGACAAGCAGGGCATCATAGTGATATGGTTCATGTTTAATGAGGTGAATTTGGAATCACACCATGAGAAAATGCATTAGGTCTTGTGGAGAGAAACTCTTTATTGAAATCAACAAGAATTACAATTAACTAATTTCTGGTAAGATTCAATCAGTGTGTATGTGTTTTGTGTGGCTATTTCTTCTCATGTTTAGTAACTAATACTCAAACTTCTGCTAATTAGAGAAAGCACGGTTACGTGTTTTCATAGAACATAGAACATTACAGCACAGTACAGGCCCTTCGGCCCTCGATGTTGTGCCAACCTGTCATACCGATCTCAAGCCCATCTAACCTACACTATTCCATGTACGTCCATATGCTTATCCAATGACGACTTAAATGTACCTAAAGTTGGTGAATCTACTACCGTCGCAGGCAAAGCGTTCCATTCCCTTACTACTCTCTGAGTAAAGAAACTACCTCTGACATCTGTCCTATATCTTTCACCCCTCAATTTAAAGCTATGCCCCCTTGTGGTCGCCGTCACCATCCTAGGAAAAAGGCTCTCCCTATCCACCCTATCTAACCCTCTGATTATTTTATATGTTTCAATTAAGTCACCTCTCAACCTTCTTCTCTCTAATGAAAACAGCCTCAAGTCCCTCAGCCTTTCCTCGTAAGACCTTCCCTCCATACCAGGCAACACCCTAGTAAATCTCTTCCGCACCCTTTCCAAAGCTTCCACATCCTTCTTATAATGCGGTGACCGAACTGTACACAATACTCCAAGTGCGGCCGCACCAGAGTTTTGTACAGCTGCAGCATAACCTCTTGGTTCCGGAACTCGATCCCTCTATCAATAAAAGCTAAAACACTGTACGCCTTCGTAACAGCCCTGTCAACCTGGGTGGCAACTTTCAAGGATCTGTGTACATGGACACTGAGATCTCTCTACTCATCTACACTACTAAGAATCTTACCATTATCCCAGTACTTTGCCTTCCGGTTACTCCTACCAATGTGCACCACCTCACACTTGTCTGCATTAAACTCCATTTGCCACCTCTCAGCCCAGCTCAGCAGCTTGTCTATGTCTCTCTGCATCCTACAGCATCCTTCGTCACTACCCACAACTCCACCGACCTTAGTGTCGTCTGCAAATTTACTAACCCATCCTTCTACGCCCTCATCCAGGTCATCCAGGTCATCCTTTTAAAGTAGTAATTCATTTGGATCTGGGAGAAAACCATTCTTTCAAATTAACCGTGCCTCTTCAGTGGGGAGGTTGACAATTTAGGGTGTATCATCTGGAACCAGAATATATTGACAAACTCAGAAGTCGCATAACACCAGGTTATAGGCCAACAGGCTAATCTGAAATCACAAGCTTTTGCTGCGCTGTTGCTTCATCTGGTGAAGTGGAAGGAAGCACAAAGGCACAGAATTTTTAGGTGGAGAGATCATTGCATGATAATTCCAGGTAATTAATAGTGTCAACAGATTGTACAAATGGTGTGAGTAGACTGTCAACAGCCTGAATAACAAGTTCTTGCAGGTGATCAAAAGTCCTCCACTTCCTGATGAAGGAGCAGTGCTCCAAAAGCTTGTGATTTCAAATAAACCCGTTGGGTTATACCCTGGTGTCATGTGACTTCTGACTTTGTCTGCCACAGTCCAACATCAGCACCTTCATGTCGTAATATATTGAGTTATAGGCAATTAATCCAGTTGGGCGTCCTCTTAGAACCAAAGTGCGTATCCAACTGATTCTTCAATCAATGGGTGAAACTCCATCAATTATATTAAATTCGTCCTGTGATCTTTCATTCCTTGTGATGGAAAAACAATTGCTGAGAATAGAACATTTTCTAATTTTGTGGATGGGCCTTAATTCAGTTGCAATGGTGATCACCAGTTTTGATCAGATCTTGATTTAGGTTTTAGCTTTTCTTAAACAAAGAAAACAAAGAAAACAAAAAAACCTACAGCACGGGAACAGGCCCTTCGGCCCTCCAAGCCTGCGCCGATCAAGGTCCTCTGCCTAACCTGTCATCTATTTTCTAACGGTCTGTGTCCATTTGCTCCCTGCCCCTCCATGTACCTGTCCAAATATATCTTAAAAGACGCTAACGTGTCTGCGTCTACCTCCTCCGCTGGCAACGCATTCCAGGCGCCCACCACCCTCTGTGTAAAGAATTTTCCACACATATCTCCCTTAAACTTTCCTCCTCTCACTTTGAACTCATGACCCCTAGTAACTGAGTCCCCCACTCTGGGAAAAAGCTTTTTGCTATCCACCCTGTCAATACCCCTCATGATTTTGTAGACCTCACTCAGGTCCTCCCTCAATCTCCATCTTTCTTATGAAAATAATCCTAATCTATTC
Organism: Stegostoma tigrinum; assembly: GCF_030684315.1. NCBI lineage: Eukaryota > Metazoa > Chordata > Chondrichthyes > Orectolobiformes > Stegostomatidae > Stegostoma > Stegostoma tigrinum. The sequence goes on from NC_081370.1 coordinate 22,890,729, forward strand.
AACCTCTCTTCATAGCTAGCACCCTCCATACCAGGCAACATCCTGGTGAACCTCCTCTGCACCCTCTCCAAAGCATCCAGATCCTTTTGGTAATGTGGCGACCAGAACTGTACACAGTGCAATTAAGTGCCTCAATTTTATCTTACTTCCTAATCTTATTCCTATTATCAAGCCAGGCCATTCCCCAAATCCTTGTTTTTAATTTGAAGACAATTTTCAAACTACAAACTCAAAATTGAGCTGTAACAAGACATGCGTGAGTTGATAACAACATCTTGCATCATTCAGTGCCCCCCTCCAAATCTCAATCTGGTTATCAAGGTAATCTCATCAGTACATTTGCTAGTTTGCAAAATATTTTTGAGAACATTTTCTTTGTTGCATAAAACCCAGTGTCAGATTAAGAAATCCAAAACCTCCACATGCTGTTTTTTCTCTGGTAAATGTGAACAGCTACACTCATCACAGAGCGGCAGTTTACTTCAGTCTCATTCTGATGTTTCAACTCAGAGTTTCAAGTTTCAAATTAAATGCTTCAAAGGTAATTAAAGAGAGGAGTAGCATTCGGAAGGATTGTTTCAGAAAGTGGTGCCAAACAAACTTCTTATTGTCTAAGGATTATAGGATGAGTAATTTATGACATTAAGTAACTGATCCCAAGTTGACCAGAAAAATTGAATGATGTTTGTAGGCCTCAAGCAAAATGCTAATATTTAACTTAGCAGGTTTACACCAAAGTATGAAGTATTTAGACACCTTAATAATAAAGCTATGAGTTTTAAATAGGTTTTGGAGTGACCGCATGTCAAACTTTGACCAACACTGGACTGACTCTCTGTCGACAGGAAAAGTAAATTGGCTCAGAGATAGTGGGAACTGCAGACGCTGGAGTCTCTGAGATAACAAGGTGTAGAGCTGGATGCACACAGCAGGCTGTGTTCATCCAGCTCTAAATCTTGTTATCTCTATTATCAAAGTAAATTGGCTGCTGCACAAGGTGTATACACAGAGGATAGAAGTGGATCTTCTCTACTGAAGCACCCTGTCTGTGTAAAGAGGTGTAAGGAGGTGCCAGCTGAGCTAATTCTTTCAAAATTCGCTCATGAAATATAGGTATAATTATTGCCCATCCCAAGGTGTGAGCTGCCTTCTTAAACCACTGCAGGTGGTTGAAACTGGTGACTCTCAATATTATTTGGAAAGGAGTTCCAGGATTTTGACCCAGTGACCCAATTTCCAAGGCAGGGTGGAAAGTGACATGAGGAAGAATTGTACTTGGTGATATTCCCATGTATCTGTTCCCCATTGATGGTAATGGCTGTGATTTTTGGAAAGTGCTGGTGAATTTCTGCAGGGTGTCTTGTGGCTGGTACACCTTGCATCTACTGACTATCAGTGATAGAGTGAGTGAACATTTGTAGAAATCTACTTGGTGCAAAGATGGGACCAGTATTAGAAGTATCATAGAATCACTACAATGTACAAAGGTTCCATTCAGCCTATCAAGTCCACACCAATCCTTTGAAGAGCACCCCATCCAGATCCAGCCTCAACCTATACCCGTATCCCTGCACTTGCCACAGCTAATCCGCCCAAACTGTATACAATAGGGCAATTTAGTTAGCATGGCCAATCTACCTAACCTGCACATCTTTGGACTGTGGGAGGAAACTGGAGCACCCAGAGGAAACCAATGCAGACACAGTGAGAACACACAAACTCCACAGTCACCCAAAGCTAGAATCGATCCCAGGTCCCTGGCGCTGAGCCACCATGCCACCCATGTCATGCTGTACTGTCTTGCCACAGCAGATTGATGCCAAGTATGTTTTATCTTTTGTTGATTTCCTCATCACTTGCTGCTAGCAGCAATGACCTTTTAGGCCCTGCCCACCTCGGTCAGTAGTGCTGCTACTGAGGCAATCTTGGTGATAGGCATTGAAGTCCCTACCCAGAATACACTCAGGTACTTGCCAACATCATTGCTCCCTCCAAGTGGTGTTCAACATGGAGAAATACTGATTCATCAGCAAAGGCGAAGCAGTACATGGTAACCAGCAGGAAGTTTCCCCATCCGTGTTCGATTTCATGCCATGAGAATTCATGTGATCCAATTTTGAGTACTCCCATGGCAACTCCTGACAGTACACCATTGTGCTGCCGATTTCTGCTGAGGCAGTTCTGCCTGTGGGACAGGATATGTCCAGAGAGTTGGCGGTAGTGTGTGGGACATTATTAGTGTGGTATGATTCTCTAAGTATGACCATGTCAGGCTGTTGGCTGATTATTGTGAGACTCATCTCTCCTAACTGAGTGGCTTGCTAGTCCATTGCAGAAGGCAGTTAAGAGATAATGACAGTGGTCCTTACTTGCAACTTCAATCAGGTAAGAATGTCAGTGTTTTTCCTTAAAGGACATTTGTCGAACAGATGGGTTTTTATGACTATGGTCAAAAGGTCACCATTAGACTTCTAATTAAATTGTGCAATGTGCTTATGCTATCTGTCAGGTTCACAACTTTGGGAATCACATTAGGAAGGATGTCAAGACAACAGATGTTGCAGACAAGGCTGGAATAGCCTCAGGTATGAAAGGCTGTAACCTTGAATTTGCTGGGTTAGCCAAAATAAGAAAAAAGAAGCCTGCTGTATTGAAAGATTAATGTCTCAAGTATTTTCTGTTTTCTCAGAAAGGATTTGTGTGTTTACAACTCAGCAGGGTGATGTACTAACTGGTAACCTGACATGCTGATTTAAACCGATACAGTGCACTCAATGTGTGATGACCATTTGTCATCAAAACCAAAGAATTATGCCATGTACTACATAAAAACTAGAAGGAAATGGATAATATGAGCGGGTTTATCTGGGCTTAAGATTTGTTAAAATCAAAAGATAAGCTTCTTTCCATAGAAAACAAGCAGTTGTCTTAATGAGGGATAGGCTAACCAGCCATGGGAAATGTGACACATTTATAATTTTTTGCCGGTGTCAAACTGATCAGTTGCTGAAGTTGGACAATGTCAAGGTTTGATCTCAAAGGCTGCATGCATGGAAAAGGACTATAAGAAAGTATGTGATGGGTAGCTCAGAAATGAGAGTTTTCTGTCAACGATTGGAGGTTGTGACAAAGCAGTCTAATCAACTGCTTTAAAGTTGTTTCAAACTGTTTCAAAACTGCCCCACAGCACTCATCTCTTCCTACTTTGACTCTGTCTTCTCCCCTCAGTCCAATCCCTACCCACATACATCCACGATTCATCTGATGCCTTATGTCGGTTTCAAAACTTCCAGTTTACAGGCTCCAGCCACCTCCTCTTTACCATGAATGTGCAATTGCTTTACGCATCCATTCCCCACCAGGAGGGTCTAAGGGCTCTCCGCTTCTCCCTGGAGCAAAGTCCTGAATCATCCCCACCCACCACCAGCCTCCTCCATTTGCCCGAGTTTGTCCTCACTCTCAACTTTACTTTCAACTTGTCTCATTTTCTTCAGGTAAGAGGCGTTGCCATGGGTACCTGCATGGGCCCTAATTATGCCTGTCTCTTGGTGGGATATATGGAACATTCCCCACCCACAGTTCTTTCTCTGATGCATCAAGATGATCAATGCTGCTTCCCTCTCTCATCTAGAATTGGAAAACTTCATCAATTTCGCCTTCAACTTCCACCCTGCTCTCACTTTCACCTGGTCTATCTCTGACTCCTCCCTTCCATTCCCTTCCTCGACATTTCTGTTTCCATTTCTGGGGATAGACTGACCATTAATATCCATTACAAACCCACTGACTCCCACAGCTACCTGGACTATACATCCTCACTCCCCGCTTCCTTTAAAGACTCCATCCCATTCTCCCAGTTCCTCCGTCTCCATCGCGTATGCAGAGATGAGGTCAACTTCGACAAGGGGTCCTCCAAAATGTCCACATTTTTCCTCAACCGAGGTTTCCCCAGCTCCGTTGTTGACAGGGCCCTCAACCAGGTCCGATCCATCTCCCACACTTCTGCCCTCACCCCTTCTCTTCCCTCCCGCAACAGCGAAAGGGATCCCCTTATCCTTACCTACCATCCCACCAGCATCCACATCCAGAAGATCATCAGGCGCCATTTCTGCCACCTCCAGCAAGATGCCACCACCAGATACATATTTCCTTCCCCTTCCTTGTCTGCCTTCCGCAGGGACCGTTCCCTCCAGGAACCTTGGTCCACACTTCCTTCATCCCCAACACATCCCCACAGCCCTACAGCACCTTCCCCTGTAACCAGTGAAGGTGTAATACCTGCCCATTTACCTCTCTCTCCCCAGTACCCAAGGGCCCAAACTTACTTTTCAGGTGAAGCAACACTTCACCTACATTTCCCAGAATCTAGTCTACTGCATTCGCTGCTCATAATGTGGTGTCCTCTACATTGGGGAAATGAAGCATAGATTTGGCAACCGCTTTGCAGAACATTTATGTTCTACTCACAAAAAAGACCCTGAATTACCCGTTACCTGCCACTTCAATGTACCACCCTGCTCCTTGGCCAACATCTCTGTCTCTGGCTTGCTGCAGCATTACAGCACAGCACAGGCCAGTGCAAGTTGGAGGAACAACACCTCATTTTCTGCTTGGGGACCCTACAGCCCTCTGGACTCAATATTGAGTTCAATAATTTTAGGATCTAAACTCTTCCCCTGTCCCAGCCCCCCACCCCACACATCAGGCTTTGTTACAACATAGCCTGCAATTATACACGCCCTGCTGTTAGTCACTAGTCCCCATTAACAACTATTCCCCCTCCCATCCTGATCATTAGCAACTCCCTTGTCTGTTCAACTGTCTTTCTCTCTCTGTGGGCTCTATCCTCTCGTCTAATCCTTACCCCACCCCCACTCCCTATTTTCTGCATATAAACTGACATTTTCCCAGCCACTCGGGGTGGGTGGCGGCGGCTGCGGTGGGGTTGGTGTGTGGGGTGTTGTGGCTGGAGGTGGAGGCGGTGGCTGGGTCTAGGCCCGAAACGTCAGCTTTTGTGCTCTCGAGATGCTGCTGGGCCTGCTGTGTTCATCCAGCCTCACATTTTATTATCTTGGATTCTCCAGCATCTGCAGTTCCCATTATCACTTTTCCCAGCCACTATCAGTTCTGAGGAAGGATCACTGGAACCGAAACGTTAACTCTGTTTTCTCCTTCACAAATGCTGCCAGACAGGCTGAGCTTTTCCAGCAACATTGTTTTTGTTTAATCAATTGTTTCAGCCTGATTCTCGAACAAATCAACATAAACCACATCACTTGTAATTTTGTGATTTCTTTTTCTTTATTCATTCATGAGCTGAAGGCATTGCTGGCCAGGCAGCACTTATTGCCCATCCCTAATTGTCCAGAGGGCTGTTAAGAGTCAACCACATTGCTGTGGGTCTAGAGCCACATGTAGGCCAGACCAGGTGAGGATGGCATTTTCCTTCCCGAAAGGACATTAGTGAACCAGATGGGTTTTTCCAACAATCGACAATGGTCATCATTAGATTCTTACTTCCAGATATTTTATTGGATTCAAATTCCACCATCTGCCATGGCAGGATTCGAACCCAGTTTCCGGAGTCTCTAGATTAACAATCCAATGGTAATACCACTAGGCCTCCTTATTATTATGATTGCAGTATTCTTGTAGTGTACCTTGTTTCAATAAGGAACAATTGGGTAAATCATGTTGTTGCAACTGCCTTAGGTTATTGATATCCAGAGTAAACCTGATGGGCCAAGGAAAATTGGAATAAAAGCCTGCAGGTCTGTTGGTGTTTAGTTACGAGGAAGACCACAGAGGGGTTGGAGTTCTTTTTCTTGACATAGAGATAAAAGGGAGATTTGATAAAACGGTTTAAAATTATGGATTTCGTAAAATTGTTTAAAATTATGAAGAATTTTGAGAGGAGTAAATAACGCAAAATTGTTTTCAGTTGACGATTAGTAATCAGAGGATGTGGATTCAAGGTTTTGTAAGAAGGAACCAGAGGCAATGTGGGAACCTCTTTACTTTTTTCTGAACAGAGTTATGATTTAATTCCCAGAAGGGGTGATGGACACAGACTTATTAACAGCTTTCAAAAGGGAATTGGATAAATCGTCACAGGTGCTAAATTTGCAGAAAATGGGGAAAAGCAGATTAATGGAAGGATGTGAACGACCTTTTTAGTTATTTGGAAAACGTTGAAACAGGGGATATTGGTGGAATAGCCTGCTTCTGTGCAGTATCATTTGTGAATCAGTGCAATGTTATTTTGCATAAAATATTTCAATCACCCCTTTGCTACATTTGTGGATAACCAATTGATTACTTTGTTTTTTTGTTTCTCTGGTAGTAACTTGAAAATTTTATATAGCTGGATTCTGGAAGGCCCTTCAGAATTGCTGTACACTGTTTATAGGCCTGATTCCAAAAGTTGACAAACTTATGTAGCAATCTCCTTTGCCTTACACCAAGTAGAGATTACTTCTTTTAAGTCAAGAAGGAGAACTTCATAATGAATCTTAAGTTCTAAAGCTAGTGTATGTGCAAAACTCATGACATGTGTTTGCATCCATCCTGCCCTGACAGTTGTTCACCCTATTCCAAATCTGCATTGCCACTGGTACCCACCTTTGGCAGCTGCAAGTGAAATAACAACTACAGTCAAGAATGCTTAGATGAAATGGAATTGCAAGTTATGAGTAGAACATAGAACAGTACAGCACAGAACAGGCCCTTCAGCCCACAATGTTGTGCCGAGTAATATCATCTAAATTGCATGTAAAGTAATATACACAAAAAGAAACAGATGCTAATAAAAATTGAGATCCTCATTTTAAAGAAGTCAATTTCTAGTGCACATAGCCATGTACTACTGATAATAAAGCCAAAGGGCTGGATCTTCCCATTTATCAGCAGTGTTTTTATCATTGATGCCTAATGGTGCTGACATTCCCCAAGTACTGCCTTTCTCAGGTTAAATGCTGTCAGATACTCAAGGCTATTGTCAACTCAACTGAAATGTTGAAGGCCAATTGGTTATGAAAGGGTGAAAGAGAGGTGCCTCATTATTGTTCCTAATCTGCTACTTTCTATGAGAAACAGAACTGCACAACACTCAAATATCATTTGCTGGCTGAAGACTTAAAACCAACTTAACCTTGTCGCAAAGCAATGCTACTACCCTGAATCACTGACTGCTTTCTCCCAAATAGTGAGGAGGACCTAGATTATATAACTACTTTTAAGGTGGGATCAGCAGAAGCTAATGTACCTACACCTGTGTGAAAATTTATTCAGCAAGAGAAATGTTCAAGGAGTGCAGAAATAATCAAGTCCATATCTACAGTGGACTGGCCAGATATTGCTTGTCACATAACCACAAGAATTAAAAATATTAAAGGAGGGCCAGACCCAGCTTGCTCATCCTGGAAATCAGTTTCAATTAGGTTCTTTTGAGCTCCTATGCTTGCAATGCATAGCAGAGACAGCATGTATCTCCATACTTCATCAGTCTGGGAGCTATGTACAGTGACAACATGGTCATCGCCATGGTTGTAAGGATATCACTGGTCTTCCAGAAGCCATGCCTGTATTGTCAGAGGACATAGAAGAAGGCAGAGATTTCTGAGTTCTCTAGTATGTAAAAGTCACGACAACTCCAGGGTATCTGATGTACACCTCCAGAATCTGACAAAGATGGTCACAAATAAGCTGGTCATTGGTGGAGTGGAAATCTTTTCTACTGTTGAACTGTGAAGGTTTGTGATAGGTCACTGTCAAGCAATGTGAGTGCAGTGTATAGCATCCTGAATGTGGTGTTTGTATAGGGGTGTTGGTGAATCCCATCACCTGAGCTGCTTGAATCCTATCATGGGGGAAGGATATAAACTGCTTCAATCTAAAGAAAATGGTATCAATTACATTCTGGCTTCATTTGTGGGCTGATGATTGGGAGATGGCACATGTGTCCCTTTAAGAACTCCCCCCTTAATGGAATTGTGTGTCTAACTACATCAAATGGATGGCAGAATTTCAAGAAGGGAACTTCTCAAGGGAAATGTTGGTTAGCCCACAACCCATGAATGAATTAAAAGAAAGCAGAGGAACAAAGAGAACTCAGGAGTACAATACACAAATCATTAAAAGTTGTCATATGGGCCAGTAATAAGAGAAAAGTTGGTTAGTTTATTTCAGGGAGATACAATTGAAAAATAGAGAAGCTTGCAAAGCTTGTATCAACACAACTCTGGTTGCCCAATCAGAAATTGGAGGATTTAAAAAAAATAGACTTGCAAGGATATCCTGTGAGCACATACTATTGTCAAGGATGAAGGGGCTCTGTCCTTTTACTTTTGGAAAGGGAAGGCTGAGGCATGACTTAATAGGTGTCTCTAAAATTATTTAAGCTTATAATGGAGCAGACACAAGAGAGTGCTTTCAGTTCATGGGAATAGCAATACAAAAAGCCATCAATACAAAATAGTCACTGAAGAATCAAAAAAAATCAGAAGAAATCTTTTAGCCCAGAGAGTGACAGGAGTGTAGAACAAGCTACTATAACAAGCAGTTGAAGCAAGTAGTGTAGATACATTTCAGGAGAAGCAAATAAGGTTTTGCTGAAAGTCAAATGAAGGAGAAATGGAAAAGTTTAAATGGAGCAGAAACATCAGCATGGGGTCACTGGGGTTAAACTTTAGATCTGTGCTTTATATTTGTTTGCTACTAATGAAACAGCAAAAAAAATCATATGGATTATGTATGCACGATAGCAATACGCTATCGCTTCTGTTAAGTAATGCACAACTCCTGTTTGCATTGTGTAGTGATGGCCTTTGTTGTTGTCATCATTATTGATACAAATTTACTGTCCTTCATTTTGATTTTGATCATCTTGCTTATCATTTATTTATCTATGCAACAATATAAACTTTTATTTGACAGAGTTAAATATAAGTGGTCTCTCTCAGATTGCTTAGTCCAGTTGGCTAGGTTTGCCCAGATGTCTACATCCTTTCACTTTCCACGTTCTTTGACTGTCTTTATTTCTCATATGAGGCATTGGATGAAAGAATCCACTAATGAGACCCACTTGACTTCAAAATTCTTTAAAGCTAAAATGGTCACCAAGGACAAGTGCTCATTTCCCTCTAATTTAATTATTTTTCTCAAACAGGCAGTTAGAAAGCAATCCTCAGGCCTGGGCTGCTTTGAACTGAAAGGAGAAAGGATAGATCAGAAGATGACAGGAGGGATTTGTTTAAGATAAATGGATAAAGGTTGCTTCCGATGTCAACCGTTGGGCCATCTGTGTCTTATCCTTCACTATCCTGAGTTAAATTTGTGCTCTACTGACATTCTTTTTAAAAAAACAGCTCATCTCAACACAGACTTTGTCGATCTGTAAGCTCCAACGCATTAGAGATTTAAAATCAACTGACGTTAATCACAAAAGTTGAATAGCAAAACCTTAATAATGCATTTTCTTCCCTTTTATTATGAGTGTAACTGAGTCTGTGTGTTATCTGATGCAGCACTGACTCACATCCACTAGCTAGAGCAATACAAGAAGAATGGACCCTTGCCATTACATGTGGTTGGATTTGCCTGCAAGAAATGATACATTAAAATTTCTTACAGTACATGTATATGTGAAAAAACTAAGGAACTGTGAAATTGAATATATTTATGAGACAACATAACAATGGAAGTAAATCACAGGTGTGCAATTCAGTCAAGTAACTCTCCCGCCAGTAGAGCTCAGAGATTAAAGTCTTCTGTTTATATTCTAAGACATGTTGTAGTGTACAGGTTTGCAGCACTTTTGTCCAATCAATATGTTGTATTCCAACCTGCATATATCATTTCAGCCAGAAGAGATATTCCTGGAAAATATGTTCTTTACCAGCTTTGCTTCAGTAGCTACTTTTTTACAATCACTTCATTATATACTGTGATGGCATATGAAGCCATAGCTTTACACGTTTCTCCAGCCCATTCAACATTTTTCTAATAGTTGAAAATACAGGAGAAAACCTTATATCTGTGTACGGTTATCTGATACAGTCAAGGTGCAGTACAAATAAAATCAATGCATTGATTACATTCATGGTTAAATTCTAGTACAGCTGAATATGATAATAAGATGAAATTTAAAATTAGACACAGGACAGACACAAGAGAAGTATCAACATAAGTAAACTGGGGGACTTTCTCAGTGGCTATAAGACATCCAAAATGAATGCTTTTGTAGGAGATGGAGGGTTTTTTTTGCATTAGACCTCAATTATTTATAATAGAACAAAATTTTCAAAGCAGAAACATACGTGCACCCAGTGCATTTTAAAAAATAACATATGCTCATTATAATTGCTTCTCCATTCATTTTTGATCTTTATAAGTAGAAATAGCAGAATCAGCAGAGTTCATAGCTGTTAGAAAATAGCATAGTTGGTTTATAATTCCAAAGAGCCAGGCTATATATAGAGAACATAATTGCTCATGTTAAATAGAACAGATTTGGGTTAAATTTCAGATACATACAAACACAAAAATTTAATTTGGTTTTATTTGTTTTAATGTTTAAATAAAGTGCAAAGAAATATACAACTGATTGTTTGTTTGGGTTTTGTAAATGAACAAACATCCCTTAAACATACCTTCTATGTAACAGGTAGCTTTACTGAAAACCTAGTTTGATCATTTTCTATTACATTAATTCTCCTTGATCGAACTTAATTTATATATAATTCTGAAAGAATCATGAATACTAAAACATTTAAAGGTAAACATCACTGTAATTGCCCTCAACAATACAAAACTATTGGGAATAAAAGTACAAAATTCATTATATTTTAATAAATGTATTGATATGTCTAGCCAACAGTTCTGTACAAAACAAACTTCATCTGATATAGATGCCCATGTTTCCATCTTTAGCTTAGGAAATGATGTAGTTATGATTTGTAAAAGATTTTCTTTTAATAAAATGTACTTGTGTGAAGTTTGTGCCAGTGAATTGAACATTTTCTATTTGAGTATCTAGTGCTAATGTCAAACACTGCAGAGCAGGTAAACTGTTTTTAGTTTACTTGCAGAGACACAATCTTGTAAAGGCAGAAACAACTGGAGGAATGGTAACCTGCACAATTTAGGCTCCAAATAGCTTGATTCCTTTGGCAAGTTTATATGAGTAAAATATACAGATTTATTATGTGTGTGCAGTTATTGAACTATTCCAGGCAGCTGAGAAGAGAATAGTGAAGGACTGAAACAAAGAATCCATAGAAAATGGAGTAAAATTAAAACAAAATAAAGATGAAGATGTTCAAGTGCAGACTGGGTTAACTGGGGTACATGTAGTTTGCACAAAGTACCAAACTACAGGTCATCACAGGTATTTGTTGAAATTACAGGTATGCAGTTTCATTGAGTCTCTAGGACCACTGGCACAAACAGTCTGTGGGTTCTTGAATGGAGTAACTGACCCAAGTAGAGTTGCTGCTACAGTAAAGCTGTACCATGCGTTTTTGTAGGCCAATTTCCCGGCAGCACTTACAAAATCTGGCATGTGTGTTAATGCTGTAATTGTAAATACTAGCAGAGGGGCATTTTCCATCACAAGAGACTATGTTCACCTGGAAAACAGATCGATAATTTTAATCAATACAGAAAAACTTTCTGGTAATTGCTCCTATCCTTTCTAATTTTCTGTTTACTGAAAATGCTTATTTGTGTAGAACTGTGGCTCTAGAGAACCAGCCATCTTAATACCCCAGCAAATGTACATTATTCTTGTATCATTTTTGATGGTGTTTGCACAGTCATGCCATTTAATGATTAAATGCTGATCTCTGGATAAGTAGCAAGAGTTAACTGACTCCATCTCCACCCAAATCAGACTAAATTAGCCAGAAACATTAAAGTCAGTCATAGCTGCTCTTTGCTATCTTAGTATAGTTCATTTAACATAGACCCATAATTAAAGCTGACGTATGGCTTGCTTATTTTAGTTCCCTAAGCAAATGAGCCACTAGAATTGTTACAATTAAAGTAGCACCATCACCAGGGCAAAACATCCTGTCACATTACTTTTCCAGGTTTGTTGGTCTACCAGAATATTTTACACTCATACTGATGCCAGTGCCCATGAACAAAATTCAATCCACAATATTGGAGCTATGCTTTTAACTCATTCACTTCATTTACTCAATGTTAGCTTGGTCTCAGCTAAGGTAGCAAACTGAGATTCTATATTTTAATTTATCTCCTAACCAATCAGATTCTTTCAGCAAAAGCTCATTTCTCGTCCTATCCATGTGCTGGTACCAATGTAGACAATGACAATTGGATCCCTCCCCTTCCACTCCAAGTTCCTCTCCACTACTGACGAAATGTCCTTATCCCCAGCACTGGGCAGGCAATATGTCTACAGGACTCATGCTTACAACTGCAAAAAGCAGTGTCTGTAGCCATAATTACATTGTCCTCTGGAGCAATTATGTTCCTATTTCCTCCCCTACATGAACAAATCCCTATACCACGGTGTCATGATCAGGTAAACTGATTATGATTGCCATCTCCATTTCTATCTACAAAGCTTAAAAGAACATCCTAATTGTTGGAAAATTGCAGGGGCCAAGGCTCTTTAATGCCCAGCCCCAGGGCCCCTCAATACTGCCACACTTGTAGTCATGCTTTCCAACCATGGACACAGACCGAATTTGAATTATCAACACTGAGGGGAGTGATCATGCCTTGGACAAGTAGCTTTCCCTGTCCCTATTAAGGGAGCTTCAAACATTTACCAAGATGTGTGCATTCTGGATCACCTTGGTCTCCAGTAGCTCCTACGTGCTTCGGCAACAACACATCACCCAACCTTATATTACTATCATATTTTATGACTCTTGTATTTCAGTCTTGGTTATGGACATTAAAGTTGCCCACCCAGAATACATTCTGTACCCTTATCACCCTCAGTGATTCCTCAAATTGGTATTCAACATGAAGTATGCTGATTCATCAACCGAGGGAGCGGGGGAGGAATGGAGGGTGTACCAGCTGGAGGTCTTGCCCATGTTTATCCTGACACCATGAAACTTCATGGGGACCTGAAGCAATGTTGTAAAATTGAGGACTTTCAGGACATCTTCCTCCTGAAGTGTATACCACCATGCTGCCAATTCAGCTGAGTCTGACCTACCAGTGTGACAAGATATACCCAGGGATGGTGATGGTAGCATCTAGGAATTAGCCACACTCGTTCAATTATACCTCACAGACAATGTCAGGCTATTGTTTGACCAGTCTGTGGAAGAGCTTTCTAGAGTTTGGAACAAGCTCCCAGAAGTTAGTAAGGAGGACTTTGCAGGGATTGAGCAGATCACAGTCAGCAGCTATGTTGATGCTGGGTAACACATCCACTGAAGAGTCACACACATTGCTGTCAGTCATGCGTCATATGTAAGGCACATCAGTAAAAGGCAGCAGATTTCCTTTCCTAAATTAGTTAATTAGAAGTAATTACAATAATGGTCACCATTAAACTAGTTTTCAAATTCAAGATTTTATCAAATGAATTCAAATTTCAACCTTTACCATGCTGGGATTTGAACCACTATCCCCCAGAAGTAGCTGGAACCACTGGATTATTAGTCCAGTGACATTACCGCTGTACCTCTTCATCCTTTCAATTTATTAATAAATTTATCACACTGCTTTTGAATGGTAAGCAATTGTGCCTCTGCTGGTTTTGCTTGATTCAAAATTACAAAGACTTAATGCACAAAAGGAATTTTCTGTATCAGAGATAATGGGAACTGCAGATGCTGGAGATTCCAAGATAATAAAATGTGAGGCTGGATGAACACAGCAGGCCAAGCAGCATCTCAGGAGCACAAAAGCTGACGTTTCGGGCCTAGACCCTTCATCAGAGAGGGGGATGGGGGGAGGGAACTGGAATAAATAGGGAGAGAGGGGGAGGCGGACCGAAGATGGAGAGTAAAGAAGATAGGTGGAGAGGGTGTAGGTGGGGAGGTAGGGAGGGGATAGGTCAGTCCAGGGAAGACGGACAGGTCAAGGAGGTGGGATGAGGTTAGTAGGTAGCTGGGGGTGCGGCTTGGGGTGGGAGGAAGGGATGGGTGAGAGGAAGAACCGGTTAGGGAGGCAGAGACAGGTTGGACTGGTTTTGGGATGCAGTGGGTGGGGGGGAAGATCTGGTCTGGTTGTGTGGTGCAGTGGGGGGAGGGGATGAACTGGGCTGGTTTAGGGATGCAGTAGGGGAAGGGGAGATTTTGAAACTGGTGAAGTCCACATTAAAATCAATGGACATATTTATGTTTTGAAACTGTACAGATTATCTCAAACTTTACTGGACTCCCACAATATCCATCTTTTAAAAAGTGTATCGCAAAGTGTGGTGTAAAGTTAGAATGGTATTTATTGGGGAGGAGAATGCAGATCATGCAAAAGAAGCATACTTTCTATCATTTCATTTGTTACTTACAGGCCTATTACTTCTGCAGTCATTCTTCCGTATGGTCATTCGCACAACCACTTTCTGACATGATTTCACATCCTCTTTACCTGCACAAAATCATTAACACAAAAAAACTCAATGTGTCCATTTTAAAACCTTCCAACTTCAGGTGAATAGACTTCAACTACAAAATATTTAATATTTTTAACAATTTCTTCTGTTAAAGCATGAAACTATTTGAAAGGGTGCCTTATTACTTTCTTTCAAACAATTCTGTGCAGCATTTTAAACCCTGTTGACAAGGCTATCCTTTCCATTACACAATGTGTCATGCTAATTACTCTGCAAATTTTCAACAACACAAGCTGGCTCAAAAGATGAGATGAGCTAAGCTCCATTTGGCCTGGATGTGCCAAGCCAATTTTATAGCTGTTGAAACAGTAATTGGCTCAAGGCAAGACCTTCGACCCTATCTGAGGTTTGACCTGGAGTCCTGTCTTCAGTTCTCTAGTCTTTGCAAAGAAACATATAACATAATAGGAGCAGGAGTAGGACATTCAGCCCAAGGAGTCTACTCCACTATTCAATATGATCATGGTTGATCCTCCATCTCAATGCCAGGCTCACTCTGTCTTTGTCTTTCCACATCCAACAGTCTGAAATAAAATTGTATTAGCTCTCCAGTGGGTGACCTTTCCAGAATGTCTATTATACACCCCATGCATCATGTTGAAACATTGCATGATGTCAGTGGCCCATCTTTTGTGTCAGGGTAATGATGTTATAGTGGGTTACTGTCGTTATTTATCATCATAACCTAAAAAAACTAATCTTATTCACAATGCAACTGGACTGTCAGCACTCCCAAGTTCAAACATTCATATTAAAACAGACGTACCTTAACATGGGAGTGCCCAGAATGATAATTTACTTCAAGAACACCAAACGTTTGCAGGCACTGTTGGCTGTTCCTTTACAGTAAAGGACTATTTAATTTGGTGCTGACCAATGAAATCTGAAATACTATTTTAACACATACTCACAGCTTTTACAGCAACCATCCATGTAAACTATAACCGATCCTCCAGTCTGGAGAAGAAAAATGTTGGTTAAATCTATTGATGACAAAAGCTGAATTGTGGACATTGAAATCAAATTCATATTTATGCACTGGGAGAAAGAAATCAAATGATTCCAGAAGATCTGTGAATCCTTGAAGCTTGATGATATGCATTAAAAAAGCCACTTAACATGAATTATTTAAAATAATGTCACTATTATTAGAATGCACACAAACCTAAGTGTTTGAGATTTGCTACCAAACTTGAAGGCTCAAGCTTTTACATCTGTGTGCCACATAAAAGCATATCCCAAAGACATGATTATAACGTAAAATTTAAATTCATTTGCCATGGATTTTGTATATATTAGGTGAGAAGATGGTTCAGAAAGTATGAGAGATCATTGGCTTTACAAATAAAAACAGTGAAGACAAAACAAGGAAGGCACTACACATTTTTACAAATCTCTGATTAGGTCTCCTCTGATGTGTTGTGTACAGTTCTGATGATTACACATTTAGAAAGATATCGAGGACTCAGATTCGGTGCTTTGGATTTTTACCAGGATGCTACCAAGGATAACAAAGTTCAGTTATGTGGTGAGATTTGTAAAGTTGGACTTTCATTACAGCAGTTCAGGCAATGGACAGACCTACTGGTATACTCAAAATAATGAGGCATTTTGATCATTCCTCCCAAATTAATATATTTCCTCTGATAAGTGGGTCAGGATATCAGAAGACATAAATTTGAAATGATTGACAAAAGAACTTGAGATGAGATGAAAAGTTTGAGCGCTTACATGATATTTCTTAAGACTTGGGAAAACATTACTTTCAAGGGTTATGGAATCAGAGTCCAAAGGCATTTTAAAATGCAATTTAAAATATCATTAAGAGACTTTTTAAAATTAATTTACAGGATGTGGGTATCAATAGCTGGGTCATCCACTTCCCACTCCTAATTGTTAAGTGATTGTTAAAAGCCACCACATTGCTCTGAGTCTGGAGTCACACATAGGCCAGAGGATGGATTTCCTTCCTTACAGAAGATTAATGAAAGATGTGTTTCCTTTTTCTGCCAATCAACATGGCAATCATTAGACACTTAACTCCAGATTTTATTTAAGTTCTAGTCTGCCATGGTGGGATTTGAATCCAGGCTCCTGGAACATTAAGTGAGTCTCTGGGCGAATAGAAAAGTGAAAAAAAATCCACCAGGCCATTGGTCCCCATCTTTAGGAAACAGCTAGAGGGCCTGAGCAAAATTGGACAGTCTTTTCAAAGAGCCATCACAATTGTGACAGTCTGAATGATCTCTTTTTATTCTGTAGAATTTTAAGAACTTTTTTCTGTGATTTTGGACATATTCTAGAAACAGCACACCACAAACCTTGAACCTATTAATTTCTGTGCTTTGTTTATTTGGTTTCTGCATATGGTGCGTTAATTTATGGCCTTGAGGGATGCCAGGTGAGCATTTCATTTCCATTTGAGACCAACCACTGTCAGATTCAGTGTCTGATTCACCAATGTCAGGTTATGTTGGGACTACAGAAAGTAAACTTATTTTAAGAATTTTTCTATTAATGGTTTGCACCAAGCTGTGCCACTGGACCATTTCAATAAAACAGTTATTTAAAATAACATGTCTTGATATTAATACTTTATTAGCAGCCTGTGCCTTGAAGCAGGAAATAGCAGGCTCACACATATAATTAATAATCAAGCTCTGCCAAGCCATATTAAATTAAAGAAAATGAAGAGAAACAAAATAAAAATATCACGTCAAAGAGCTGTTTACCCCGGGTGGTCTCAAGAAATTTTGTATCAGCAGAACCAAGTCAGAGTCTTTTGACTTTGCTTTCATGTGCAATTTCATAACTTATTTAAAGAGATAAATTAATCCAATTTGGAAGTATCCTGAAGTGACTTTACTTGTATATGCAGAGATAGTAGGAACTGCCGATGCTGGAGAATCTGAGATAACACGGAGTGAAGCTGGATGAACACAGCAGGCCAAGCAGCATCAGTGGAGCAGGAAAGTTTGATGTTTCAGGTCGAGACCCTCCTTCTGAAGAAGGGTCTCGACCCTGAACTGTCAAACTTTCCTGCTCCTCTGATACCATTTGGCCTGCTGTGTTCATCCAGCTTCACATCGTGTTACTTGTATATGCAATTTACTTCTCATCACAAAGCTTCTTAGCATGAAATAACTTTTAATAAGTTCTCATTTAAACCATGTTACAGTATGTAGTGCACTGACCTTTAAGCATACAGATTCATTGAAAGGAGGACAGCTAATATTTGAGGTGATCATAACAGGTCCCGAAACTGTGTCCATGCAATCATGCCTGACACAGTTGGACATCCAAGATGTCCCCGGCTATTAAAAGAAGAAAAAAAGTTGAAATGGGGCAGAATTTTTTTAATATAAAAATTGCATACAACAACAGCGTGAACTTTCCTGTCACTGAAAAATCATATCAGTAACATCATATGAAAGGAAGATAAGATTTCAAGAAAACATCAGGATGCCTTGAGAAATTTAGCTTATAAAATACACATTCGGACTTTATTATTTTTGTTTTAGAATTGACCAACTTTCATCTTTGGAATCATCTTAAGGCTTTTGCACCCAAGAACAGCAAGCCATTAGTTCAGTGGTACAAGAAAAGTAGTTATTCCAATTTTAAGGCAGCATGGTGGTTCAGTGGTTAGCACTGCTGCCTCACAGGGCCAATGGCCTGGGTTTATTTTTACGCTTGGGTGGCTGTCTGTGCGTAGTTTGCCCCATGTCTGCATGGATTTCCAAAGATGCGCAGATTAGGTGGATTGGCCATGCAGCGTTACAAGGATAGGGTTTGGGGGTTGGGCCTGGATGGGATGCTCTTCTGAGAGTTGGTATCATCTTGATGGGCTGCATGGCCCACTTCCACACTGTAGGGATTCTATGACTGTACAAATTTTCATCAAAATATCCATGAATTATCTTAGTTTAACAGCGGTTGCTATAAAAAATGGAACAAACTCTGGGCAAAAAAGCTTATTTCAAAGGAATGTGTCCTTTAAAGTCAGAAAGTAAGTTAGTAATTTATATAGTTTAAACAAAAGCAATGCCAGTTGATGAATAAAACCAGTATTAAATGATTTTTTAAAAATCGGAGGCAGATTGTTTTCTGATAACTCAACAGCTAAGTGTATTCTAAGCAAAGGCCTCAGATTTAATCCCTGGTCTGGTGAATTATGTGACCTTAATTTGTCCGAATTGAAGCACTGGATTTAACTTTAGTGATACCAGGCAGGGGAGGGAAAAGATGAAGGTGCAGATTGTTCCATGACGCGTCTCTCATACTTCAGTGAATATGAGCATTATTGATTTTGGACCTCAGTGAGATATTAACAGGCTATTTAATATCTGAAAGTATAAGCTCAACTCTGTCCTCACCTTGCATCTATACAAATACACTTCCGACAGAGATGGCTGGATATAGGCATGCAGAGGCCTATTACAACGTTTCTACGATTGTTTCAGTTGAGATCAGTTAGGTCAGTATGGCCAGGAACTGAACCTGAGATTTTTTGGACAACTGTCAAGTTGTTCCAAAGCTGCAAATATTTTTAGTTAGATTTTAACATTCTTTATTAAAGTATGACATTGCAGTATAAGATAGCATGGAAAGGCAGAGCAAGGCATTTGGGTGATAAACTGCAATGTGCCCAATGTGTGTTGTGATGTACAAATTAACACTCAAGTACCTACATGATGTATTTTCCAATCTCTGTCTTGTTGGGAGACACTTCAAAGAGCATGCCCATCAAACACCTGAATTAAAATGTGTTAAATACACTTCCTGGCCCATACATGGGAAACAGCTATGTAATGTAAATGCCTAAAGGCAACATACTTTCTAGCACAACAGATAGTGAAAATTTGGTAACTAAAACAGAAAAATCTGTAAGTACTTAGCCAAACAGCCAACAGAAGTCAATGTTTCAGGTTTTAATCCACCCTAGCATGGACAATCTTGAGTAAGGATTGAAGATGGGAAATGTTGACTTCTGTTTAACTTCAATCTTGTTTTGTCTTTAGTATTTACCTTCTGCAGGGTAGTAGTTCTGTTCTCAAAGTTAACTAGACAGGATACATTCTTGCATTGACCACAGCAAGTTGTCAGGTCAGAAGGAGGAATATAAATCTGGTTCTGTGGAATTAGTTGATGGCAAGTATTAACATGTATCTCATCTAGTATGTTGATAAGTCACATGACATAAAGTAACTTTTTTAAATTATAAGATTAAGTATATTTATCAAATCACAACATGAAGAAATCATGTGATCTGACTGAAAACTTTTATGTTTGTATTTTCCACATTGGTTTATATAGATACTAACATCATTACTGGTTTACAAAAGGTTGCAGTACAAAATATTGTCCTTCCTCTTCTTTCTGCTCACTTTTCTTCTTTCCTGTTCTTAATTACTAGTTCTTGGCTGAATATGATTCAACAAATATCTGGAAACTCTAGTACCTTGCCAAAATAAAATATCTTTAATTGGAAGCCAGATTCTGAATTTGAACATGTGGCAAATAACATAAGATGATCCTATCCTCACAAAACATACACAGATGTATAATTTCAGCACAACTGGTAAATAGAAATCTGAGTGGGTGCACTTGGTCATTATCCCTGATTAATCCCAGAGCATTCAGACCAACAATAGTACATCTATTGCTATGCCACTTCACACAAACGTGTGATAAAATAGGGATCAGGGTGGTGTTACACCAAGAGATGCATCTAATGCTTAGCAAGTCAAAAGAACTAAAGCTGCCAATTACCAAATCATTTTCACATTTCTCCCATGTTTTAAAATGAACAGAAAGTTTCTACAGCATAGCAAAATTCTGTAGGTGCTGGAAATCTGCAATAAAAACAGAAAAGGATGGAAATACTCAATAGTGTCTACGGCGAGAAAAAAAAACATTTCAGGTCTATAATGAAAAGTCATT
The DNA here is from genome assembly GCF_030684315.1 of Stegostoma tigrinum. Taxonomy (NCBI): domain Eukaryota; kingdom Metazoa; phylum Chordata; class Chondrichthyes; order Orectolobiformes; family Stegostomatidae; genus Stegostoma; species Stegostoma tigrinum. The sequence continues at coordinate 22,911,274 of NC_081370.1, forward strand.
GACCTGGATTGGTAACTATTACCTCTCTAGTCTGAAGTCAAGTTGAGTATTTCTTGTATTTTCTGTTTTTCTAATACTGAGTTCTTACTCTTAATTTTTCTTAGTTCCATTGTCCCTGTATTCTACCTGTGCGGGAATTTTATGCAGATGCTTTAGAAGAAAGACAGATGCCACTCCTTCCAAAAATAATAATTTTGTATAAACTAGTAGATAGAATGTTTGTGCATTGCTTATGTTTTGTGAGTTAATAGTGTAACAAGTACCAAGAAAAATGTAGTCAATATTGATTACATCTTCATGGTATTGATCAGGTTTCTTTATGAATTACATCCACTAATGTAAGGAATATTGTTTAAATTTCAGTCACTGATGTACACAGATCAGTTGATAACTTTTTGAGTGCGAGCAGCAGCGGAGGCAAGACGGACCCGGAAGACTGCAGCTAAGGTAAAGCAGTTTATTTTTAAAATTACTTACCGGTAGTGGGCAGCGGTGTTTTTTTTTTCCTCTTTCAGAGAAGGAGCGGGAGCATCAGAGGAAGTGACGAGGACCAGAGGGGCAGCCGGGAAGGAAAGCAGTGAGTATAAATACTCACCCTTCGACGCCAACGGCCTTTTTGAGTGCGAGCAGCAGCGGAGGCAAGACGGACCCGGAAGACTGCAGCTAAGGTAAAGCAGTTTATTTTTAAAATTACTTACCGGTAGTGGGCAGTGGTGTTTTTTTTTCCTCTTTCAGAGAAGGAGCGGGAGCATCAGAGGAAGTGACGAGGACCAGAGGGGCAGCCGGGAAGGAAAGCAGTGAGTATAAATACTCACCCTTCGACGCCAACGGCCTTTTTGAGTGCGAGCAGCAGCGGAGGCAAGACGGACCCGGAAGACTGCAGCTAAGGTAAAGCAGTTTATTTTTAAAATTACTTACCGGTAGTGGGCAGTGGTGTTTTTTTTTTCCTCTTTCAGAGAAGGAGCGGGAGCATCAGAGGAAGTGACGAGGACCAGAGGGGCAGCCGGGAAGGAAAGCAGTGACCATATATATCAGCAAGGCGGCTTAACCCGAGACTCTACAACTGTAGTGTCTCCCACCCGCCGCCCTCCTCTAACCTAGTTAATAAGGTAAGGTTCATTCTAAACTTTCTCTATTGAACATAAGTTTGTTATTAATTTGTTATTATTACTTGAAGTGAGCTTTCTGCTTTAGTATTGAGTGGGTGTTCAGATAAGTGGGGTATGGATGCTAGGGCAGTTGCTTGCTCCTCCTGCAAAATGTGGCAGTTGGGAGATGTGGCACACGTCTCCGCTGGCTACATCTGCGGGAAGTGCACCCAGCTACAGCTCCTTGAAAACCGTGTTAGGGAATTGGAGCTGGAGCTGGATGAACAACGGATCATTCGGGAGACAGAGGGGGTAATTGAGAGGAGTTATCGGGAGTTGGTCACTCCTAAGGCTCAGGACGAGGATAGATGGGTTACAGTTAGGGGGAGGAAAGGCGACAGACAGACAGTGCAGAGATCCCCTGTGGGCATTCCCCTCAGCAATAAGTATACCGTTTTGGATACTGCTGGGGGGGTTGACCTACCAGAGGAAAGCCATAGTAGTCAGTTCTCTGGCACTGAGCCTGACACTGTGGCAAAGAAGGGAAGGGGGCAGAATAGAAAAGTACTCGTGGTAGGGGACTCGATAGTTAGGGGAATCGACAGGAGATTTTGTGGGCAAGATCGGGATTCCCGGAAGGTATGTTGCCTCCCTGGTGCCAGGGTCCGGGACGTCTCCGATCGGGTGTATAAAGTTCTGAAAGGGGAGGGTGAACAGCCAGAAATCGTGTTACATATTGGCACAAATGATATAGCCAGAAATAGGTTTGAGGATATAAAAAGTGATTTCAGGGAGTTAGGATGGAAGCTGCAGAGCAGGACGAACAGAGTAGTGTTCTCTGGTTTACTACCGGTGCCACGAGATAGCGAGGTGAGGAACAGGGAGCGGGCGCAGCTGAACACGTGGCTACGCAGCTGGTGTAGGAGGGAGGGTTTCAGATATGTTGATAATTGGGATGCCTTCTGGGGAAGGTGGGACCTGTACAAGAAGGACGGGTTGCATCTGAACTGGAAGGGGACCAATGTCCTGGGTGGAAGGTTTGCTCGAGTAGTTCGAGAGGGTTTAAACTAGTATGGCAGGGGGGTGGGAACCTGAGCTGTATACCAGAGGTGAGCGTTGATGCAGGTGAGGCAGTAGCAAGAGGTAGACCAGCTAGTGGGAAGGATTTTCCTGGGAGGGAACCAAGGGATCGGTTAAAGTGTGTTTGCTTTAATGCAAGGAGTATCAGGAATAAAAGTGATGAACTTAGAGCATGGATCAGTACCTGGTGCTATGATGTTGTGGCCATAACAGAGACATGGGTTTCTCATGGGCTGGAATGGTTGCTGGATATTCCAGGGTTTAGAACATTTAAAAAGAATAGGGAGGGGGCAAAAAGAGGAGGGGGTGTAGCACTACTAATCAGAGAGGGTATCACAGCTACAGAAGCTTCCATTGTCGAGGAAGATCTGCCTACTGAGTCAGTATGGGTGGAAATTAGGAACAGCAAGGGAGTAGTCACCTCGTTAGGGGTTTACTACAGGCCCCCCAATAGCAGCAGGGAGATTGTAGAAAGCATAGGTCGACAGATTTTGGAAAAGTGTGGACGCAGTAGGGTTGTTGTAATGGGTGACTTTAACTTTCCTAATATTGATTGGAACCTCCTTCGAGCAGAAGATTTGAATGGAGCTGTTTTTGTAAGGTGTGTTCAGGAGGGTTTCCTAACGCAGTACGTTGACAGGCCGACGAGGGGAGAGGCCATTCTAGACTTGGTGCTCGGAAACGAGCCGGGGCAGGTATCAGATCTTGTGGTGGGAGAGCATTTTGGTGATAGTGACCATAACACTCTCTCATTCTACATAGCTATGGAGAAGGAGAGGATTAGGCAGAATGGGAGGATATTTAATTGGGGAAGAGGAAACTATGATGCGATTAGACACGAGTTAGGAAGCATGGACTGGGAGCAGTTGTTCCATGGTAAGGGAACTATAGACATGTGGAGATGGTTTAAGGAACAGTTGTTGGGAGTGATGAGTAAATATGTCCCTCTGAGACAGGCAAGACGGGGTAAGATAAAGGAACCTTGGATGACGAGAGCGGTGGAGCTTCTAGTGAAAAGGAAGAAGGTAGCTTACATAAGGTGGAGGAAGCTAGGGTCAAGTTCAGCTAGAGAGGATTACATGCAGGCAAGGAAGGAGCTCAAAAATGGTCTGAGGAGAGCCAGGAGGGGGCACGAGAAAGGCTTGGCAGAAGGAATCCGGGAAAACACAAAGGCATTTTACACTTACGTGAGGAATAAGAGAATGGTCAAAGAAAGAGTAGGGCCGATCAGGGATAGCATAGGGAACTTGTGTGTGGAGCCTGAGGAGGTAGGGGAAGCCCTAAATGAGTTTTTTGCTTCTGTCTTTACGAAAGAAACGACCTGTGTAGTGAATGAAACCTTTGAAGAGCAGGTGTGCATGCTGGAATGGATAGAGATAGAGGAAGCTGATGTACTGAAAATTTTGTCAAACATTAAGATTGACAAGTCGCCAGGCCCGGATCAGATTTGTCCTCGGCTGCTTTGGGAAGCGAGAAATGCAATTGCTTCGCCACTTGCGAAGATCTTTGCATCCTCGCTCTCCACTGGAGTCGTACCTGAGGACTGGAGAGAGGCAAATGTAATTCCTCTCTTCAAGAAAGGAAATAGGGAAATCCCCGGCAATTATAGACCGGTAAGTCTCACGTCTGTCGTCTGCAAGGTGTTAGAAAGGATTCTGAGGGATAAGATTTATGACCATCTGGAAGAGCATGGCTTGATCAAATACAGTCAACACGGCTTTGTGAGGGGTAGGTCATGCCTTACAAACCTTATCGAGTTTTTTGAGGATGTGACTAGTAAGGTTGATGAGGGTCAAGCTGTGGATGTGGTGTATATGGACTTCAGTAAGGCATTTGATAAGGTTCCCCATGGAAGGCTCATTCAGAAGGTCAGGAGGAATGGGATACAGGGGAACTTAGCTGCTTGGATACAGAATTGGCTGGCCAACAGAAGACAGCGAGTGGTAGTAGAAGGAAAATATTCTGCCTGGAAGTCAGTGGTGAGTGGGGTTCCACAGGGCTCTGTCCTTGGGCCTCTACTGTTTGTAATTTTTATTAATGACTTGGACGAGGGAATTGAAGGATGGGTCAGCAAGTTTGCAGACGACACAAAGGTCGGAGGTGTCGTTGACAGTGTAGAGGGCTGTTGTAGGCTGCAGCGGGACATTGACAGGATGCAGAGATGGGCTGAGAGGTGGCAGATGGAGTTCAACCTGGATAAATGCGAGGTGATGCATTTTGGAAGGTCGAATTTGAAAGCTGAGTACAGGATTAAGGATAGGATTCTTGGCAGCGTGGAGGAACAGAGCGATCTTGGTGTGCAGATACATAGATCCCTTAAAATGGCCACGCAAGTGGACAGGGTTGTTAAGAAAGCATATGGTGTTTTGGCTTTCATTAACAGGGGGATTGAGTTTAAGAGTCGTGAGATCTTGTTGCAGCTCTATAAAACTTTGGTTAGACCGCACTTGGAATACTGCGTCCAGTTCTGGGCGCCCTATTATAGGAAAGATGTGGATGCTTTGGAGAGGGTTCAGAGGAGGTTTACCAGGATGCTGCCTGGACTGGAGGGCTTATCTTATGAAGAGAGGTTGACTGAGCTCGGTCTCTTTTCATTGGAGAAAAGGAGGAGGAGAGGGGACCTAATTGAGGTATACAAGATAATGAGAGGCATAGATAGAGTCGATAGCCAGAGACTATTTCCCAGGGCAGAAATGGCTAGCACGAGGGGTCATAGTTTTAAGCTGGTTGGTGGAAAGTATAGAGGGGATGTCAGAGGCAGGTTCTTTACGCAGAGAGTTGTGAGAGCATGGAATGCGTTGCCAGCAGCAGTTGTGGAAGCAAGGTCATTGGGGTCATTTAAGAGACTGCTGGACATGCATATGGTCACAGAAATTTGAGGGTGCATCCATGAGGATCAATGGTCGGCACAACATTGTGGGCTGAAGGGCCTGTTCTGTGCTGTACTGTTCTATGTTCTAACTTAGAAGAACAATGTGCTGTCACTAATTTAGTAGCTCATAATTTAAAGTACTAAATGAAATCTATCCTTCCACTAAGACTTCACTGGATCAGACGTTGGAATAAATGTTGGCTTAACTAAGAGCTTTTATGCTTTTAATGCAACTTTTACGACAGATTTTCTTTTTTTTATAGGCCTTCCAAAAACCACTTTAACAACATTAGCAAAAACTGAAACAAAGATAAGTAGAGTTGTAGCATAGCTATTCTATGTGTAATCACCATTTCACATTGAGCTGAGCAGTTGACCATTCTAACAACGAGTTGGTAGAAGCCAGTGTTGTTGTCCAGATTATGGGTACATTGTGTGGCAGAGCACACTCCATCTGCTGTATGCTCCATAATAGTCTGTCCAGGGTATAATACACCCCTTTCTCCATCAACACAGACATGGTCATTTACTGTGATAAAACAACAAAAAGCCATATTTTTAACCTTGTTGCCATTAATTAGAGAAAATGCACTATGTAACATAATGGTCATAATATGGACTGCAATGTTTTTTTTCTTATGTCCAGAAAATGCATATTAATAAAGAAATCATTAGTTATTCACTTTCAGAAGGAATGTACAATAGAAATGATCAATAAAAGGCCGAGGAAAAATTCCTTTCAAATTGCAACTGGTTCATTCTTTAAACTTGCTTTATGGTTGGAAATTGCTTTGTATGGAATAATGTGCAAAATAGCATCCCATCTGTTCAATTACTCTTGTTTATACTGTAAATGCATTCAATCACTGAAGTAGGAGTGTTTCTGACAAGAATTATGTGGCAATATACCAAAGCACTTTATTATACAGCACTTAGAAATCCTTAGAAGTGAGTTGAAATTTTCAACACTTCTCCAGATACAGACACTCAGAAGAATCCATTCATGTAAATGAAAGTCAAGAAGCTTAGTCACTCTTATTTACTGTTCTGCATTTTAGTGACAGAAGCAAGAAGAGTAAAATAAAAACAAGTCTTGATAATGGCTAACATATTTGAAAGGAATTAAAAAAAAACGTTTTGTTCCATGCATATCTTTTGTATGCTTTTCATTATCACTTCAGAACAACCTGGAGAGAGATTCAGTCATAATACAATCCATATTTGTTGAGAATTATGAAATAGCTCCTTAAACACTCACTAACTGTCTTGCCTCTTAGTCTATTTTCCAAATTCACTTTAGTTAATCATGTTCATACCTTTGTAACTATCTTTCAGATTAAGAGACTATATTCTGATCTAAGATTTTTATTCTCGAGCTGAATTCAAAATTCTTCCCATTTTTATGATTACCCTTCCCTACTGGATGATTTATTATGAAACAGTACTTCCATTAATGTACTGCTTTTCACAGTCTGAGGTACAGCCTAAAGTGCTTTACAGCTGTGAAATAGTTTTTAAGTGTGGTCTCTGTTATAATGCAGGCTGTGCCACAGCCAAGTTGTACAGAGCAAGGTTCCACAACACCAATATGCTAATCACCAGATAGTCTATTTTGGTCTTATTGATTGAGGGCTAATATTGATCAGGGTGCAACGCATAACCCCTTGATCTTGTTTAAAATGTATCAGCTCATTTACGTCTACCTTAAAGAACAGACAAGACCTTGGATTAACATCTCATCTGAAAGACAGCACTCAGATGGCACTGCACTGGAGTGCCTGCACATATTTTGTACTTAAGACTCAAAAATAGGGCTTGAATAAACAACCTTGAAGTTCAAGTGCAGAAAGTGTGACTAAGTGAGTCACAGATGCCAGCTCATAACAGGCACCTATCATCACCGAAAAAAAAACATTGCCTGCAATGGAACATTTCTTCATTTTTAAATGTATTCTAATAAGAAAAGTCATCCATTAGCCAAATCCTAAATCTTTCCACTTGCTTCAATAGTTCACGATTTACTTGGAATAAAATGACATTTTCAGTTTCTCATGTAATTCCCAACTGTTTGGTGAAAAATTCTTGCTTGCAATTAGACCATAGAATAATTGTACTGTGGGAAAATTGCATTTACCACATTTGTAATACGGACATCCACATAGATCAGCTGTGATATTTCCGTGTTGCTGTTCTGTAGCTAAAACTTCTCCCTGCAAGCCAAATGATTGAATGGTTATAAAAAAAACAGACAAATGCAGCAAATATAATCGAAAGACGAGAGTGTGTTACTTACCGGTTTGCACTGAGGCTTAGGAACTGTATCACAAGCACATTCTGAAACAAACAATAATTACAAACAAGGTACTTTTAGTCACAGAATCCGGAAATTTGTTGAAATGCTTTTAAATCTAAAGTTGTCATCATACCACAGGAATGAAATGGGCAACACTGATCTGGACTCCAGGCCTCAAGTACTTTCATTCCTGAAGGACACTGAAATTTTGGACAACGATTGGTTTCGCAAACTAAAGAGAAACAGAACAGAAATCAGTAGAAACGGACAAAAAAAGCTCAGAAAATCATGAATTGATCCAGGTTACGGTTCACGACTGGAATCATTGCATTATCAAGTTGAAACTTACATTTTTTTAAAAAAATCTAAGTCCAAATTGTATCAAGTTTTTTGAAGAGCTTGTTGTCCCAAAGCCTGAGAGTTCTTTCACCATATCTAATTAAAGTCACTTCATTAATTTCCCATCCTGCTCTATGGCATCTCTTGATTTCTGTCCTCTTGCCATGCAGTCTCTTCAGAGCAACTTGCCACTAAGTAGATATCCACTAAAAGGCAACCAAACCTCCAGACCCTGCACATTTCAGCTCGTTCAAAGATTTGCTGCCAGCATCCAATTTTGGTCACCTATCACCCTGTTTCCTTTGACTCACATTGACTGCCAACTCCATACCATTTTCTTCCACATATCCACATACTTATCCACTTGTTTGTTTACTCTGAAACCTCCTGCAGCTTTTAAACCACCTTAGCTTCTCCATTACTATGATTTTCACCTTGTAGCCACTCTGCTTTCTCCCCACAAATCCACCACCCTCCACTACACCCCAAAAACATACTTTAGCCCACTGTGGGCTGCTGTGTCTTCAAGTATCAAAGCTGTGCAATCTGGTATTCCATTTCTACCTTACTTACACTCTCTTTTGCCTTCTCTTCCTTTCAAAATCTCTTTCAAAGTCTGTCTCTAAACCAAACTTTTAGTTGGGGTTGTGAAAAGACTAGATGCAGGCGTTGTAATTAAACACAAGGGAGCTGAGACCAGATCGCCAATGTTATTGGACCATATGGATTGTGCCGGGCTCTGAGTCTGACAAAGCAACGAGTGCATAAAACACCTAAAATGCTTAGTATTTTTTCCCCCTCACAGTTCAGTGCCTGTTTTACTGACTGGTAACAAAGATAATCTCCTGAGGCTTCACTCGATGATGGAGCTCCAACAGTCTAAGTCATGAAAGTCACTCAGAGTGCAAGTGCACATTCTGACCAAGGCACACTTGAGTTTAAAACGAGCACCGTCACAAATGAGGTGCTGTGATCTTCTGGGTGATGTTTTGCAGAGCGGTTGTTAGGCTCTACAGTTAGCAATTATCATCATCGCTGCTTGCCCCAGAATGAGCTTTTCTTCCAGGATTCTGGATGCTCAGCCTACCAAACAGCAAGTCAATGCAAATAACCTGAATTTCAAAGTAATGATGGGGTTACAGGAAGCACATCTCAGTTCAGTGCACCTGTGCAGTGGTGTAAAACTGGTATCTAAAATACCTATTGAGATAAAATCCTATCAGCTTCACACTTCTTGGATTCTGATGTCAGATTACAGCTTGATTTCTCTCTATCACCACTTTGGCATTCACAAGCTATAACTGTTACATGTTTTTCTTACAGAGCAAAATATTGTTCTTACCACATTGATAGGCTGGGCAACACATCTCAGTGGTATTGTTGTTTACGATAAGGATTTCTCCTTTCTGGCAGGTGGGAATTTTGTCAGCACAAGCACCACACGCTAATTGTAGGAAAATAAGATGTTACCGTCATGCTTATGCAAGTTTCTACGTTATTTCTAAGGATCAATTAGAAGGTTCAGTTCAGACATTGAGCAGTGTTATTTTTATACTGAAGCTTTATAGGAGATGTTCAAATTTAGAAGAACTTGCCTCATACTCATGTCCAGTGAGATGCCACAACCACAAATCTATTTCCCTCCCCTCCTTTACCAGCATTCTACAGGGACCATTCCATCCAGGACACCCTGGTCGACTCCTACTCGCAACATTTCACCACAGCACCTTCCCACGCAATTACAGAAGGTGTAACACTGTTTATCTCTCACTCCTCACTATCCAAGGCCCTACACATGCCATTCAGGTGAAGCTGTGATTTAGGGGACTTCACTGAATCCAGTGTACAGCATTTGCTGCTCACAATGGGTGAATGCATAACACCTACATTCTGTTCGTAAAAATTACCCCGGGCTTCCAATAGCCTGTAGGTTCAATGCATCAGCATGTTCCATACCAATATTTCTGTCTCAGGCCTGCTGTAGTATTCCAGTGAGTGCCAGCACAAGCTCAAAGAACAGCATCCTATCTTTCATTTGTGGACCCTGCAGCCTTTAGGATTCAACACTGGTTTTTGTTTGAGATCGGCAAGATCCGCAGTTCTTTATTTTATTCCATTTACACTGTTAGCCTTGCTGGTATAGCCTTACAAAACATTTTAAAATGACACATTAAGTTATCATCACTCTTATTTTGCTATCATTAGTCCTTAAAAATGCTTAAAAATTAGTCCTTAACATAAAGCTAAATACATAAAATGTCAAATTTTGCCAGGATTAAAAAGTAATGCTGCATGTTTTCTTTTTATTTTCAGGTTCAGCTATGTTTTAATGTCTATTTTAATGCAATGATAGTGATTAATTTTTCCACCTGAAATTTAAATTTAAAATTAGTGAGATTCTGAAATTTTTAATTCCTTATTGCCTGTGAGAATATGGTTTGCTGTTTTTCCTGATGGCTGACAGCAATGCCACTCTATTCCTAGAGATCAGCTTGATTTAAATTACTACACTGCGACTACAAAATTTGGTCCCTTCTCACATTTGAACGAGTTCCAACAAAATTTAAAAAAGCACAAAAATGTTAATATTATTTTGAAAGCTCTGTGTACAACTGTGAATGAAAACTGCTAAAATGTTAAATGGGAATAGAAAGAAATTAGTCGAAGCAAACTTTTAACTCCTTACAATTTGGATCTGTCTGTAGACTTCCATTAAATATTTTAAAATTGAGTTTAGTTCCTAACAAAAACAGAACTTATTTAAGATAAAGTATGTATCACTGCAAATGATACAAAACTGATTGGATTATAATTATAGTTAATAAACAAATACAAGTCATTTTGAATCAAATATATATATTGTGCAACTTACTACAGATATATGCTAAGCAACAACTTCCATCGGCACGAGTAGCAATTAACATTTGATCCTCTCGACAAGTTGGAATGTCAGACTCACACTTTCTTGGATCACATTCTGCAGAAAACAAACAGCCTGTCAGCCAAGCAGTAAATACATTGCACACATTAAAGTTTAAGTGCTTGTTTGAAATGTTTGAAAGTATATACTGTAAATTTACTCAAAATTTAAAATGTAACTTTTTTTATTATGTTTTACATCTCATGCGTGGCCCCAACTTGAACATTGTATATCTTGAGGTTATCTAGCAGCCATCCTAACTTTTTACTTTCTCCAGTTTTTCTTGGAGATGGTGTAGGTTGTTTATATTTGCTTATCATCACTAGCCCTGTCTGTGACCCCTTGATGCCTATTCCTCACTCTATCTGAATGTATACTTGAATTTGAAGCTGGAACTCTGTGAAATGACATGGCAAGCCAATCGGTTCAAGAATAATTATGGATTGGCAACAAATGCTGGCTTCGCCAGTGATCCTCACATCCCATGACTAAATAAAAGTAATTCTTTCCCAGTGACTCTACAAAAACAAAATGAAACAAAAAAACATGTTATCCATGTACTCTCTCAATCTATAGCAACATGAATGAGTGATCTAGATGACAGTTATGTTCCAGAATCTCTTAATTTAAGGTCGTACAGAATGCTCTAAAAGGATGGGGTGATCACACTAATGCTGCCCAGAGGGAGACCCATCTGATTTGGTTGCCAAAGAGACCTAGACCAAAATATATAGCAAATCATTTGGCAATTTCCAAACCTTAACACAAAAGGTCTTTCTGGACACTGGCTCTAAGATAGATAGACAGTATTGGGTGAAGCAACAGCTGTTGTGCAAAGCAGAGAAAAGGATCATTTTATGTTAATCATCGAATAGTCTGTCTAGAAGAAGTGCTTTTCCATTCAAAGAGATGGGACTTGTGAAGATTTAAGGAACAAGGAATCATTGAAAAGGATCTTATGGTTGAAAGTCAATTCAGCATAGTCAGACAATTGAGTGAAGGGATTTCCAAAAGCCTCTGGAAAAGTAGCCCACATGTAGTTGAGTGAAGGGAGCCCACTGGACAGCTGGTAAGAATATGGGAATTCATTGATAAGTCTATCCCTTTGCTGATGGTGTAGTTTAATGTGTAATTAGGTCATAAAGTATTTTAGTTGTGTTAACTAGTTAGTGGGAAAATAACTTCTTTATAGTTTTAGAAATGAATTATCTCTTAAGAAATGTTTTCTTTATGTTAATGTTGGTTTGTTTGTCACAGTAAATGTCTCAAATGTGAAATCTCATGTGATTCTCTTGGTCAGTTGCTGGGAAATTTATATCTTTTTTAAAAGTTAATTGTGCACATGGGGACCACAACAGGAGCACTTGTGTTTTGCTGAGACAGAAATTTTTGGTCTAAATTCCCACTCCAATATTATTCCTTCAATCAACATCAGAAATGCAGTTTAGCTTGTTACCATCATACGGTTGCAAGTGCAAGGTTTTTTTAAGAAAAACTACCTTCCAAATAATTAACATTAAACAGCAACTTAACTTCACCACTTCTAAATATCTTTGAGATATTCTATGTTTATTAAAAGTGTTGCGTAGTGCAAGTTTCATTTTTCCCCTGTGAATTTCCATGATCTCACTCAAGATTATACTTCAGGCTGTATTTTTTTGCATCAACATATACCTACCGCAAAAGTAATCAGGACAGCAGAAGTCTGGTTTGTAAAGGGTGATGAGCCTTTCTCCATAGGTACACTGAGGAGCAAAAGTCTCACAAACTGTTTGATTGCAAGCTGAAAATGGAAACAGTGATAGCGCATCATGCATTAACATACTATTCATTTGTTACGTGGATACAAAAGCATCGGTGTACTTAAAGCCTTTTTAAAGTTAACACAAATGTATTAGCTCATTAAAAAAAGAATACAAGCCAGCTGAAACACAATTTCCTTTTCTCCAATTGAGTAAGAACAGAGTTGCCTTTCTGGCAGTCTTAATAAACATAAGACTACATTTTTGCAACTTAAAACCTGGCTCTAAATCTGCTCCATGTCAGTGGAAATTGTAGAAATTGCCCAATTTTCCTACTCATCGATTTGCAATAACTTTTTAGAAATTATTTTCACTGTTGTTTCCAGATAGTGCCCGAGGGTCAAAAGGTCAGTGCTTGAGGCATCCATGTCAGACTACTGACTGGTCTTCAGAGTATAGCTTGGGAGAGAGCTGCATACAAACAGCTACATACATACAGGTTGCTGTCAATGCTATATGTTTCTTCAAAGTTGGTACCAATGGACCACCATGCTGCTGCTCCATTACATCCGTCTTCTGCTCTCTCTATCCACTACAATCCTGCTCAATTTGCCAGCATATCTGAGGTGCAGCAGGCAACAAGAATACTTTTGTATATTCGACAACAAGACGTAGAGTTGGACGAAGACAGCAGGCCAAGCAGCATCAGAGGAGCAGGAAAGCTAATGTTTCGGAAAGAAGGGTCTAGACCTGAAACTTCAGCTTTCCTGCTCCTTTGATGCTACTTGGTCTGCTGTGTTCATCCAGCTCTACATCTTGTTGTCTCAGATTCTCTAGCATCGGTAGTTCCTACTATCTCTGCCTTTGTATATTGATTTATTTTGAAGTTTAAGGTCAATGTTGTAATCTTGGGGCAGTTGAAAGTTCCAATTTTCAATGTGCAATTGAAATACTGGGCCTGGGATTGAATTATTCATTGGATTAAATGATTACAACACAGTTCTAGGTTCAGGACACTGGTTTTGATTCCAGGTTTAACTTCCGGGATTTACAATGCTTTTTTTTTGGACATCACAGCAATGAGGCTACAGCATAATTATTTTATGAAAACCTAACATTCTCCAGACATTTTTCTGAAGAAGAGTCCAGACCCGAAATGTCAGCCTTCCTGCTCCTCTGATGCTGCCTGGCCTGCTGTGTTCATCCAGCTCTACACTCTGTTATCTCAGATTCTCCGGACATGGTGGACTAATCAGCTGCAGACAGAATTTAACGCTTACCACATAATTTTTTAGGGCAGCAGCTCTTATCACCAGCTAGGCTAACCACTATTTCTCCAGAACGGTGACAGATGGGATCGGGGACCGAAGAGCAGTTGTGATCAACTGTAATAATTGTCCCATTGTCCAGGCACTGGTACATGCAGCATCCATCCAGTGAGGCATTCCACATCTCACCAGCAGCATGTGGTAATCCCCAAGTATCGGTGCAAGCTGAAAATGATGAAATGCATGTAATTACCTTCTTGAGCAACAAGATAATTATCCAAACACTAAAATATGTTGACAGTAATCTGATAATGCATGAGTCCAATGTCCCTGGTACTACAAATATTCAAGTTTCATACACATTTAGTTATAATAAAAGAAACAATGGAAGATCATGTTGCTAGTTCTTTATGGCTACAGGTAGACAAGATAATCTACCCTACCACACTTTTCCTCAGGTATACACAAGGTGGAGTCTAGACGATGGAGGATAGTTCCTTCAGGACAAACGCATCCCTCACTCAGGACAGAACATGATACATCCTCAGATGGAAAGAAAATTCTGTTCTGGCAGGTCTGAGCTTCACATGTGGGGACACAAGCCTGGTATATCATATTATCAGGACATGTAAAGGCTGAAACAACAGTAGGAAAATCATTTGTTGCAAAGTTATTTAAGGTTAAATTGAATTCATATATGTTCAAAAATTCAGCAAAATATATTTCAAGTAAACAACAGTTACAATGAAAATTGAGATTAACCACAAATGACATTCGAGAACAAGAGAGGTTTTCACTGTAATGGACAATGGCAAATGGCAACGAAGAAACCAAAGTTTTTAATTCCAGATTTATTTATTGAAATCAAATTCCACCATCTGCAATGGTGAGATTCAAGTTATATGCTTACAGTGTCAGCTTGGGTTTCTGGATTTCCACAGGTAGGCAATAGCCTAGTGGTATTATCGCTAGACTGATAATCCAGAGACCTAGATAACCTTCTGGGTACCTGGGTTTGAACTGCACCATGGCAGACGGTGGAATTTTAATTCAATAAAAAAAATCTGGAATAAAGAATCTAATAAACCCACCGCTGATTGTCAGGAAAGACCTATCTGGTTCACTAATGTCCTTTAGGGAAGGAAACTGCCATCCTGACCTGGTCTGGCCTATATGTGACTCCAGGCCCACAGCAATATCATTCACTCTGAGCTGCCCTCTGAGCAACTAGGGATGGGCAATAAATGCTATCTGGTCAACAATGCCCTCATCCCATGAATGATTTTTTTTAAAAAAACATCCATTAGTATTACCAGTGATAATGGGAACTGCAGATGCAGGAGAATCCAAGATAATAAAGTGTGAAGCTGAATGAACACAGCAGGCCAAGCAGCATCTCAGGCGCACAAAAGCTGACGTTTTGGGCCTAGACCCTTCATCTGATGAAGGGTCTAGGCCCGAAACGTCAGCTTTTGTGCTCCTGAGATGCTGCTTGGCCTGCTGTGTTCATCCAGCTTCACACTTTGTTATCATTAGTATTACCACACTGCCACATACTCCTCTTCATCGATAAATTTTTGCAACTGGTTACAATGACAGTTAGTCACTGAAACATATTCACACAAGGCAGCAGATATTCTTTCATAATAAAACAAAAGTTTATTAACAAAATGAAAAAAAAATTCTTTTATTTTACAATTTAGATGGCTTAAACTCAATTCTAACAACTTGAAGACATCTTTACAAACTATCTGATCCTAAAACTTGATTCTCTTGCTGAACTGAATTCCTGTTTCTTCTGAACTGAAGTTAGAAGTTAAACTAATGGGCTTTTGTCTGCGTAAACTCAGCAGTATAAATATTCTATCCATTAAAACCACAGGGATCCTTGATTGAATCACATGCCCTCCAGAAAGAAGGTCACTGTTCCAAATGAATTTCTAAACTTATAAAAGAAATCTTTTAGAGAACAAACTAAGATCCATCTGCCTCTACTACAAAACCTAACCCCAAAAGGTAGGCTCATTACCAGAGGTCAAAATCATCAAGTTCTATGGACACTTCTAATCTTTTAGAGAGGGACAATTGATGCATTTTCAAAAGCTTTTATGTAGAATCAATGGGGTGTAATACCTAAAGGTGTCAAAGAAACATCAGACAAAGACCGTGATCTCTGTTGATTACAAAGATAGCGAGGAACTGACAGTGCCTTGTTCAACAGCAAGCCATTCCCTGTGGATTATTTCCAAACTGCAGAGAGTTTGTTTTTCCCTTTGAAGAATCCACAAAGACAGGAGTTTAAAAAGCCCATTCCAACTTTACTTGAGTGGACGAATAGGAATGAATACCATTGTATGTACCATCCTGGGTCTGACAATTAGTTTGCTATGATTGTCACAGCCAAGAACTATACCCTTGTTAACCATGTTGCAGGTAAAAGTCTTCTCTAACTCTGTGTGCTGCAAATCAGTTAAAAATGAAACAGGAAAGCAAAGTACTCACGCTTTTCAGAATGCTGGTACTCAAACATGGTTGAAAGACAACAGAATTATAGAATCTCAGCCAGTTAATTTAGGATCGTGAAACCAACTAATCACCTCCCAATGTCATTGCTGCCAGTAATCTCCACTGCAAAGTCAACATCATTCACCTATCCACTCTTTGTGAACAATTTAGACAGTAATTCATATATCTTTTTCCTTAATTTCTTTCATTTTCTTTTCACTCATTTCTGATCTGTGTGCATGTGTGGTGTCATAGCATTTATTAGATTCCCTACAGTGTGGAAACAGGCCCTTCGGCCCAACAAGTTCACACCGCCCCTTGAAACATCCCACCCAGACCCAGACCCATCCCCCTATAACCCACACACCCCTGAACACTGCGGGCAATTTAGCATGGCCAATCTTCTTGCATGTAGCAATTAATAAACTCACTCCTTTTGCTAAATTAAGAAAGCCTGCTTAAATGGGCTACTTCTAAAATGTAAATTCTATTGCATCTGGGAGAAAGGAAAGGCTCCTTTCAAAAGCAGTCTTGCTGCATCCAGCACTGGATGAATACAGGAAGATAGCCAATTTACCTCTCCTCACCAGGGTTCCTAACATTTTGGTAATTTCATGCAGAACTGAAAGAAATTAGGAACCTTGCCAGGGGTATGATCACAACTGAAGCGCACAAAAACAGCATCGAACTAGGTTTATCGGCCATGACTTGCAATGGTGGAACAAGCTTGAAGAACTCATTGGCCTACTCCCGCTCGGTCATTCATACGAGTTTTCAGCAAAGCCCACATCCCATGAATAAAGAAATGATGACCCTCCTCCTCTCTCCATAATTGTCTGTGCTTCTCTACCATTTTCTTTCATTGGTTAGGAAAATTAGACAATTCTGTATTGAAAAATTCAAGAACTTGACAGTCACAAAGGCACAGATGAGATATTGACATTATAGTCACATTATCAGTTTGTTTTTTTGATTGCGATTTATACATAATTCGACTTGAAGATTGATGTAAATGCCCAAGTAATATTACTCACCACTTGATGCACCATTGTAATAATTGCAACAATTGTTAGTGGAGTAGGGAGTGTTTTACTCACTTCTGGGTTTGTGGCAGTCATCATGCAGTAAATATATGTCAGTTTATTTAAACCACTACTTACAGCAATAGTCTGGTTTCCTCCATGATAGGCAAATATTAAATTTGTTACAGAGAGCCACGTACGCAGCCAGAGCAGAACAATGGTTGCTCATAAACAATGAATCACGGATCCAGAGCTCACAAAACATTTCTGGTGAAACCTAGCATGGAAAAAAAGAAATTCTTCACAATATTGCAGTTATGGTGATCTGTTACAGAAACAATGGTCCTCAGTGATAGACAAGATTTTATTGAAATATCTTTCATCACTAACACGAGATGTGATTTATTACATTAATTCAATATCAAATGTTTATTATTCTCTTTAATGTGTAATTATTTTTAAAAAACTAAGTACTAACAATTAAACATGCAAAACTAAGCGTGTTGATTGTAAATGATTAGTAGAGATAATGATGATACAAAACGTACAGATATGTAACATCATTAGCAGGACAGTTGTAGACTTCAAGGAAACATTGAGATGGAGAAGCCATACATGTCATACGAAAGAGAAGTCAAATGGCACTTTAGGAAGAAGAATGGGAACACCCATTATAAACTAAATGGGGCAACTTTGAAGTAAGCGACAAAACAGAGAGACCTGGGGAATGATATAGCTAAATTGTGGCAGGTAAAAAAGACAATGTAAAAGATGGGATCTTTGGCTTTAAGATTAGAGACATTAGAGACATAGAATATAAAAACAAGGCAGTTAAGCTGGTTAGGCCTCAGCTGGTGCTTTGCGTCTTATTTTGATTATCAAATGTTAGAAAAATTGTGAAGGACTATAAGAAAGTGGAGAGATTTACTAGAATTATGTCAAGGTTGAAGAACATCAGTAATAAGAAGAAATTTAAGATGCTCGAATAGATTTCTTGGATAGATTCTGGGTGGCAGTAATAGTGTACATGAAATGCAGTACAACCAAATCAAAGCACAGCATCCCTGACAAACCTTCACATTTGATCCTTTCCTATTGCACAATGCAGAAGATGGAGAAAGGACTCAAATACATCTGGACTTTTATGCAGTGCAATGGTCATTTACATTTTAGGGACAAGGTTTTATGATCATTATACTGAAAACATAATTAAAACTTTCCTCACCTTCTGTAGGGGTGTGTAATAATATCTCTGAGCAGGTGGATTAGGGAAGTATCTAAACCATTGCATTGCAATGTTTGAAGATGGCAAGAGTTTTTAAACTCATTTTTCAAGCAGTACCTGTCTCCACAGCAGGTTTTCCCAAAGTTCATGAATTAATTTACCCAGCATGGTATCCACAGTCTACAGGTACCTACATTTACATGAAACTAGCAATGACAAGAAAACGTGAAGGTACAGAGGGCATTCAACATCACTTTAAGCAAGGGTCTCATGTTGGGTCCACGTTGGGTCACAGCATGGCACATTTTCCTACCTAATGAAAATCAGGCAGCCTGAATCAGAGACATATTTAAAATTGAGGCTCCTGTTCTCTCAAGGTACCTTTGCTTTGTGTCCAGACATGAAAAATTTAGCATAAGATGCTTTGTGAAGTGATTGCTGAATCTTCTTTAAGAAGAGCAGCAAATGATGTATATTAGATTGGGGAAAGTGAATATAAATCTTTGAACTATATGAGAAGAACCTTTGGTCATGATTTGTGAATAAGAGGCAAATGAACAGGTATTACATTTTTGCAGCATAGAGGAAGAAATGTTGGGAAAGCCAGTTATAGATGGGGATCATGAGAAAGCGAACAAACATTTTAGAAGGAATATTCCTTTAGAAAATACAGATAAGAAAAGGGAGGAAATACATATTGGTGGGATGACATTGTAGATTGTAAAAATAATGAACAATGATCTAGCAGACATAGGGTGAGAGGAATCCTATCATTCTTAAAAGATGGTGAAGAAGGAATAAGGATCGATAAACTGAAATTATGTAGTGCATTGTTCTGCCTGATTGTTATAAATACATACTTGTGCATGACAGGGGGAAAATGTCTCGCTCTGGAGCATTCTGAAGCATTCAGAACAGTTGCTTGTAGAACAGTTAACCTCTAAATGTCGACTCATCATCACACCTGTCTCTGTGCTGGCCACCATCCAGTCTTGAATAAAGGTCATTGGGTCATCGTCTTTTTGAAGAACTGTGCCATTTTTCAAGGTTAGGTCATTTATTGGGTTTCCATCACAGTGACCTGTACGTATGATAAGAACATTTGTAGACATCAAATTCTCAAGTCAATGAATTATACTTTTTCAAGGGCATGGCAAGTAATTAAACGGAGTTGAGATCATAACCAGTTCACCATAATGTTATTGAAAGGCAGAACAGACTCAAATGGTAGAATGGGCTATCCAGCTTAAGTCTGACGTTCCTATGTTTGTGTTGTCAAGCATCAGAAAGGAAAGAGTAGACTAATTATGGTGAGGGTACTTCAGGGTCCTTTACCTCTTACATTATTTAAATGTACTAAATTTGCTGAGATTTCACCTATTATCAAAAGAGATTAAATTATTATAAAAGCAAAATATTGTAGATGTTGGAAATATGACACAGCCAGAGAATGCTGGAGAAACTCAGCAGGTCTGGCGGTATCTGTGGAATGAGAACTAGAATTACCATTTCAAGTCCTGTGTGCCTCTTCTTCAAAGAAGAACAGTAACAGTGATGCCAGACTCAAAACATTAACTCTGTTTCTCCCACCACAGATGCTGCCAAGTCTGTTGAGTTTCTCCAGATGTAAATTAATTCTGTTTTAAGCAATCATTATTTCATTTAATACTAGGCTCCAGCTATCACTAAAATTTCACTGTTATCATTTACAGCATTTATTGTATGATGGCTCATGGAGGTTACATTTCAGGGAATCATCCTTTGTATAACCAAAAAAGGCTAGTTGAAATTATGACCTATGTAATAAGTGATCAAATATTTCAGAAATGCATCACAAAGGCATTCAATCCAGTTAGTATCACATTTAATTATTCAGTTTGAATGTGGACACCATTCATTAAGCGGCAAAAAGCATCAAAGTGCCATTAATAGCATTTTATGTTGATTTGAGTTGCCATTTTGAAATTTTCCATTGTTTATGATTCATTGCTAAAGAAAATCTTATTCCATAATGCCTCCACATGGAAAATAAATCAAGCAAGAGCATGTGAAAAATGTTATGCAATGACCTTTAAAGAACAAATTCCCCACACTCCAAACTGTAGTATAATAATCGCATCATCATAATACTACAAGAAAGCTTACTGCAGAAAATAAACTGGTGAAAGGGATAACATATTATGCTACCAATTAGAAGACTGACAGAAAATAGACTGCATGCATAAATGGGTCATTTTCTGTTTAGCAAGATGTGGTGAATGGACAAATGTTATGGCAGCTAAATTTGCAGACAACACAAAGATAGACAGGAAAGTATGTTGTCAAGAAGACATAAGGAATTTAAAGAAGGATATAGATAGGTTGAGTGAGTGGACAAAAATCTGGTTTATGGGAAAATGTGAAGCTCTTCATTTTGACAGGAAAGATGGAACAGCAGTGTATTATCTAATGAACAACAACTGCAGAAATCAGAGGGCAGAGGGATTTACAGTTCTAGGGCATGAGTCACAGAAGGTTGATATACAGATAAAGCACACAACCAAGGCAGCTACTGAGATGGTAAATATTTTATTGTGAGAGGAATTGAACATAAAAATAAAAAGTCAGGCTTCAGTTACACAGGGCACTGATGAGGTCAAATCTTAAATACCATGCAGTTTTTATGTTTCTTTATATATGTAGGATGAGTGTTGGAGGATGCTAAGAGCAATTTTACTAAATTAATACTTGGACTGAGTAGGTTGCCTTGTGATAAGAGGCTGGTCAGGTTGGGCTTGTTGGAATTGGAGTTTAAAATAGCGCAGGATGAATAAAGAAAGGATGCTTCTGAAAAATCCAGGGATATTCCTCTTCCTGGGGCCTTCTGCATTATCAATGGTGGGCATTGCTTCTGCAAGTAGATGCCTTATTGGCATCAGCCACATTGGAGTTCCAGGGGATGTCTGAAGAGTGTTGCCACCAGCTGGAGAGCTGGCGGAATGGCCCATCACCATGGATGTTAAATCAGCCCATTACTCCCACAGGTTTCCACACAGCGCAACCTGTTGACTACTGTTCCCACCTACCACCCTGGACTTGAATGGGATCAGCTAAGACACCAGTAGAACTTATCCAAATAAGGAACAGACGTTGAAGTCAGCCAGATCTCCAAGCTCTGGCAACCCAGATGCACAACCCATCTTAGGGCTCATAGATCATCCCCAGCCCTCTGTTGAGCCCATTCTATAGTATCCTGCAACTAAATGCCTTTACTCTCTTTACCATGAAAGAATCTTCTAAGTAAACTTGAAAACAACATAAAATAACCAATGTTTACATACCACAGAGCCCCACAGTTGCTAGATTTTTATTGGATGTGCCTGTATCGATAACCATAATCCCTGTATTGTGAAACCACTGTATGTGTATTCCAGCTGGAGTCATGACTGTGTACATATTCCCAGTATCTACGATTTCAAAATCAAATCTTCGGAATGGAGTGTAGCCAAACCTCGAATTAATGCTCAGCTAAAGAAATATAAATAGAAATGTGATTTATGTACAGTTATTTGGCAATTAAATATCAAATGCATGATTTAAAGTCTTTAAATGTGGTTGAATTGACTCGAAATCACATAGATTGTAATAGCTGCTCGATCAGTTCTACAAAACAAAGTATACAATGATTAATAAGTTTACAAATTTAAATTATGCCTTTCCTCTCCAAATTTCAATATAATGAGCTGCTGTAGAATTGGTACTTTACAATGAAAAAAGAAAACATTGATACACCAGTGCAAAAATCATTTGTCACTTTCTCTTCATTTTGTTTCTCAGAAAAGCCAAACATTGTGCTAAATTTTACCATAGAGACGGGGATGGGTTCAGAGATGAGGTGAGGGCTGCCGGGGTGAGGGCTGTGGAGGGAAATCAGATCTGCCTCCAGATGATTCTAACTGGGGCCAACAGTCAGCTGCCATGGAAATCAGCAAACTGCCCCAAAGAGGCAGACAGACGATGAAGACATCTAGTGTTCCGCTGCAGAGCCACGCTCAGAACCCACTAATGCTTCCTTGTATCAGACTGCCTCTGATCCTGCTGAATTTGAAGCACGTCAGTGATAGTTCAGAGCTGCATCAGTGTTCCCTCATACTTGTGGCTCTTTCATTAAGCCAATATGAAAAGATAACAAACCTTGGTCATGACAGGTCACACTGATGGCTCTGCTTTAAGTTTAAATGTTCAGCAGGCTTCTGACAGCATTCCCATTTTGGATTACTGGAAGCATATGGCTACTCCCTTCAACGTGGATCCTGACACCTTAGTTTTATGAAATCCTCATACTGAGGCAGTAAAGGACACACAACATTGTCCATGCTTCCATCAGGGTCACAGGGGAACAGACTTTAACCTTCTTAAGATATGATTTCAATATCCAGCGGAGTCTGGCAGCATATACCAGAAAGGTGGAAGACATGATTACAACAAGCTGTGCCATTCACAAGTGAAGGAGACAAAGGGAGAGTGCAGAGATGCAGAGAAAAATCAGGAATTGACAGCAATCTTCTGAAAATGATAATCAGGATATTGACTGGGCGGGGGGGGGGGGTGCATATCTATGACAGCACGATAGAATAATGCATCATTGAGCCTCTGTGAGAACTAAGCTGTACCACAATGTGAGAGCTAGTTCTTGGATTGTAGCACCTGAAGAGATGCACAGTTTAGTTTTAAATATGGCACCAGCAGTGGTGAACATTTTCGCCTTTCTTGCTAAATGATTCCATGAGATGGGGACCAAAGAGCATAGTTGAAAGGGTGATGAAGAGCAGCAGACTGAGAGAAAAGCCATTGTGAACAAGGCACCACTTCACTTGACAAAACACTAACTTAGAATGGGAAAAATTAGTGCAATTTCCTTGCATTGGAGAGGTTGTGGAGGAGACTTTCTAGAATGATATCAACGATGTTGGTGAAATGCGGGGATTTGATTTGCATGGGCTCTTCGAACCAGATAGGTCAAGGGGAGATTTAATAGAGGGATTCAAGATTACAAAAATTTTTAACGGTGAAAAGCTATTCCTACTGCCAAGGAAGTCAGTGACAAGAGGCCACTGATTTAAGATGATTAGCAAAAAGATCCTGGGAGCAATGGGGGAGCTTTCTTTTTGTATTGTGAGCCATGATCTGGTGTGCACAACCTGAAAGGGGATTGGAAGTTGATTTAATAACAATTTTCAGAAAACAATTGGATAATGTACTTGAGAAGAAGATATTTACAAGACAGCAGACAATTTTATTTTACTCATTTACAAGATGTCGATTTCGCTAACTGGGCCATCATTCATTGTCTATCCTTAATTGCCCTTGACTAGGAGATGCAGGTGGCTTTCTTGAAATGGCACAATCTACTAAAGGTAAATATGCCTACTAGTGCCATTAGCAGGGAACTTCTCGGAATTTTACCAGCAAGAGAAAAAGAAGGGCAATATAATTTCAAGTCAGGACTGTGTGTGGCTTAGACGCGAACTTGTAGACAATGGCGCTCCCATACCCTCCTGATTGGTGGAGGTCATGCATTTGGAAGAAGCTGCAGTGTCTCTTGTAGATGGTACACACATATGCCTCTGTGTTCATCTTGGATGGGGTGAATACTTAAGGTGTTAAATTGGGTGCCAATTCCAGGGGATACTTCGTTCTGGACGACAGCAAGGATCAAGAGATTTGGTGGAACTGCATCCATGTTGGTAAATTGAGAGCAATCCATCATAATTCTGACTTGTACATTGTAGATGTTGGACAGGCTTTCAGGGTTGGAAGTTGTGCTATGTGATGCAGAATTCCTAACCTCTGACATTCTTTTGTTGCCACAGTATTTATATAGCTAGTCCAGCTGAGTCCTTGTTAATGGTAATCCCAGGATGATGATAATAGAGATTTCATGATAGTAAGATTCTTTTGTATTGGGGATGGTCATTGCCTGGCGGTCATGGATGTTCCTGGTCTTGCTGTATTTGCTGCTTCAGATTTTGCAGCATTGGATTATTCTTCAAAATACTGACATAGGCACCCAGGGCCAAATAAACCCCCTTCTAGGCTATATGGTTCTTGTGTGCTACTATTTCATTGTATAGCATCTTAAGCTCCATATCATTAGGATATTGATATCTTGCCATTTTGACAAATGGGCCCGACTTTAGAAGTGGCAGTTTCTTGAGCATTGTTGCGAACAGTTACTCTTCTCAAAATAAAAGTACATTTCACATGTGGGAAATGCCCAAGGAAATGTTTGACCTCTGCACTTTCAACAAAAAGAAGACATTTCCAAACAAGTTATTGTGAGTTTCCTCTTTAAAATAAGTAACAATAATATCTAACATGCAAGACAGAAAACAGTACCTCGTCTTAATCTGTGCATAATTGCCAAATCTCCATATTCTGGGTTTAATTCACAAAATAAAGTGAAATGGTACCTGGCACTTCAGGTGTTGAACCTTTCTTGATGAACAACTCCATCCTTTATTGTGAAAATAGCTGTTATTTGAAAATATATTCATGGCATATGCACATTTATAATCGTACAAATCACATTTTGATACAATTAATTTGTCAAAACCTTTGCCCTTCAATATATAAAATGAGGATTACAGTGCTTTGGATCATATGCTCACTGCAAATATTTCATGACTTCCTTCTGCAGAGAAACATTTCAAGCATCAGTTAAGTTCCAATATATTTATTTTAATATTTTTAATATATCGGAATGAAAATATTCTCAGATCAAACTGTACTGTACTGTTGCATATATTCAGTAATGGAAGCTCATGAACTTCAGCATGATGACTATTTGTTCCTTGGAAAGATTAAGCTGCAATTTTAAGTTATTAGAAACATGCAGCTAGTTATAATTTAGAAATCAACCTACCCTTCTCAACTGCCTGTCAATAATGACGTGGTTTGATCCATGAGTTATGTTAAGCTTTGTCAGACATAGAAAACTGGAGTTCACATGTGGCTGGATCATTGTTGTCTGATTAGGAGAGAAACATGTTGATTAAACACTCAGTCTTTACTTTGGAAATAAATCAGTAAAGTGCATGATGTAAAACAATTTTAATAAGCCTTTAATCATAAATCTCTTTACTTTTAGAGTAATTACTCTTATAAAGAGGTGAAGTCACCATAGTCCTACTTGATCCTAGGAGGGTTTAGTTAACTCAGGAATGCTGCTGAGCAAACAGTTCACCTGGGTTCCTTCTTTCTGCTGTGTGATCTAAACATTGTTTAGTGTTGAACTCAGTGCTGTTCCATTTAATGGCCTGCTAACATAATGCATGTTACAATCCTGTATCTGTAGACCATGAAATAAATAATCCAATGCATGATAACATTCAACAACTTGCACAGTTAGTCCCTCTGCATAGAATAAGTACTTATATTTAAGCTAATATTTTTAAATATGGGCTACTCTCTCATTAAAGGTGGTGGTTGAACCCAACAGTCACCATACCTCGGGTGAGGGGAGAGGTTGAGAAGGAGAGTCCTCCAAGGTAATCTTAGCCAGTGAGGCATCACGCTGCTTCACCAACCAGCTGTCCTGCCAACTGAGCTATCCAACCCTACTCCGACAAACATTTTCATTCTGTGAAGCAAGACCGTGTATAAAAATGAATTACAAACTACAAACCCCAGTTATTGATTTTTCACATTAACTTGGCCTGCTCCAGAGTGCCAAATTCATAACAAGTATTGGTCTGAGACAAGATGAGGAAGGTGTCATTAGCTCAAGCAATGAGCAAAAAATAAGGAAATTTACTGTCAAAAATATTCAAAGCTATGGAAAACATATTTAAAAATGCAAGCTTAAATATAAATATTTATTCTGCGCAGAGGGACTAACTGTGCAAGTTTTTGAGTGCTATCATGATGGCTTACAGATACAGGGTTGTAACATGCATTACGTTAGCGTGCCACTAAATGTTGCAGCACTGAGCACAACACTAAACAATATTTAGATCACACAGCAGAAAGAACGAACCCAGGTGAACTGTTTGCTCAGCTGCATTCCTGAGTTATTTAAAACCCTCAGATAGCAGAGATCATTGAACATACTTTAGAAACAGTATGAGATAGAGTGTGGTATGGAATGGGTTCATGTAGAATGATGCTGAAATAGGACATAAAGAAGTCTAATAAGGTACCACTAGTATTTTCAAACACACGGAAAATCTATAACAAGTGCTCTGTAGTAATCATTCTTTCCAACATTTTTGCTCATAGATAACACTATGCAGCAAGGGCTTATCCAATGCAATCCTGGCAGGATAGATAAGGCATAGTTTATGTTAGCAGGGTGACTGATCTATACAGAAACCAATAGTTATGTGGTAAATGAATGTGAACCAAGCGATAGGAAATTAAATAGAAGAACTGCAGCTAAATCCAATTAGAATTCATATCCTTTCGCAATAATGACGCTACAGTTATCAGCTGAGAAAGGTTGCATGCAGTTTGTTTAGATCCCAAGTTTGTACAATGGTTTGAATGAAATTTCACCAACTGAAACTAGTTTTAAGGCTTGAAATCTGTCCAACATGAATTGCACTGACCATTAGGGCACCAGGCACAGGGTTAACTGGAATTGAAAAGAAGAAAGCCCAGCTCCCAGTCACAATTATACTTAATAATATATCCAAACCATTTGATTTGTAAGCAGATGGAAGTTTGTCACAAACTAGAAACAACTCATGCCAGTCTGTAAGAAGCTGAACAGGTAGGCTAGCAGAGTTATTGTGACATCCTTTGAATGACTGATTGCAAACCTTCATGTTGGGGAGGACACAGCTCAGTCATGAAATTCTTGAGTCATTCTCCTCAGGCACAGCTCTTCCGTCTGCAGTAGCTTTTCTTGGAACGGTAAAGATATTGTATAATACTATTGGTGATAATGTTCAATTTCCATCATCTAATTTTTAATATTTAGTACCATTCATGGACTAAAATGGCTTTTAAAAAAGGAACAAAACTGACTTGAAATGATCACTGTGATCACTTCACCAAGTTGTGTCAGGCTTCAGGAAACCATCAAATAACAAGATCCAAACCGAACTGAAATTAAACTAACAAAACAATTAAAACCAGTCACTCAAATCTGTAAAACAAGGTGTACAGCTGGATGAACACAGCAGACCAAGTAGTATCAGAAATGAAGAAGGGTCTAGGCCCAAAACGTCAGCCTTCCTGCTCCTCTGATGCTGCTTGGCCTGCTTTGTTCATCCAGCTCTACACCTTGTTATCTCAGATTGTCCAGCATCTGCAGCTTCTACAATCTCACTCAAATCTGTATCGCTTCTTTGATTTACATATTTCTGATAGCTACTCATATTGAGATAAAAGACTTTGTGACAGGTTATCCACCTTGGGAAAGTAAATAAAGCCAGAAATGGGGATGCACAAATAAACTATATTCCAGGCAACAGGTTTAAGGTAAAGTTGTGAGAAGAATATACAAGATTTATAACAGTAGAACTGAAAGGCTTGTTCTCTTTCCCAATGTCTCTCAGTCCTTCTCAAAGGACAATACCCAGTGGTAAAGAAAATTTGCTGAAATACTCATTCACTGAGAACTCAAAGGTATCTACAAAAATTGTTATTTTTGAAAATACAAGTCATACCTCATTTTATTATTTTTCACTGGGTTAGTAAGGAATAAAATTCCTTTCTTTCAAATAAGTGAATGTTCTAATTGTGTTCCTATTTAGTTCTGGTCAAATGGCAAGCTCAGCTTTAACTGAAATGTCGAACAGGTTTATTTGAAACTACAAGCTTTCTCAGCTCTGTCCTTCGTCTGGTGAATAGATAGTGCTGATGAAGGCTTGTGATTTAAAATAAACCTTTTGGTCTATAACCTCGTGTTGTGTAATTTCTGATCTTGACCATCCCAATACAACACAGGGACCTCTACATCTTCACTGAAGTGTGATGTAACTGTATGCTAAAAATAATTTTTGAATATCTTTGTTGCGACTGACAACATGTGGGAGTTAAAATAAGGATAGCTCATTCATCCCTCTTTATCTGGTCATAACAGTTGCCTATTACGAATCTGTTACCAACCTAATGTGTTGTTAATGGAGCATATTGAACAAAAGCAAGGAGCTTGTCTTGAAACCAGTTCAACCTTACCTGGAGGCTGCATTTTAGGAAGGACATGACGGCATTATCAATCTTCTAGAACAGTTATGGGAATGGTTCCAAGGATGAGACACATTAATTATGAAGGTCTAATGAAGTTAGGATTGTCTGCTTGGAGAAGGTTGAAAGAGAGCAAATGCAGTTTTTGAAAATCATCAGGGGTCTGGCCAAACTACCTGAGGAAAAGATTGTTCCCATTCATGAAAGAATTGACAGCAAGAGAGTACACATTTAAAGTTACCTTCAATAAAAGCAAAAGTGATATAGTAAAAAACTTTTGTACATGCACTAAGCAGTTAATGTCTGGAGTATTCTGATTGGAAAGTTCAATCATGGCATTCAAAGAGAGTTCAACTGTTACTTGTAAAGGAATAATGTGCAGAGTTATGAGGCAATGGCATTAAGAGAAATAATCACTTCAGAAAGCATGGCAAATGCAACGGGGCAAATGGTCTTATTTTGCACTGAGATAATTATGATTGATAGCAAAGCTTGAATATGTTTTACAAATAAGTCACATTTCATGATTCGCATGTTTCAGAAGTGTAAGTTAGTATGTGAATTGAAATCTTCAAGGGTAAAACCCTGATGGGAGGCTGGTAAACAAATATAAGGTGATTAAAAATTAGTGGCCTATGTTCATTTAATACAGTCAGAGTCGGAAATGGGAAAGTACTGAAAGCAGAATCAGGAAAACATGCAGTTCCTGAAACCTGACTGAAGCAGAACTATCCCAAAAGGTATGATTTTCATTCAGGGTTCTAAATTAAGTCAGGCCTGTTGCCTGAAACAACAGCATTCCCTTTTAGCCATCTTGCCCCTGAGGTTTCATGCACACTGTTCTGCATGCCAACACACTGACTTCAGTTTTTAAAGTTGTGAAGTGCACAGACCTCTGAGGTCCATGCGCCAAAAGAAGAAATTAGAGGGACTATTGCTCCAGCCCCAATTAAAACATGTGTGCTGGGTTCAGGGCCAGAATTTCCTTAGGCAAAGGAGCTGACTCCTGCAATAGTGGACTTTTAGCCCCAGATACCTACAGTTGTGTTCAGAAAAAGCCTATTTCGCATGGGCTCCCAAAGCAATGTGAAAGTTTGAGAATGGGAGATATTAAGTTTTAATCTCCATCCAGAACATGCCATGTATATCGCATTGCTGAAGGAAAGTTGGGGTTTTATCAATGGCATTTCTCACAGAACAGGCAGTTGGAGCCTGGAATGGGTTTGAAAGCTGAGGAAGAGGGAGTGAAATCTGCTAGTTGCTGCAGGTGAAAAGAAAATGGCTGTTAGAAACATGGGTGTTCTTTGTTTCTGGAGTCAGTCAGCAAAAAGGCAGTGAGGGCTATGCTTCGGTTGGGGCGTCTGCACTGAAAGAGACTTGGAAACGAGCCTAGCCAGATACTAATGAAAGACCCCAAGGAATCTTACATTTGGAAAATAGCAAGAATACTGAGGAAAATTGCATGTATATGGAGTAGAATCAAAGTGAAGTCCTGAAAGCTGTGACATACCTGGATTTTGTCAGATTGGAAGTGAAGGAACATTCAAAGATCCTAATGACTGTTAGGTGAAAATAAAAGTAGAACTTCAGCTTTAAAATGAATATGAAGAAAGCTGAAGCAATGTACCAGTCTGGTCCAGGAAAGCCCTCTGTGAAGCAAAAGACTGCAGAATCTGTCAGCAGTTTTATTATTGACAATGAGACACATACAAGAACTGCCAGACTAAATGTAACCTTTTGCCATTCTGGGAATTAAGACGACTATTTCTGCTTCCCAACTTTTAACATTTGTACAGTGACAATCTGGCCCATTCTGCACTCTGCAGGCAAGACTTAAACTGTACATCAGATCATGCCAAGAAGCCCAACCACATTTATTGAAGACCAGGGATCAGGTAAAGATAATAGACACTGAACTAGCTGCCAAGCATGCACGCTGCACTGAAATGGCCAGAATGGATTTAGGATAGTCATGACATCAGAATGACAGACACTCAATTACCAAAATGAATCTTCAATGAAACACTCGAGTCTGGGATGCACTTCCACGATGGACAAAAAAAGCAATGCAAATAACACTCTGAAGGATTCACTCGGGATTTTCAATCTTGACACCAAGTCCAGAGAGAAGCTTGCACAGGATTGTTGGGCCTGGCTCAGTCAAATGAAAAAAACTGTGGCCTCCTGCAAAAGCAAATGCAAACCTGACATTTGGAAAATAGCTGTTCTTATGATAATTGTTGTAAAAACCCTTCTGGTTCTTCATTTAGGTGAGAAAATTTGCCACCCTTTACCTGGTCGGGTCTACATGCAACTCTAGACCCACAGAAACTGCTCAACTTCTCAACTGCTCTCTGTCATAGCCTGGAAAATCAATCTGCTCAAGGGAAATTAGGGATGGTCAATAAGTGTTAGCTTTACCAGTGTTACAGTGTGGAAGCTGACCATTCAGCTGAGTCCACATCATCCAGACCCAACCTCCCACCCTATCCCAATAACTCTGCTTTTCCCATGGCTAGTTTACCCAACCTGCACATTCCGGGACACAAAGAGCAATTTAGCATGACTAATCTATGGATTGTGGGAGGAAACCAGAGGAAACCCGTGCAGACACGGGGAGAATGTGCAGAAGAGGGTGGAACTGAACCCAAGTCCCGGGTGCTGTGAGGTACCAGTGCTAACCACTGAGCCACTGTGCCACTGAGCTGTGGTAAGAATACAGTAAAATTCAGAGGCAGAAGGAAAACAAAATGACTTTCTCTGCAATTAGGGCTGGAGGTGTAGCTTGAAAGTGGATACTAGATCGGGCAGCCTGTGGCTGCTCCTGCTCCTCAGCAGTCAGCAGAGAAACAGGTCCCCACCAAAGGAAAACCCCCAGTCGGGCTGCTTTATTAGGCCTCAGCAGAGTTTTTAATGAACTGTGCGGGCAGATAGCTCTGCTGCTACTAGCCAACTCTCTCCCTAATCCTGCTTGTGCAGTAATTAGTTTGGAGGTGGGACTATGCTGGGGATTGGCATGCCATCTGGCAACGCTATTTGTAGCTCCTGTCCCAGTTCAGTACAGGCTCAAAATTCAGCCCTCAGTTTACCAACAGGAATAACTTTTATAGAATATAATGGTGGGTCAGCTGAGTGTCAAAGGCTTAGGATCTTATATTGCATGCCATTTGACTTCTCCTTTCAAGCTGAAACGAAAGTTGATACTGGAAGTGAAACTGTAGCAAATCACTGTTTATAAAATCATCCTATTTAACTTGAATTATAAAATGTATCAAATTCCCAGCCAAATTCGAAGAGGAAGGATGTAGTAGAAAAAAAGATTAGACAAAACCTGAACCATGTTCAATAAAGTAGGAAATGTGTGAATGGATATGACTTAATTTAAAAACTCCACATATCTTTCTCATGACAAAGTATCAAACATCCTGGAGTTTTCCAAAAATATTGTTAATAGATGCACTATAATAACCTGGACCCCCTTCTAACTGCTGTTGTATTATAGCTATGTAGCAAAGACATTCAATAACATGCAATTAAGGCTTAATTTGTGCAATGGACCAGGTGTTCCCGATAAGTAAACACATAATTAATGAGACGATGAGTGGATTGGTTTGGTTGGATCTATTAAATAGATGACGTGAGGACACGACTAAACTTGACCCTCATTTTAAAAGAATCACTGCTTAAATCTAGTTAACAAAAGTTTTTAAGCCACTGTATTTTGAAGTTGTGACTGTAACATTACCCTTCATTTCAGGTGTTCCGTCTTCCGGAACTGTAGAAACTTTTAAGTTATTATACTGAATTCATGCTGAATACCACGTAGTTTTGACTGCACCAAGGTAAACTGAATAGTGTAGTTGCAAATTCACCACGAGTTTGTTTATGCTTGTCTCATTTACTTAACTCCTAAAGGTTTGCTCAAATGATGTGAAACTGCAAGCAAGTGAAGTGAATCTCTTCAATGCAGGAGACCAATAGCCCAGGATGATAAAATGTGAGGCTGGATGAACACAGCAGGCCAAGCAGCATCTCAGGAGCACAAAAGCTGACGTTTCGGGCCTAGACCCTTCATCAGAGAGCATCCTCTCTGATGAAGGGTCTAGGCCCGAAACGTCAGCTTTTGTGCTCCTGAGATGCTGCTTGGCCTGCTGTGTTCATCCAGCCTCACATTTTATCATCTTGGAATCTCCAGCATCTGCAGTTCCCATTATCTCTGAGACCAATAGCCCAGTCAGGTCTCCAGAGATGGTTTCTTTCATAAAACGTGCCTTTAAGCCTCTCCCTCTAACAGTTTTTTTAAAAAAACAACCAAATGTCCAAACGCTTCCTTTGG
Organism: Stegostoma tigrinum; assembly: GCF_030684315.1. NCBI lineage: Eukaryota > Metazoa > Chordata > Chondrichthyes > Orectolobiformes > Stegostomatidae > Stegostoma > Stegostoma tigrinum. The sequence continues at coordinate 22,944,137 of NC_081370.1, forward strand.
CTTGTAGTCAGTTCCAGGAGGTTATTTAGAGGAGCAAGCACACAGATTATAGATATCTTCTGCCAATGCATCCTTTGGGATTCTATAAGAGTTATCTTGGAAAGTTATATTTATTTTTTCCTACATGTACTCTGTTCACACCAGTTTGCATTTATGGTAGGCTGATTTTTCTGTAACTTGTTGGCCAGCGGTCAGATATTAATCTGGAAGTGCATGGATTGCCATCTCCTGTCCATTTTTGAGGAAGAAATGAAACTGAAATGCAGGTGACCCATTCCTCTAATGCATCATAAATGTTTAGAGACATATTGAAAATCAAGCCTTTGTCTGTGCAGAGAAGGTTGATAGAATGTAGGCAGGTGCTAGGGATAGCAAGAAACCAAGTATGGGCCTAGGATGTAATAATCATGCCCTCCATGTCCTCCTCCAGGCTTTAAATGATCAAAAAAAAGGTTTTCATGCCAACTGACAGGAGTTGAACCCAATGAAAGTACCTCTCAGACTAGTTCTAATGGGTACAGCTTCTCCTCAGTCCCATTGCCATAGGCTCCGATTTCTTCGCACAGTGTGGCAACAGATGAACCTCCTGTCATTGTGCAGGAGACTCCCACTAGTCTATAGTCTTCCTAGATCAGAGGATAGTGGCTATGGTCATTCCTGAAGGATGTATATGGGTGATCGGTCTGTCCCTAGCACCGCACCTATGAAAAATATCAAGTTATCTCCATGTTAGTCACTTATGGGTGCTTTTATTGTAGAAATTTGACCAATGTTTTAAGCTTTTGTTTGCATAATTCATTCTTCTTTTCAAATGATTAGCCAGTTGCATTTATGTATTGCATTTTTTTATTTGGGTACGAATTCCTTTAATTCATTTATGGAAGTTTGCTATTATGTGGGCCCCTCTGCTTGACTCATTTGGCTGATTCAAATTGACCTTACAATAGCCTGGTGTTCATGATGGACAGCTACAATGTCAAGGCACTAAGGACCAGAGGTGTTTCTGAGCTGGATTCATTCAGCCACTGAAAACTTTCCAAGTATCAAAGGTTCCCTTGATGTGCAGACATCCAGACCTTCCCACAGACTGGGCTGGACAGCTATCAGCTACAGCTCAATCTCCTCTTCACAAGATCACTCACTCATCGGAAGACAGGGCAGTCTCCGTCTGTACCTCCTCTGACTGGATTTTCCCTCTCTGGAGGGCCAGGATGTGTACAACAGAGCAAACAAGAGTTTAAAAAAAAGGGAAACTATGGCTGGTCTGTATTGAAGAGTCCAGCCTGATCAATCACCGTTGTACCTGCTGACAACCAGCTTTGGCTTCTCGCCCTGTCCCCTTGACTTGTGCTGTCAGATGTAAAACTCACACACTGATGTGCACACCCAAACCTGGCATCTTTGAATTTCTTAATGTAGTGATGTGCAGCAAGTCTCACTGATATCTCCAAATTGTCTGGAATGTTTCAAAGGCGAGACATTCAATGTCATTGTTACCTTTAAGGCCAGAAGCATTGGATGACCATCCATACAATTCAAGTCTCTCTCAATCAAAAGCACATCACATTGGGATGCAACTGTCTCTCTCAATAGGCAGAGCCTTCAGATGCATCATCACCTACAGGTCACATATTCTGATCCTGTCGACTTATTTGAGGCTTTTGCCTCCCCACTGCTGCCACTTCACAGCCCCTTCTTTTTTCAGCAGGTTTCCAATCTTCCTGTAGCTCTGGCCAGCTGGTCTGGTCCTTCTCCTCCTCGTTGGAGATGGCACCTTTGATCAAATATACAAATCCAATGGGAGAAGTGTGGTGCTGCAATCATGATGAGCGCCCATCATTTCAGCTCCTTCCCAAAGGAACTGATGTAGATAAAAATGGTATGAAAAGTAAAATATCAAACACTTCCTAAGTCTCAGTAGACTTTTCTGCCAAAGTCAGACATAATTACATTTTCAGCTTTTTTAACAGTTGCTGTTGATGGAAGTGCAACTTCCATTAGCCATGTTTCTTCTGTACCCACTGCACTATGGCAAGGACAATGTTTTATCCCAATTCTTCTGGATTTGAGAACCCCTTAATCACACGTTAAACAGATCTTTTACAGTCTTTTATTGGAAAGGTGGCCTGCTGATCTTGGTGTTTATGGCAGACCAGCATGATGATGTTGGGTACATGACATCAGTTAATGCATTGTTCCAATGTAAAATTCAGCCCAGAAATGGCTTTAATGTGTTTCACAGAGGCACTATTGAAAAAGAAAGCATTTTAAAGAGATCTTCGACATTGCAACATGCAGACAAAACTGTGATCTCAAGAAATATTTTAAAGGACAGTCCAGAAGGAATGAAATTCCAGATATTAGATTATCAGTAGTCGAAAGTATGGCCATCTGTGAAAGAACAATTAAAATTGAACATAAACAACAGGTTTCTGCCATTGGAAGTTGAAAACCAGTGCTTGCATTTAGACCGAAGAAGTTTCATTTCTGATTTGATTTCAGTGTACATATCTTTGTTTATATATGCTGTACACATGCATCACATTCTAGCAGTCCAGTAGGTGAAATTATACAAAACTTGAAATGCAACTTACACTCATCCAAACTGAATGGTGGCAGGAAACATCAAAACTAAACTATGGGTTGATTTCTTTCCTAAAGATCTGAGAAGCAAATGCTTATGCCAGGAGACATCACCATCAATTGCAATGTACCATCTTTTCCTTCAATGATTAAACTATAGATAGAGAGGTACTAAAGTAGTTTGATGTCTCTACATTATCCCATTCCCTTAATCACTTTTGCTCATCCAACGTACATTACTAATAGTGCATTATGTACTTCAAAACAGGAAACTGATTTATCTTCTGGAAAAAAATATGATAAGTACATGCAATGAGAACAATATGAATAAGCTTTTAGTTAACAGCAAAGCTAACTGTGTACAAGCTAATAGGTTTGATCTTTCATGTGTTCTGACTTTCCATTGAAACTGGTGGAAGAATAGGGGTGTTACAATTGATCTCAGGGCAGAGGAGGGACTTGACCAGGGTTCCGCCTCATGAGTATCATCTGACAATTTCTTTGTTAGAACATGTGTGCAAAGAGGATCAGGCTTGGTTCCAATGCCCACCATAATGAAATGGGCTGTCAACCTGCTCACTGTCTCTGTTGACTGATACAGAATAGTCACCTGAGCTACTGATTGCAGGTTTCCCTCTGCTTCCGATCCAAACAGCAAGAGGCAGCACCAGTAGAATGGGGAAACCTGCCAAAAAAGATCTGATCTGCAATAGTTAATTCCCAATAGTTATGCAGATCATATACAACCTATAAACACTTGCTTCAGAGCTCAAGTGAACCAGCTGTGAACTTCTTCATACCAAGGCAAATGGATTACGTTCATGTCAATGTTATTTTTCTTATAACAAATACCAGTGTAGTAACACTGCACTGAATTATTTAAATAGACGCCAAGGAATTCCTTTAATTGAAGTTGGCTTCCAAAGCACATTTGATTAAAAGTAAGGTAATAGTGTTGAAAGATGAGGGATATTTAAGAATTAGAAAGCTGGAGAAATTCAGCCAACCTTGTATTTTATGCTGTGAGGCAACATGGATTCTCAGGGGTTTACATTATCTTGAACACTTACCATCTGGTAGCTGAGACATTTGCTGATCCCGATAATAATGGTTTCATTTGCCAGTGAAGCAATAATGTACGAAGCAGCTCCAGAAATGCCAAAGCCACTTCCGTCGAAAGTAATTATGTGTAGATTAGTGAGAATGGAACACCGACCTACAAAAATTAAAAAAGCTTATGCTGTTATTAAAGCCTAGTTCCCAGTAAATTGAGCTTCAAAGGAGGATGATTGCTATTTAGGGAGCGAGCAAGTCTGTGAGAGTACTTTCACATCACAGTCAAATCATATAATGATGTTTTTACAATGACATTAATCAGTACAAGTATAATTACAAAATGTTAGCAAAACCTTTTTAAACTTCTACTTAATATCAGTGAAACACATTTTAAATAGCATATGTAGGTCTGGAAAGACGGAAAATATTTTAAAAATGTAAAAACACATAACATACGCACAAATCTTCAAATCTCAACCTCTGCAGCATCCAATAACACAAGCACCTCCTTCATTATAGAATAACAGTTTAACTGCTCTCTAGCGTGGTATTTTTTAAAAAAGTTATTGTCATAAAGGAGCATCACTGCCACTTTTTATTTGTGGGCCAGGTTTTTACTCTGTTTTCAGGTGGCAATGAGGTGGCAGTGCAACAAAAATATTGTTGCAGGACTTGCTATCCCTGTCTGCTGTTGATCTGATTAGAGCCAAGACATTGATGCTTTATTTGAGGATGTGTACAGAGTCTCAAACTCGCTGCTTTGGTTCCTCTGTGAGCCAGTGTTTTGTGCAAGCATGGAAATGAACTGGGAGATGATTTTTGAAAAGGCTTGTGGATTTTGAGAGTCAACTTCATAAAATGAGCATGCAGACAACTAGAAGCAGCAGTTTGTGACAAGATGGGAAGACAGTGATATGCAAAAAAATGGGTCTGCTATAAAAGCAGTTAGCAGAAAACAACGCTTCACTTGTTGCCAGTATAAAATAAGAATACAGTTTGCGGCTGTTCAGAAATAGAGTTGACGTGCTGTTCTATTGTGATTGAAGCCGTAGCACGTGGAGTGGAGGAGGGGAACATTTGCAATGAGCTGTGGCAGTGTAGCACCTTAAGATGAAGAGAAAGCAATACATTATTCTCACCTTCACGATTGTGGAATTTTGTTGCAGTGCAACTAAATTTTAGTGGCATGGCAAGAGATAACACAATTCAAAAACGGGTTATAATAATTGATAAGTTAAAAGAAGTTCTGAGTTAAGAAGGTGGAAGCTCACTTTAAATGGACATCAGGCCAACTCCACACTCTATCCTTTGAAACAGTCAGTGGTGTAAAATTGTGTCTAGCCTTCCTAGGATAAAATTAGCTCCAACCATCAAAATGGTGTGGAAGCCAAGGATCATCTGGTGGTTGTACTTTGAATTAGAATCCCTACAGTGTGGAAACAGACCCTTTGGCCCAACAAGTGTACGCTGAGCCTTGGAGAATCCCACCCAGACCATCCCCCTACAACCCACACCTCCCTGAGCACTGCGGGCAATTTAGCATGGCCAATCCACCTAACCTGTACATCTTTAGACTGTGGGAGGAAACTGGAACACACCTACCCAAGACATGGGGAGAATGTGCAAACTTCACACATACAGTCACCCCAGGCTGGAATTGAACCTGGGTCCCTGGCACTGTGAGGCAGCAGAGCTAGCCACTGTGCCACCCCCTTTGCAAGTCTGTTGTCCTGATGAGCACCCCACAGGGTGATATGCCTTCTGTGCAGGAGTAAACATTCTGAATCATTGCCAATAACCAGATATGATGAAACACCCTGACAGGAAATTGGGAAGTTTAAGCTCGAGTATCAGCTTGGAATTTTGGAGCTATGCTTCTTTTCTTCACTGAGTTGTGGGAAAACCACCTCCATTTCAAATTTTATTTCATTATCTGTTATGAAATGACATGGGGATATTTCTGTTCATTGAGCAATGTTTAACACAAGTTTAAATGTCAATCGTCAATTTAATGTTGAGTGGGAGGTCTGTTATAGACAGGTGTTCTTTACAAGACAATTATGACAGCCTCTGCATAGTTTCTGTTTATTTTACATCTTGCCAAGTAATTTGGTGGGTTTCCAAATAGACTTTCTATTTCAAAAGACATCAAACAATTTAGAATTCAGGCTTTCCTTACAATTCTGGATTTTAGTTGAGGGTATGATATAGAAAATTAGCAGGAAAACATGGCTGATCTTGTTATTTAATTGCCTTCTCCTTACAGTTCATAACACAAAAGGTACAAAAGGCAAATGGATTTTTCCAAATTTAAGCCTAAGTGAATGCATTTTTATGCACGTTTCAATGATTGCTTCATGAATATTTGTCAACGTGCTACAGCTGTAATTAAGAAAGCTGCATAAAAGTTATTCTTTAATCTATACTGCCGTAATATTATAAATATTTCATGTTCAGTGACCGATTGTGGAAACCTGTTCACTGCGATCTCCACTGACTAAACAACTTAAATGTAGATTACATCTGCCCTCTTAATAAGCAAGCCAATTAACTTAAATAGTGCATAAAATAACTATATTATTTCTTTCATGTGATGAATTTGATCTAACATATATTAAGTACATTGCCTCTATTTTCCATTTTCCTTCATTATTTACAATTCATGACATAACACATTTTGCGGTTAAAGAAATAATAATGGCAAATGTGTCAAGACTCATTTACTCTTTAGGTACATTTAAGTCGTCATTGGATAAGCATATGGACGTACATGGAATAGTGTAGGTTAGATGGGCTTGAGATCGGTGTGACAGTTCGGCACAACATCGAGGGCCAAAGGGCCTGTACTGTGCTGTAATGTTCTATGTTCTATGTTCTGTTTTCTATTTATCAAGCTATTTGAGCCACTTGAATTATTATTCCCTTTCATTTACCATTCAGATATATTAGCATATATGTTATCTTATCTATTTTACTTAATTTATTATTCTTAAATATACTTCAATAATAATTCAATTTTCTATATTTTATTTACATATTAAAGCTTTTTCGCTCTGGCTAAAGTGCTGAACTCAGCTCAGGTCTGTATAATGCATAAAAATCTGCATTAACAACATCTCAAATTTTGGGAGTACATTCACATTGAAATAATAACTATATTGAAATGGACGTATTTTAGTCATATTTAAACAGTCTGCTTGTACTGCTGTCTTTTTTCATTCTCTTTCACACATTATTATTATATGTCTAATTTGACATCACTTGTGAATTTTAACCATTTGTAAATGTAACCTTGATGTCCTCAAAGTTATATGTTTTCTAGAGCTTTATGGAATTTTCCATTCTGTAACTGGGGACAGCATTCAAATAATTAACAAGTTCGCATCAAAGAACCTTTATTAAGGCAATGAAGGGTTTCATTGTGGCTGAAGGAGTCATTCATGTCTGGGCAACATAAAATTGTGGCAACATGAAAGCTAATATCGGAAAACTATTTAACATGCAGTTGGGGCAATAATTGTCGAAAATGTTTGTTGCAATTTTCTTACAGAATTGTTGCAGGAGGGGAATATTATCCGAACAAAGTTATTTACAACAATGAGATCAGCCACAATAAAGCTTAATTGAAGGCAGATTATTTACAAATACACAAACGCCTCTATTACTTTTTATTAATAGCTTCCAATAACTGAACGCTCTAGCGGCCTCTCATTGCATTAAAGCACCAGTGCCTTTTAAATAATCATCAAAAAATCCCTGTCAAAGGTAGTAGTAAGTGCAGATGCATTTGTGTTGCAATCTGTCTTAATATCTTCCACCATGTCTGCCTAGCTGGTTTGCAATTAAAACATGTCTTTGGAAATGTATTTAAGCACCAACAGCAAAACAACATGTATAACTTCACAAAAGCGTATTCTCTTAGTGATGTGAAGTAAGTAAATTGCACAAATACCATTCACCTTTTGATCAAGACAGCTTAAATTTCAAGCAGTAAATGAAAATGGGTTACTTCTGCACCTATTTTGTTTTTGCAATTAATTTGTCAGCTCAACTGGCGTAAAATAGTCTTGTTAAAGTTTGATTTTTTTTTGCTTTAAAAACATGGGATTAAAGACTGCTCTTCATCGTCCTACCCTGGAGTTTAGGCTCACAAATGACCTGTTCTGCACTTTGAACCAGTATATTAAAACAAAACTTTATATTTAGCAAGTAAAATTATTTACCACTTTATTAAATACGTAGACACAAAATCAGCAATTTATCTTGATCCACACTAACAATTCAAATGAAATGTTTTAATGCAACAATGGCTGAACATATTATTCAAAATCTGAGAATACAATATTCTTCATGGACCAGTGTTACTGCCATTTGAGTGGTATTACATTATTTATGAACAAACTGTTGAAAAAATGCTAATATTAACATTTATTCTTCAACAAGAATTTCCACTTCAGTTGCAAAATATATCAGCTAATTTGAAATTTAACATTTTCAAGTAAAAGTATAAGGACTTCAGTAAAATAGCTTGCAAGGTCTTTCTGTTGCCCTATTAAGTTTGTTTTTAAATTAAACAGGAGTATGTGATTGTGGCATCTATTTGCAGAAGTAAATACTAAAGATTGTTTACAGGAGCAGTTGAAATCAGTAATGTAAGTTAGTCTGAAGTTATGAATTGTGAATTGGCAAGTCTCTCTTCTGGTTTAGGTCTCACAATACTGACTTGGCTGTAATGTTACAGTGGTTCAATAGGAGATAGCAAGAACTGCAGATGCAGGGATCAGAGACAACACCATATAGGGCTGCAGGAAGACAGCAGGTCAGGCAGCATCAGAGGAGCAGGAAAGTTGATGTTTCAGGTCAGGACCCTTTTTCAAACATTTCTGAAGAAGGGTCCTGACCTGAAATGTCAACTCTGCTGCTCCTCTTACGCTGCCTGACCCGTTGTGTTCCTCCAGCTCTATACCTTGTTGTCTCCAGTGTTTCAGTATATTCTCAATGATGCAATGTTGAAATAGACCCCATCCACTGAGTTCATGTGATGAACTGACTTGGTGAGCACTATATTTAATGGGATTCAGAAAATGAGCATAAGCCTCATAGAAAAGTATAACATTTTAACAGGGGTAGACAGGATTAGTGCAGGAAGGATATTCTCAATTACTGGAGAGTCCAGAACCAAGGTCACAGTCTAAAGATAAGGAGTAGACCATTTAGGACAGGGGCAAGGAGCAAGAGCATGGTGAGCCTGTGGAATTCTCTGCCACAAGATAACGAAGGCCAAAACATTGAGTGTTTTAAAGAAGGAATTAGATGAAGTTCTTAGGGCTAAAGGGATCAAATGATGTGGGGAGAAAGCAGGAACAGGGTACAGTTTGATGATCAGCTATGATCATATTGGAGAGCCACTGAAGAGCCAAATGGCCTAGTCCTGCTCCTATTTTCTATGTTTCCACGATCTATAGCTTTGCACCAACAAAATCAATCTGAATAATTCTACACGAAACAATAACCATCTTAAGATTAAAGCACAAGAACAAAGCCAAATCTCTTACATGGACATTCCCACTGTGGGCAGCATTTGTCACCATTCACCTGCACAGCAAATCCGAGGAGCTCACAGCTAGGTGGAGTCACAATGTGGGGACAGTGATGTGATCTATTGATTTGCATTATTTGCCCTTCCACACATATTTGTTTGATGCATTCATCGAGATTCTGAGGAAATGGAACCTGTAAAGCATTTTAGAAGAGCAAGATTAATTTACAGTGTGGTAAGGCTAAAATTTTGAGGGGATATTAATGGCTGTCTCCAGTGGGTGCCTGGGCATGTGTGTGAGGCAAGAATGCACAAGATTAGCCCATCAACGTCCCACCAGCCCCAAACTATCCACTATAATACAGTGGGCAAGTAAGGCAACAGTCAGCACGTCTTTTAGGCCTAGCAAGGCCTTCAATGTCAATTAAGTAGCCTCATTCCACCTGCATTGGCAAATTACACTGGACACTGGACACTGGAAAGGCAGGTAAGAGCGAGCAGGCCATTTGTTTTCGCCAAAGTTGATAATACAGCAAGTATCTCCTTTGGGAGTATCCTGTGCCAGTCAAACTCTAAGATTGTAAACCCCTCATCCCCACTTTGTGCATCACTATCTGGCTTCCAAAGTCTTCCCCACCCCTTCACCTTTTACATCCACGCCCTGGGTGCCTAATGCCTGCAATCTCTTCAAGAAAGCCTGATTTACTTGTCATTAGGGTCCGTTTTGGGGCTGCCTGAAGTGTCCAATACATTGTTCTGTGAATCTGATTTGCCAGCAACTCTTTGGGGGTAGGACCTCCTCCCATTGGGTGGAAATCCAGCCTTTGGTTGTCATGGCAACACAGACAATAATATCGCTGTGGAGTAGCCTTTTCTAAAGCCAAGTGGTTTGCAACTGACTTCTTTTGGAGGGAACCAACTCACACCAACCCCTCTCATCACTTTATCATCTATTATACAAATGTGCAACAATGGTAAACAGCAATATGTACACTCTATTTGAACAATAATATGGCAGTTGTTTACATCAAAGCAACAAACTTCATGTGACGCAAAAATTAAGTGCCACTTGTCAGCCCAAGCTTAGATGTTGACAAAGTTATGCTACAAATGGGCCTGGGCTGGTTCAATATTTGAAGAGATTCAATTGTGCTTAATATTATGAAATCTTCAGTGAACTGCTCTACTTCTGACTGTAAGATGGTGGGAAGGTCATATAGCGTATGGATTTTAGTGTGTAAAGCACCTCAGACTGTTTCACAGAAAAAAATGTCAAACAAAATTTGACATCCGACAGATGTCAGAGGTAGGTTTTAGCGGATGGCTTAAAGAAGGAAAGAGGGTCAGAGGATAAGCTGCGAATTCCAGGGCTTAAGGCCCAGTCAGTCAAAAGGACAGAGACAAAAGGTAGACACATGAAAATAGTAAATGTTGTAAGGCCAGTATGGGCAAAGCACAGAATGCTTCCAGAGGCTACGAAGCCAAAATCTTGAAATGGGGATGGGTTGAGGTTGGTGGTGATCGTTGCGGTAGTGGAGGAGGAGTAAGTGGGGAGGCCATGGCAAAACTTGAACACCAAGGATTTAATTTTTTTTTGCCATTTAGGTATTGCTAAACTGTAAGCCAATAAAGATCATGGGGCAATGCTGACAATTAGGATACTGGCAGCACATTTACAGAAGGTGAATGGGCTTGAGGGTCAGGTTTATAGAGTACGGTGAAGTGGAAGCCCCCGGAAGAATGGATTAGGACTGTCATGTTTGGAGGTGACAATGGCATGGAAATGGGTTTTGGCAGCAAATAGGTCATGTCAGGAGTGGAACAAGCATTAATATGGACGTGAAAGTAGGCATTCATAGTAATCAAGAGGACATTGTGTCCTCACATTTGTTGGAAATAAGAAAAGTGGGAAGGGATCAGAAATGCAGAAATGAAACCAGGGATTATCTCTGCAATCCCGGAAACCTTTGACAATCAATAAATGAAGAGCTTGTTTTACTTTATCTCCAGAGCACAATACATCAAACATATCCTTGTAGTCAACATGGCAATTGTTGATAATTAATATTCTGTGTTCTTTTACTTACCACACATTGGCTGGTTGGTGGGATGGTCAAAGCTGTTGTATAAGCACTTGCAGAGAACATGGTTGAGCCTGCTATAGACTCTGATGTATGGGGAACAATAATCGGAGACAAAGTGTCATTAGGTAAAGTATGTAATGTATACGGAACTGATTCTGTGGTAGTAGTACTTGAAGATTTGACTGAGATTTTTTTTCCGGTGGTAACAGTTCTGTTTAAATAGGCAGATGCAGGTATTGTGGTGCCTGTAAGCTGCTGAGGTGATGCTGCTTTTCCTGCGACACCTGTGGTTTCAACAGGAGTTGCTGTTGAACTAAAAGCTTTTGTTGCCCCAGTAACTCCTTCTGATGTTGTAACAACTAATCCTGTAGTAGATGTTTCATTTGCTTTAGCCACTGATGGTTCTGTTGTTAGTGGTGCTTTAGACAGAAGGGCTGTGGGTCTAGTCACGCCTACTTTCACTGCAGATATTGTCTTTTCAGTAGGACTGCGAATAGAAGTAGCTGCAGCTAATGTTGTTAAAAGTGATGTAGCATTTGTCGTTGCATTTTTTACATGTAAAACGGTTGTGGATGTAAGCTCTGAAACAGTTTTTGCTTGGGGCATTTCTGAGGTTGCATTTGTTATAAACAATGTTGGTAAAACTGTAGTTTTCCCAAGTTGAGTTCTTGTAGGTGCAATGGTTGTTTTAGATGTTGAGATGGAAATGGGGGATACTCTTACAGAGGTTGGAACTATTGTAGTTGGAGATGTAGTTAACTGAACAGATGAAGTATCCACTGGAGCATTGCTTTGGCCAGCTGGGGAAGGGCGGAAAGTGGGTTTGTGTTTAGTTGTTGGTTGTAAGGAAGTTGATTTACTTGTTATATGTGGTTCTGTTGTTGAACTGGAGGTTATCACCATGCTCTGTGGAGTTGAAACAGGTTTGAATATTTTCACAGTTGAACTAGTTTCCAATCCTTTTGTAGATAACGTTTGAAATGAGTGAACAGAAAATGCTGTGCTTGTTTTAGATGTAGATGGATATGTTACAGATGTTGATGCTTTGGCAGGTGTTTCTGAGTACAATGTGGTAGACGATGTTAAAGAAACCTTAGCAGTAGATGTTGAGGAGGCTTGTTTGGAGGTTGTAAATAAAGTAGTTAAAGCTGGATAGGGCACAGATGGAACTGTTGTTGGTTGTGTTCTTGAACTCAGTGAGTATGTTGTGGTCCTCTCTGTTGAAATGGATTCAGTGGTAGTTCTTGTGATTGTTTCATTTCTTTCTGTTATTGGAACTAATATTAGAGAAGATGTTGTAGATTTTTCAGGTGCTGGTTGCACTATTGCTGCCGACGTTCTAAAGACTCCTGCAGTTGTTGATTTGCTCTTTTCAGTTGACAAGGACAATGTTCCAGCAGAGAAGTGATACACTGTAGAGACTGGGTAAGTAGAACTTGTGGTTTTTGTTGTTAACTTGGTGAAGAGAGGAAGCATAGTGGATTGCATTTCTTTTGAAGTAGAATATGCTGAGGTCACTTTTGAAATTGGAAGTAGAATTGTTTTTTGTGTCATTGGTTTTGTTTCTATTGAAGGAGATGCTGCAGTTCTGGAAGAGGAAGTCTTCCCTGGTAAATGTTCTGTTTTAGCAGAAATTGTCTTAATTGTAGTCATCCATTTTGTTCCAGTTTCAGATGCTGTTGACAATAATATTCCTGTAGTAGTAGGCTTTGTTTCAATTGATGTGGATAGGAAATGCAATTTTGATGGTAATTCAGTTGTACTTGTGGTTTTTTTCATTGTTGACATTTCAGGCAAAGCTGTTGTTGTGGTGATTCCTCTTGTTGAAGAAACTGGGAATGCATGAGTGGGTGATGTTGTACTTTTTGTGAAATTAGACACCGAGGTTTGTTCTGTAGTAGGTGGCATTCCAGAGGTTATATTTTGTACAAAGGTGGTTGTTCCTATCAGTGATGGACTTGGAGAAGCGCTTGTAGTTGTCAATGTTGGAGCTTGTGACAGATGGGTCACTATAGGGGTTTTTGTTGTTGGAGTGGAAGCAGTGGTCTTCGCAGTCTTCGCTGCCATTAGAGAACCGGTATACTGACTTAAGGTAGGTGTTGTCAATTTTTCGAATGAAACATTAAAGGCTGCAGAAGTGGATATTCCGGGTGATGCCAGTGAGCTTGTGGGTTTAGGCAGCTGAATGTAAACTGCTGGTCTAATACCTAAGAAAGAAAGTGTAAGTATATATTAGCTCCTGACAAGTACATTTTAACATAGCTTAAGCAATGAGAAGTTAGATACATTTAGTGTGTATACGTTTGGGGTTTGCACTAATTTCCTACTATTCAACAAACTGGTTCTTGCCTTAGAAATTCTAGTTTAATTTGACTCTTTTGATTTATAGTTTGGATGCAGTTTTGTTCTGTTGGAACTTAATCGGATATTATGACGTATGATTGAATTTTAAAAGTGCAAGTCTGGGGATCCTGGAATGGGCAGGAAACATCTATCCTATGAGATTGGGCCAGGTTCTCAATCAAGACCCAGGGAAGATTGTGAGCAATGTGGAAACTATTGGCCTAAGCCTCATTCAACTACTCATTATATTGTATCTTCTGGTAGAACCAGTAACTTGCAATTGAATTTTACCTTGCATACATTACATAAAATATATAAACCATTAAGAAAATGACCAAAAATACAGAAATAAAAATGTCTGTTTTCACGACAGTATGGAATAAATCTAGAAACATATCATATCTTCGTTTCCCTAACATAATTCCATTATTCAAAAGAGTCATTTGGGGAAGTTATTGCTGAATGAGTAAATGTATTTTGGATTTCCATTGAGTAAATTACACTCGCTAAAATTTCTTCTACATGTGCAAGGTACTGCATGAAAAGTGGGCTATAGCTTAAAATAGGTAAACAAAACAGTACATCATTGCATCTATGCACGTGTGGATTACATAGAAACATAGAAGATAGGAGTAATAGTGAGCCATTCGACCTGTTGAGCCTTCTCCACCATTCATTATGAGCATGGCTGATCATCGAGCTCAATATCTTAACCCCATTCTCTCCACATACCCCTTGATCCCTTTAGCAACTAGAGCTATATACACCTTCTTCTTGAAAACACAACGTTTTAGCCTCAACTGCTTTCTATGGTAGTGAATTCCACAGGCTCACTGATTTCTCTGACTGGAGAAATTTCTCCACATCTCAGTATTAAGAAGTTTACCCATACTCCTTCTTGCATCTAACCTGTCTAATCCTGTTAGAATTTTATAGGTTTCTAGGAGACCCCCCTTCACAGAGAGTGACGAGCATATGGAATGAACTGCCAGTGGAAGTGGTGAATGCAGGTACAGATACAACATTTAAAAGACATTTGGACAAGTTTATAAATAGGTAAGGTTTGGAGGGATATGGGCCAAATGCAGACAAATGGGGCTAGTTTAGTTTGGGAACATTGTTGGCATGGACTAGTTGGACCGAAAAATCTGTTTCCGTGCTGTGTGACACTAAGACTCTATAATACAATCCTAATTGACTCAATCTCTCTTTTTACATCAGTCCTTGCCATCCAAGGAATCAATTTGGTAAACATTCACTGCATTTCCTCTCGAGCATGAGTATCCTTCCTCAGATAAGGAAACCAAAACTGCACATGATATTCCAGTTGTGGCCTCACCAACAGTCTGTATAATTACAGCAAGACATCTTTGTTTCTGTTCTCAAATCCTCTCGCTATGAAAATCAACATTAAGTTTGCCTTCTTTATTGTCTGCTGCATCTGTACGCTTACTTTCAGGAATGTAAGTTGCACTGACAAATTTGTGAAGAGTCCTATCGGGCTCACATTCGAGATTGAGCATGCTTCTATGACAACAAATTCATCCTCAATACTACTCAATGTATTGAGAGCTCAACACACTTTCAGCTGATGAATTAGGCAGGTATTTTATATTCTGATTCAAGCACCGTTATATATTATGCACAGAGACAGAACAACCTCAAAAATTATGTAAGTTCTGTTTCGTGAACTCTAATTAGGTGTTACATATTTATAAACCCAAACTCAGGAGTTTTATGTATCTTGCTCAGTGACAACTATCCAAAAGACAGTTTAGATAAGGAATGTCTACAAACTCTTTATTTGAGAGCAATATAAAGCCTAACCCATTTTGCCCTTATATGCAAACTTCCAGTAGCTGCTAATTGATACTGATCAGATCAGAGTGTTAGATAAATTCAGCTATACAACCCTGAAAGTCCCAACATTAACTGTAGCACATGCTGCTGAAACTGTCTGGCATCATGTTCAAACAGAAATCAATCAGGAGTTAACCCTCAAACTTTAAAGTCTGCATAGTCTTGTATCTTAAAGAAAATTCCTTGTTTTCTTTATCGTAGTGAAGTATCCAAACATACAATTAACTTGATTCTTTTATAAACAAGTTGTTCGTTTAATAACACTGTCAGATATGTTAACTAATACACAGCAATAGCTATGGGTATCACCCAAATACATTTAATGTCGGATCTGAGTGCTTGTACCTTGTTTGAAGCACTCAAGATCAGCATTAAGTACTTGAATCTCAAAACCAGATTGGTTGAGAGTGGATTAAATGTCTCGCTATTAAATCCCAAACCAAAATACCTTAGTTCCACTTCACATGTATCATATACTTACATCTTTTGTATAAGATTTCTGATTTAGAGTGAGAGAGTTCTGTGTTGCATACCTAAATATTGGCTTTAGAAAGCAGATTTAAGTTTGCCCAGAGTCACTTCACATGGGGCTATCACAGTTTCAGTCAGGTGTCCTTCATTCGATCTTTTCAATCAAGGCTTGTTTTCACTCTAAGTTGCAGACTAACTTATAAACACATATAGAAACGGAAAAACAGGACAGAAAGATTTGTGGGAAGACAACCAATTCAACCCTAGATTTCTGCACGAGTGTTCCTGAAAATGTAAAACTTATCTGTTCTCATTGACTAACCATCTTGTGTAATTCCACCAATCTCTTATATTTTGCTTCGACTTTCTAACATCTACATTACTTTGTATTTTGTCATGAATTTTTTTTTGGCACATTTCCACCTCAGTTACGTGCAGGGGAAAAAAAATAGCCACTTACAATCCTCTGGATACACGCATCTCTGTGTATCTTCATCAAACACCATATTGGGCGGGCAGTGAGGTACACAACCTTCCACACTTAAGAAAACAAAATTGGATTATTCAATGCTCTTTAAGTATTAGGTATTTACAATATACAAATTAGTTAGAAATATAGAGCAGAACATGCGCCTGAAGCTAACACCTAAGGGAGACCATTTATCTGTGCTTACAGTCCAAAACACTCAGTAATCACTGTGTTATGTCCTTTATACAACATTTTATCCAAATGCTGTAAACGGCTGTACAGATCATTCATAAAGTGGCATGATCCTTTTGAAATTTTGATTCAAGCTTGGCTTTCTATTTCTAAAAATCTGACTTGCCTTGCTCATTGCTACAGAATACTGTTGTAAAATCTCCAAATTATCATCAATCGGGACCCCAAAATCTGTTTCATTTTTGATGTAAGTTACCTTCTTTCCCTAATCTCTACCATGTAGCAGGGACAGCAGATACAAGGGAACACCATCGCCATGTTCCCCTCCAAGTCACACACCATCCTGATCTGGGACTGTATTGTCATCTTTCATTGACACTGGGTCAACATCCTCTTCTAGAGCACTGTGGGTATACCTACAATACCTGGGCTACAGCTTATTGTCACATTCTTACCGGAAATTCAGGATGGGATATAAATTATTGCCTTGCTAGCATGCTCCCATCTCATGAATAATGTATATCTTTAAAAAGATTTTGTTCTATCCTCCAAGGAAATGAAAGAAAAACAATCAAACCTTTGTTTCCTGAACATTCCCAGATCGTATTGCTCATAGGATAAAAAGAAAAGGTCGCAACACAAATATGAAATTATCTGAGTGTCAGGAAACAAGGAGTACTGGTTAATGAAGATAACACGGTGTGGAGCTGAAGGAGCACAGCAGGCCAGGGAGCATCGGAGAAGTAGGAAAACTGACGTTTCGGGTCAGGGCCCTTCTTCAGAAAAATTTTCTGAACTCACTGTGCAATCTCAAGCTCCAGCATCGGCAATTCTTACTATCTCTGTACTGGTTAATGAATTTCTTTTCAGATTGGAAGAAGGCAATGAGTCAAGTTTTCTAATAGTTGGCTCTTGGGTCCTTTCTGTAACAAGTATTAATGACATAGACATTGGAGCACAATTCAATTTCAAAATCTGCGGAAAATACAAACCTTGGAAGCAACATACTGTAGCAAGAATAGTGCAGAACATCAAGAGGACACAGACAGGTCGGTGGAATAGATGGATTACTGGCAGATAGAATTCAATATAGAGAAGTGTGAAATGGTTCATTTTGGAAAACTGCAGATAGACAGTACAAATCAAAGGGTGTGAATGTAAAGGAAGTGCAAGGGAAAAAAGTGCCAGGTAAGAATATGCACAAATCATTGAAGGTGCAAGACAGCTTGAGAGAGAGCGTGAGGCATACAGTATCTCCAGCTCATTTAATATCAGCATGGAGTATTAATGAAAAAGGGTTTCTTAAATTTGTACAATATGCAGGTTTGGGCTCAATTGGAGTACTGCATTAAGATCTGGTGCCACGCTTTAGGAAAGGTGTGAAACGATGAAAGTACAGAAGAGGTTTATTAGAATGGTTCAAAGATGAGAAACTTCGTTACATAGAGGGACTGGAGAACTTGGGACTGTTTTACTTGAATGGACATTTAGTAAAAACTGCTACAGATATTCACAATCTCAAGGAGTTCAGACAGAGTAGATAAGGAAAAGATAAGTTGTTCCTCTTGGTGGGAGGATTGAGAACAAGGCGGCAAAGATTTATGGTGACTGTTTTTTTTAAAAATGCAAAGGAAACTTACAGAATTTTTGTTACAGTGAGTGGTTAGGATCTGAAATGCACTGCCTAAGAATATGGTGAAGGCAGGGTGAATTGAGGCATTCAAGCATGAATTGTTATCTGAAAAGGAAGAGCAGGCAGGTTTATGGGGAAAAGACAGCAGTCGGCATGCTTCGAACCAGTGCCAGCTTTCCAAAGGAACAATATGCAAAATAGCCTCGATTGTCAGGTTGCAATTCTTGTGATTTCCTCATCCTTTCATCATATAGATGGTGTACATGTTCTATTCCCACTTTTGCTTAGAAACAGAAAGTATTCCCCTCTATGTAAAAATTTGCAGTTCAAATTATGACAAACTTCTTATTGTTATTATAGTTTAACTTTTCTTGGGGTATTATAGTTTTTTTGGTGCAGACTAACACACGAGAATCTCGAGTACAACGTGACCTATGACTGTTTAGAAAAATTTAAAGGGTGCATTACAAGGAACGAGAAATACATTTTAAAAGTGTTTGTGCAGCACTAAAACCATTTTAATCCTAAATGGCCCAGAATTTTAAAAAAACAGAAATACCACGGTACGGCTTCAACATTCATCACTTACTGCAGATGTTTCTAATTCTGATCGCTTGAACATCCCTGATTTTACTTACTTGCCAGTCCTCCAGCTCCCCAGGCACTCTGGACACTTAGATAAGGTGCTGAAATGTGGTGAATTGCACTGCACTGTAGATTTACATGAGTCCGTGCCGACAGGAGAAGAGAAATTAGATCCAGGGTTGGCAAGGGAGATCTGAATTATTTGTCCTAACGATTTATATAAAACTACTTGGATTCGTCAACTTCGGTGATGAAGACAAACATTTACCCTTCGCATCCAAAAAAAATTAAACACTGTTTATTTTTATACACATAAATCAGCCTTTGGGAACTACCTGTGCCATGCTGATAAGTATGTTTCAATACCTCGTCTCCAGTGCAGTGACAATTATAGTCCTATTTAGAAGGCTATCAAATGCTGTGTGACTTTTATTTAATAAGATGCCATATTTTCTTATATATGTATATAGTTTTTCAGATAGCTAATAGTGGGCTTAAGACTGTGCAGCTGGTTAATCTACTGGTTTTAGATACTGGTCTTTACCTCTATAAATTTAGAAACCATTTCTACAAAGCGGTATTGAATGTAGCATTCTCAGGCAATACAAGAATTCACTTATATATAAATATTACCTTTGAAGTTGTTAGAAGTATTAATAAAATACAACAGTGTGCATGTATGCATAATTTGCATAATTACATAAATAACAAAATGAGTAAAAAATTGTGTTCAGTGCCGATATATGAATGCTCATTCAGCCAGTTCAGCAACAAAATCTGCACACCTCATCTTACCAGAGCAATACTGAGCTAAAATACCCAAAATCAACACTCCTGATCAACATTGTGTGACAATGGATGGAAAGTACATATATTATGTATGGACATTGGGTTAGGAGAGAAAGGGTTTATCTGTGCTTCTCTTCATGGTCAAATACTGAGCCAATACTGACCGTGGAAGCTCATATTCAAGACATATAAATGAATAGGCAGCAACTTAATTGTGCTGGAAGCTGCAGACACTTAGTAACAAAATGCTTGCTCAAGTCAAGTTGGGGGAGAAAAATACGTGGGTGGGGGAGAAATTCTATTTTGACTATAATCGTAGCAATTAAAAATTGTGCAAGTTCAAAAATATTGCCATGTACATTTTCTCTATTCATTCTAACTTATTTCCCAAAGTTGGGAATATTTATTGCAGATGTATAACAGGAGACATGTTGACGATGTTAAAGGCTGAAATGGTCACTCAGTTGTCAAAAGCCGACATTATTCAAAGAGAGCCTAAAATAGCCAAAGAAATAGCGATATGAGAATGAAATGTTGTGAATGTGCACAGATGGATGTGAGCCTTGGACCTGATACTCCAAACGAATAAACTGATTTTAAATTCTTAGACATAGCACATGCATACATGACATGCCTCAGGATTTGTGTTTCATTTTTTTCAAAAAAAGTTGAAGAATGGACCTCACATAGAGATTAATGTTGATGGATTTTTTCCAAAAAAAAGCATAAATATTATTTCATGGTGTTTATTGAACAATATCATGGCAGGATAAATATTATAGCAAAATGCAGGAAATTTATACAGCTGTGCAAAGAATAAAAGCTGGAAGTGAAGTAGTTTTAAGTTTGCAGAAGTGTTGATGGAGAAAATAAGATAATTCAGGATGCAGATTTTCGGGTGAGTGCATTTCACAATTTGATATAATATGATTGTGCATTACACCTACGATTACGTTGTGCTGAGAGTTTAGCAATTTTACTAAAAGCTCACAACCAAGATTTAAATTAAAAAGACTCTTAAATCACCATGTATACACAGTTGATTTGTTGCATGTTAGGGGTGAAAACAAAATCTGTTTAACTTATTTGCACCATTATGTTGGATCCATTCAATGTCCATTTTCCCAAAATTTCAAAAACTGTAACAGCAAACTTTCAAGCCTTCGATATTAAATTGTTACTATTGTTGAGGTTGTTGACTTGTTCGCCGAACTGGCTTGTTTTTGTTCAGATGTTTCGTCAACATGCTAGGTGACATCATCAGTGGATCCTCCGATGAAGCAACGTTATTTTACTCCGCTTGGAATTTATACTGTCTGGTCTGTTATGGTGAGTATTGTCATTTCCAGTTTTGATCTGTATGGGTTTGTCCAATTCTATACGTTTGTTGATTGCATTATGAGTTGAGAACCATGCCTCTAGGAATTCCAGTGTGTGTCTGTTTGGCTTGGGCTACTACGGTGCTTTGTCCCAGACAAGCTTGATCATTAAACTTAAACATTAATCAACAAACACATAGAACTGGACTCCATATACAAACCCACACAGTACAAAACCGGAAATGACAGTACTCACCATTAACGGACCGGACAGTATAAATTCCAAATGGAGTAGAATAACATCGCTTCATCAGAGGCTCCACTGATGTTGTGTCATCAGCTAGATTACATCATTTGAACTAAAACAAGCCAGCTCAGCGAGCAAGTCAACAACCTCATCCACAACCCAGATTTTTGCCAAAACTGTTACTATTGTTTTTGTCCAAGTCTGTTCTTTTTTATAAACAATAAATTTGAGGAAAACATCTTGAAGCTGCCACCACATATCTGCACTAAGCTCACCAGAATGAGATAGTTAAATTAAACTCAGTTATATAATAAATATTCTTGAAATTGCCTCTGAACTGGACATAGCCCAACGTGGAGGGTGGGCAGGATGTTTGTGTGTATATATGTGTATATGTGTGTGTGTGTGTGTGTGTGTGTGTGTGTGTGTGTGTGTGTGTGTGTGTGTGTGTGTGTGTGATGGGAATACTGAGACATATCAGCTCATTCATGAATATGATCACTGACTGGTAATGCAACAATAGCACCGTCATATGTGCCAGTTTTGCAACAGTCCACAAATTTAATGCACAAACAAATGTCCGCATGACAGTAAAAATTAAAAAATTCAGAAAGTAAATCTATTAGCCAAAAACTCCACACTGTGTTATCTGTGTCATCACCTGTTTCATTTTGAAAAAAAAATGATAAATGCATGCTTTTCACAAGATTTAAGTTCCTGTATCATAAATATGATCATGTGGCTAAAATTAAGGACAGAAAATGGAAAAGATGTAAATACTTTGCCATTGCTCAGTTGATCAAACAACAATCATTTAAATTGATTTATGCCACAAAATACCCTTGCTTTCTCAGTAAGCTGTATTTGTAAATTCCTAGATTAAAAATAAGTGCAGGCGCATTTTGTAATGATTAAAATTACCCAGTTAAATTAACTTGCTTCCTTCAGATACTTATAAGCATCCATGTAGAGACAGCAAGCCAATGTTAGCTTGCTCTCTCTCCACAGATGCTGTCTGACTTGCTGAGATCTCCAGCATTTGTTGTTTTCAGTCAGCCCATTTCCTTACTGTTTCATATCCATTCTTTAGCAGGCCTGGAGGGTTCCAGGCACTTAGAACCTATTCATATATTTTCATAGTGAGCATACCTTGGTAGAGTTCGACAAATGTTGCCTGTGGGATCTTTACAGGTTCTGGTGCATGAGTTGGTG
The DNA here is from genome assembly GCF_030684315.1 of Stegostoma tigrinum. Lineage (NCBI taxonomy): Eukaryota > Metazoa > Chordata > Chondrichthyes > Orectolobiformes > Stegostomatidae > Stegostoma > Stegostoma tigrinum. Next base: position 22,966,519 of record NC_081370.1, read on the forward strand.
CATGTCTCATATTGCCACTGACAGGTAGAATGAGCTGGAGACAATATCTTTGCATCTGTTTAATGCACAAATAAATTAATATTTCATTCAAGGGTTATAATGACATACAATTATTATATATAAAATACTTGCATCAATAATCGATATAAAAAATCTAGTATACATTGTTTGCCCAACACTTGTGAAGTTCATGCTCAAATTCTGGTGTTTTTTTTAAAGAAAGCACAAAACAAAAAAGGCACTTGGTTGCAAGGTGCAGAAATCATCCCAGAAGCAGAAATGCTTCAGTCAGACTGTCTGGAGCCTCTCAAATGACCTTTACATTCATAAAATAGATACTGCATTTTGACAACTTTGGGTTTTCCGTATGGACTCAGATTCTTAAATCACTTAGTTACATTCTGCTTTCATAATGCTCAATTCCATGTGCCTATATTAATTTTCTTAGTTCTCTCTCTCTCTCTCTCCCTCTCTCTGAACCTGTGTTCTCAAGCCTTTCAATGTTGGTCTGTCCTAATTCTGCATCTTTGATGGCAGAACCTTGAGCTGTTTTGCTCCACTTTCCCTTCTGCTTAAAGACTTCATTTCACTATGATAAATTTGATAGGAGAAACTTAGAGCTCATTTTTCCAAGCCTCTGAATGACATGAGCAAAGGTAAGACAGTTGGTAAAATATGGTGATAATATAAAAATAAATTTCCGTTTTCAAGAAATAAAGTCTGATTTTCCAAGGAATGTTTCAATGGCTAGATGATACCGTAAGATATAGGACCAGAATTGGCCATTTGACACATTGAGTCTGTTCTGCCATTGAGAAATATATCAGCCATATATTTCTCAATTCTATTTGCTTACCTTCTCAATCAAGAACCTATTTATCTCTGTCTTAAATAGACTTCATACAACAGCAGGTAATAATCCAGCAGATTTATTTGAAATTGCAAGCTTTTGTAGCGCTGCTCCTTCATCAGGTGATTTCACCTGATAAAGGAGCAGTGCACTGAAAGCATGTGATTTCAAATAAACCTGTTGGACTATAACCTGGTGTTGTGTGACTCATGACTTTGTCTAAACCAGTCTAACACCAGGACCTCCACATTTTAAATAGACTTGGCCTTTACAGCCCTATGTGTCAATGAGTTCTACAGATTTACCACCCTCTAGCTGAAGAAATTCCTCCTCATCTAAAGTTCTGAAGTGTCATCCCTTCACTCTGGGGCTGTGCCCTCAAGACTTCGTTTTGCTTACCAATGGAAGCTTCTTCTCCATGTCTGGTCTATCCAGGCCTCTCAATATTTGGTAATATTCAAAGAGATACTCACTCATCCTTAACTACATCAAGTACAGACCCAGATTCCTCAATGCTCCTCTTGTCATCAGACCTTCATCACCAGAATTATTGTCGTAAATCTCCTTTGGATTCCCTCCAAGGCCAGCATATCCTTCCTTAGATACAGGGTCCAAAGCTGCTCACAATATTCCAAATGCAGTCTGACCAAAGACTTACATAGTCTCAGCAGTACATCACTACACTTGTACTTTAGTCCTCTTGAAACAAATGCCAACATTGAATTTGTATTTTAACCTTAAGAGAATTTAGGATTCCTAAATCCCTTTGTGCTTCAGATTTCTGAACTCCACTAGTGACTAGCTGGCATCCTGAAAAAGGCCCCATTATCCCCACTCTCTGCCAGTCACCAATCCTCCATGCATGCCGGTACATTGCCCCTAAAACCATGGGCTCTTATTTATTTAGCAGTTTCCTGTGCAGCACCTTGTCAAAGGCATTCTGGAAATGAAATCTATCATGTCCACTGGCTTTCCTTTGTTTACCTTGCTTGTTACCTCCTCAAAGAATTCTAATGGATTTGTCATGCATGACCTCCTTTTTACAAAGCCATGCTGCTTCAGCCCCATTTTACAATGCACTTCCAAATACTCCACAATTTCATCCTCAATAATGCACACTAAAATTTTACCAACAACTGAGGTCTGGCTCACTGGCCTATAATTTCCTGACCTCTGCCTCCACCCCTTCTTAAACAGGGGTGTTACAAAAGCCATTTTCCAGTCCTCTGGGACCTTCCCTGACTCCAGTGATTCCTAAAAGATCACCACCAATACCTCAACAATCTCAACTATCTTCTAAAGAACACTCGAGGTATAGCCCTCCAATCAAAGTGATTTATCCACCCTTCACATCTTTCAGATTCCCCAGCTCTTTAATGATGGCCATGACATTCACCTCTGACCCGATTCTCTTTAAGTTCTGGTATGCTACTGGTATCTTAAATTGTGAAGGCTGAAGCGAATGATCAATTTAGTTTCTCACTATTTCTTCGTTGCACGTTACTATTTCTCCAGCCTAACATCACCATGTGCCAGGAGAGTATGTAGCAAACCCCCCAAGACAGTGCTCCAAATAAATAGCCATGTCTCAAAATCTCTAAGGGTATTAGTCCTCTGTCAAGTCAAGATTCTCTATTGGTCAGTCAGGACACATCGGCATAGTAAGTCAAGGGCATAATCTGAATTCAGTCCAAGGGTTTGGACATCAATGGTTTTCCATGTGAAGCATTCATGGACAAGATTTACGTATCACAGAAGTCCAAGGTCAACTGTGACCAGTCCAGGGATTAGATGGCAGGACAGTCAGAGATCTACACTGATATGGGTAAGGAGTTTGGTCAGTCATCAGTTAGGGCCGTCATTTCAAGTTGGTCAGGTAGGTGGGCCCTGCTCAGTCCTGGGAGTTTGTTCACTGACAGTCAAGAGGAGCTGTCAAGGGCAATTGCTGTGGTGGGGAAGCTGGGCAATTTGTGGGGATTGAAACCAGCATGCTAGGATACACAGGGGGCAATAATTGTCAAATTAAAAATGTGAGGGTGGAAGATGACGCAGCATTGGAAAGGACAAGGTACCGTGGAAGGGGAGGTCATAATGGTCACCACCACACTGATGGGGGATTAATACATCACAGTGCTAGGCATTATTCACTGTGCTCTCTGCCTACAGCTTAGTTAAGTAGAAAAATGAGAAGTTGAAATGACAAGTTAAATAAAAGGGTAGGATGGAAACATGGGTTGGCACAAACTCTATGGGGTTGTCAAAAAGGGCAAGGAAGATGAAAGTATTTTGGGGGGGGGGAGTGGTGTTAGGGGTGTTTCTCCTTGACTGAGAAGCTGAGTCTGTGACTCATTCTGTGAAGCGCTTACCTCTGTTGCCTCTGTTCCTCATTCAAATCACATGTGGACACAGAAATGAAGGGGCTGTTCTGGTGCAGAAGTAGTCTCCCTACCTCTAAAACAGAAGTTCTGGTTGAAGTCCCACCTGTTCTAGAAATCTGTAATAAAATCCCTGAACACATTGTTTCAAAAATACCTACAACAGAAATGAAAAGAACAGTGACTGGCCCATCCAAAATGGGTAAAGTGGAGGTGAAGATTTGGGATTGGTGAGTGAGTTGGTCCCACTTCTCCTACCACACGCACAATCTCCTTCTGTATATTGTGCATCACATGTTTGTGGCATTGATGGAAGATTCTGCATGCAACAGTGGGAGGGGTAAACCATGAGCCTTGATGGGAGGTGGGTGCAGTGGCAGAGTTGAAGCGAGTGTGAGGTGGCAGAGAGAATATGGTGGCATTTACCCTTGTGGAACTCTAGAGGTTAGTAATCTGATTGCTGAGTGTTCCTCCAGACCATGGATGTGGCATCGACCTGGGTGGAAATGACAGACCATGCTGGCAGTCTGGTGTTGCAGGCACCTCTGGTCGTGCAGAGAAAGAAGGACTGCCCTCCTCTCCACCACACCATCCTCCAGACCCCTGTTAATAAGGCAGGGTGTCAACTTCCCTTGACCAGCCATCTCCAGGAAAATGCAGGATCAATTAGTTAGATGGCTCCACCAGTTTCAGAATCATTCACTACTTTGGAGTCAGAAACAAAATGCTGGCTGTCTCCATACTGCAAATGTGATGGGCTATTCCTGGCTTTCACTGTTTGACTGGTGCAGAGCGGGAATATGTCAGCAGCAGCAGGTAACCTGAAAGGTCACGGCATAGCAAGTGTTTCTGCCTCTGGGTGGGCAAGGCAACAGCACTGTGACAGTGAGGTAAGGAGCATAAACTGTGAGAAAAATACACACCTGAACTCACAGACAGAATCCCTCCAAGAAGTGCACGAAAATTACCACAGCCAAACTTTGGAAATATTTAGTCCAATCAAGTAGATGTTTCTCATTTTTGATGTCAAAACCAGGGAACGTAAATATAAGATTTTCACTAATAAATTCTATTTTAAAAATTCAGAAGAAACTCCTTTGCCCAGGGAGCAGTTTAAATGTGGAATGTAATTGCTACATTGCATAGAGTAGTTGAAATGAATACCACAGATGCATTAAGGAGAAGATAGTTAAGCACATCTGATAGAATCAATGAGATGTGCATAAGAGTAGCCCAGTGCATGAAAGGTTTGCGCAGATTGCCCAACGTCTAACTATTTGATAATGTAATCAATGGCACAAGTGATTAAAATCCTTTATAATCTTTAACCTGTTACTGTCTTTTACATGTCTCTTTGCACGTGCTTTCCAAAGCTTTTCAAGGGCAGACTTAGCAATATTAAAGACAAAGTCTAGATATGAATCATTACTCTGCTTTATTTCATAAGCAATAAATGAAACTACGAAGAAACATTCAAAGGGATTTCCAGTTAGTTAGTTGCATTGTGTTTCTCTACAAAAATGATAGGTGAAGAATGAACCATGTGCTTTTTTCCTTTCCTGGGCTAAATTGTTACGTTATGGCATTAGTTGCATTCAGGCCACCTTAAACAGAAAAAAGAACTGATCCCCTGGTGACTTAGATTGTGGCTCTGCTACGTCCAACAGACATCTATTTAAAACCTGATGACCCACTGACTGGAATACAGACTTTGCTCCTAGCTAGTGATTTGCCAGCAGGCCTGTCAAGTACTACTATGGTATTTCCTCCGAAGATCAATGGATCCACTCCAAAAGGGATCTACTCTTTCCATTACCTGCTGATGGGAAGGTTATCAAAGCAGCAGCCTCTTGATTACTTTTTTCATTGATGAATGAAGGCCAATTGAGGATAGGGCAAATTTTACTGGAATTTGGACTGTTTCTATGAGCAGTATTGTTCAATCTCCAATGACCAGCGATGACAAGTAGACCAAGACCTATAGGCAGATTTCAGAGCATCATAGAATCTCCTCCTCCAGCCTTTAAAGTCTGCTTATGACTAACATTTGTCTGCTTTTTGATTTAGTGGGATGGTTTGCATCTCTGAGTCTGTACAAAACAGATGATTGAGAGATGAGGATGACTGAGCCTGGCTGGTTTTGTGGTGAAGGCTTGCCATTGTGGTAAAATACTGTTAGAAAAACAAATATAATTGAATTCCTGTTTAGTGACAAAGTTCCAGGAGTTCAGGCTATTCCAGCCGAGATCTCCAAAGCTGAAGGTCAATATCCAGTCAAGAACGTCATTGAACTCTTTCAGTCTATGTGCGACTTAAGAATCTTCCCTCAAGAATGCAAGCCTACAGTCATAGGGGAAACTTATTACACCATTGTCAGCAAAATCTTCATCTATGTCATTCTGAACTACTCAACGTGACCACAATCTGCTCCAGAAAGTCAATGTAGTTTCAGAAAATGTCAAAAACCACTACAGGCCAGCCCGGGTTACTAACGGGTTGTGTCCTTGAGCACGTTTGTAAGTCAATGTGTATGCAAGTTGGACCATAATACAAGACAGTACAATGTAAAATAGCCATTCCTAACTGCAAGTAAATGTCAGATCTTTAAAATTAATTTTAAAAGGGGGTCCTTTGAAAGTTGAACATACGTATGTCAGGGATTGCCTGTAACACAATAATTTGACAGCTCCAGGAGAAAGGTCAGAAACAAAACACAGATCTCTACACCATATTTGTTGATCTGACCATAGCCTTTGACACAGGCAGTCGTAAGGCCTTTCAAATGTGAGTCAAAAATTGGGCTGCACTGGAAATTTTATTATGATGGTTCAATAATTTGATGATGCTATTATTACACATGTCCTGGTTAATTCTGAGTTTTATGGACCATTCACAGTAACTCATGGGGTTGATTGCTCGGACCAAGCTTCACAGAACTATTTTTTGTCCAACATGTGCTCTCCGGTGCCTTGCACGATCCCAAAGTTGAAATCAGTTATCACATAGATGGAGAACCACTCAACCAGTGATGAATCCAGGCAAAAACTAACATTTTCAAAGACATAATTAATCATTTCCTGTTTGATGCTGACTGCACAAGCTAATGGTTCAGAGCTGAACATGCAACATAATGTCCACTTGTATTAGAATACCTGTGATAGCTTTGGCTTTATGGTCAGGATGAAAAAAAGCTGAAGTAATATACCAGGCGGCTCCAGGAAAACCATACCTCAAAGCTCAACCTGTCAGAAGGTTCATTTTTCCTGGCAGTATACTCAAGCATCTAAATTGATCACAAGACACAAGCAAGAATTGCCAAAGGAACTACAGCCTTTGGCAGATGTCTAATGCCAATCTAAGAAGGTAGGTCTTCCTGTACTGAAATGTGTAGAGTCTTGGTCCTGCCCAGTCTGCTTTACATGACAGACTTGGTCTTGGACCAGATGATGACAAGCAGCAAAGATACTCCAGTGAGCTGGTATGCTAAGCTTCCAAACGAAACTGAGACGGTTAAAACTGACTTGGTCTGATCAAGCAGCCAGAAAGCCTGAGACATGCTATCAAAGCAAATCTTCTGTGGAGACTAAATTCTGGTGAACATTCATACATGCTGAAACCTAAAACACAATGCTCCTTCTGAATCTTCTTTACACTGGAACTGTATCAATGGACTCCATATTAAAATACTTAAAGGATATGAAGTTGCAGTGTTTATCTACTTGTTGCCTATTAAATACACAAGAAAAATGTAGGGCTGGTGCATTCAGGAGTAAATTAATTTTTAACTGAACTTCATGTCGTAATTATTATTGAATTATCTCTGGCACTGACAATTTTTATAAGAGTGAAATCTCTTGCCTCATTACAGTTGGAGATCTTTTCTTAAATTTCTCTTTTGTTCTCTTCTATCTTTTTCTCTGAATCCCAATTTTCTTATTGTACATGGTTTTAAAATGAATTAGGACTCCCTGCTTTAGACTCTGCTGTCTCAGAGAGAATGTTTGATCTGTTTGGAGAAATATGTTGTTGCTTATCTTGCTCACATTGGCCACAGATTCCAGTCAGGGTGCATGCTGTATAGGATCACAAGTAACCATAAACTGCCATTCAATTGGCAACAATGAAGTCATGGGGAACTGTAACTAAGGAACAGTGCAAGCCTTTCCTTTGCTACTGACAATAATATTTGGTAAGAGAATGATACATCATAGAATGAAACCATTCAACTCAAAATGCTTATGCTAGCTCCCCTGCATGTTTCTCATTGTCCCCTATATGGTTTTCAAGCATTCATATATTTCTCTTTTGAAAGTTACTCTTCAGTTGGCTCCCAACACTCATTTAGGTAATGAATTATAGAACAGAATAACTTACTGTATTATTGTTTTAAAAGTTACCTCAAGGTTATTTGGGCAATCCTTAAATCTGTGAAGTAGTTTGCCATGGAAACTTCTTACTTACTCTGTCAAAATCTTTCAAGGTTTCCAGCAACTCTATCAAATCTCCCCTCACCCTTCTTAGCTGTAAAAGGAACAAACCCAACCTCTCTTGTCTGCCCATATAGTTGAAGTTCCTCATACCTGGTACCATTCCAGCAAATCTCTTCTCTACCATTTCCAACGCGATGACATCCTTGCTATAATCAGGTGTCAAACCAAACCCAATAATTGAACTGAGGCCTCACATCAAACATTTCAATGTAACAACTTGTCAGGGGAATGAACTGTAACTACATTTTCTTTTTCAGATTCTTGTGTCATGTTGCTCTAAAATTAGCTCTGGACCTGAAATACTCAGTTTTTATTTAATGAGCTATGCTTCAACATAATTTTTGTTTTAAATTGGTGTCCCAGGATTAATGTTCAACATGAGATTCCACAGCTGGGGTGTGGAGATATTTATCTGAAATCATGCAACAGGGAAAATGAGCAACACCTGTTGAAAAACAGCTCTTATTCCGTATTCTTTATGAATATAGTTAAACCTATTTTATGCACCCATTCATTAATTCAGAATAAGCGTTAAACTATACAAGCCGCTAAACAGTGGATAACAACTATATTCAGACAAAATGTGAAATCAGAATGCCAGAATTCTGAAAGGCAAAAAGGACAACTATAAAGGTCAATCATGATCTGAGTGAGAGAGAAGAATTATATTTTTGGATATGTCACATCATTTGAACTCTTGACTGAGTTGTTCAGCCATATTGTCCTTAACTAGCTCAAAGTGTATGTTCTACATATGAATGAAATTGCCGCTCACCAGACATGTATATTGTGAATAGGTAAAGAATAATAGATCGCTACTTTGCACAACATATATTTTGGCCACAGATAGCAAGAACTGCAGATACTGGAGTCATAGATAACACAGTGTAGAGCTGGAGGAACAAAGCAGACCAGGCAGCATTAGAGGAAGGGAAAGTTGACACTTCAGATTGGGACCCTTTTTCTGAAATAGGGATGGGGGGGGCGTGGTGGTAGAGGGAGCTCTGACATAAATACAGAGACTTGTATTTTGGCTAGACTCCATGGTACTTTTCAAAACTAATGGTGCAATCAAAGGGTGGCAGTGGCCTCTTGGTATTATCACTAGACTGTTAATCCAGCAACTCAGGCAAGGATCTAGGATCACAATCCTGCCATGGCAGATGGTGGAATTTGAATCTAATTTTTTAAAATGTGGAATTAAGAGCCTAACAAGTCTAATCCATTGTTGGAAAATCAAACCTGGTTCACTAATGTCCTTTAGAGAAGGCTACTGCCATCCTTACCTGATCTGACTTGCATGTGACTCTGGGCATACATTAAGAATGTAATTAGGGATGGGCAATATATGCTGGCCTAGCCCAGAAACAGCCTGCTCAGAACATCTTTTGTCACACTTAGAAAGCTGGAGGATCAGCCATCCCAATCTGCAACATGTTTGAAGTGTGGAGTTTGCTCAACAGCACAAGAGCTTTGTTTTTATAATGCTGGAAAATTGACACACATCATTGTTACCACAATTACGCAGATATAAATTAGGTATTATAATACATACTGAAGCAAAAGAATCAATGGACTTGTTCAATAAGAAAAATCGATACACATATTAAGAATGTAGTTAAATATTTATGGGAAATGAATGACAGTGTATTCTAGCTTCAGAGATTTGAAGATTACAAACATTTCCCATATCATATATATTGCTCAGGGTTGGGGGGTGGTGAGGTGGCAGGGGCAGGATTTCCTCATGGAAGATGAAGGGGAAAAAATGTGAGAGAAAGATATATCTGTCATCCACTTCTTTGCATGTTATTTTGACATCATTAAAAGCTATATTTATTCAAATATCAATACTGTCATCGGACAGACCGTAACTCAAGTATCACCTGGAATTCTTCAATTATGAGTGAAAACTAGCTCAGGTGATTTTCTACTGTGTTTTGGAATGCCTTTTCCTAGGTGAGATGTAACTAGGTAAGGAGTCCCACCTACCCTTTACAATACATGTAGCCTCCCACACCCATCTTAGACTTAAAGGCTAGTAGTCCCATTTCCTCATGCTGAAATGTGTTGATCTGGTGGCTGAAGAAAACCCTTAAGACTCCAGCGTGACCACTATACTGTTTCATTGATTGCTCTACCCAGACAGATGTCAGCCCCCAAGGCCAGATACTGGGCTGTCTAGAATTGGGCTCGTTGCCTTCCAATTCCTACTTCATTGGAAGTCCTACCACAAGCTAAAGGTTTGCCCCATTGTTTCATAAATGCTAGTTCAAAGTATTCAATCTACAGATCGATATATTCAATTCTTTTTATTTAAACATACCTCACAAATATTTCATAGCATACATTGAAGTCTTTTTATTCTTGCTGCCAGTTAGCTGCCTACTGATGGTATTTTGACTGTTTTAACCTTTTAAAAAAAATTTCAAACTTCTTAAATCAAATTTCTCAGTCAGTTTGTTCTGTCACTGACCGATAGTAAATGTCTATATTAAGAAGCAGTACTGAAATGAACGTGGTAAGGTAATGCCAGAAATTAGAAATTTAGGCATCTATTAGTGGGGCTTGACAAGCCAGGAGTTCAGGACCATGATATAGAACTTTCAGAATGCATATAACATCAATCCTATTTAATACTTTTTAATGGAGATTTAATTATCTCAACACTGGTCACTTGCCACGGAGGTCTCTCTGTGACAACTGTTGTTGGGGAGGGAGACCTCAATGCAATCAGGCAATCAATATTGTTGTCTGAAGGGGAAATCATGTTTAACTAACTTAGGGTTCTTTGCGCAAGTAACAAACAATGTGGATAAAGGGGACCTGTGGAAGCAATCTACTTAGGTTTCAAGGAAACATTTTTGTAGTGTATCATGCCACAGTAATATATCAACAAGGATGGAGAACTGATTACCTAACAGGAGACAGAATAGGCATAAATTGGCCTTCTTCTGATTGATAATATAAAAAGCAAGGATTAGTAACAAGTATCTGTGCTGAGGACGCAAATATTTTCAATCTATATCAATGTAAACTAAAGTACAATGCACAAAATTTTAAGAGATATTGAGTTATTTGCTGGGAGTGACCTCCTGGTATCTGAGGATATATGGGGAAAAAGCGTGCTTTTGCTTGGTTGGCTCACTTAGTTAATTTTCAGCCAATGGGCCTTTGATTGACAGAAGGTTGAACTACTAACTATCTCTCTAGTGATATTAGACAATTCGAGACCAGCAGGTGTGCAATACCAGCACAGCACAGCTACCAGGAGCAATGTTGGCCAATGTTGGTACTGAAGCTAGGCCAAGGAGGATGCAATCAGCAATGAACCGACATCTTCAGGGATGTCAGGTAAGGTTGGAAAGGAGGCAGACCCAATTTTGGTCATGGCAGTGGGGTGGGTGGACGTGAGACTGCAAATTGACACCTGAGACCTGAAACAGAGGCACAGTCCCTGTTATGACCCACTCCTCAGTGATGACTAGCTGGGAGGCATAAACCTAGCTGTTTTTATTGACTACAGACCCTCCCCCTGTTTATTAAATGAGAGCCATAGTGGGATGAGGACCTTAAGTGGTCATTAACTGCCCAGTTGATAGACAGCCCAACTGATGCCTGCTGTGCTATTTGTGAATTTGTGGTGGAAGTGCTTATTGGCAAGCAAGTGGCAGGCACACTGTCAACTGAACAGTGCCCTATTTTACAGGTTTGCCTTTCTTCATTCCCACCTCCAAAAGGCCCATTGTATCCAGTCCAATTCATCTAAAGGAGAATTCTGAAATCTCTCCCAGTAATAGATTTTGAATAAAGGTAATGTAATTAACAGAATGTATAACGTAATTAACAATAAGTTTTAAAAAAACTTAACACTAGTAACATGTTCTACGATCCATGAAAGGAAATATTAGCACCTAAATAATTAGAACACATAGTGCCATCTGCTGTCTGCAGCACAATACTGAGTTAATGTATTAAGATACAAACATGTTGTAACCTGTTGGCAGCAGATATTACCACAGGCCCCTAAACATATATGGTATAAAAAAGAAAAAATGACACCAAATAAACTGATTATTTGATAACCTTGAACCCTTCCCAAAAATTTGAATTGCTCTTGCATTTGAATTTCTTAGCCTGGTCTTTCTGCTTGGTTGTGCTGAGTATTTTGTCACATTTTGTTTAATCTTGTATTATAAGTCAATACTGCTTTCTGCACAGTGAGATACTGGTCTGGAGTGGGTGTGGGTGTCTGCTTAAACTCCATCTCTGAGGCTGTTTGCTCCATCTCTCAAAGTAAGGCTCTTGAACTCATGTTTTGTAGCACATCTACAACATCCATACACAGTAGGTTCTTAAATACAGCTCCTAATGTAAACACTTCCCACACGCTCATTTTAGACTGGTGTCTTCTCTTTGGGTGACTGATGTCAGAGTGATGGGATCAATTCCATCATGATTATTATACATCACATTGTGCCACATGTGGATCACGTTTCTCACTAACTGGTCTACATTGTTTCAGTAATAATGGGAACTGCAGATGCTGGAGAATCCAAGATAATAAAATGTGAGGCTGGATGAACACAGCAGGCCCAGCAGCATCTCAGGAGTATCAGTGATAATGGGAACTGCAGATGCTGGAGAATCCAAGATAATAAAATGTGAGGCTGTCTAGGCCCGAAACGTCAGCTTTTGTGCTCCTGAGATGCTGCTGGGCCTGCTGTGTTCATCCAGCCTCACATTTTATTATATTACATTGTTTCAGTAGTTTACTTTTACTTATTTGTAAAGGTTTTGCAGTCATTGATAATTTAATCATTGACACTATTATCACGGTGTCCCCGCTCCCCCCAAAATGCTCACAGGATGAGGTGATCTGAAGCTCAGTCTAGATGTGCCCTAACCTGGTTCAGGTGAGTTTAACACAATGGTAATGATGTTGTACTGTGTCCATAATTGTCATATCACGCTGTACCCATCTAATGTATATAACTATGGCTGTCTCACATTTTGTGATTAGCATACTCAATCTCATTTCTTATTTCGAGAAAGATCATTGCCTGTCTGTTCCTCTGGAATGTCCTTCAGGTCCTCACTGTATTCTATTCAGTTGATATGTTTCTCTAATGGCTCTGGCTTTTAATTTCTGTCTCTTCACTAGATATTTTTCCTGGGCTTAGGGGGATGGAATTTTCGCCCTGTGTCTAGAGGTCAGCCATTTCTGCTGATTCTTTGCTATAGCTTAGCTTTTCTGTTGTTGTTTGACCTTATCATGGTCTTGAGATTTCGCTTGAGGTTGTCTTCTAAAACTAATTCATTCTGTCTTAACTTTCTGTCAATGAACAACTCCACTGGCAGGGGCCTATGAATCAGTCATATTGCTCTATAACTGAGAAGAGCTCATTCCCGGTCTGCATTCTTATGTATCAACAAATCAACAGACTTGACTACACTTTGCATCTCCCTGTTCACCTGAGGAAACAGTGGAGAATTTGTCATTTGGTTGATACCTGCTTCCAAAGTGAACTTCCTGAAAACATCATTAATGAACTGATAGAGATGTATTGTCTGATATTATTTCTTCTGGGAAACTGCATATCACAAAGCTTCATTTCAGGGCTCCCATCGCTAAGTGTCCTGTGGTTGAGTCTTACTACCTCAATGCATCTTGACTAATAGTGGATAGGACTAAATAAATTGTCCCTCTAAAATGAAAGAATTCATTTGCTAGTCTTATCCAAGGCCTTTCCAGACTTATTGATGAAATCGTTAAATAGGCAGGCGCTTGGCTGTGTGGGGCACACATTTGTTGAAACAGAACATAATCCTGAATATTTTACAAAGTGCCTGGCCAACATAAATTATCATACCTAGACAGCTAGATGTCCGCCCCAGAGATTCTGTTGGATTTCTTTGCGCGTCAACTTTGGTGTAAACATTCAATGGTTGTCTATTATGTGTTGAGTAAGACTGGGTAAATTGGGGACAAACTTTCCCATTTGATTTACCATGCTGGACCTCTCAAATTTTAAATCCAATGTTGACCTCGCTCTTTGCACACCTCCTCTGCATCCTTAACATTGTATTCTTCGCTCTGTCCTATTACCCTTATGCACTTTGTATGGTGTGATCTGCCTGTAATGCACACAAAACAAAGCTTTTCACTGTACCTAGGTAGATGTGACAGTAATAAATCAAATGAAAGGTTTCTATATCATTTACAGACTTTGGTGCTGAAAATTCCTTAATGGTCCTTATCTTCCTTAGATTTACCATAATACCTTGTTCTTGGATAATGTGATCATTATGTCGAGAATTGGCCTTTTAGACATGTTGCAGGACTTGCATTCTGTGTTGCTTTTAACATATTCCTGATTCTTTGGTAGTGTTTTTTCTTCATTTTACCATGCACTCAGATATCAGCAGAAAGATACATTGATAACCCCATGGAGGCTTTCAATCTAAATATAGTTTGAAAAAAAAAGATAGCCTAGATGAGGAGTTCATAATAGGTATTAGATACTTTCTTTGCACAGCATGTATTGGACCCAAGCAGGGATCGGGCTATTCTAGACCCAATACTGCTCACTGAGATTGGAATAATTATCGTCTGCTTTGTGCTAGGTAGCAGTAATCAAAATATGTTTGAATTTTACATTCTATTGGGGGAAAGTGAAGTGGGTCAATGATTAGTATTTTAAACTTAAATAATGCAGATCATGAGGGTATGAAAGTACAGCTTAAAGCTTTGAGATGCAATGGCAGAAATTTAAGGACATATTGCAGAATACACAGAAGAGAAACATTACAACAAGTAAAAAACATTCCTAGGGGAGAATGTGTTATCTGTGAACAACTGCAAAAAGTTCTACTTATTGTCAAACATAAAGAAAACCATCCTATTGAGCAAAGATGTTTGGCAGATTAGAACATCAGACAGAATTTTAAAAAAAAACTAAAACATTGAGGGAGAAATTTGAAGTAAAACGGAAAACCAGCTAGAAATAAAACAAAATAGATATTAAGCATTTCTATAGATTTTTTAAAAACTGCGTTAATATAGTGAGTGTTGGTCCTATATAAAATTAGTCTGGAAAATGAATAATGGAAAATAAGGAGGTGGCAGATGTGTTTTGCATTTTACAATCAGTAACCTTGACTCTTTGTCTGAGGGTATCAGCCAGAATCAATTATCTGCCTCAAATATGAAAAACATGCTTTTTGCTAATTTAGATAAACTATTATCAACAAACGAAAAAGCATGAATTTCTCTTCTCACTCTCACTTGTTTAACTGGGTGAGATCCAAACACAATCTCATTCTCCATTTCTAGTGGAACAGTTACAAGCCCTGAGCACCACTTTATTAGATCTGTCACTAGCGATATGTCCCTTCTTTCAGTTATACTACCTAACTGAGATTTTGTGTCCATAAAGGGGAGATGATGGCCAAGTGGTATTATCACTATTCATCTAGAGATTCAGTTTCTGGGGATCTAGGTTCAAACCCCATTATTGCAAGCTTTAAGAAAAAGCATTGGAATTTTCAAATACTAAGGGCAATAGTTTAAGGTGTGAGGGGAAAAGTTGAAAGGAGATATGTGGGGAAAGTTTATTCCATCTAGAGGCATGCCCACACAACCTTATCTGAAGAGCCCCCCATTGCAAGACAAACCAAATTTTGGCCCTGATTTCTGCCTAAGTAGTCAATTGGATTGTTCATTCCAATTTCAAATCCTCCTTCAATTGAACAAAGTCTGATAACTTCCCATCCATCACATTCACGACTATATGGTCACTAACAAATTCTTTCTTTAAAGGTCCATACCCATAATATCCAGCAAGATAATATATCCATTAGTTCATTATGTCAATGTCTATTGATTCTCTCAAACATTGAGGTTGCTAATTAAATCTCACCCTTTCTATCACTAAATTTCTTGTAGTCTAATATACACATCAAATGCTTTAATCATAATATAATATGTGGTGCTTTGTTGGACAATTTGTCTTAGTAGAATATGATCAGCTATTGGATCTACAGCATCTAAAGAAGTGTAATCTGATGACACTACTCCTTTATGGGCAAGCTTGATGCTGTTCTAGAGGTGATGAAAATTGCCACTTCCAGCGCTTCCAGTTCTGGTCTTGCTATGGGTCTTTGGATTACCAAATACTAAGATAATGCTAAGGTCTCCAATGGAGCTGCCATCCCGATAGGCTACTGTGCCTGTTTCGGTGAGTGCTTGGGTTTCTCATTCCTGTCATCAAAGTGTTCAATGTACTGTCTTCCTCTCCAACGTATTGCTGTTTTGTAGTTAGGCTTCAAATTCCTTTAAGGTTTATTTTCCTGACTCTCAGAGTCTTCATGTTTTTCTTTCTCAGCTGTTGCTTTGCAATATTCCAAAGGTTCAGTCCAGTCTTCAGACTAATCCTTTTTCAGCTATGTCCTTTAGATTCTGTATCAGCTTCTTATCTGGGTTCTGGAGCAGAGAATCTCAAGTTGTGAGTATTAGCGTATGTACTGTCCCTGAGGCAAATTAATATTTATCTCTGATTCAGGCTCATCAACTCATTTACTGTAGCACTCCTTCATTTATGTCTGTACATAGTAGTTTCTTCGAATACAACTCACTAGTAGAGTGCGTAAGACTTATCTCTTCACATGTTCCTTTTAGACTGATGTCTTCTCTTTTACTGGCAGTCACGTGTTCACTTACAACATGATTTACATGAATCTCAATCATACCATTGCATTTTACCAAAAAATTCACTGAAACAAGCACAAGCCGTCAATGAATTTTAATTATAATCAATATTTGTGCATTTTGAGTATTCAGAATAGTTTGTGCTGTTTTAAAATATGTTGCGAGAAGAAATGCTTCCCACAAATCTAGCCAAACCTCCAAAGTAATTAATTGTCATTGCAAGTTTCACTGATTTTGAACATTTGCAGTTCCTCAAAGGCATTTTAAAAATGTTTAGGGGAGGTCATAATATTGTCACTGGACTGGTAATCTAGAGTCCCAGACTAATGGACAATGGTTCAAATCCCATCATGGCAGATAGTGAAATTTGAATTCAATAAAGTAATCGAGAATTAGAAGGTAGCCCAAGGGATAAATGAATTGCTGACCTAGAAACCCTGTTGTTTCATTAATGTTCTTAAGTGAAGGAAATATGCCATTCTGATCTTGCCGACACGATTTATTGAAGATTCAAAAAGCAATAATTGTGTGTGTCTTGAAGACTCCCAGAAGCAGTTACAGATAATAAGGTACTAGTGTACTTGTCTTTATTAAACAGAATTGTGTCTTAATCTGTTTTTCTGTAGTTGTTAGGCAGCTATGCCATTGAGAAAATCTAATGTCAGCAGGAAGACACCTTGTAATTCCCAGCCTATCGTGTGATCAGTTCTGAGGACTGCCTGACAGCAAGTCTGGTGTTTTGATGCTTAGAGATTAAAAGGTGCCATATTGTTTTACTGGGAAGATGCAGCAAGATGATGTCACTTGAAGATGATGGTAGCAGCCTATGTTCCAAGGATAGAAAGAGCCTGAACCTCCAAATCCTCTGAAAAGTGTTGAAAATATTGGATTGTAAGCAAATGTACATAAACATGGTGAATTAGTTACAAGAATGAAAGAGCCTGTCACTTAAAGATAGCTACTCAGCATCTCTACTTGAATACAAGTCTCATGTTATTCACATTGCCATGGATATGGGCTTGAGAGAGGTAGGATTTCTAAGATCCCTCAAAGCTCACAAACAATGTTAATCTGCGAGGATCTGGGAAAGAAAAGGAGAGAGAGATAAAACAGCCCAAGGCCAAAAGTCACTATTCTAGAATGCAGGGGCAAGCATGTGCTCAGACCAAAGACCAAACTTATGAGAAGTTGAAAAGAAGTGAGAAGTTTTACCCAGCTTGCTCTGCTGGAAGGATCACAGTAATGCCATCACTGTGGAAGACACTTCAAGATGCTGAGGTTATCAGGCTGAGAAATGAAAATAATTACATCCTTGGGAGCTAAAAATATCTCTGGACTGTTTCTGGCACAATTAAGTGTATACTTAAGGAACAGTGTAACATGTGCCTGTGAAGATTTATTCCAATTGAAATAAAAGGTGCTGTTTCTTGGTGTTATTTTTAAGTTTATCCATTCATGCTATGAGAACATCATGGGGTAAGTCAGTATTAATTGACCAGAAAAGGTGAACATGATTTTCATTTTTGAACCGCTGTGGGCCTTGTGATGTAGGTATACCCACAGAGTTGTTAGGAAGAGAGTTTCAGGATTTTGACTCAGTGACACTAAAGGAATGGCAATATTGTTCCAAGTCAGGATAGTATGTGGCCTTGTCAGCGACATGTAGTGGAGTATTCCCATGTATCTGTTATTCTGCCCTTCAAAGTGGTACAGTCCATGGGTTTGGTAGTTACATGTCTCTGCCACAGTGCATCAGTACTGGATGGAATGTACAATTAAGATGATGGATGGATTGCCAATAATGTAGGCTACTTTGAACTGGATGATGTTGACATGCTTAAGTGCTGTTGGAGCAATATAACTTGCAGAATAAGTCCAAGTTGCCTATAAAGATGGTGCTAAGTTAATAATGCTTTTATTCTTTTGATAACAGATAACATTTTAAAAATACATTTATTTTCACACTTCAGGTACTTACCAAAATCCCTTTTAAATTGCCCCATAATTCAGTCTACCTCACCTGTACTTTCAGGTAACTTATTCTGGACTGTAAGATAATAAAATGTGAGGCTGGATGAACACAGCAGGCCAAGCAGCATCTCAGGAGTACAAAAGCTGACGTTTCGGGCCTAGACCCTTCATCAGAGACGGGGATGGGGAGAGGGAACTGGAATAAATAGGGAGAGAGGGGGAGGCGGACCGAAGATGGAGAGTAAAGAAGATAGGTGGAGAGAGTATAGGTGGGGAGGTAGGGAGGGGATAGGTCAGTCCAGGGAAGACGGACAGGTCAAGGAGGTGGGATGAGGCTAGTAGGTAGATGGGGGTGCGGCTTGGGGTGGGAGGAAGGGATGGGTGAGAGGAAGAACCGGTTAGGGAGGCAGAGACAGGTTGGACTGGTTTTGGGATGCAGTGGGTGGGGGGGAAGAGCTGGGCTGGTTGTGTGGTGCAGTGGGGGGAGGGGACGAACTGGGCTGGTTTAGGGATGCAGTTGGGGAAGGGGAGGTTTTGAAACTGGTGGAGTCCACATTAATACCATATGGCTGCAGGGTTCCCAGGCGGAATATGAGTTGCTGTTCCTGCAACCTTCGGGTGGCATCATTGTGGCAGTGCAGGAGGCCCATGATGGACATGTCATCGAGAGAATGGGAGGGGGAGTGGAAATGGTTTGCGACTGGGAGGTGCAGTTGTTTGTTGCGAACTGAGCGGAGGTGTTCTGCAAAGCGGTCCCCAAGCCTCCGCTTGGTTTCCCCAATGTAGAGGAAGCCGCACTGGGTACAGTGGATGCAGTATACCACATTGGCAGATGTGCAGGCCCCTAGAGGATTCCCCTCGTTCTCACACACCACCCTACCAACCTCCGGATACAACGCATCATCCTCCGACACTTCCGCCATTTACAATCCGACCCCACCACCCAAGACATTTTTCCATCCCCACCCCTGTCTGCTTTCCGGAGAGACCACTCTCTCCGTGACTCCCTTGTTCGCTCCACACTGCCCTCCAACCCCACCACACCCGGCACCTTCCCCTGCAACCGCAGGAAATGCTACACTTGTCCCCACACCTCCTCCCTCACCCCTATCCCAGGCCCCAAGATGACATTCCACATTAAGCAGAGGTTCACCTGCACATCTGCCAATGTGGTATACTGCATCCACTGTACCCAGTGCGGCTTCCTCTACATTGGGGAAACCAAGCGGAGGCTTGGGGACCGCTTTGCAGAACACCTCTGCTCAGTTCGCAACAAACAACTGCACCTCCCAGTCGCAAACCATTTCCACTCCCCCTCCCATTCTCTAGATGACATGTCCATCATGGGCCTCCTGCACTGCCACAATGATGCCACCCGAAGGTTGCAGGAACAGCAACTCATATTCTGCCTGGGAACCCTGCAGCCATATGGTGTCAATGTGGACTTCACCAGTTTCAAAATCTCCCCTTCCCCTACTGCATCCCTAAACCAGCCCAGTTCGTCCCCTCCACCCACTGCATCCCAAAACCAGTCCAACCTGTCTCTGCCTCCCTAACCGGTTCTTCCTCTCACCCATCCCTTCCTCCCACACCAAGCCGCACCCCCATCTACCTACTAACCTCATCCCACCTCCTTGACCTGTCCGTCTTCCCTGGACTGACCTATCCCCTCCCTACCTCCCCACCTATACTCTCTCCACCTATCTTCTTTACTCTCCATCTTCGGTCCGCCTCCCCCTCTCTCCCTATTTATTCCAGTTCCCTCTCCCCATCCCCCTCTCTGATGAAGGGTCTAGGCCTGAAACGTCAGCTTTTGTGCTCCTGAGATGCTGCTTGGCCTGCTGTGTTCATCCAGCCTCACATTTTATTATCTTGGAATTCTCCAGCATCTGCAGTTCCCATTATCTCTGATACTATTTTAACCTCACTGCGAAGCCTCTTCCAGGGATGCCTAACCTGAAGTAGTTACCCTCCTCCCTCCGGACCAACCTCAGGGAATCTCTCTCCCATTGCAACTCTCTTGTAATCTCTTCGGCCTTGAAACT
The DNA here is from genome assembly GCF_030684315.1 of Stegostoma tigrinum. NCBI lineage: Eukaryota > Metazoa > Chordata > Chondrichthyes > Orectolobiformes > Stegostomatidae > Stegostoma > Stegostoma tigrinum. The sequence goes on from NC_081370.1 coordinate 22,986,960, forward strand.
GCTCGACCATGTCCTGAAGCAAACCAGGTACCACAGCCACATCACCTTCCTCAGCACCTGCCTACGGAACCAGATCATCCCCAAGGGACTACAGTCCACATTTCAGCCTTCCCAATTTGGCCCCAACCGTGACCACCTCTACACCCAGAATATTCAGACCCTTCAGAAGCGTTTCTCCCTGCGAGTCCTGAAACAGACACTTGCAGCCATGCGCCGGCACCTCCAGGCACTGCAATCCAGCCTGCCCCAGCTCAGAGCCTCCCTCTCCCAGACCTGCAAAGGACCCCTGCTGTTTTTCATCCTCCGCAGGATCCACAGACTGAATACCCAGTTTCACTCAGCTTTACTGGACACCAAAAATCGTAAGTACAACCAACTCACTGGCCCCTGCCACCCACAAGAGGATTCCTGCGCCTCCCAAATCCCGACTCTGTCCCTGCCCCTCCCCCACCATGCACCCGCCGCCATTGACCATGAGGACACGGCCGGAGACCCCACCGATGACGTCACATCCGCCTCCGCCGGCCACAGAACTTCTGGAACCGCTGCTGCAGTCACCACCTCCACTTCCAGGTACAACACCCCACACACCACCCTCACCGCAGCTGCTGCCGCCCACCCCGATCCTCCAACCGCCGACGGAACCCCGCCCACGGCCGACGCCGACGGAACCCCGCCCACGGCCGACGCCGGCGAAACCCCGCCCATGGCCGACGCCGACGGAACCCCGCCCACGGCCGACGGTACCCCGCCCACGGCCGACGACCTCATCGCTCCGCCCACAACCTCCACAACCAGCAACCCCAGAGGAGACAGCCACACTGAGCCCTGCCGCATCTTCACCTTCCCCCCAGACCTCCCACTGACTGAGGATGAACGGTCAGTCCTTAGCAAGGGGCTCACCTTTGTCCCCCTACAACCACACATCAACGAATACCAGTCACGGTTGGACATAGAGCAGTTTTTCTGCCGTCTTCGCCTCCATGCCTACTTCTTCAACCGGGAACCTAACCCTCCTTCCACTGACCCCTTCACCCGCTTCCAACACAAGTCCTCCTCCTGGACACCAACCCCAGGCCTCCTACCCTGCCTCGACCTCTTCATCTCCAACTGCCGTCGAGACATTAACTGCCTCAACCTCTCCACCCCTCTCACCCACTCCAACCTCTCCCCCGCAGAACGGGCAGCCCTCCGCTCCCTCCGCTCCAACCCCAACCTCACCATCAAACCCGCAGACAAGGGTGGCGCAGTGGTAGTATGGCGCACTGACCTCTACATCGCCGAGGCCAGACGCCAACTCTCCGACACCACCTCCTACCGCCTCCTCGATCATGACCCCACACCCGAGCACCAAACCATCATCTCCAACACCATTCACGACCTCATCACCTCAGGGGACCTCCCACCCACAGCCTCCAACCTCATTGTTCCCCAACCCCGCACGGCCCGTTTCTATCTCCTTCCCAAAATCCAAAAACCTGCCTGCCCTGGTCGACCCATCGTCTCAGCCTGCTCCTGCCCCACCGAACTCATCTCCACCTATCTGGACTCCATTTTCTCCCCTTTGGTCCAGGAACTCCCCACCTACGTCCGTGACACCACCCACGCCCTCCACCTCCTCCAGGACTTCCAATTCCCTGGCTCCCAACACCTCATATTCACCATGGACGTCCAGTCCCTGTACACCTGCATTCCGCATGGAGATGGCCTCAAGGACCTCCGCTTCTTCCTGTCCCGCAGGCCCGACCAGTCCCCCTCCACCGACACTCTCATCCGCCTAGCTGAACTCGTCCTCACACTCAACAACTTCTCTTTTGACTCCTCCCACTTCCTACAGACTAAGGGGGTGGCCATGGGCACCCGCATGGGCCCCAGCTATGCCTGCCTCTTTGTAGGTTACGTGGAACAGTCCCTCTTCCGCACCTACACAGGCCCCAAACCCCACCTCTTCCTCCGGTACATTGATGACTGTATCGGCGCTGCCTCTTGCTCCCCAGAGGAGCTCGAACAGTTCATCCACTTCACCAACACCTTCCACCCCAACCTTCAGTTCACCTGGGCCATCTCCAGCACATCCCTCACCTTCCTGGACCTCTCAGTCTCCATCTCAGGCAACCAGCTTGTAACTGATGTCCATTTCAAGCCCACCGACTCCCACACCTACCTAGAATACACCTCCTCCCACCCACCCTCCTGCAAAAATTCCATCCCCTATTCCCAATTCCTCCGCCTCCGCCGCATCTGCTCCCACGATGAGACATTCCACTCCCGCACATCCCAGACATCCAAGTTCTTTAAGGACCGCAACTTCCCCCCCCAGTGATCGAGAACGCCCTTGACCACGTCTCCCGTATTTCCCGCAACACATCCCTCACACCCCGCCCCCGCCACAACCGCCCTAAGAGGATCCCCCTTGTTCTCACACACCACCCTACCAACCTCCGGATACAACGCATCATCCTCCGACACTTCCGCCATTTGCAATCCGACTCCACCACCCAAGACATTTTTCCATCCCCACCCCTGTCTGCTTTCCGGAGAGACCACTCTCTCCGTGACTCCCTTGTTCGCTCCACACTGCCCTCCAACCCCACCACACCCGGCACCTTCCCCTGCAACCGCAGGAAATGCTACACTTGTCCCCACACCTCCTCCCTCACCCCTATCCCAGGCCCCAAGATGACATTCCACATTAAGCAGAGGTTCACCTGCACATCTGCCAATGTGGTATACTGCATCCACTGTACCCAGTGCGGCTTCCTCTACATTGGGGAAACCAAGCGGAGGCTTGGGGACCGCTTTGCAGAACACCTCTGCTCAGTTCGCAACAAACAACTGCACCTCCCAGTTGCAATCCATTTCCACTCCCCCTCCCATTCTCTCGATGACATGTCCATCATGGGCCTCCTGCACTGCCACAATGATGCCACCCGAAGGTTGCAGGAACAGCAACTCATATTCTGCCTGGGAACCCTGCAGCAATATGGTATTAATGTGGACTTCACCAGTTTCAAAATCTCCCCTTCCCCTACTGCATCCCTAAACCAGCCCAGTTCGTCCCCTCCCCCCACTGCACCACACAACCAGCCCAGCTCTTCCCCCCCACCCACTGCATCCCAAAACCAGTCCAACCTGTCTCTGCCTCCCTAACCGGTTCTTCCTCTCACCCATCCCTTCCTCCCACCCCAAGCCGCACCCCCATCTACCTACTAACCTCATCCCACCTCCTTGACCTGTCCGTCTTCCCTGGACTGACCTATCCCCTCCCTACCTCCCCACCTATACTCTCTCCACCTATCTTCTTTACTCTCCATCTTCGGTCCGCCTCCCCCTCTCTCCCTATTTATTCCAGTTCCCTCTCCCCATCCCCCTCTCTGATGAAGGGTCTAGGCCCGAAACGTCAGCTTTTGTGCTCCTGAGATGCTGCTTGGCCTGCTGTGTTCATCCAGCCTCACATTTTATTATCTTGGAATTCTCCAGCATCTGCAGTTCCCATTGTCTCTCATTCTGGACTGTAACCACTTGCTGCATTAGAAAAGTATTTTTTGCATTTTGCCAACCTTCTTGGATCTATATCCTCTAATTCTCAACCTACTGTTAGTGGAAACAGATTCTATTTATTTTGTCTGGACTCTCATGATTTTGAACTTCTGTCTCAAAGGAGAACCTAGATTTTACAACCTATCCTCGCAACTGATGTCCTTATCCTTCATCTATGGAACCATTATCACAATTTTTTTTCTGTATCCTCTCTAATGCCTCCACATCCTTCTTAAAGTGCACTGTAGAGAACTAGCAACATTCCAGCAGCGGACAAACCAGTGTTTCATAAAGTTTCACAATAACCTCCTTGCATTTGTACTTTCTGCCTCAGATTTACCTATACATTTTTAATCACTTTCTCAACTGTCCATCTTCAATGCAGTGTGCATGTAAACACGCTGGTCCATTCGTGCACCATCTTTAGAATTGTATCCTTTAGGTTATATTGCCTCTCCTCATTCTTACACCAAAATGTATTGCTACACAATTCTCTGCATTGATTTTCATCTACCATGTGCCCACCCATTTTACCAGCTTGTCTAAACCCTCTTGAAGTCTATTATAACTCCACAAAGTTAACCATACTTCCAGGTTTTGTGCCATTTGCAATTTTGAAAATTGCAATACACATCCAGGACATATAAATCACTAAAAGTAAAAACCTGAACACTGAATAATGGGCAACCTCCATATATACCACTATGAGAAACAACTGTTCGCCATTACTTTTATTTCTAGTCACTGGAAATCAATTCTGTATCTATTTTTCCATCGTGCATTTTATTCAATGTGATTCACCTTTGCTGTCACTACTACGTGACACTTTATCAACCATACCAGTCTATAATAGCATTATTGAAGATTTGTATTATTACAGCTCTAGTTTTGCTCTATTCTGTAATTTACTGCAAATTTGCTCTTCGATTTGTCCACAAATTAGTGGCGTAAAGAATACACCCAGCAATATAACTCTGTCCTAGACCCCTACAAGACATTCACTCTCTCTTCAGCACAGCAGTACTCAAAGCAATTAATATTACCACTACTCATCTTTCCTAAGGTCCTTGTATTCAGGAGTATTTAGTTGCAACTTATGCATTTCTTTGAGTCCTTATCACCAGGTGATGGCATTCCTATGTGGTTATCTGCACCTGCTGCAATTAGCCAACTTTATCTACCACGTTTTGTACCTATAGGCACTGGAAAAAAAACTACATAAAAGAAACTGAGAAAATTGTTAGTGCCACATTCTTTTTTCATTACTATTTGGTATTCGCTACTTTGTTGCCACAAAGCAATAGGTGATGTAGGTCACACAGTTCTTCATTGATAATCATCAAAGAATTATTCCTTGATTTCAACAGGGTAAACTTTGTTTCAGTTTAGTGTCTAGTAAAGCCAGTGATTTGTCTGGAGTAGGACTGTGACTTCAAATATGGACACAGATCAAAAAAAAGGTTGAATTTTATAAAAGCAAATGATTGCCCTCAATTATTTGCATGAGCTGTATAGTTTCTGAACTTTGAAAAATTCATCCATCACAATTGCTGTATCAATGCAGGTACCACAAACACATTAACATCCCTTCTACTGTGTGTTTTACCATGATACAGGTGCCCAAGTACATTGTTTGATGTTTGCAGCAGAGTGGTGACACGGATTGGCTGACATGGGGAAGATTTCCATCAGTGCAGTCACTGCTTCCAGAAGGTGTTTTACCAGTAAGACTCAGAGGAAGAGCAGGCAGAGTGTGGTTGCTGATCAAAGCAGATCTAGTGGACTGAAGTGCATCTGTTTCAATGTGAGAAATGTAGACGGATAAGGCAGATGAACTTAGAACCCTGATTAGTATTTGGAACTATGATATTGTTGTTATCACAGAGACTTGATTAAGGCAGGGACAGGATTGGGAGCTTAATGTTCCAGGATATGGATGTTTCAGGTGGGATAGAGGGGGATGTAAAAGGGGTGGGGAGTTGTATTACTTGTTAAGAAAACTATCACAGCTGTACTGCAGGAGGACACCTCATACAGCAAGACAATATGGATTGAGCTCGGGAACAGGAAGGGTGCAATCACAATGTTTGGGGTTTACTATGAGCTCCCAATAACCAGTGGGAGATAGAAGAACAGATACATAGGCAGATTTTGGCAAGTTGTAGAAGTAACAGGGTTGTTATTGTGGGAGTTTTTAAAATGTCCACGTATTGACTAGGACTCACTTAGCACTTAGGGAACGAATGCGGCAGAATTTGTAAGGACCATCCAGGAGGGCTTCTTGAAACAGTATGTGGATAGTCCAACCAGGAAAAGGGTCATACTGGACCTAGTATTGAGGAATGAACCTGACCAAGTGACAGACATCTCAGTAGGGGAGCAGCTTGGGAACAGTGATCACAATTCAGTAAGCTTTAAGATACTGATGGATAAGGATAAGTGTAGTTGTCAGGTGAAGGTGCTAAAATGGGGGAAGGTTAATTACAACAATATTAGGCAGGAACTGAAGGATGTAGATAGGAGGCAGATGTTTGAGGAAATTCAACATCTGGAATGTTCTAGGGTTTCAAATATAAATTGATAGGAACTCGGACTGGCATGTAAGGATGAACGATAAATACGGCAAGTTTAGGGAACCTTGGTTAGTGAGAAATATTGTAAGGTGAGTCAAAAAGAAAAAGGAAGCATTTGTCAAGGCTACGAGTTTAGAACAAGAAGCAAGGGTGGAATTGTCAAAAGAAACTTATGCAAGGAGTCAAGAGAGCTAAAGGGGATCAAGAAAAGTCATTGGCCAACAGGATTAAAGAAAATCCTAATCCTTTATATATGTACAAAAAGCAAGAGGACAGCCAGGGAAGGACAGGGGAGAGAATTCATGTGTGGAGCCAAAGGAAATGGGTATGGTATTAAATGAATACTTGGCATCAGTATTCACCATGGAGAAGGACTTTGTGGATGATGTGTCTGGGGAAGGGTGTGTAGATAGTTTAGGTCATGTTGAGATCAAAAGGGAAGAGGTATGGGGGTCTTGAAAAACATTAAGGTAAATAAGTCCCCAGGGCCTGATGGGATATACCCCAGAATACTGAGAGAAGTAAGGGAAAAAATTGCTGGGACCTTGAGAAAAATCTTTGCATCCTCACTGATGACACGGGAGGTCCCAGAGGATTGGAAAAGAGCCAGTGTTGTTCCTTGGTTTAAGAAGTGTTGCAGAGATAATCCAGCTAATGACAGGCTGGTGAGCCTTACTTCAGTGGTAGACAAAATATTGGAGAGGATTCTTCGAGACAGGTTTTATTCCACTTGGAAATAAGTAGGTGTATTAGCGAGAGGCAATATAGTTTTGTGAATGGGAGATCGTGGTTCACTAACTTGATTGAGTTTCTTGAGGAAGTGACAAAGATGATTGATGAGGGTAGGTCACTGTTTGTTGTCTACATGGACTTCAGCAAGGCCTTTAACAAGGTCCCTCATGGCAGGCTGAGACAGAAAGAAAAGTTGCACAGGGACAGAGGTGAGCTTGCACGATGGACAAAAAACTGGCACAGTCATGGAAGACAGAGAGTAGCAGCGGAAGGGTTTGTTTCTTAATGTAGGGCTGTGACGAGTGGCATTCCTCAGGGATCAGTGTTTGGACCTTCACTGTTTGTAGTATATATAAATGACTTGGAGGAAAATGTAACTGGCCTGATTAGTTAGTTTGCTGATGACACAAAGGTTGGTGGAATTGCAGATAGTGATGAGGACTGTCAGAGTATAGAGTAGGATATAGATTGGTCAGTGACTTGGGCAGAGAGATCACAGATGGAGTTTAATCTGGAAAAATGTGAGGTAATGCATTTCGGAAGGTCTAATCCAGATGGAAAATATACAGTAAATGGCAGAACCCTTAAGAGTACTGATAGGCAGAGGGATCTGGGTGCACAGGCGCACAGGTACACAGGTCACTCAAAGTGGCAACGCAGGTGGAAAAGGTAGTCACAAGGCATACAGCGTGCTTGCCTTTGTCAGCTGGGGTGCTGAGTTTTAAACTTGGCAGGTAAAGTTGCAGCTTTATAGAACCTTTACTTAGGCTGCATTTGGAATATTGTGTTCAATTCTGGACGCCACAGTACCAGAAGGATGTCAGAGATAGCATGAACTACAGATACTGGAGTCAGAGATAACACAGTATGGAGCTGGAAGAATACAGCAGGCCAGGCAGCATCAAACGGGCAGGAAAGTTGATGTTTCAGGTTGGGGCCTTTCTTCAGAAGGATGTGGTGGCATTGGAGAGGGTACAGAGAAGATTTACCAAGATGGTGCCTAGTATGGAGAGCATTAGCTATGTGGAGAGGTTGGAGACACCTGGGTTGTTCTCACTGGAACAACAGACGTTGAGCAGTGACCTGATAGAGGTCTACAAGATTAAGAATGGCATGGACAGAGTGGACAGTCAGTTACCAGGGGCCATGGGTTTAAGGTGCGAGGGACAAGATTTAAAAGTAATGTAAGAGGCAAGTTTTTTTTTTAAACGGAGGGCGGAGAGTGCATGGAACTCACTTCCAGGGGATGTAGGGAAGCAGATATGATTATATCTTTTAAAGGGCATCTTGGCAAATACATGAATAGGATGGGAATAGTGGGATACGGTCCCTGGAAGGGTAGGGGGTTTTAGTTGCAACAGGCAGCATATTATGCAGGCTTGGACAGCCAAAAGGCCTGTTGTTATGCTGTAATTTTCCTTGTTTTTTATTACAATATGACTGGTTATTCATTTAGGGATCTATGTTGTATGCCCAACATCATTTGGTAGACAATGCCAGAACTGAAACTGAGAAAGGAACCAGTTATTTTCAAGTGAATAAATAAACACTTCTCCAACATATTCCTTCAAAGATTCACTCAGAATATTAACTCATCTTTCTCCTTCAAATGCAAATGGATCATTGTATGTTTCAAACATTGATTGCTTTTACTTTGAGCTTTTACATTCTTCATCAGATAAATACCTACACTTAAATTGTTTTATCTACTAATAGTTATGTGAATACTCATTTATTGTACAAATGAGAATTGAATTTGTGTGAACCAAAGTCTGCAACTTATTTTTTTTGTAAATAAGAACTGTATTAGTGCCATGATGCGCATGTTCCTAGCTCTGGTTCCCACGGAATATGGGGTGAATGCAATGTTTCATGCCTGGAAACATCGCAAGAAATACAGATTGATTCGGAATGTGGTGAAATGTAGATATGGTACTGACATTATAGAATAACTGACTGATTTGAGTTAAATCATTAAGTCAAGAGTTTGAAGCTCAGCTAATGATGACATCGAGCCTGAGACAGCAAGTTATTTCCTGATGTGGGAAACATGCAGGTCAGCTACATAGGCTAATGTTTGGTGTAGGATAACCACAACTCAAACTGCTGCTTCACCCTTTTAGATTTTGTTTTTTCATGTCAATCTCACTAAAGGTCTTATTATATAATTAGCATTCAAATTGTTAACACTTTGCCCTCTTTCAGATATTGATTGACCAGTCATCTTTTTTTTGGCATTCATGAGCTTTCTGTTAATCTATTAATATTTAGTAAAGCTTCTGCCAATACTTATTCTAGCCATGAGATGTAGCATCTTGCAATGATGGTAGATTCCATCTCAGGCAGTGAAAAAGGTGAAAAAAAAATGACACAGCCAACTGTGGAAGGCACTGCAAAAGACTACCATTTACCCCCCACCAACCACCACCACTGACACCACTCTTTCAACATGAAGAGGCAATGATGGAGCTGATGAAGATTGCAGCTAGCAATCATTCTGGGGAGAGAATGAATAAATGAAAAGCATGAGATTGAAAATGTAAAATAAACAGCTATTTCATAGTCGAGAACAGTTGTTCAGTACACAATGGAGAATAAAGAAAAATGCTTTTTCTTCTTGAAATCCTTTTCTAATATTTAGCTATTGTCACTCATCCTTGCATTACACTAAGCATCTTCATTCCCCAGTTGGATATGCTCGTTGATCTAATATGTTAGGCATTTACAATAGTCAGCATGAAACTTAATCTCTCTTTGCCTTTGCACTCTGTAGCTGGTATAACTTTTCCATTAACTTAAACAAATGGTGCTGTATTTTTAGAATGTGTAATTACCCTGCATCAGCATGCTGGGTCCAGGCTGTGCCTAAGAAAGTGCACTCGGGAATGAAGCAAGTGCAACAGAGCTTTGCTAATAAAAATGTTGAAACTTGAATCCTTGGATGTGGTGATTAATGAAATGCCATTTGATCATTTGATCTGATCCCTTTTGCTGAAGTAAATTGTTTAAGTTTTCCATTGGCATGGATTGAATGTTTAGCATGAACTGCTTTGAGAGCAAGGTCCCTATGCTCTAAAAGATATATCAATGGCACTTCTAAAAACATTATCATTAAGGATTGTAGCATGCTTTTTATCTCACTTAAAAGGAAGGAAGAGATACTGTTTAAAGAAAAGCTTGTTTATGGTATTTTTTTAATGCCAGTGGTGGTAATATTCTTGTCAGACCACCTATAAATGAATCTGTGATTAAAAGCATTTGTTAGCAGACAAATGGGGCGGCACGGTGGTTCAGTGGTTAGCACTGCAGCCTCACAGCACCAGGAACCTGGGTTCAATTCCAGCCTCAGGTGACTGTCTGCATGGAGTGTGCACATTCTCCCTGTGTCTGTGTGGGTTTCCTCCAGGTGCTCCAGTTTCCTCCCACAATCCAAAGATGTGCAGGCTATGTGGATTGGCCATGCTAAATTGCCTGTAAACTGCCATACACAGGGGTGTATGGGTGATAGGGGGATGGGTGTATGGGTGATAGGGGGATGGGTGTGGGCGGGATCCTTCAAGGGGCAGTGTGGACTTCTTGGGCCAAAGGGCCTATGTCCACACTGTAGGGAATCTCATCTAACAGTCACTTAACATTAACAGAATCTGTCGTGTTTTTAAAAGTTGGTGCATTCCAATCACAGCTGTGTCAGCCCAACATTATTACACAATGAAAAACACAGTGAAGTTCATTATGTGATCATTAACACATTAATTGAATGTTTTATTAAGTAAATGAACTATAACAGGAGAAAATCCTACTTGTGCAGATACCCCTGATTTTGGAATTTTGGCTTGATGACTGAAGTTTCTTTAGTCGCAGGTAAGAAACTCAGTAAGACAGCTACAAGTTTCAAATGTATTTAAAAATGCTTTTTTGCAACAATCATAATCTGATTGTGAATTTGTGTCACATGCTAAATTTGAATGATTAATTTAGGTTAGCATTCAATTACAACCCTATGTTGGAAGAGGCATATTTTGTGTCGGCCCTTGTCGGCAGTTGAAAGGAACATCAAATTTATCATGTCACTATTCAAACTGAAGTTTATTGATCACCATTTCTCCCTTAATCAATAACATCATAATAATTGCCAATTCACCTTGTTGTTTTGATAGTGTTGAGAAGCTTGTTTACTCAAAAACTGTTGCCACATCCAAACACTTATTGTGTAAAGTATCTGCAAGTCATCCAAGAAATTCGTCTATCCCTCTTCCCGTCCATCATAGATTGTTTCTTCGCCACTTCCCAAGCTCTGATTGTTGACTACGTGAACATGAAAGCCGAACAATTTTCACACTTTCTTAGAATGAGCAAACTGCATTGTGGTTGCCATTAGTCTTCATGGATCCCTGATGGTTTGTCAATGAAAAGCAAACCGCATACCGTCAGAAAAAACAGGGGTGGTTACTCTCCTTCTGTGCTCTTTACCTGTTATCCTTCTTTCAAAACCATGACGGTAGCTATATAGTTTTGTTAAATTAGCTCTGAATCATTATGCATTAATCTGATGGAGGCACAAGGAGCTTAATTCTCTCTCACTTACGTATGACACATTATAGTGAGCACTTTCCTTAAAACTGTGACCTTTAACCATTCAAACTATCAATTATTCAATAGCTTTAGCTAAGTTACATCATTTTCCTAACTGCTGGAAAAGCCAGCATGTCTAGCAGCATCTTGGGAGAGAAATCAGTTAACGTTTCGGGTTGAGTGACCCTTCTGAGGAAATGTTGTTTTAGTGTTTCTGATTTACAGCACCTGCAGTACTTTCAGTTTTAAGCTATTTTCCTATTTGAGCATGAATGGGGCAATGTACTTTGTTTTATTCTTTAAAACACTAGATCCATGTTCCTTATTACTTTAATAAGCTAGAATCACCATCTACTATTTGATATTTTCGCATTTAGTGTTTCACCATCTCTTCAAACCTCTGATGCAACTTGATATCTTCACAGCTTCTCTGAGGTAGCTTTAGTTATGAGCGGAATTTTAAATGGCTGTGGTATGCCAGTGTAAAATTCTGGGTAAAGCCTGTTCACCTTGCAGCCATTTAATTACTGTTAGTCCATTAACTGGTTTAAGGCAGCCCTTCTAATCCTGTTTGAGAGCAGAGGGTGGACAGTAACTGGGATGAAAGGCAAGATTGCACTTTGATTGGTACAAAGTGCCCAAAAAGGAAGGGGCAGCCCAGCCACTAGCCTGTCAAATTTTCCCAGAACAGGTTGAATATTTGGTACATGTTTCCCTCAGCAGGGGTCAAACCATAGTATCAATAGGAAAGGCTCTTAAGTCACCAGTGAACGGTAGGATAGTACAGTGGAAAACAATAAGATATACAGGATAATATATTTTTAAAAATTGAGGCGTTTAAGATATATAGTCTTGCAGAAAAGAATGTGAAATGTAAGTACAGAATAGCTCTTACATCATTATATGATGGTGAATTAAGGAGAAAGAAAGATTGGGTGGATGTGTATAACATAATGGATATGAAAGCGCTAAGATGAAGCTGTGCACTTTGTGATAAGTAATATAGCATCAGGAGCTCATGCGGGCAGGAACTGGTTTCTGTGCCAGTCTGTTTATAGGGATACATGTGGTTCACTAATATTTGTTAATGTAATCTGTATAGAATTAAAACTATGTAATAAAACTTATTACCCAAGCTGGGAGCCCTTTCTGCTGAGTCATTGCTCAACACTAACTGCTAGAAAGCCCCTAGACTTCCTAGCTCAGGAAGAAAGGTTGGCAGCAGTATTCCAGCTAAGGGACTCGGGTCAAACCATCAATATTACAACAAAGGATTTCTTTATCATGAAATATTAAATGATATCAATAAGACAAATCTTAAATATTATTGGTTTCAAAAATCAGGCTGGGAGAGCCAGGAAACATATGCATGATCAACAAAAAAAGAACTGTGGATGCTAGAAATCAGAATAAATAACAGAAATTGCTGGAAAACCTCATCAGGTCTGGCAGCAAGTGTGGACAGAAAGCAGAGTTAACTTTTCAGGTCCAGTGACCTTTCTTTAGAACATATATGTGCAGTTAAGTGTTGGGAAGTAAGTTTGTAGTCCAGGATGTTGTGCTGGAATGGATTATTCTTATCTCTTGTCCTTAGACCTTCGTTATCATTTTAAATCTAGCCAATGTTTGAAAACCGACTGACTAGAAACTGCGCTATTACTCCAGATTAAAACATCAATTAAAAAGTAATAAGCTGTCCATCAGAAACTTCACATAAAATGCATTTTAATGAATTACAACAAACAGTCGGATCCTCATTTAAAATAATCACATTTTTAAAACATGTTTTTGTTCATTACTCTCATCATAGTTTGATAAAAGATATTACTTACCTGCAAGCTGGAAGACAGTAGCATGTCTGTAACTCACTGAATGATTGTATTTCATCAGGTGTAGCAAGGACCCCATTTGATGGACAAAAAATCCTGGTCTTATGTAAGACTCGAAGGCATCATATCCTAACACCCATGCATCTTTGTGAAATATAAACGTTGCTTCTTTTTGAAAAATGTTGTTGTCTTCCCATTTACTGAGCTGCAGAGTTCCATCAAATACAGTACGAAGGAAGTAATTTGGTTTGTCAGCCACTTCCAAAGAAACTAATGATATGTCTGTTGTAAATAAAAAAACTTACATTTATACAGCAGTTTCCATTATCATCAAAATAAAAGGTCTTGCATTTATAAAACACTTTTCATGAATGGAAGAAGTTTCAAAGTGCTTTACATTCATTTAAATGCATTTAAAGTGTAAGTGTAGTGTGGAGACCATGGCCGCCAACTTGAATATAAGTAGCAATTTGATAATGACCAGATAATCTGTTATTCTTTTGCTAAGGACTAAATATTGCGAGCCACTAGAAATAGTACACATGCTCTTCCACTGACTCTTTCACGTTTGAACAGACAGATGGGGCCTCAGTATAATGTCTCATCCCAAAGATATCACTTGCAACAGTGCAGCACCGAGTCAGCAATGCACTGGAGTTTATGTTTTAACTTAGTTTGCATTCATAGGAACAGGACTAGACCATTCAGCCGCTTGAGCCTGTTCCACCATTCAACAAGATCATGGCTGATATGTAGCTTAACTCCATATACTTGCCTTTGACCCATATCCTTTAATACCATTGCTTAATGGAAATGTATCTATCTCAGATTTAAAATTAACAACTGATCCCACATTCATTGCCATTTGTGGAAGAAAATTTTGAACATCTATGACCCTTTATGTGTAGAAGTTCTCCATAATATCTCTCCCAAATGGTCTAGCCATAATTCTCAGACTCTGGCCTCTAGTTCTACAATCTCCAACCAGAAGAAATTGTTTACCTTTATCTTTCCTCTCCTTTCCTGTCAACATCTTGAAGACTTCAATCCAATACCCCCTTAATTCTAAACTCAAGCTAACAGTCCTAATTTATCTAATCTCACCTCATAACTTAGCCTCGCAAGTCTAACTATCATTCAAATTTTGGAATGGGATTAGAAACTAGAACCCTTGCAAATGCGATGTAGGACTACTGAGGCACTGCTGGCCCTAATACAAACAGATTTATTTCAAAACACAAGCTTTTGGAGCCTTGCTCCTTCTTCAGGTGTTAGTGAGAGAGATAGTATCAGACTTGGAATTTGTCAGTAAAAGATCAAAAGGGTCACACCACTGATGAAGATGTATTAAACAAACCTAAGACGCTGTTAAATCTTAAATCAGTTAGGAGGTGTTAGTTGATTAATATGTCTACGTAAATCCCCAAATTCCTTTCATGTAACGGTCCTGAGAGAATTAAAGGTTTTATCAGTGTAAAGAAGAGGTGACATTTTCAGTCCGACAATGTATGTTAGAGTCTGTTAGTGTTTTGGTTTGGAGTCACACTGGTTTTATTTCTAAAGTAGAAATTCATAAAACATCACATTGGCTGAAAGTCTATAAATTGTTTCAGAGATAGTAGGAACTACAGATGCTGGAGAATCTGAGATAATAAAGTGTGGAGCTGGATGAACACAGCAGGCCAAACAGCATCAGAGGAGCAGGAAGGCTTAAACACAGGGAGAATGTGCAAACTCCACACAGAAAGATACCCGAGGGTGGAATCAAACCCAGGTCCTTGGCGCTGTGAGACAGCAGTGCTAACGACTGAGCCACCTTGCCTACAACTAGGCCTGCTGTGTTCATCCAGCTCTATACCTTGTTATCTCAGTCTATAAATTTCTGCTTTGTGAACACAATAGAATATATCTGCAAATACAAATTTTGCATTACAGCGAACACCTACAAAGGACTAATTAGGGGGCTCTCCATGCTGCTCAACTGGATGTATCTCCATCCACATACGTTGTACTGCTCATCATTCAGGATTGTGTCTTAAAATGGAGAATAAAACATATTATCTTCCTCATGGTGACATGTCGTTGAACTGTCATTTCAGACGCCTTCAAAGAGAGGGCCAGATCCCCACCCACTCTAACGTCTCTGCAGTCTTGTATTACAATTTGGTTTTACCTTTATTTGACTGCAAGGACTTGAGAAATGATCAAACTATAAAAGTCAACCCGCAACCTTCTGCAAAACAAAACCTCAGCAGTAAGCAGGTAGTGAGTACCAAGTCACCTTTCTGCCCAATGAAAGAACTATAACAAACCATTAAAAGTGGCTATTCATTCCTTGTGCACATGAACATGTGATTTCAAGCTTACCACTTGACTGCTGTGTTCTGTGTGGCCACCAATTTTGCCTTCCAATAGAGCAAAATAGTATCAAGAAGGAACCACAGACAGACAGGCCAGTTGGTATGTGAGGTCATTGTGATTATACAGCAGCTACAGAATTCAAGATTATCAGCGAAGAACATTAGAAATTAGAGGAAGATCTCTACAGAGATCTGAAAGATTCCCAAGACTAAATGTTCAAAAAGAGAAAAGCCTGGTTTGTGGCCAGACCTGGAAAACAAAGTTGTAACATTTGTCATTACAAGTTGCCTGAATCGACTCTGAGTTCCCTAAGGAGCAATTTGAATGTTCACTATGAAGATTGCGTCAGGCTTACGAAGAAAACCAAAGACAACTATTACAACAGAAGAGCAAGACGTCAGACCATCTCCCTACAGAAGGTGGTAACAGGCTTATTCCATTTCAACAATTTGTAAACAAACATTGATAAAATACCAGATACAGTTTGGCTGGTACTAGAAACATGAATGAGACGCCCATGCATTTTTCAGTGCCAATCAATCAAATGGTGATCAAACTTGGTAAGAAAACCATGTTATTGAAGAAAACTGATGGTGCAAACAGTTGATTCACTATTGTACTGTTCGGCATGTCTGACAGGGCAAAGCTTATGTTGGTGGTCTGAAAGTTGAGAGTCTGGTATGATCGCTCTTCAGATTTTCTCCAGAGAAGAACAATTATACTGGATTCAAACCATTAACTCTGATTCTCTCTCTCCAGATGCAGCCAGACCTTCTACATTTCTCCATCATTCTCTGTATCTGTTTCAGATATCCAGCATCCATAGTATTTTGTCTTTATTACTTTATCTAATGGTGATACTCTTGAGGGGGAAAAAAGCCTCCAAAATCAGCAATACCTAAGAGGAGTAGTTGTCTGCATTCACTGCAAAGGATGGATGAATTAGGTGGACTGAAAATATAACTGAACAAAATACAACACAATGCATTACTTGGTTCTGAAGTCAAGGTGAATGATAATTTCCATGAATTGGGAAGTAATATTAATTTTTGTACTCTGGAAAAAAATCTGAATGAATAAATGCAAAAATGCGTGGATATGGCTTATGATTGTGACAAATTTGATGAATTTAGTGTCCAGAAATTAACATCTTGCTCCATGGAAATTTTCATTTATTTATAAATTAAAATGCAGTAATAAAAATACTTTCTTGTTTCTTTTCCAATACATTTAGGTGTGGTGCTGATGAAGCAATCACTGGCCTGGCAGCTCCACAATAGCAAGGCAAAGAAACAGACTTC
Source organism: Stegostoma tigrinum (assembly GCF_030684315.1). Classification (NCBI taxonomy): domain Eukaryota; kingdom Metazoa; phylum Chordata; class Chondrichthyes; order Orectolobiformes; family Stegostomatidae; genus Stegostoma; species Stegostoma tigrinum. The sequence continues at coordinate 23,003,868 of NC_081370.1, forward strand.
AGCAGATTTCAATTTCCAAAGTATTACTTGAATAAAAGTTGACTGGCTACTTTTGGTCAAAAATTTAATCTTGGAACTTAGTTATATTCTTGTAGCATTCTTCCCCCTTCAGCTTTGGCGCATGTGTTGAAATTTCTCTCAAATATTTTTTAACTCCAAGGAGCTTTGTCAATTATTCTTCCCTTGTACTTTCTGCCTGGACCTCCAGTTTCTGCTCCTACAATTTGACAGTGTCTATATATTTTCAAATCTGGAGCAATGTCTAATCATGCAAATTGTCTGACCCCAATACACTATTTTCAGTTTATTTTGAACCCATTTGTAATCATCTAGGAATTAACTGTAACTGTATCAGAAAATGCATTATAGTCTATAGATGTGCCACATATGTGAGAAAAGCCAAAGATTATTCTGCACTTTCTACCTTTGCTGATCTCAGCAAAATGAAGACAATGGATGATATCATCGTACATGACTTTAAACTAGATAAGGGGTGAAAGAATATCAGTCGGGGTTGTTGTTTCAGGGATGCTCTTGCACATTTGATATATTTTATCATTGTTTGATTATAAATTGATGAAATGCAATATGCCTGTTACTACCCTCTGCTGGGAGTTGCTGTGAAATCTTGGTCATCTTTTGCAATTGTTCATGATTGGTTGATAATGTTGCACATTCCCAGTGGAACCACAACTGGCCACAAGTTATGACCTTCATTTCAGGAGGAACTGAGAAAGGGGTATACATATGCGTGGGCAAATTATTTTAAAATTTTATGTCCATTTAGAAATATTCTAATGTTGCAGGCGTGCTGTCCCAAAACTGTGAATCAACATATATTCTTTGCAGTAAATGTGAAGACACTGTCTGAAATTGAATGATGACAGAGAAACGGTGCTTGTTGTGACATATTACTCCTCTATCAGCTTTCTACTTTGAGAGACCAGAGCAGGAAAGTTTCAGTAGCAGATGATGACAGAAAATGCTGAATAAGTCTACTGTTACATGTGTTTGACACTGCATGTTTTTCATGAGGCACAGATTATGATTAAATGGTTCTGAGGGGCAAAGCATTGCCAGTTATAATGTTGCTTTCTGTCAAATATACAGTTTTTACTGCTGACCTCCACTAAGGTGGATGTGAAGGCTTAGACTTGCTTACCATGTGCCTTAGGTGAGTGCAGTCCCGGAGTCAGCATAAAAAGAGTCAATATTCCTGAAATAGAAATTTCTCTTCTTGCTAGATAAACAGCACCACTTGACAAATTGGCTGCCACCACTGTGTTGCCATCCAAGTAACTGACCAATGAGTAAGGACCCTTTCCCAGCGCTGCAAACAGAAAGCAGATTCAGTTTCACTTAGAAAATTCATTTGTTGCTAAACACTCCTGTTTATTTTTTCATAACCGATTTTGCAGCAGTTTAATACTGTAAGTTAGATGCGATAACACTTTCATTCATTTTATTCACGCCCTCTAATTATTATTCCTCTTAAACACTTCTTGACTTCATTTAAATTAATTTAGCATGCTTTTAACATAGAATTCATTTGGATCAGAAATTCGATGTATTCTTTTCTCAAGGCCAAGAATCAAAGTTTGAGAAGGTGGTCCTGTTGAAATATTTTCTTGAAATATAACAGCAGAATATCAAGTCATAAAAATTGGAAAAAAATTAATATGATGAATGAAATCTTACCTGCATCTACACAACAAATTATGAGCTGCTTCTAAGTGCTTAATGTTCTTGTAGTGTTGCAATTTGTGCATTTATGTAACTTATGTATAATGCAATGTTCAGTCACCAGTTTATTTGACAAGAAATTAACCCACATAATGAGATTTTTTTGCAATATTGCTTTCCAAATATATCATACAGAATACACTTAGCCCCCTCTAGGGGCTTAGTCTGGCTGATAATTTAGTTGCTTCTCCGTATTCAGGCCTCAGGGCTGTGACACTCAGGCACATTGTGTAATTTAGCATAGCTTTTTTCTTTCATTCTTCAGTCTTGTACTCTATAAACACAAGAAGCAGCTGATGTGTAATTCGTGATAAATCTATTATGTTTTTCTCTGTGTGTAAGGAACACATCTTTGCAACTGAACCGACCACTCAATTAAAAATTTCTCTTTAACTTTACAGTGGGAGGAGTCCAAAATATATCCCTATTTACTATAAAGTAGAAGAGCATGCAAAATGGTGGGTTTGTCTATTTCAAGCTTAGCTTATGTTCCACAGTAAGTAATATATGTTTCCAATAGCATTGCAAATAAAGACTCGAAGGAATGAGAAAACCAAACACATTTTTCAAATTTTGGAAAAGGTCAGTTCGTTACGAAGATGCCCCCATTAAAATGTATGCAGTAGTAAATACAATTTTATTTATGGATGTCATATGTGTGATTTATACATATTTATAATTTATTTTTGAATCTGAGTTTGTGGCACATGGATTTTCTGTGTGTCTAAAAGGGTATAATGATTAACCTGCATTTTTGTAGAAATGGTAATTCATAAAAAGCAAATCTGTAACCTCAATAGTGATTTATTTATTTTTAAAATACAGTATAAGTAAAAGACTTCTGGAGTAATGTCTTTTTACTTACATTGAGGATGTTTGAGGGAACAAAGTAAACTTTGTAGAACATTTTGCTTTCAAATTAAAGATTTTGGAATTTTTAGGGGCTTAGGAGAGGTATCCATAGTTTGGAAAACAGCTTTTTCATTTCAGTGATTGAAAGGATCCTTTGTGCCTGCTCTATTTCCTTCACTTCTACTTTTACTGTTTGCTCACGTTCCCAGACTTCGCCGGTCCAGTAATACGTTCAGCTAGGATCATAATTTTCTAATGTTCACATGCTGAAAGTTTCCAGTATAATAAAGATCCAACAATATTATTACTATTTATGGTGGAAATATTGAAATAAAAGCAGAAATTTCTGAAACTAGCAGGACTTGGTTACGAGAGAAATGATACTTCCCTGAAACTTCCACCTCATCAACTTCCATCATCAGAGGATATCCTCTACCGTTTAACTTTGTTCAACTGAATCATGAAACTATTACTCATCACATCCTCCCCTCTCCATATCAGCATTCAAAAGGAACTGTTCCCTTTTCAATAGCCTAGTCTATTCCTCAGTCAACGTGAACACCTCCTCCCTTTCTAAGGCACCTTTCCATGCAATGTCTACCTGAAATACTTTTCAGGTGAAACAGCAATTTACTTGTACTTCTTTTGATTTATTTCTGTACATGTTCCTGCTTACACACATGCTTTCCTCTACATTCAGGAGACTAACCACAGCTATATTAAAGTTAAATAGTAATTAACTGTTCATCAGTGTATACTATCCTTCAATATGAACAGAGGTTCTTATATATGCAAGAAACACAACTGTTGGCTTACAAAATTACAATCACAAAGCTGAATCTCACCTTTATTGTAATATTCACAATCATAGGCTGAAAGATAGAAAAACAACAAATCACAAATTGAATTACTGCAGAAACCAAATGTTCTTTTCAAGGCTACATTTCTACATTTCTCAAGTTCCAGTAATCAACACGTTTAAAGAACCAAAAGCTACTTTTTTCCGTTACTAAGGAAGATTATTTAGTAGAGGGTGTAGTTTCGCAGATGAATGTGTATTATTCTATGGTGCCAGGTGGATAAAGTCACACGTAAGTGTGAGGGAAGTGAGTGAGGGAGGGGATAGCGTGGGAGGTCAGTGAGGGAGAGGATGGTGTGGGGATAGGGTGGCAGATCAGTGAAGGAATAGTGTGATCAAGCATTGGGGGGAAGGTAGCCATATCTGATGGGGGAGGGCAGTATTATTGATTGTGGAGGGGTGGGGGTCAGGGAGGTAGGGAGGGGGAAGGTTTGTGAATGTGGTTGGGACCAAATTTTATAGTTAGCCAAGAGTTAGAGTGGATTTTAATCCTCTAAATATTCCCAGTTATCTATCAAGTTAAGTGAGTCTAAACCCTTGAGTCTGAACCCTCAAGAGTTGGGGATTCTTTTGGAGATGCCACGTCATTGTCCTAGTTTAAACATCTGCTGGTAATTACCACCTAGACAGTGAGACAGGACTCCCAAGAGACTCTGATGATCATCTTTCAGGGTCCATCCAGTCTCCACAGTCTAGAGATCAGAAAATCCAGACTAATACCATAAAATTAAGTTTGAATATTTCTCTCCCTCCATGAATTATTTCAAGTTGTGACAAGTTGATTAACCACTCCCAAGTTTCAATCAATAATGCTTGATCGACAGCTAGCAAAAAGCAAGCCAGCATAACCATCTCTTTACTCTACACATTAAAGTATCTGATCACCACTCAGGATTTCACACAGAGGTTGGAGTCCACCTTTAGTAGTTCACAGTGCAAATGAATTGTACAAATAACAAGTGCACATACAAATACAAAATTCAAAATAACATACCACTAAACAGTGCTGCTTACAGATGATGTTCCGTTGGCAAAACATAATATTAATATGGCTGAGATTTTAAAGGGAATTGCAGTAAACATTTGCGTTCAATATGAGATAGATTTCTAGCACTAACTAAAATTATTTTACCATAATACAATTACACTTAAATTGATTAAATTATGACAACAAAGGCCCCATTAATCAGTCTTGGGATGGGGCCAAAATGAAATCTGATCATTTATAATGATTTGGAGAGGCATAGAGTATGGTATCCCTGCTACTTAGTGCTTGCATCAACGGAAAGAAGATAAGCACCATGAATTTGGTCAACATGTCATGGATCCCATCAGCTAGGACCAAATGCAGGTGCTGTACTTATGCAGGTGAGCAGAGGAATCACAGCAGTGATTTGGGACCATCACCCAATTAATGACATTGGCTGGCACATCCAAGATGCTAGACTATTCAGATGGCAGGTAACTCTACAGCCTTAGAAATATCACTGACACAGGTGGCTACTGCTAAACCTCTAAGAGCAAGGAGAGGACTGGCAGACAGAATAGTTGCTATGACTGGTTAATCACTCTTTGGCACATAGGGTCTTGAGAAGGGAAGCCACAACCCCCTACTCCCTCCCTGGTCTCTGTCACTGGGATGCTGCAGGGAACTTGTTTTGTTGTTCTATCAACATTTTTTCGGACCCCAGCAGCCCATTTCCAAAGGGCTGGTAAAATTCAGCCTGATATATCCAACATCACCTCTGTGAGAAATGTAGATAGCAAGTTACACTTTCCCATTGCTTCTTCAAAGAGCCCCACAGTCACAAACAGCATACTGCCAAAGCCATGAGAGAATGGATTTCATAGGTTCCAGGTTTCCACTGAAATATCTCACTAAAGGGTCAACAATGCTCAGAAGGAGTAGGCCCCAGAGCACTGTTTTCCAGGCAGCTAAGGGAAATCAAAAATGCCCAATGACTGCTTTACTTACGGCAGATAGTGGGGGTTCTCCAATCAACTGCAACTCCATGTTGACAACACATGTGAGAATATGCTAACACACTGGTGCAGAAGCACTCACAGTCTCCACCAAGATTACATGCACAAGTATCTGTCAAGCAGTTGGAATAAAACCAGGTGACATCAACCTGGATAATTTAAAAGAAACAGATCATGAAACACAAAGGATTTGGACCTTCACAAAATAGGTTGTTAAATAAGAATGGAAAGCTAATAGAGACAATAGCGTTCATTTGCCAAACAATTTTGCAAACTTGCAGAGGTGCAAAACACTGGGGCCCGTGGCTAGAGGGGCCCCGACCTGCTGCCATTAATGAGTTCTCATTGCCGTACAGTCTGAACGGGCACAGCATCATACCTGAAACAGCAGCTTTTAAAAATAAATTAAACCATCAGTGTTCACTGTTCCAAGCATGATTTTTCGCCCTGCAGCCGGTCATTCACAAAGCTACCCAAAGCTCTTTGCCAGTTTTGGCAAACTGTCAGGTTTTTGTACAAAAAAACCTGTCAAATTGTAGTTGCTGAGAGCGGGCAGTGACTGCAGGCTTGGAAAAGGAAGAGCTGCTCCCCCAGTCACAGATCCTGTCTCTCCCACCTGTGCACTGCTGTTCTGATAATCTGCAGTGATAGGCAGGTGAGCTGTCTCCAACACAAGAGCTGTTCCTCAGAGATACCCTGCAGTAATGGATGAGGAAGGAATCCAAGATGGAATTGCCAGTCTGTGGGCCTCCAGGCAACCGGCAGTAGAGTTTGAGTATGAGAACCGGTTCTTCCTCTCACCCATCCCTTCCTCCCACACCAAGCCGCACCCCCAGCTACCTACTAACCTCATCCCACCTCCTTGACCTGTCCGTCTTCCCTGGACTGACCTATCCCCTCCCTACCACCCCACCTATACTCTCTCCACCTATCTTCTTTACTCTCCATCTTCGGTCCGCCTCCCCCTCTCTCCCTATTTATTCCAGCTCCCTCTCCCCATCCCCCTCTCTGATGAAGGGTCTAGGCCCGAAACGTCAGCTTTTGTGCTCCTGAGATGCTGCTTGGCCTGCTGTGTTCATTCAGCCTCACATTTTATTATCCCTAAATAAAATTAGTTTGGACAGGTTCAACTCAGTGCCTAGTGGACATAGCATACCCACACAATATTGATAGATTTCGCAGCAAGGTAAAAGAATAGAGGGACTTAGGGGTGCAGGTACATAATTGGTTGAATTGTGCGTCACATAGACACAGTGGTTAAAAAGGCATTTGGCACGCTTGCTTTCATTTTCAGCCCTTTGAGTATCAGAGTTGGAAAGGAGGTTGCACATGACATTAGCGAGGCCTCTTCTGGAATACTGTGTCCATTTCTGGTTGCCCAGTTATAGGAAGGATATTATTAAGTTAAAAAGGGTTCAGAACAGATTTACCAGGATGTTGCCAGGTATGGAAGGTTGGAGTTACAAAGAAAGCCTGGATAGGCCTCTTGGAGTCACCTCTTGGAGTCTCCTATTGATCATGGGTCTTTCATGAGTGCATTTCAGCAGCTGCAATTGCTGAAGGTGGCACTGAGAGGCAATTGAAAGTTGGAGATGTCTGACTGACCAGCAGTTCTGTGTGGTGGGTACGCTACAAACAAGACTGTTTGATCGCAACACTGTCCACTTAAGTGCCCGATCAGCATTTAATACCCATAGGTTTTCCCAGCATAGATGACATAGGACCTGTCAATTCTTACGCTGGCTAATGAAACCCCCCATCGCAGTCATTAAATTCTGCTCAACATTTCCAGATTGAAAATCCCAGTTCCTCACTAATTCTAGACAGTAGAAATTAGCTTTTTTATGGCCTATCCTTGCACTAGATCAGAAAAAGATACTGTATTGCAGGTCTGGCCAGAACATTGTAAAATTTACTCACAATTGTGTCCCTTTTATTAGTTTTATTCAACTTTTGTTGCTGTTCATTGGGCAAATAGCTCACACATTATTTGGTTAATTTTCTAGGAGGAGCAATTGAATCAAATAGGCAGCAATTACAGAATAAATCAATTGACCACAATCTGAATATGAGAGAAATTTGCATTGAGTTCCAAATTGAAGGTACACTGGCAAAGAAAGGTGAACAACAAATAAGACCTGATCTTTCTAAGGACCTGACCTTTCTAAGTCTCAAATGATGAAACATGGGAATTGTTTCTGCTGGTCCCCAAACACATAAAGTTAACAAAAAATAAAACATATTTTGTCAAGTAGCACTGAGCAACTAGCAGATACACAAAAGGAAAGTTGAGCTGTCCAAAATAACCAACAAAGTGAGACAATCTATTCTGACAGTGCCGTTGTGTCAATTACTAAGGGTTCCAATTACTAAGAGTTAAATTACCTGGGGGAAACAGGCAGAGTAATCCAGCAACAGTAGAAATGGTGGAATGACATCAGGAAAAAAAATGTATTTGTCCTATGATCACTCCCATTATACTAAATACAAGACAATTGTTGGTGAGATGGATCACAAATGAAAAGGAAAAAGCCTGTTATTTGAATCAGCACATGTGACAACAATAAATCAAACAATCACTCACCACTGGGTGACAGGGCTCAAACACCTCAGACAATAATATGCCACATTCCTTCTTTGCAAACGGCTCCCGGAGTGAGTTCACGCTGCATGGATTACGGGTATCAGGGCTACTCGCACACTAGAACAAGTTAAATAACTGTTCAGAAGTTTGTTAACAATCAAAACAGGGTGTATTGTTGTGAGCTTTAAACTGGGTTGGAACACAAGTTTACGAAAGGTACACTGTCAAACTCAAGACAATGAAATCTACCACTCCATGCTGTGTCAAGTAATAATGGTCGGTGGGTTAAATTAATTAGGGGACAGTCAAAAAATCAAATCAGGTTCTCGCTGTTGAGTTACACTTTCACAAGTAAGCCCTCCCTCCTTCATATTCACAGGAAGTGGGCATTGTTGGGTAAGCCAAGCCAGCATTTATTGCCCATCGCTAATTGACCAAAAGTCAAATCTGGAGTCACACAGAGACCTGACTGGGTAATGACGGCAATGTCCTTCCTTAAAGGCTATTGTGTTTTTTCATAAACCATATTTCAGTTGAAGTTAGCTATAAGCCAAAAATATTTTGGTGCAGCTAACTGGGGGTGGGGGGTGGAATGGGGGTGATTAAGAGTGGAGCTAATTAATCCTTCCTTACCTGTTTGTAATAAATTCTATGTAATTCCAAAATCAAATGTTTCAGCAATGGAAAGAAAAACCAAGTTGGGAAGAGAAGACATTATTGAAGATACCTGGCCCAATGCAGTCAGAGGACAAATAGAACAATGCAAAGTAAGCCCTATTGATCAAAAAAGGATGATGTCCATTAGCCTATATAAAGACTTTGGAGGCGTGAAGGAGATGTAATGTACTGCAGTTGTGGTTGCAGAAGATGACTTTAACAAATGTTTCCCTTGGAATAGCTGTGTTTTTTATGTGTAGAGTTCAATGGGTTTTTACATTGGGTCCTGCGGCTGTTAGTTGTTAGCATTCCCCAATGAATGTTAGCCCATGGTTGCTAACCCCAGCAAAATTAATGATGCACTGCATGTAGCCAAGGTGGAACCACAAGCTAGATGTTTGGAAAATTAGGAGCCACATTACAGCCCTTTAAGACTGCCTTTCTTCCACTTTTAAACACGACATTTCTGTAATAGTCTAAAAAAATGAAATTGCAAATACATTCATCCACTAGGTGGTCTAATCAACAGAATATTCCATGGCCTAGAGGCATCTGTTTCAACCAAACCCAGCCCTTTAACTCACCCAGCATGCAGATATGTGCCCTTTCCCAGCATCTAATTGTGCCATGGCCAGTCTAGTTTTCGAAGTAATTACTTACCTCCTCAACTGTCCAGCTGTTCCCAAAATCTTGTGGATTTTGTGACTCCATGTGATCTGGAGTCCTCAATTCATTGGCAGTTTTCATATCAAAATTTCCACATAATCCAGAGAGTTTACCCTGCACAAATATAAAAACAAAAGCCACCCCAACATAAATTTTTGTGCTTTGAACATTGACACCTCTTTATGGTAATGATCCAGTAACTCATATGTTTTGATGAACGAAAAGGTACTTATACTAAGTCTTTGGTTAAGCAAAGAGAGCCTATATCAGGATATATTATTATTTTGTATTTTCTTATCTTCATCGAAAGGGGTTGATACTACACACTATTTCAAAGTACAATGCTAATTCAAGAATTTAGAATCAGTTCTTTAAATCCAAATTGACTTACCAGGGACTGATTATGATGGTCAGTTATTTGCAATCCTAAAGTTTACTCAGCCACATCTTAAATATAATTTTTTTATACTTAGGAAATGTTATAAATTTCTGATTTTCCAGGAGTTTAAAGCGTGATGAATGCAGAAGTTAACTTAATGTAATTAATGTTTTCCACAGCCTAACATGTTAGAAGTGTAAACCAAACTATAAATTAAATCAATTATCAATATGAGAAATACTTACCTGTTCAATGGAACAGCTACCAAAACAATAAACTTCATATTTAAGCAATGTATTCTACACTTAATTTATTTCCTGGAACTGTCACGCTAGAATATTTTTCAAACACTGCACTACTTGTATTGAACTGACAGAAGCGTGGTGTTTTAATTTTGTTGAGAGGCTGGTCATAGGTAATTATATTGAGGGTATAATGATGAGCAAGAATAAGTAAATGTGAAGTAGCGTGGACATGACAAAAAGATAGATTTCATATCCTGGGTTATGATATCCCAATTTATTTGCAATGATATTATCTGGATTATAAAACATGATTTGCTTTTACTTTTAATCTGACACCACTGTCTCATAAGCATGCTAGAAGAAACATCTTTACTTCCTGATAGGTTAACGCATAAAGTCAGATCAAAGCTCAATATAGAATTCAGTTTCTACAGTGACAGTTTGTCTTAGTAGGAATGCCAGCAAAAGCCTTGCATCTAGAGTATCATCCAGATGCTCCTTGCCTGATTATAATCTAATGAACTTTAATATAAAGCCAAGGAGAAACAATTACCTTCATTACCTGGGCAGTAATCTCGCAGAGCAGATTGCCCCATGTTGTCGAATATTCTTGAAATTAGTGGCTTGGAATTCAGATGTAGCATCCAACAGATGGGCATTCTTTCCTACCAAATTACTGCCCAGATGGTGTGCATGAATATCTAACTCTGTGGTCTGAATAGTAAGTGAGAACACCAATTTTGGCTGTGCTGCCTCCACGGTCAAACATCTGATTGCTTACTGGCTGGGCTCACAGGGACCAGTTATAACCTGTGGCTATAGACACTGGTCCAGTACAGTCTGATACTGTAGGTAGGCAAGAGAAAGAAAAACTATTTGATAGAGTAATGCTGAACAGCTTTGTTGTTGCCATCTAGTACATTAATGATGATTATGTGTACCAGTTGTTGACTACCAGCCATGTTGTACTGTACAGGATCTCAACTACAGCACAAAATTGTACTTATAGTCCTTACTTGCCACTTAGGTCCAATCTGCAAATGTATCATCGTCCTTTGGTCCCACAGTATTGTAATTTCTTCAGCAGGGAAATAAATCACAGTAAAAATACCAGCTTTCCATATGTGTAAAATTTGCTGCATGTTGTTGACACTAGAGGGACTCTGCGGAGATTTGTAATCATAATTTAATGGACAATATTTAAGAAAACAATGGGATATGAATGGTCATCAATGAAAAAATAGTCAAATAATCAACATGCGCTTGGTGCCAGGGTGAACAAATTTCTTTTTTCATTTGGTACTAATTCATCCAATTAAACATTGCTTCAGTGTTAAAAACAAACTATTAAGTTATTAGAAGTAAATTCTAATAATGGCAGAATTATCTGTCTACTACGAAAGCCAAGAAAATAGAACTGTTTTAACAAGAAAAATCTCTGGAAAGCCATGAAACACAACGGACATAAAACTGTTTAATAGTGTTATTCTGCTGTTCTACTTACTGCATTCCCGCTGTCATCATCAAAAACCAATGAAGTATTTCCAATTGTGATAGACATAGCCTTTCGACAAATGATGCCACTCCCATAGCAATCAATATTTTCAGCCATGATAGATAGATTTGAAGCCCCAAGGCTCTGCCAGAAGAAAAGTTATTCTTTTGGATATGCACATATGGTATCAAGTTTATAGTTTACACATCTATAGTGGTTTCAGACTGGGCACAAGGACAGAAATACTTTCATACATCACTAACTGACAGTGGTATTCAAGTGTCGTGTATCTGAGCTTAATAAAAATATAAGAACCAAAACACACCATTCACTTTATAGCCTTGATCCCACTTTAGGTCCTTCTCATTAAAAACAAAGCAAATGTCAATGTCTTATATGGGCATATTATTGAGCAAGGTCAAGTGCTGTCAAGAACAGCAGACATTCAAGCATTAGTAGAGTTCCCTGCTCCAAAATCTAAACAGGAAATAGATATTTTGTGGACTTTATGGGATTAATGCAAGTTTATAACAAACACCAGCACTGTCGTTGCTCCACCTGTAGTCCTGCTGATAAATAAAGTCAAGGTAGTGTGGTCAGGCAAATGCCAAGCATGTTCACAGCTATTTTGATCAATGAACCAGAGCTTGCTGCACAAATTTCATTGAGATCTTCAAGATCACAGCAGAGGCTAATGATTTGGGAGGGGTGCTGTTCTATTGCAAAATGATTGGTCAGGCTTGGAGAAGTCAGTAGAATAATTCTGTAAATAATGAAATGAACACCAAAATAGATGGTCTACTGTGGAAAAAGTAACTCTGGGAATCCTATGGACTCCAATAATTTGAAGTCTATATCTGTGTTGAAACGGAAAAATATTGGTGCATACCGAGCATAACTTTTGTGGAAAAATTTAAAAACCAAAATGGCAGGAATTTTTGACAGTGTTTGCGAATGCAGTCCTACCCTTTAAAGTTTGTTCATAAAAAAAAAGGCTTCCAGTGCTTTGTCAGAATGTAATCTTGCTTGAGTTGTCTAAATATTAAAAATGCATCAGAATTAATGGTGTAGGTTACACGGAAGCAGCAAACGAGAATGCACGTATCAATGCGTCTTAATGTTTTTATACCTATGGTTTGTCCACTCTTAACAATGAAATTCATTTAAAAATGGTGTTTAATTTGCCTCAAGTTTGGAAGTATTACAAAGATAATTTACATTTAATATTGCATGGGATCTTATGTTTAGAAGGATCAAGAGAAAAGGTATGTTCTTGAAGTTTGCAAAAAATCTGCAATGCTTTCTTTATAAGATGTTATTGTAAGTTCACTATGAGCACTGGAGTTTTACTTGAAACATGCATCCCAGGAATCACATGGCTGGTGAGAACTAATTCTTTTGTGGTAAATCCTATGGGATTGTGTTGTATAGTGTCCGACTTGGAAACATTCTCGATTCATCAGGCTGAGTTGGAGGAAATTCTTTGAACAACCTAGCTAAATTGGTGGAAAGCTGCTAATAACAAGCTGAATTGGAGGGAAGCTTACTATGAATATGCTGCCCGGCTGATCTTTCCCATTGCTGAAAAAAAGAACTCACTTCATCAGTTCAGGGTGAAACCTATCCTTCTTTCGAAGAATATCTCAAGATTATATTTCCTGAGCAAACAGTGTTTACAAGACCTCAGAGACAATTTTGCATGGATTAATGAGTTGACCATACATGCCAGAATATCAAAGCTACTGATTTCTGAAAGTCCTGCACTTTATTCTGTTACCTTCAAGAATAGCTAATTCGTCAGTGATTTTTTCAAAAAGCATATTTCTGTGGAGAAATTAGATTTTATTCATCTTTCCCTGTAGTGAGAGAGACAAATGAAGATACTTAAAGGGATAAGCATTTCTATTTTTATATCACTGACAGTGTATATTAAGCAAGTATTACAATCAGTTTTGTTTTGATAATAGCCTACAGTTGTGTTTATTAAGAAATTTGATGAATAGATTTTTATTTAAAGCTTAACTTAGAAAAAAGTATTTAACTGGTTACCTTGGTGACTAGGAGAAAATATTTTATATTTTAAATTTTTATTTTAATCTATGGAATAATAGGAAGATTAAAATGATAGTGCACTCCTCCAGCTTGTTAGCAACACAAAGCGATGGAATGTCATATCCAACGAATAAGAACACAGGAGCATATGAACAGGAGCGAGCCAGTCACTTGAATCTGGGTCTTCCAATTAAATAATAAAGGCAACAGATGGGAATTCTGTGAGGGGTACGAGTGGGAAAGGGGGAGGGCAGAGAAAGTGGGAGTTATCAATAAAGAATTTGTGAAAACCAATAATCAGGTTGCATTTGGACCCAGTGCTGAAAACTGAGACATTTTGTCCAAGGTTTCAATCTTGCAGTCAGCAGAACAATTTGTAATTTATACCAGAAGGACAAATAAAATTTATGACAGAAGAGCACTGATTAGCCGATATTTTCCATCAAGAATGCACCAGTTAATGATGACCAACAGTTGACAGCCGAGTTTTACTTAAATTTTAAACAGGGTGGGTTGACTATTATTGATTAAGGCATCACCCTAATTTAAAAAAAACAGAGAATGGATTCTTTGGTATTTATTGGAAGTTGTTCTGATGGGTACATGATGAAAACATTCAAGCATTTTCCTATCAAACGGCTAATCCAACTACACTTAAAATATAAATGTTTACTTGATTTGCACGCCTTCAGATTCTTTTCTCTCTTCAACAAATGGCGTGGAGTGTTGGAAGGATAATGGAACTGATTAACATCCGACATTGAGATGTATGAATACTCCTTCTATGGTCAACAAGTCTTGGACTGGGTGGGACTCAAGTCCAGGATCTTTCAATTCAGGCTCCATATACGTCTACTGTCCATTTTATGATCATGAAAATTGCGTCCATGTTATTCAAAATAATTTTGCTTACAATTACAAATAATTTTAAATCTTTGACCCAGTTTTTATTTTATTTGTTTGTACCTTATTGGAAAACCTTTTATTTAGGATGAATGAATACAGTTTATTAAAAAAAATGAATCTTACACTAATATGGACCTTTACCTGAACCAGGTAGGCCTTGCAAGGACTAATAAAATCATAAAGAACTCCATCGAAAGTTTTGTAATGGCGGTCTCCATAAGCTGTACACATTGATGGACATGATTGGAATGTGCACTGGAAGGTCCCCTGCAGGCAAACACTAAAAGGTATGTTACCATTGAGGATTAACTTAAGTATATGTTTGCACAATTACATTCAAAATTGTATTATTTAAACTAATGCTTTCTTTAAACTAAAGAAAGCAACCTTTCATTTTATGCTGTGATAATGGGAACTGCAGATGCTGGAGAATCCAAGATAACAAAGTGTGAAGCTGGATGAACACAGCAGGCCAAGCAGCATCTCAGGAGCACAAAAGCTTTTGTGCTCCTGAGATGCTGCTTGGCCTGCTGTGTTCATCCAGCTTCACACTTTGTTATCTTTCATTTTACGCTGTATTTGTTCACATTATGAGACTGACAAGTTTTAAATCTCTAATTCTTTTAGCAGTTTATTTTTACTGATAATACATTTGCAATTTTTACTCTTGCATTTCAGAAAATAAATACAAATAATGCTTGAATATCTTCAATGCATAATTTTAATAATGAATATATATCTCGCTGTTGTGAGTCATTTGTGACTCCATTTCAGGAATGGGGCAACTGTAACAAGTTCATCTCTATACATACAACTATTACAATGTCATATATTAGAAATAAATATATTATCACTCACATTGTTCAAACTGAAACTGCTACAAATATAGTAATTAAACAATAAGAAATGTTTAACTGAATGAAGTTATTTTTGATGACTTAGAAACTAAATTTTTGAAACATCTTGACATTTTATTGGAACTGCTAAGGATGAAAATAAACTTCCTTGCATTTTCATGGTAGTTTGTTTTTATTCACTCATGGGATGTGGACATCATCAAGCTGGCCACCATTTATTACGCATCTCTAACTACTGTTAAATAGGTAATGCTGAGCTGCCTTTCTGATCAGTAGCAAGCTGTGTAACAGTAGAACTCCCCAGCTGCTATTTAATATAGATGGTGCTAGATTAGTGACAAAGTGATCAATCAAGAAATGGTGTTTTTTAGTTCCATGGAAGGATGGTGTGTGACGTGCAGGGAGATGTGCAACCATGGTGTTCTCACAAGTCTTATATGCTTGTTCTTCTCAGTAACAGAAGTGAGTATGAAAAGCACTTGAGAATCCATGTTGAGTTGTAATGGCCATTGCCGTGACAGTAGAGGGAGTATGTGTTGAATGTGGTGAATAGTGTACAAAACAAGTTAACTGATTTATTCAAGGTAGTGTTAAGCTGATTGAACTGTACTCATCCAGGTAAGTGCAAAGCATCCCATCACACTCTAGACTTATGTCTTTTCGATGTTGGACGGGCACTGAAGAGTTAGAAGATGGGCCAATTGCTGCAGAATACCAACCTCTGGCTTGCTCTTTCAGACACAGCATTTATGTGGCTGATCCAGCTAATTGGCAACTCTCAGAATATAGATGATAGGAAATTTGACAATGGTAATGCGTTCAATGTCAAAGAAAATTATTTAATTTATTTATTGCGGGATGTACTTATTCCCTGCTACTTAAATGAATGTTGTGTGTTGCTTATAAAATCAAGCCTTGATGCTGTTCAAGTCTTGCTGCATGTAGCCACGGACTGATTTAGCATTCAAAGCTGCAAACGAACTGTAAACACTACAATCATTAGGATATCATAATTTCACCTCTCATGATAGAAATTTGTCAGGCTGCGGGGAAGTAGCACTAGGTGAGTTACCTTTGCAGGGATCCAGCAGAGATGTAGTTTGCTGTTCTATGAATTTATGATTCAACTTAACATGGAGATGGTAGCACTGCAACACACTGAGTGTCTTCAGTGTGATGGTGGAAGTTTGTCTTCATGGTAATTTTGTGGTCACTTGGGCAAATACTATTATGGTCAGATGCATCTGTGATAGGCAGACTGAAATTGATTAAATCAATGGTTTTTTTCCATCAAGTTAGTTTACTTGTCAAATCTGTGTGCGGTACCCTTTGGAGGGCCAGTATAGACTCAATGGATACTGTAGGATTTCTGTGATTCTACGACAATGGTGACCATACTACCTGATTTGTTTTGGAATGTTGATGGCAATCCCTTGCAATATCATCTGGGCATGTCTTTGCCATATCCAAATTTAGTGCCAAGTTCCACACCAATTGGTCCATGGTTTTATTCTTCTTGATTTTCTTTGGGGTGATTTGATCCACTTGAGAAACCAGCTCAACCATTTCAGATTTACTGAGGGGGCATCTGACTGAACAATGGAGAATAATGTGGGAAGGGTGCAGTTACTCACTTTTCGTTACCAGAAAGGAGAAGCAGAATATTTTTCAAAAGACATGATATTTGCAAAGATGTTGAGAAAGATTTGGGTATACTATGAAATTAACATGTAATTAGGCAGGCTGGTTATTGAGACTGTGGCACAAGGATCAAGAATTCCTGCTTCACCTGTTTAGGCATTATTGAGAGCACACCTGGATTACTGTGCGCAGCAATGTTCATCATGTTTTTTTTAAGAAAGAAAGGCTTGCATTGGAGGCAGAATAGTAAAGGTCTCTGTGTTGCCCGACAATGAGAGGGTCAATGCGTAATTAGCTCTGTGAAGTTTTGAAGAACTGAAACATACAAGATTCTGAAAGGACTTGGCACAGTAGAGAATGATGCATTGTTTCCTTGGGCTCAGAAATTGAGAACATAAGGCACAAGTAGTTTCAAATGAGGAGCAAATCAATTAAGAATGAATTAAGCAATTTCATCAATCTAAGGGCAGTGAATCAAGAAATTTCTTTTTTGCCCAAGGGGTTACGGATGGACCATTATTTAATATACTTAAATCTGAGATGAACGGATTTTTTTTTGGTCTGAGAGAATCAAGGGATATTGGGAAGGGACAGGAAAGGAGAATTTAAGCCCAAGATCAACCATGTCATACTGAGTAGTGCAGGAGGTTAAATAGAGTCTCCTCCTGCCCCAATTTCTTATGTTTTTGCTTAGTGAGAGGTTTTTAAGTTGTTCCAACACAACTTCCATGCTTTGGCACTCAATACCTCTACTTGAGATCCCACATAAGCTTTATTAATTACTCACTCTATATAGCCTGCCTATATATATAATCTTCTAAAGAGACACATGTGCACACCTCAGCTCATTCTATAGTACTACAAATACCACATCAGTGTTGCCTCTCCCTAATGTTCCAGCCAAAATATATCAAATCACAATTCTGCAGGTCAAGTTCCATTTTCCACCTATCTGCCTTTTAAAAAAAAAATCTATGTCCAATTGCAGTCGACTGGCAGCATCCTCAATATTAGTTGCACACCGACTTCGGTGCTATCTGCAAATTTTGTCATTTTAGTCTGTGTGGATGTGAGTTTGCTCGCTGAGCTGGAAGGTTAGTTTTCAGATGTTTCGTCACCATTCTAGGTAACATCATCAGCCAGCCTCCGGTGAAGCGCTGGTGTTATGTCCCGCTTTCTATTGATGTGTTTAGGTTTCCTTGGGTTGGTGATGTCATTTCCTGCATTGGTGATGTCATTTCCTGTTCTTTTTCTCAGAGGATGGCAGATTGGCTCCAAATCAATGTGTTTGTTGATGGAGTTCCGGTTGGAATGCCATGCTTCTAGGAATTCTTGCGCGTGTCTCTGTTTGGCTTGTCCTAGGGTGGATGTGTTGTCCCAATGGTGACGAAATGTCTGAAAACTAACCTTCCAGCTCAGTGAGCAAACTCACATCTAGAAACTCAACTGGAGCTACAAATCTTCTCAAAACTCGCTATTTTAATCTGTATTTCAATACATAAGTAGTTTATTTTTTCTTTAAAAAATCTGATATGAATGAGGGCAGTAGCAGCTATGATTTACTCAATGCATCAAGTAACCTGTCACTGTCCAATATCAGTTGTAAAACTGACATACAAGTAAGGTACCAAACTATGCTTAACATTTAGTATTTAGTCATGTAACAAAGAGGTCACTCTCTTCAGAAGAGGAAGATGATTAATGGTGAAAAACAAGGTTAAACAAAACGAACTTCCACAACTTTAAGAAAGGAGAACACACAAATCAACCCTAAACTATTACTCACTTACCAGGTATAACAGGCTGATTTTACTTGGTCACCAGGAAAATATTCCTGTCCCTTCCACAGACAGGGGCATTCATGAGGCTTGAAGCATTCATCTTCATGCTTCACAAGACTGGTAAAAAGTGTGACATATCAAATAAAACCTTTTTTAAAATAGATTAATGACATTTGTGAAAATAAAATGGTGTTAACCTAATTATCCCTCATGCGTAAATTTATGTTTCCATTCAGTTGAATCTTAAGTATACCAATGTAAACATGAATAATGTTGAAACATAGTGTTGGATATTTCATGCCCCTCCAAGGTGTCCTTGGCAGAGTTGGTTTGGGGTAGTTTGAAGAAGGGCACATAATATAGATTGGTGTCCAAATCATTACCATTTCACCAATGCTTGGTCTTACCTTAGATCGTGGAAGGGCACCTGAAGCAGCAGCTCAACTACCACAAGTCAATAAAGAACTAAGGGTCAATTTAGCTTGTTAAAAGCTCAACCAACCCCGATGTTATGTTGCCTGTGTTATAAAATAATTGGTATGTACAATACCTGAAACAAACAGACTGCTGGAGAAACGCAGCAACACCGAAAGCATCTGTGGAGAGTGAATCAGAGTTAACATTTCGAGTCACATTGGACACATAAAGCTAACTCTTTCTCTCTTCACAGATGCTGTCAGACACGCTGAGTTACTACAGCATTCTCTAGTTGGCGTGTGCAAGCAGGCAGGAGTGGACATTTCCATTCTTTAACATAAAAAGTGTTTTTAACAGTGTGAAAGAATGAACTGTTTTCTTTAGGGTTGTGTCATTTGCCTATCAAGGATACCCTCTGTTAAAAACATACCCCTTTCCTTCTGACCCAGTTATACTTTAAGACCTACCCTCTCAACCTTCTTGCCCTCCTCCCTGAGCTGCCAAATACCATCAGTCCCCTCACAACAAAAACAAAGTTGCTGGAAAAGCTCAGCAGGTCTGGCAGCATCTGTGAAAGGTAAAAACAGAGTTAACGTGTCAGGTCCGGTGACCTTTCCATTTTCCATCAGTCCCCTCCCCGCCCCAATAGCCAAAGCTGCCCTGACTTCTCTGTCTCCAGAATGCATTCAGTCCGTCAGCAGTCCTGAAGTACCCAATACAAAGGGCTAGGATTCACTTGGGCCAGCAGCTCCCGAGAGTGGGATCTCCTTGCAGTTAGGGCCGAAGGGCCATGAAGGGTCATAATCTATCATATTAGCCAGGCCACAATTCTTTAAGATTCAAGACAGACACCTTTTGAGCCTGTTAGCCGGCCACCAACTCTTCTTGCCAGGATTTAGTATTTGGTGTGGTGGAATCGGGGTGGGAGGATGATGGAGAATTATGCCCAAAATATGGCAACACAACTGGCAATAAAATGAAGTTTACAATAGCATTTGCATTTCAATTTAGGCTCAGGATTAATTCCAAACCATCTGTTTAAGTGGCATTTGGTTCTAATCTTCTGATCAATGTCGAAGTCGATACTTATCAATCATAAAATTGTGCACTTACCTGGATACATTTAAAAGGACTTACCTTTTAATGTGACTGCCAGAAGAAACTCAGCGTAGATATAGATATGCAAGAGGAAGGGAAGAGAAATGGAGCAGAACATCACAGCAACGCCCCCATGACTCAAGCCCCCATCCATATTTCACTATTAGACGTAAGTTTAAAGTTGTAGTTATATAATTCACAAGTTAGTAAATGGTAAATGTTAATCAATTGCCATGGAATAACCACAGAATTTTCCATTCTTAAAATAATATCAAAACTGAATGAACTCTTAGCTACATGTTCACGTCACAGTCACATAAGAAATACTTCTGCAAAGTGTTTCTGAGCAGTTTCTGCTTCATTTCTGCTAGATTTTTAAAAAAATTTCTCAATAACCTCAGAATATCGAATGGCACTTTGTTCTCACCAAGACTGAAAACTGTTTTCAAAGGAAATGCAGTATATTCACTGAACTGCAAGAGCAGAGAGTTACTTCTGTGTTATATTACACTACAGATAGCAAAGATGTGAGCAGAATCCTCTACTGACAAGCCAAGAGCAGATTAATTTCTGTGATCAAAGGATTTTAAACAATCCACCATTCAGCCTCTTGCTGAGGACCAGATTAATCACTTTTCAGAAACTGGTTGACATCAACACTCAGGTTCATATCAAACAAAACTGATTTATTGATTAAAGCATGTGCTATGATTTCCTAAAACTGCAGAAATCTATTTTAGAAAATGAAACATGGATATGCAATAACAGTCAAAGTCCCAACTAGGTTCATAATTTGCTGGGTAATGCATTACCTGAGAGGTGCTTGAGGAAGAGCTTCTGAATCCTTGGATATTAAGACTGTCCTAACAAGGATTAATGCTGGGGAAGTTTAAACTCATTTGGCCTGGATGTAGAAACCAGGAGTTAACATCAGAGAGGAAAAATAAAGAGCACAAATAACTGGGAGTGACAGCGAGCCCGAGAGTAAGAAAAAGACATTTAGTGGAATCAGAATAACAGACCGATGTTTACAATGAATTTGCAGTGTATGTGCTTGAATGCATGGCATGGGATAAATAAGGTTGGTGAACTGTAGGTATGAATAGCCAAATGGGAATATGATGTTGAGGTATTAGCAGAGACCTGACTGAAGTGCAGGACTGGTTAGAGACAGAGAGAGTTCAGGCAAGATTTGAAACGAAAGGAAAGAGGAATGATGGCAGTATTGATTAAATTGAGTATTATAATACTGTACTGGAAGAAAAGGATGTGCAAGATGGATTAAAGATAGGATCTATTTTGTTAGAACTGAGAAACAGTAGAGGTAACATTAAGCTATAGTATCTACTCTAAAGGCCACCAATTAATGCAAATGAAACAGAGGAACAAATTCACAAGGAAATACTAGAGAGACACAAAAACTAGAGAGTATTGACAGAAAAGAAACAAATTCAGAGTTAATGTTTCGGGTCCAGTGACCCTTCTTCACAGCCATTGGGAGCTAGGAAAATGTCATTTTTTTTACCCATAAGATAAGGTAGGGGGAGGGGCTCTAAAGAGTAAACACTAGGTGGAGATAGAGCCCAAAGAGATAGAAAAACAGTTGGACAGACAAAGGAGTGGATAACAGGCAGCCTAGAAGAATGAACAGCTGCTAATGGGGACTATTAGTGGTTAATAATAGGTTGTATGTAATAGCAGAACATGTGATAACAAGGCCTGCTGTGCGCAGGTTGGAGAAAGGACCTGGGAGAAGGTGCCTCAAACCACAAAACTGTTAAACTTAAGCTCCCAAGCAGAAAATGAGGTGCTATTCTTTCAGCTGGCACTAAACTTTGCTGGAGTACTGCAGTAATCCAGAGATAGAGATGTTGGCCAGGGAACAAGGTAATGTGAACTGGCAGACAACTGAAAGCCCAGGGTCTTTTTTCTTGTGGGCAGAAAGTAGGTGCTCTGTGAAACAGTCACCCAGTCTACGCTTTGTTTCCTCGATGTGGGATTGATAATAATCTTTCCTACGATAATCATAGCATAAATGGAGAGGGGAACAAGAGTTTCTGAAGTGTGTTCAGGAGGACTTTCTTCATCAGTACATGGAACATAGAACATAGAACATTACAGCACAGTACAGGCCCTTCGGCCCTCGATGTTGTGCCGACGATACCATTATATACTATTCCATGTATGTCCATATGCTTGTCCAATGATGACTTAAATGTACCTAAAGTTGGCGAATCTACTACCATTGCAGGCAAAGCGTTCCATTCCCTTACTACTCTCTGAGTAAAGAAACTACCTCTGACATCTGTCCTATATCTTTCACTCCTCAATTTAAAGCTATGCCCCCTCGTGCTTGCCGTCACCATCCTAGGAGAAAGGCTCTCCCTATCCACCCTATCTAACCCTCTGATTATTTTATATTTCTCAATTAAGTCACCTCTCAACCTTCTTCTCTCTAATGAAAACAGCCTCAAGTCCCTCAGCCTTTCCTCGTAAGACCTTCCCTCCATAACAGGCAACATCCTAGTAAATCTCCTCTGCACCCTTTCCAAAGCTTCACATCCTTCTTATAATGCGGTGACCAGAACTGTATGCAATACTCCAAGTGCGGCCGCACCAGAGTTTTGTACAGCTTCACCATAACCTCTTGGTTCCGGAACTCAATCCCTCTATTAATAAAAGCTAAAACACTGTATGCCTTCTTAACAGCCGTCAACCTGGGTGGCAACTTTCAAGCATCTGTGTACATGGACACAGAAATCTCTCTGCTCATCTACACTACCAATAATGTTACCATTAGCCCAGTACTTTGCCTTCCAGTTACTCCGACGAAAGTGCATCACCTCACACTTGTCTGCATTAAAGTCCATTTGCCACCTCTCAGCCCAGCTCTGCAGCTTATCTATGTCTCTCTGCAACCTACAGCACCGTTCGTCACTATCCACAACTCCACCGACCTTAGTGTCGTCTGCAAATTTACTAACCCATCCTTCTACGCCCTCATCCAGGTCATTTATAAAAATAACAAACAGCAGCGGACCCAACACCGACCCTGCGGTACACCACTATTAACTGGTCTCCAGGATGAACATTTCCCATCAACTACCACCCTCTGTCTTCTTTCAGCAAGCCAATTTCCGATCCAAACTGCTATATCTCCCACAATCCCATTCCTCCAAATTTTGTACAAATTTCTACTCCAACAAGAGAGAAGGTTTTTGGTTCTGGGGAATGTGTTTGGTTCAAATGTCAGTGAGGAAACAATGGGGGAAGATAACAGTACCACAAAATTAGTGATAATGGGAACTGCAGATGCTGGAGAATCCAAGATAACGAAGTGTGGGGCTGGATGAACACAGCAGGCCAAGCAGCATTTCAGGAGCACAAAAGCTGATGTTTCGGGCCTAGACCCTTCATCAGAGAGGGGGATGGGGAGAGGGTTCTGGAATAAATAGGGAGAGAGGGGGAGGCAGAATACCTAGAATACACCTCCTCCCACCCACCCTCCTGCAAAAATTCCATCCCCTATTCCCAATTCCTCCACCTCCGCCGCATCTGCTCCCAGGATGAGACATTCCACTCCCGCACATCCCAGACGTCCACGTTCTTCAAGGACTGCAACTTTGCCCCCACAGTGGTCGAGAACGCCCTTGACCACGTCTCCCGCATTTCCCGCAACACATTCCTCACACCCTGCCACCGCCACAACCGCCCCAAGAGGATCCCACTCGTTATCACATACCACCCCACCAACCTCCGGATACAACGCATCATCCTCCGACACTTCTGCCATCTACAATCCGACCCCACCATGCAAGCCATTTTTCCATCCCCACCCTTGTCTGCCTTCCAGAGAGACCACTATCTCCATGACTCCCTTGTCCGCTCCACACTCACCTCCAACCCCACCACACCCAGCACCTTCCCCTGCAACCACAGGAAGTGCTACACTTGCCCCCACACCTCCTCCCACACCCCCATCCCAGGCCCCAAGATGACCTTCCATATTAAGCAGATGTTCACCTGCACATCTGCCAATGTGGTATACTGTATCCGTTGTACCCGGTGTGGCTTCCTCTACATTGGGGAAACCAAGCGGAGGCTTGGGGACCGCTTTGCAGAACACGTCCGCTCGATTCACATTTTAACTCCCCCTCCCATCCCTCAGACGACATGTCCATCATGGGCCTCCTGCAGTGCCACAATGATGCCACCCGAAGGTTGCAGGAACAGCAACTCATATTCCACTTGGGAACCCTGCAGCCCAATGGTATCCATGTGGACCTCACAAGCTTCAGAATCTCCCCTTCCCCCACTGCATCCCAAAGCCAGCCCAGTTCTTCCCCTCCCCCCACTGCATCACAAAACCAGCCCAGCTCGTCCCCTCCGCCCACTGCATCCCAAAACCAGCCCAGCCTGAATCCGCTTCCCTAACCTGTTCTTACTCTCACCCATCCCTTCCTCCCACCTCAAGCCGCACCTCCATTTCCTACCGACTACGTCATCCCGCCTCCTTGACCTGTCCGTCTTCCCTGGACTGACCTATCCCCTCCCTACCTCCCCACCTATACTCTCCTCCCCACCTATCTTCTTTTCTCTCCATCTTCGGTCCACCTCCCCCTCTCTCCCTATTTATTTCAGAACCCTCTCCCCATCCCCGTCTCTGATGAAGGGTCTAGGCCCGAAACGTCAGCTTTTGTGCTCCTGAGATGCTGCTTGGCCTGCTGTGTTCATCCAGCTTCACATTTTGATATCTTAGTACCACAAAATTAGGTTGGCAATCAAAATGAACAGGGACCAATCCAAAGCAAAGACATCTAATTGGGAGAGGATCAATATCAGCAGGTTGAGACTGAACATACCTCAGATAAACTGAAATGGGAGAATAGGGGCCTTTCACAGATTGGCTACCATGTATCAACAACCTGCTTCAGTCACAGTACATTTGATGATCAGTTTGAGTGCAATTGAGTTACATTCCCAAGAAGAGAAAAAGTAGGAATAACAGGTTGGAACTTCTTGGGTGACAGATAGCTGAAGAGTAGTTTAACACAGAAAAAGGCTGAAGTGCTAAATTAGTACTTTACAAGTAGCAGATGCAATTTAATAAAAAAGTGTGAGGTGACGCATTTTAGCAGAAGGAATAGCATTATGAAATGTGGGCTTAATAGCACAATTCTATGTGCAACTCAAAGGGACCTCTGTTCATGTACATATGTTTTTGATGGATATTTTCAGAGAATAACTGGCAAAACAAATTTGACTTTGTACCTCATAAATACAAGTACTGAGTACAAAATCATAGAAGGTGTGCTGAAACTTTATAAGGCTCTGGTCAAGCAATAACTAGATTATTGTGTTGAGTATTGCTGCCTGTACTTTGTGAAGACACTCCTTGAAAAAGTGTAGAGAAGATTTATGAACATAATTCCAAAAAGGAGGTGACTTAACTACAAGACCAGTTTGGGGACTGCAGATTGTTCTCCTAGGAGGAAATATGACTGCGGGGAGACATAGTGGAGATGCACAAGATAATGAAAGGTTTGATTTTGCAAGGCATAGGGGACATTGGTTTAACGTTGACTGTAAGAGACCCAAGCATGAATATGAGGAAGAACTGCTTCTTTGCAGCAAGTGGTAATAACCTGGAACTTGCTGCCTGAGAACTGAGGAAGTGAGGCAATCAACCATTCCAAAAAAGAAATTAGATGAGCAGCTGATGGAAAAGAATTTTCAGACTACAGGAATAGAGTAAGTAAATGTAACTAACTTGACTTCTCAGCAGAGACCCACCAGCATGAAATTAGAGGGACAAAAGGCCTATTTCTGCATTATAATGACTTTCTGACACAAATAAAATTCTTCAAGGGCTTGACAGAGTAGACTCAGAGTATAAAACCAGGGACATGGTCACACGATAAGGGTTCATCACTTAGCACTGAAATTAGGAGAATGGCTTTAGTTATAGACTGTGGATCTTTTGAATTATTTAAGCTAGGGAGTAGTAGTTACTCAGTTATTCAGCTCAGGACTAAGGTCAATAAATTTTTGGACACCACAGAAATCAGGTGATTTGGGGATTGAATGGATAATGGCCAACGACCAGTAATGATCCTCTTGAATAAAAGTGAGAGACTAGATGACCATCGCCTTCTATGTCTTATGCTCTTATGAGAGAAGTAACACATCACTCCTGCTCAGCACTGAAGAGTTTCGCAATTTTTCTGACGTTATTCATGATTTTTTTTTAAAGAGGTGACAAACTAACTTTGCGAGTCAAGTTCACTTTGAAATTCGTGGAAAGAGGAGTTGGAAATCCAGTTTGTCTCCCAGTTAACTGCACAATCTGTTCTAATAACTGAGACAAACTGACTCAACTGTATTGTAGCCAAATTTGCTTGCCACATACAATTAAATGTAAATGTACATTGCAAACAGCATACAAAGAGTCTGCAAAGAGAAATAAATTGGTGAAGCAAATGAGAGAAAAAATTAGCATATGAGTACAATGTAGGAAAATGTGTGGTTGTCCATTTTTGGTAGAAAGATTAGAAAAACAGAATATCATTTAAATAGAGAGTGTGATTTCAAAATGCATGCAGTACAAATGGATTTGGGTGCTCATGATCATGAGTACAAGATGTTAGCATGCAGATACAGCAGCTAAGTAGGAAACAACAAAATACTGACTTTCGTTTCAAGTGGAATGGAACATCAAGTAGACAATGTTTGCTAAAGCTATGCAGGACAGTGTAAGAATGCGCCATCAGAACTGGGAACAGTGGTTTACTCGTTACAGAAGGAGAAATATATTTGCATCGGATGCAATCCAAAGGACCACTTGTCTGATATCAAGGATGAACTGATTCTCTTATGAGGAAAGGTTCAGCAACTTGACCTATATTCATTGACATTCAGTAAAATGAGAGGTGATCTTACTCATAGAACATAGAACATAGAAAAGTACAGCACAGTACAGGCCCTTCAGCCCACGATGTTGTGCCGTGGATTAATCCTAATCCAAAATTAAAATAACCGAACCTACATTCCCCTCAATTCACTGCTGTCCATGTGCATGTCCAGCAGTCGCTTAAATGCCACTAATGACTCCGCTTCCACGACTACCACTGGTAAACTATTCCATGCGCTCACAACTCTCTGGGTGAAGAACCTCCCTCTGACATCTCCTCTATACCTTCCTCCCAACACCTTAAAACTATGACCTCCCATGGCAGTCAATCCTGCCCTAGGAAAAGTCTCTGGCTATCGACTCTATCCATGCCTCTCATTACCTTGTACACCTCGATCAGGTCACCTCTCTTCCTCCTTCTCTCCAGAGAGAAAAGTCCGAGCTCAGTCAACCTCTCCTCGTAAGACAAGCCCTCCAGTCCAGGCAGCATCCTGGTAAACCTCCTTTGCACCCTCTCCAAAGCCTCCACATCTTTCCTATAACAGGGTGACCAGAACAGGACATAATATTCCAACTGTGGCCTCAGCAGGGTTTTGTAGAGCTGCAGCAAAACCTCGCGGCTCTTAAACTCGATCCCCCTGTTAATGAAAGCCAAAACACCACATGCTTTCTTAACAACCTTATCCACTTGGGTGGCAACTTTGAGGGAGCTATGCACTTGAACACCAAGATCCCGCTGTTCCTCCACACTGCCGAGAATCCTGCCTTTAATCCTATAATCAGCATTTAAGTTCGACCTTCCAAAACACATCACTTCGCACTTATCCAGTCTGAACGCCATCTGCCATTTCTCAGCCCAGCTCTGCATACTGTCAATGTCTCGCTGAAGCCTGCAATAGCCCTCGATATTATCAATGGCACCTCCAACCTTTGTGTCATCAGCAAAGATAGTAACCCACCCCTCAACCTCCTCATCCAAATCATTTATAAAAACTACAAAGAGCAGAGGCCCAAGAACAGAGCCCTGCGGGACACCACTCAGCACTGCTATAGAATACTTACCATCTACAACCACTCTCTGCCTCCTGTCAGTCAACCAATTCTGAATCCAGACAGCCAAATCACCCTGTATCCCATACCTCCTGACTTTATGAATGAGCCTGCCGTGGGGAACCTTATCAAATGCCTTGCTGAAGTCCATGTACACCACATGCCTCCCTCCAATCTTCCAGTATGACTAAGACAGAAGTTTCTGAGGGCTTGACAAGGGGATTGCCAAAAAGATACTTCCCTCATTGGAAATATCTAAAATTGGGAGACAAACTAAAAATATGGTGTGTCCCAGTTAAGACAGCAATAAGGAGGAACCTCTTTTCTCCAAGGATGTTAACTTTCAAAATTCTTTTCTCTAGATAGCAGTGCGGGCTTGGACAGTCCAAATATTCAAGTCTAAATCAGAAAGACTTTTAATTTATATGGTCCATAAATATCCGTTGAATGTGGTTCCTGTGATAAAATCATCAGTTTTTTTAAACTTTAAATAGGGATATTTATTAAATTGTGTTTGAAGAAATTGTAATACTTCAACTAATTCCAAAAGCCAATGTTGAGAAAAAAAACTATGATTTAAAGGATGTTTGAATGTGAATGTTCAGTGCCGTTTACTACCAATACATTACTGTATTGTGCTTGTGGCCAAAAAAAAACCACAATCCGCAAAAATGCAACTTTGACTTATAATGTAACAGCTCTGATTTGGTTTAATTAAATAGTGCTGAGGTCCTGTGTATTCTTCTATGATTCTGTTAAGCTTCTTAGATGGCATCTGATCCTCTTGGCAAATAGGTTTGCGTTTAAATAATATTTAAAACAATTTATTCAGGGAAAAATGAAGCCAATAAGCTAGAATGAGTTGCAATTTTCTTAATTCTGAAATAGCACAGCTGGCATTTGAAACCAAAAAAAATCTTCCCTATGGAGTTCAATCGGGGCAAATGCGAGGTGATGCATTTTGGACGATCAAATTCAAGGGCGAACTATACAGTAAATGGAAAAGTCCTAGGGAAAATTGATGAACAGTGAGCTCTGGGTGTTCAGGTCCATTGTTCCCTGAAGGTGACAACGCAGGTCAATAGGGTGGTCAAGAAGGCGTATGGATGCTTTCCTTCATTGGACGGGGTATTGATTACAAGAGTTGGCAGGTCAGGTTGCAGTTGTATAGGGCTTTGGTTCGGCCACATTTGGAGTACTGTGTACAGTTCTGGTCGCCACATTACAAAAAGGATGTGGATGATTTGGAGAGGGTGCAGAGGAGGTTCACCAGGATGTTGCCTGGTATGCAGGGTGCTAGCTATGAAGCGAGGTTGAGTAGATTAGGATTATTTTCATTAGAAAGACAGAAATTGAGGGGGGACCTAATTGAGGTCTACAAAATCATGAGGGGTATAGACAGGGTGGATAGCAAAAAGCTTTTTCCCCCAGAGTGGAGGACTCAATTACTCGGGGTCATGAGTTCAAAGTGAGAGGAGGAAAGTTTAGGGGAGATATGCGTGGAAAGTTCTTTACACAGAGGGTGGTGGGTACCTGGAACGCGTTGCCAGCAGAGGTGGTAGACGCAGACATGTTAGCGTCTTTTAAGATATATTTGGACAGGTACATGGATGGGTAGGGAGCAAATGGACACAGACCGTTAGAAAATAGATGACAGGTTAGACAGAAGATCTTGATCCGCGCAGGCTTAGAGGGCCGAATGGCCTGTTCCTGTGCTGTAATTTTCTTTGTTCTTTGTTTGATTCCCTTTTTAAATGAAGACTAAGACAGAGTGAAAATTCCTAAAAGCATCTTTTCATTGCTTATATGCTGATGTTAAACAGAAATCAAACATTCTCATCTTTGACTGGGTAGATTATACATTCATGTTCTACTTCAGCGCTTGACTTAGCACTTAATTTAATTCGATATTCCAGCTCAGTATTCTAACGACCTGCCCTGGTCACTCTTAATATCCACTGTGCCAAGTCAATTCCACTCATGCTCCCACACGCTCATGATGTTCAAACCCTCAATGCCAATTCATAGTCTTTATCAACCCCCCAAGAACCCTCTGTGGCGGTTCATGCCTGTCAGTCATCTCCATGAACCCTGTTACTCCAGATGCCAACTGAGTACTTCTAATTCTTGCCCCATCTGCTTCAATATGGACAGAGCTCAGGAACCATGTGGAGATGTAAAAAAAACTCTGACAATCCAATACAACTCTCACTCTGACACACTTAGTAATGAAGAATTAACTTAATTTATACCATCCATTCAAAGTTTTTAAATCTCAATTGGCTATCTCTCATAAAAAAAATGACTCAGGCTGTATCACAGAAACTGATAATCCTATAAGAGCCTCTTTAAGTTATTAGTCAATGTAATTATCAGTCAACAGTGAACATGGAAGCCCTGAGACAACCATAACACTGAAACCCAGCCAAGTATACATAAATGATAACCCAGAGGGAAAATTTAACAAACAGCTCTGATGAAACAGCCTGGCCAGATGCTGCTGATGTTTACCAGAGCAGTCTGATAAACTTCTTAAAACTCAGACAGCTGCAGCCCTTTTCTCAGTTTAAAGAATAAGATATTTAAAAACAACTTCAGACCATGACAGTTATTCTGATCGTATCTACCATTCAAGAGCATTTACATCTACTCCATGATTGATAACTTGCACACTGTGGATTATGGAACTTAATTCTGACAAAATAAGGACATGTTTTAACAATGCCAAAATTTAAATGATCCTCTTGTGTTTGGGTTTCCCTTATATGAATCATGCCCCTTGCTCTTTCCCATGTTAGTCAAAAATTGGACTTATCAGAAATGACTTCACAAAAATCTGGCCCTATATTTGTGTTAAAACAGAGCTGATCTTTGTCTGAAATTAAAAAGGTTCACTCATATGGAGGTACATCTGTCACATTGAACTCTCCCTACAGATGGTGCAGCATTCAAGTTGGGTGACCCAAACCAATACAGAAAATCCGGATATGACCTCCACATCAAGAAGGCCAAGAGGCAGTATTGGAGCAAGTTAGAGGCCCAGATCTACCAGACTCCCACTGTCTTTGGCAAGGC
Organism: Stegostoma tigrinum; assembly: GCF_030684315.1. Lineage (NCBI taxonomy): Eukaryota > Metazoa > Chordata > Chondrichthyes > Orectolobiformes > Stegostomatidae > Stegostoma > Stegostoma tigrinum. Next base: position 23,035,118 of record NC_081370.1, read on the forward strand.
CTAAATGACGTTGTGGGTTACAAAATGAAACAGTGTAAGATTGCAGGTGAAGATATATCTCTCCCTGACAAGCTCCATGCTTCCTATGCTCAGATTGAGCAGAATACCAGCGACATGGTGATGCCTACCCCGACAGCCCCAGTCACAGCTGTTCCCTCTGTCACCACTTCAGATGTCAGATCAGTCTTCCTGGGAATCAACCCAAGGAAAGTGACAGGCCCAAACATTGCCCCCAGCCGTGCACTCAGATCTTGGTGAGTGGTGGAAGTATTCACCGACATCTTCAACCTCTCCCTCCTACAAGCCGAAGTTCCCACCTGCTTTAAGAAGACCACCATCATCCCCGTACCTAAGAAAGCACTTGCAATGTGCCTTAATGGCTACTGCCCAGTGACTCTGACCTCAATAATCATGAAGTGCTTCAAGAGGTTGGTCATGGGCCGCATCAACTCCTATCTCCCAGCCGGCCTCAAATCCCTACAATTTGCTTATCGGTATAACAGGTCCACAGACGAAGCTATACCCCTAGCCCTGTACTCATCCCTGGAACATCTGGACAGCAAGGATACCTATGTCAGACTCCTGCCCAGTGACAACAGCTCTGCCTTCCACACCATTATCCTCTCCAGTCTTATCTCAAAACTATGTGGCCTTGGTCTCAGCTCCATCCTCTGCGAATGGGCCCTTGGCTTTCTGAAGCATAGGCAGTAATCAGTGAGGATAGGTAACTGCACCTCGTCCACAATAATACTCAACGCTAGTGCCCCCACCAAGGATGCTTCCTCAACCCCTGACTGTACTCCCTGTACACCTATGATTCCGAATGAACACCATCGACAAGTTTGCTGACGACACCACCATCGTGGAACAATTATCTAACAATGATGAATCAGAATACAAAAGGGAGATAGAGGGCTTGGTGGCATGGTGTAATGAAAATAATCTGTCTTTCAATGTTGGCAAAACTAAAGAGCTGATCATCAACTTCAGAAAGAAAGGAGAACAACATTCCCCCTCACTCCCACCATTGAAAGCATACTGTCTGGGGGCATAATGGCCTGGTATGGCAACTGCTGTGCCCAGGACCGTAAGAAACTACAGAAGGTGGTGCTTCCATCATGGAAGCCAACTTTTCACTCAGGGATTCAATTTACACGGCTTGTTGCTGCGGAAAGGCTGCTAATACCATCAAAGGCCCATTGCACCCCGATAATGATTTTCTACAACCTCTTTTAGCAAGCAGAAGATACAGAAGCCGGAACAGACGCACAAGCAGGTTCTTTCTGGCCGTTATCAGATTGTTGAATGGACCCTAGCCTCAACTAACATAACCCGCATACAACCTGTAAGCCTGTAAGCCTTTTTGACCTGTACATCCTTGGCTTGCTGTGATCTGCCTGCACTGTGCATAAACAAACTTTTTCATTGTATTTCAGTACACATGACAATAAATCAATCATTCATAATCTTACTATGTTCTTCCTTGTGCTCATTGGGTCTAATTTCGTATTGATAAATAGCAACAAGTCCAAACTAAGCAGGATTGGAACACGCAAATCAAATACAATACTTTGTAGGTAAATGTCTATTGAGAAATCTAAACATGAGACAATATCAAATAATCAGGAGGCAAAAAAGCAGTTAGTTAAGGGAGTGGAGAGAGATAATCAAATCACTGTATATAAATCTGAACGTGGTCTGAGGCACCATTTTGTGATTTTCCTGATTATCTTTTACATTTAAAAGTAACCGTGGTATAAAATGAGCAATTCTGATCAGCAATGTGGCATCCTAATTCTGCAGCTCAGTTCAATAGATCCTAGTAGCAGGATATCATTCTTTCCTTGAAAAGGGTAGCAATAACCTCAAGGAAACTCAAAAGATAGTAAATGAACAGAAATCAAAGCCAGTTGACAAAATTGCAGAATTATACCTGATTGTGGGTGAGAGCTGAAATGAAACAAACTCTGCTGGAGATCCAGAACAGACCAAAATACCTGTCTTCCAGTTCATTCTACATAAGTAAGAATACCTAAAGATGAAGGGCTCTTGAGGCAAGTCTCTTAGCTGTCCCTAAATTACAAGTTTCACTGTCTGTGAGTGAATGACAAACCGCACAGTGACACTGAAGACACAATCTGTCTGTATACCCAGGTCCTTTAAAACAGATGAGCGAGAGATACAAATTTATTCAGCAAAATGTGGAAAAGGCTTACAAAGAAACTGGAGTGAAGCAATACTGAGGAAATACATGATCGGGAAGGAATGAGCTTGAAACAATTAACAGAGACAGAGTGATATAAACATCACAATCCTGCAAGTGTGTTACACCGATAGAGCCAAACAGTGTGTGTCAGGAAGCAAGAACTGCAGATAAAGGGAAGTGAGTACACATCACCTATTTGAAAATGGAAAAGAAGAGGGAAGGCATTTTTTTTTATTCACTCAGAATGTGGACATTGCAAATAAGGCCAGCATTTATTACATCTTTTTCACAATATACTTTCCTTCACATCTTTTTGTCATCTGCAAATTTAACAACCCAGCCCTTGTTTTCCTCATTCAAAGTCACTGATATAAATTGTAAAAAGCTGGGACCACAGCACAGGCCTCTGCAGGACTGCATTTGCTACATCCTGTCAATCAGAAAAAGACCCATTTGCAAGTACTCTGTCTGAAAACCAGCCAGACAACCAACCTTCAATTCATGCTAACATATTGCCCTCAGTGAAGATAAACATCCTACAGTATTTTCAAACACAAGCAAAATAAACAGAGATGGAGAGAGAGAGAGGAGAGTCTCTCTCCTCAAACAAATCTGATTTTATTTTTTGCAAAGTAAGTTATTAATTTTGGAAGCCAAAAGCCCCTTGTAGTAATACAGCTAAGGCAATATGGACAGGAGAGAAGGCAAATAACAGTCTGAGGCTCAGAAGATATTTGCCCCCTGGCTACATAAGCTATAGGTGAGTGTGGTAAGGGAATTTGATAGCAGGTTAACAGTGAGGTGCAAGAGAGTTGTTTGAGGGCAAGGGGCAATAAGTAGGGGGGCAATAAGTAGGGAATACATAGAGCAAGGGAGACAAAACTGGGGTTTAGAAGTTATATTGAAATACTCAATTTTCTTCCAAGCAAGACCTTAAAACCAGCCATTAATCACTGATGGCTCCTTTCCACAGTAAATCTATCATTCAATAAGAAACAGAATGAAAATAATGAAAACTAGAAGAAGAAAGCACATCAACTAACAAAGTGTCAGGGAGAGACAAGGATGTGAGAAAACTTTATTCTCTGCCTTACTGTTGCAATGTCATGGGGGATTGATTGTTGTCATTACTAAAATAGTATAAATGTGCACACTGTATATTCCTCACCCTTCAAGCATTATACTTCCATGACATCACATGTTTTACTTGTATTCGAGCAAACATCGGCTCACCAAATGTGAGGATGAGCCTCAAAGCATGCTGTGATATAACTGGGGCCTCAGTAGTTATGCATTATGGACTTGGCCAGATGGTTGAAACAAGTTTAGCTCAGAAGCAGATTGTCTTACTATTTTTAAAACATTAATAAGCATTGTTTAACAGGAAGCTACAAGCCTGGCTTGAGCTTGTACAAGAAAAGAAGAATCCATAATAAATGCTTTCACCTAATTAGCTAAGATCTAATTACTTTTTATGATTACAGTACATGTCACAATCAAATGACTAAACATACCCATTATCTATTTGTCTTTAAGTAATACGATTAATGCATTTTACTTTATGATCTCTCTACAGGACAGCAGCAGTTAATTTTTATTTTGTTTGCTAAAAGTTAGCAGCATTTGCTAAAGTGCATTGTCAGATGCAGTTCTCGAGATGCTGAAATCTGAGTTGGTTCTCATGAGATTTAAACGTGAAGTATTAGTTTTTCACTAATGTTGTTGAACACTATCCAAAAAGTGAATAGATTTTTTTGAGAGATGAGTTGGCAGTTATCGGTGATACTTGTCACAACCAGGCACTGCACTTCACAAAGAACTCATTGTGTACTTGAACTATATTAAATACTGAAGTTCTTCATTTCAAGTTCTGAAAATTTGCAACAACTTCTACTTGTCTATGATATTTTTATTAACTGCTTTGATAAGAATTTTGCCTGGAATTTTTGCATCTAATCACCACACTTTTTTTGCCTTATCACAATTTATGCCTTGTAAAAATTATTGCACAAATATCATTCAATTGACAAGTTGGTTGTATCTCGGGACAGCATTCCTTTCTGCTTACAAAAGAAAGAACAATTGACCGAAACCTTCTGGTACTTCTGTCATGAAATTTGGAAACTAAACTGGAACGTGCATGTCAAGATACCACAGACGTTTTGATAAATGCACACACATTGAAATCACCCAGTGAAGACGGAACAGACAGAAATTTCAGAGATGGAAGAAACAAGGAGTCAGGAGTCTTCTTGAATTTCACTATCCATTGCTACTCAGGATCCAATCTTTGTCGCTCTCTGCAGCCATGTTTCTGATGGTTATCAGATCATATTTACTTACTTCAGAGAAAATCAAACCCCAACACTTCACAGAGATAATATAGTGTGAAGCTGGATGAACACAGCTGGCCAAGCAGCATCAGAGGAGCAGGAAAGCTTGACATTTCGGGTCGGGACCCTTCTTCAGAAATGGGGGAGGAGAAGAGGATTCTGAAATAAATAGGGAGGCGGATAGAAGATGGATAAAGGAGAAGATAGGGTGAGAGGAAACAGGCAGGTCAAAGAGGCGGGGTAGAGCCAGTGAAGGTGAATGTAGGTGGGGAGTTGGGGGGGAATAGGTCAGTCCAGGGAGGTCGGACAGGTGGGGGGGGGGTGAGATGAGGTTAGTGGGTAGGGGATGGGGGTGGGGCTTGAGGTGGGAGAAATGGTTAGGGAGGCAGGGACTAGCTGGGCTCGTTTTGGCATGTGATTGGGGGAGGGGAGATTTTGAAGCTTGTGAAGTCCACATTGATATTCTTGGGCTGCAGAGTTCCCAAGCAAAATATGAGATGCTGTTCCTGCATCTTTCAGGGGGCGTCATTGTGGCAATGCAGGAAGCCCAGGATGGACCTGTCGTCCGAGGAGTGGGGCGGGGGGAATTGAAATGGTTCGCGACTGGGAGGTGTAGTTGTTTGTTGCAAACAGAGCGTAGGTGTTTCGCAAAAGCGGTTCCCAAGCCTTCGTTTGGTTTCCCCGATGTACAGGAGGCCACAACGGGAACAGCGGATACAGTGTATCACATTGACAGATGTGCAGGTGAACATCTGTTTGTTGTGAAAAGTCTTCCTAGGCCCTGGGATCAGGGTGAGGGGGGAAGTATAGGGGCAGATGTAGCACTTGCTTCGGTTGCAGGGAAAAGTGCCGGGGGTGGTGGGGCCGGAAGGGAGTGTGGAGCGGACAAGGGAGTCACGGAGAGAGTGGTCCCTCCGGAAAGCACATAAGCGTGGGGAGGGAAAAATGTTCTTGGTGGTGAGGTCGGATTGCAGATGGCAGAAATGTTGGAGGATGATGCGTCGGACTTGGAGGTTGGTGGGGTGATACGTGAAGATGAGGGGGATTCTGTTTTGGTTATTATTGCGGATAATGGGTGTGACGGATGAGTTGCGGGAAATGTGGAAGACACGGTTCAGGGCATTTTTGATCACTGTGGGTGGGAAGTTGCGGTTTTTGAAAAAAAAGAGGACATCTGGGATGTTTGGGAGTGGAATGCTGCATCTCCTCAACACTTCACACTTGTTTTCAGTCACTCTTTTCAAAACTAACTGCAATTACAATCTTCTGAAAGAAAAAAAATCTTGCTTTCCAATTTTCATCTTTGAACAACCATTCACTGCAACTGAGATAGTAAGAACTACCGAAGCTAGAGTCTGAGAGAACACAGTGTGGAGCTAGAGGAACACAGCAGGCCAGGTAGCATCAGAGTAGCAGGAAAGCTGACGTTTCGGGTCAGGACCCTTCCTATAGACTAAAGGGGTGCCACGGGTACCCACATGGGCCCAAGCTGTGCCTGCCTCTTTGTACGATATGTGGAACAGTCCCTGTTCCTCAGCTACACTGACACTATCCCCCACCTCTTTCTCCGTTACATCGATGACTGTATCGGCGCCACCTCATGCTCCCACGAGGAACTCGAGCAATTCATCGATTTCATTAGCACCTTCCACCCCAACTTTAAGTTCACCTGGACCATCTCTGATACTTCTCTCTCTCCTTCCTGGACCTCTCTGTCACCATCTCTGGTGACCACCTCGAAACTGATATCTATTTCAAGCCTACTGACTACCACAGCGACCTAGACTACACCTCCTCTCACCCACCTTCCTGCAAAAATGCGATCCCCTACTCACAATTCCTCCACCTCTGCCCCCAAGATGAGGCATTCCCCTCCCGGGCATCCCAGATGTCCTCGTTTTTCAAGGACTGCAACATCCCCTGCTCCCCCTCCCCAACAGTGGTTGGAAACACCCTCGACTGCATCTCTCACATTTACCGCACCTCAGCCCTCACACCCCCTCCCCGCACCCCCTCTCCGCAATAAAAACAAAGACAGAATTCCCCTTTTCCTCATGTATCGCCCCATTAACTTCCGGATTCAATGCACCATTCTCCGCCATTTCAGCACCTGCAATCTGACCCCACTACAAAGGATATATTTCCCTCCCCACCCTTATCTGCCTTCCAGAGGGGCTGCTGTGTCCGTGACTCCCTCATCAGCTCCACAATCCCCACTAGCCCCACCACCCCTGGCACTTTTCCTGGAACCGCAGGAAGCGCTACACCTGCCACTACATCTCCCCACCTCACCTCCATCCCAGGCCCCAAGAAAACCTTCCACATTAAACAGATGTTCACCTACACATCTGCTAATGTGGTCCATTGTATCCTAAGTTGCCGATGTGGCCTCCTCTACAACGGGTAGACCAAGCAGAGGCTCAGAGACTATTTTGCAGAGCACTTATGCTTGGTTTGTGATAAATGACAACACCTCCCAGTCACAAACCACTTCAACTCCCCTTCCCACTCCCTGGAAGACATGTCCATCCTGAGCCTCCTCCAGTGTCACAATTACGCCACCCAGAAACTGTAAGAACAGCACCTCATATTCTGCCTTGGAAGCCTACAACGCAAATGGTCTCAATGTGGGATTTACGAGCTTCAAAATCTCCCCATCCCGACCTCATCCCAAGACCAGCCCCAGCTCATTGATCTGTCCATCTTCTCTCCTACCTATCCGCTTCTCCCACCTCACTGACCAATCCCCATCCCCACTTTCTACCTACACTCACAGTTACCAGCTTCATCCCTGACTCCTTGACTGGTCCGTCTTCTCTCCCAACTATCCGCTCCATTGTCTACCTGCTATAACCATGCACCCCAACTATCTCTCTTTATTTCAGAACCCCCCTTCCCCTCCCCCAATTCCGAAGAAGAGTCCTGACCCGAAACGTCTGCTTTCCTGCTCCTCTGATGCTGCTTAGCCTGTTGAGTTCGTCCAGTTCTACACCTTGTTATCTCAGATTCTCCAGCATCAGCAGTTCCTACTATCTCTGAAATCATTGTGATTTAACTGTCCAGAAATTCTAACACAATGTTTCTTCCAGACTTTGGTTTTTTATTCATTAATTTATGCTATCCTTTATGACAAGCTTAATTATGTCACATTTATAATATTGTTTCAAGTTTATTTAAAGTGACAATCATGAATTAAATAGGTTGAACTGAAGAATAATAGAGTAGCCAAAACTCAAAAACCAAAAACTAACCAATAGTTGTATTGCTTAGTGTAGTATCTTACATCATTTGACAGTCAACACCAGCATGAAAGGAAGTAGAGTTACTAAATGTACATGACTATTTTTGTTTCATACTGTAACCCTGAATGTATAATTGTTGATCTTGCCAGAATTTGTTCATAGATCACCGGCGTCAACTCTAGAAACAGTATCAAGTCCACTAACAAACCAGCATCTAAATTAAGAATCCCTTTCTATTTTTTTTCTCATTCTTAAAACTATTCAAAATGGCACCAGATCGTGGTGACAGTGGAAAAGCTTTTAACTGTATTTTACTCTTTTACTCACTATAAAATACATGTGACAATAAAATCATTCAAACATTCAGTCAAGAATCCAATCTGCTACCTTAAGGAAACTTATGATCCACAGCTATGTCATGTCAAATTCCTGGTTCTCTGTAAATGCCATGACTCAGTACTTTACAATGTGCATTTTGTTACACTAATTAAAATGTAGTAACAGACAACTAGATGATCCTTGAGCAATCTTTAAGCAATCACTGATGCCAATTTGGGACCCATTAGCAGTACCCTCTTGATATAATTTCACGAGTGACAATAAAATCTAAACTGGTCATAACTCTAATAGTTTAACACAAATGTTAAAATATTGAGTGTATGATGCATTCAAACTATTAGCATTCTTTGAAGACAGTTTTGATAAATCTAGCACAGTGCAGTAATGCCAATGATTGCTTAAGGGGTTGTCTCAATTATCCGCCACAGATTTGGCTTAAGATTCACTGGCAAAAAGGTATAAACCCTGTTGTGTTGGGTCTCTGCATTCCCAGGAGTTTCAGCAATAACTGAGATGGAATATAAATTCCATCCACTTCTAATAGGACAAATGATATGGAGGTGCCAGTGTTGGGGTGGGGCGGATAAGGTCAGGAAACGCACGACGCCTGGTTCAACGAGTTTACTTGAAAACACAAGCTTTTGGAGTCTTACTCCTCCTTCAGGTGTTAGTGAGACAGGTTGTATCAGACACAGAAATTATTAGTAAAAGATCAAAAGGGTCACACAGTGATGGATCACACTTAACCTGTTGGACTCTCATCTGGTGTTGTGTGATTTCTGACCTTCCAGGGCAAATGCCAGCCAAGGCACAAAGCCAACTATGAGAAATCCAAAAAAAATTGGGGTCACAATTATGATGGATAGTATGGCAAATAAGAGAAGTTTTGCAGCTATTTACTTGAGTCGGTATGATAATTTTGATTGAAGTTCAGGGCTCTAGTGATCTTCTCATTCACTGGTAAGACCAGCCTGGGAACGAAGACTTATGGAACTCTGTCACTGCTTTCCTGATTTAAATAAATTTGCTTTGCATCATCCAATTAATTCTTTTGTCCCAATTCTAAATGTGTGCAGTATAGTGAATACCTACTGAAATATCCATATCCAGAATTTTAATTGCAGCAAGGAAAGACCTTACTGCTAAAACTCTAGGATAGCAGCACAAAACTGTATAACAAAAAAGCAATGTTGAAAATGTATCCACTTATTCCTAAAAATTAGGCTGAGCTTAATTCATACAGAAATTGAAACTCACAGAGAACATGCTGGCCTAGTTATTATCATTTGGTATATCTCAGATTTACAATAGCTTTTTACAGCATAAAATATAGGAGAAGAATTAGGCCATTTGAGTCTGATCCATCATTGTCATTTCTGATATGTTTCTCAACCCCATTCATCTGCCTTTTCCCTACAGCCTTCCTAATCCACTTAGTAACCAAGAACCTATCTATCTTAAATATGCTCAATGACTCGTCCTCCACAATCTTCTGTGGCAATGAATTCCATGAAATTAGCCGCCCTTCATCTGAAGAAATTCTTCCTCATCTCAGTTCTGAAGGGATGTCCCTTCTCTTGGAGGCTGTGGCCTCGGGTCACAGTCTGGCCTACTAGTGGAAACATCTTGCCCACGTCCGCTCTCTCTGGGCCTCTCAACATTCTGTCAGTTTCAATTAGATTCCCCCTCGTCCTTCAAAACGCCATCATGTACAGGCCCAAAGTCCTCAACCATTCCTTATATGACAAGATCTGCATTCCCGGGATCATTCTCATAATCTTCCTCTGGACCCTTACGATGCCAGCACACTTCTCCTTAGATAGGGACCCAAAACTGCTCACAATATTCCAAATACTGTCTGACCAGAGCCTTGTACAGCCTAACAAGTATATCCCTGCTCTTGTATTCTAGCCCTCTTGGAATGAATGCTAACATTGCATTTGCCTTCCTAACTGTCAACTAAACTTACATGTTAACCTTAAGAGCACCAGAACTAGGACTGCCAAGTTCCTTTGTGCTTTAGATTTCCGAAGTGTTTCCCTTTTTAGAATATAGCCTATGCCATTATTCTTCTTACCATAGCACATAACCTCACACTTTCCCACCCTTGTATTACAGCTGCCATTTCTTTGCCCACTTTCTTAGCCTTTCCATGTCTTTCTGCAACCTTCCCAGCTCTTCAACACTACATGTCCCTCTACCTATTTTTGTGTCATCTACAAACTTAACAAAAATGCCCTCAGTTCTTTGTCCAGGTTGTCAATATAAAACGTTAATAGTTTTGCTTCTAAGACTGAGTCCTGCAGAATCTCACTAGTCACTAACCACTATTCTAGAAAAGACCCCATCTTCCCCAGGCTCTGCCTTCTGCCAGTTAGACAATCTTCTATCCATCCTCTATCCTAATCCCGTGGGTTCTTATCTCATTTTCAGCACAAGGCATTAGTCAAGTGGTCACACAAGCACACATATGCAATGAATCAATCCAAGCTTGCGATTTCAACATGCTGTCTGTTTCAACACTGACTGTTCTTCCCTCTGCAATAATCCATTTCTGTAGAAGAACTTGTAACAAAGTACTTGAAAATTATTGATTGAACAAGAATGCACCCCAGTACTTATTTACACTTGTAAATAATAATTCCAAATATCAACTGTTATATTATTCAGAGGGCAGCTGTTATACATTATGTGTTAAACACAAAAACTTTTAAAATATTTTCTATTTAAATGCTCTTATAATACAATGTAACTAAATCCTGGATTATAGAAAATCAGAAATCCAAAATATTATTGTAGACCAATAACAATATTGACAAGATGCAGCGATAACCTCTCAAAGCCCGTCTCATTGTGAGAGTTTCATATCATATACAGTACACATCACTGCAGTCTGAAATCTAGTTTAAAATTAGTGAGGGTCTGCATTGAGTTTGCATCTTTGAAAGTTAGTATTGAATCATTCAATTTTTGGAGAGACTTCAGCCCACAAACATGTCTAAAATGGGTACATAGCTAGCTGGGAAACATTCTCTCCATGCATGGGAAGCTCTCTCTTTGCAAGACAGCGGTGCCATACCTTTGGAATTATTGGTTCATACACTAGATGGTCACCATTAGCCAAAATTACTTTGACATGATTAGTATAGACTTTATACTTCCAGTTTAACCATTGACCCTTGGCTTGCATAACTTATTCAACATAACTGAAGTAACAGTCACTCACCCAGGTGGGCAAATGCATCCCGACAGACACGGCATGGATTCCGGACATGAAATATTTAACAGAAGATTTTCGCAGGTATCTCTACATCCTGCTCCTACACTGGTCTCAAAGCCACTCAAAGGAGCACTGCAGTTTAAGTATACTTGGCCAGGACCACACTGCAAATCTGCAGAATTAGGAAATTGAATAATAATACGGTTTCTTTTAAACTGTTTTTACTTCAGTTGACATTTTTAACAAAGGTGACAAGTAAAATGCTACTCAATGGTTTCAATTATTCAATTTTATTTGTAACTAAGACAATTCTCAGGTCACGTCATTTTGTTCTATTAAGGTTAAAACTAGATGTGAGGTGAATGAGGAGTTTCACAGTCTTTGTTCAATGTAATCCAGTCTCAAGAGTGAGAATAGCCATTTGACATTGTCAAGGCATGTGGCAAACAACTTCCATTACTGAGGAAAGTACTTTCACATGTAACTTTGGCATGTTTGCTAGTCCTGTTAGTGCACTGTAAAATTAGTTTTGTTATGGTTGATTTAATACTGATTAGATTTTCACAACTAGTGCCAAAACATTGGGTAATGTTTATTGATAACATTTCTGTCTCAATCTTACCTCATTGCTATTAATAGGATAAATTATTGAGAATTACAAGTTTTGTCATAAATTATTGAAGGTATTGGAATAGCAAAATATTTACAAGCTCAACAATTTCACTTTTTGTAAAGAAATCACTTTACATTAATTGCCTGGTGACATCTGTATGTAATTTTTTTTTGAATAAATGGAAACAGGCTTCCACAGGTAGCAGTACTGCTACTACAATTATTGAGATCTTTTTTCAATTAAAAAAACACTGCTAGAAATTGCAGTACATATTTGTGCTAGTAATATTTGTGAATAAATGCTAAAAACTCATGAATCAATCATCTCTGTGATATTTCTCAGTTTATCCATCAGCACTTACTTTTCATTAGTATGGCATGGTATATCTGTGTTTTTAGAGTATATATTATTTCATTCTGTGAGAAATTTGAGGTCTATAGATAGTGGTATTACTTATATTTTAATTAACAAGGACATTTGGCATTGGAATGCAATGTAAATCATTTAAGCCTAATACTATTGAATAATGGTATCATCTGAACTCTCCCACTGTAAATTCAGCAACTGTTATTTTTGCATCATTAATTGAACAAATAGCCACAGTCCCTGAAGTATTCAGAGAAGCAATTCACAATGCTTGTACTACTCTTATCCAGTCAAAAATTCTAAATCTATTAAACTAAAGATATTTATCCATAAGGTTAGAAGGGAAAACAGAGAAAAGCAGTGGATATATATCTGTTGCAAGAAATTTAACATAAAAAATGAAAATGTGAGAAAGACTCAGGTCAAATCAGAGAGGAACTTTCGATGCTGCAGAATCTGAGATAACAAGGTGTAGAGCTGGATGAACACAGCAGGCCAAGCAGCATCATAGGAGCAGAAAAGCTGATATTTCAGGTCTGGACCCTTCTTCAGAAATGGGGGAGGGGAAGGGGGTTCTGAAATAAATAGAGAGAGAGGAGGAGGTGGATGAAAGAGGGATAAAGGAGTAGATTGGTGGAGAGGAAATGTACAGGTCAAGGAGGTGGGGATGGAGCCAGTAAAGGTGATGTGTAGGTGGGGAGTTAGAATGGGTTTGGTCAGTCAAGGGAAGACAGACAGGTCAAGGAGTGGGGGGGATGAGGCTGGTAGGTAGGAGGTGGAGTGGGGCTTGAGGTGAGAGGAGTGGATAGGTGGGAGAAAAGACGGACAGATCAAGGAGGCGGGGATGAGCTGGGCTAGTTTTGGGATGAGGTCGGGAGTGGGGAAATTTTGAAGCTTGTGAAGTCCACATTGAAACCATTGGGCTGCAAGGTTCCCAAGCGAAATATGAGGTGCTATTCCTACAACCTTTGGGTGGCATCATTCTGGTGCTGCAGGAGGCCCAGGATGGACATATCCACTCCTCTCACCTCAAAGCCCCCTTCACCTGCTACCTACCAGCCTCATCCCTGCCTCCTAGACCTGTCCATCTTCCCTTGACTGACCAAGGTCCCCACCTACATTCACCTTTACTGGCTCCATCCCCGCCTCCTTGACCTGTCCATCTCCTGCCCACCTATCTGCTCCTTTATCCAACTTCCATCTGCCTCCCCCCCCTCTCTATTTATTTCAGAATTCCCTTCCCCTCCACAATTTCTAAAGAAGGGTCCAAACCCAAAACATCAGCTCTCCTGCTCCTCTGATGCTGCTTGGCCTGCTGTGTTCATCCAGCTGTACACCTTGTTATCTCAGGTCAAATCAATATTGGAGGAGAAAATAGACAAATTAATGTTTTGGTGAGATGCCTTCTTCTGAACAGCAAAAACAATTTTTGTTAATGTTGCCAACTCCCTCCTTGCTATCAATCATGTAATTGGAAACACAGTACGTATTAATATCTATTATTTCACACTATCATATGCTATCACATATATGCAAGGGACTGATGCCAATATTCTAGATTACCTCCCAAATTCCTTTATGACCCACACTCCCCTAACCCCCTCATGTCTTTCTCCATTAAACCAACCAACCCACTCATTTTTATCTATTTCTCTTTATCAAACAGGATGTCAGAAAATGAAATAGAAGATGATTTTTTTGGAAAACAGGCAAGTTTTGAAAATTAGTAAAACATTAAATATCTGATTTATTCCTGGTCAATTCTTACTGAAATGATCTAATTTTACAATACCAAAAAATACCTGTTTTATTCTCAGATGTATAACTTACCATGTTTTTGACTCTGAACCTGCATTATACCTTCCGAGCAAACCCTGAAAATGTCAACAAAGATGTTACTTTCAAACATTCAGTTTTATGAATAAACCTATTCCCAGTTTATAATTAATACTCAGGAAATATATGAACAGCGATTCATTTCATCAATGGCAAAAATGTTCTGTAACCAGCTAAGCAGGAATAAACAGTTTCTTTCATGTTTTGCATCCATATAAAATGTACAGCATCATTTGTGATATTCATATTAAAATTCTTGAGATGAACAAAGATATATTTTCTTCTTGGGTATATACAGGAAACCTTGCTCTCAGTTGAAACTTTAAGTAGTCATCTTTAGTTCAACCATGTGTTCATGAAAGTCATGCACCAAGTAACAGCCTTTCACTGAGCTATCAAACTCTTGTCAATGATTGAGTTCCAATTAATTAGCTGAAATCACAACCATGATAAAATTGAATTAAGGATTTTTTGTTTGAAAATGCCATCTTGGGAGTGATACTTTTGTTTTCTGGAGCAAACATCAGACAAGTTTTGTATAACTATTTGTGATTATTAGGCACGTGCCTATAAAAGACATGCTGAATGCTGGATCCAGTAGCTGCCCTGAAGGCAAGTCCTGGGGAAAAGAGAAATGGGGGGTGAGGCCAAGGGCTGTGGGGTTGGGAAACACATGAAGCTTGGTTGCAAGATCTGGAGCCCCAGTTGTTGGGCTGGGATGGTAAATTGGGGTTCAGCAAGCGCAAGACTGTGGTCGGGAGTAACTACAGAGCGGTGTTTGCTGTGAAATGCAAAACTGCAGTGAAAGGAGGGTTTGCAATGTATTATGAGGGTCTGATGGAGAGGAGAGAACTTATAAAAGGGGAAAGAAAGTCTACAAAACCAAGAGTGCAATTTTAAACTTTTCATCAAAGGAGTAACTCTACTAACAGGGAATCAGGAAAAACAGCGGTGATGAATTATTTGCAAATGAATGTGGCCCCCAGCTTAAGGATAGAAGAGGTCAGGAGCTACTCATGGAGCTAGATGTAGTGGACGTTATTGCAGCGAACACTGTCATTTAGACAATTTAATTTTGACTCACTTTGTTTTGAAAACAAAATCACGTGTGTGTTATCACATACTCTGAATGATTATTGAGAATATTGACAAATTCTTCTAGTTCTGTCTCTAAGTGAGTCCAAATCCCTCACATGTCAACAGGTGCATGACTGCATCACCAAATGAAGAAGTTAGTGAGAATAAAACAAAAGAGCCCTTCAAAACCAAAATGGAGGTGCCAAAACTTGGGAGAACATCTTCACGCACCCACCCTCCAAATAAAATCATGCATTTAAGTACTTTCAGACAAATCAAAACAGGAAGTTAAAAACATTGAAACGCTTTTTAATTTTAAATCTCAGATAGGAAAATAGTTATAATTGGTTTAATTTCAAAAAGCCTGAAATAAATTGTGAATATGGACATTTGGTACAGTGAAGAAATTTGACAATTCCAAAATATAAATTGGCTTTCAAAGTAAACGTGTTCAGCAGTAATTGTTGAATTAGTATACAACTGAAATCTCAATTACACATGATTCAACACGGTATTTCTTTTTCAAGGGCTTATATAATGAAAATAACAGTGTTAAAAGTGAACATCTCTTCATTCTAAAGATTTCCCAGTGACTGCAATCTGATCTCAACAGTACACCCTTTGGAGAAATGCAGAAGCAATGATAGCAAGTTCTAGATGTTCTATTAATGTATATATGTGGAGACTGCTGAAGTCACAGTCAGTTTCAGCAGTGATGGTGAAGCTGAAAATAAGTTCTACATCTGTTTCTTGAGAGTGTGTGAATCACCCATTGCAATAAGACTAAAAACCCACACAAGTTAGCCTCAAGCAGCAAATGGGCTGGCAATAATTTTCTTCAAAATTTTCACTGCCAATTACCTTCTTTTCCCCAGTGTAAAAAGTTCAGATGAAACTTGAAATTTTTTTCATACTTATGACTGTGATTAAGGTCACAGAATCATAGAAACTCTATAGTGCAGATAAAGGTCATTTGGCCCATTGAGTCCACATCAACCCTCTGAACAGCATCCCACCCAAGTCCACCCCACTCAACCTGCATTTCCTATGCCTAGTCCACTCTCCCTACGCATCCTTAGACACTACAGGCAATTTAGCATGGCCAATCCACCTAACCAGCTGATCTTTGGACTACAATGTAAACTGATAATCTGTCATTTGTTTGATGTTTTTAAACTCCTTCCTCAATGATAATTCTTATTTACCTGTACGTATGATGACGTCTAATTGGACATCATTCAATATTACAATAATGGATCCCAACAGTGCATTATTGATTAAACATCTCTGTCAATTAATAAAGGTGATGAACAGAGAGCACTGTAAATTCAAGATACAAAGTATAAAACCTTGAAGACTATCCCTCATGTTCGGATACAATACAAATAAATGTTGCAAGCTGAATTATCAATTGCAGTTACTTACCATATTCCTGAAGAACTAATTGCCACTTCTCCAGGTGAATATTCTGCACCCATAAAATAGCAAGGACAGTCAGTGCTGAAAAAGTCAAGTGCATCATTTCAAAACTTGCTTCTACAATACAATCAAGTTTTTTGTAACAGGGGAACTGGGTGAACCATATATTACATTTTAAAATCATTTTAAAGCTATGAATGGAAAAATAATATCCCAGTGAAGATGACATTCTCGCTTAACTCATACTGGAATTGAGAACTTTTACAGCCAGTTTTATTTTATACAAAAACATGCAAATTATATTGTGCAAAGAAGTGCTGATTGCCAAGGTGTTTGATACAGTTAATGTTTGTGATACAGTTAATGTTTGTGATAAAGTTCTTAAAGATTCTAGGTAATACATAGGTTAACTGAAAAAGTGACACACAAAAATCAATAGTACAGTTCATCCAGGATACATTAAATGTTCACATTTATCATAATTTGACATGGGTAAGATAATCACACTTCAAACTTCAAGGAATAAGAGTTCAAACTGTTTAATTCAGTAGGTTGCTGCGCAGAAGATGCACCAACACATCACCGTGGTTTTCATACACTTTACATGATTATTCAACTACAAAAACCTTCCTGACGGAAACACTTAAACAGTTCAGTTCCCATCTTTAATACATAACAATTAATGCTCAACTTTGGTAATTATGTTATCTATTATTGGAGCAGACAGGCAGCATAAATGTAGGAAGAAAGTTCCTGATGGCAGGGAAGTCCAGAAACAGAGGTCACAGTCTAAGGATACAGAGTAAATCATTCAAGATTGACTTGACAGGAAATCTCTTCCCCTAAGGCAGTAGTGGCCTGTTGGAAAGCAGTTGAGTCCGAAACATTGCATGATTTTAGGAAGGAGTTGGATATAGTACTGGGGGCTAAAGGGATGAAAGCATATGGGGAAAAATCAGGGACAGGCTACTGAATTGGATGAATATCCATGATCGTAATGAATGGCAGAACAGGCTCCAAGGCTCAAATAGTCTAGTCCTGCTCCTATTTTCTATGCTTCTACACTTAGGTGTATGTGACAAAACATAAACATGTCTAAAACTAGTCAGAGGTTGCTATGCCAGTCCCTTATCTTCATTATGAAAGTCCAGTCAGAATGGTAGAAAGAAATTTCTCTTTAGTTTAGTGTTACTATTTCCCAATAATCACTGGCTTATATACCCGAAGCAGTTATTCTAAAGACACCCATAACCATTTATAGAAATGGACACTAGTTAAAATAATTTGAAAATGCTGCCATTTTAACTGCTTTACTTGTCTATTAACTCACTTAAATGATGAGAACAGGGTATATTTTAGTGAGACACCTTTTGAATAGTCAATAAAAAATGCAGGAAGAGACTTGCTGATGTGATGAAGGTCCGATAGTTGGGTGCTTTCTGATGGCCAGCTGGCATTCAGTGATCCAGGGTATGGAGAATTCCTGCTAATGCTTTTCTAGTTAGATTCCATTACATTCTTGGCACTGATTATTTTCTGTGTGTTACATAATTAAATAATTTCTCAACTTAAAAAAATCAGTTGAGTTTTAAGCTAGTAAACTGAAGTAAATTCTTTTGTTAAAGAATGTATTAAAGAATTACTGATTGTTTTGCTGCACAGAATTGCAACATAAGATGGGCACATTCCACAAACAGTATTGTATAACATTACAACTAGGAGTGCTTCCAAAAGCTAGAAACTTATTAGCCCCATTAACTGCACCAAACAATCTGAAAGAATATAAATCTGTGGAGAATACCACATATTGATAACTCAGTAGAAAAGTATCAAAGTCACTGTAACGTAACACTATTGACTACTAATCATCCCACTGTGTGGAAAATAATGACTTTGACATGCAGCTATGCAGAGAAAGAATGAATCTTTTGTGTTTCAGTAATATGGACAAAATACTTATTCCACACATGGAAAGAAAACTTTCAGCGATTATTATGCAAAATCTAAGCCTAAGGTTGAAAATTAGGAAATGCAGTTTATTGCTTATTTTAGTTTCAGCAAAGGAAATACGGTAATTTGCACATTTGAAATAGCTAGATCAATTGTTCAGTGTACTACAACCCAAAAGGCAGCCAGTCAACCCACCAGTTGATGGCTTCTGGTAAGGTCAATTATGCACATACAGTCAGAGTTTTGCAGCATGGAAAGAGGACCTTCAGCCCATCATATGTACATTGGTTATTAAACACCTATGTAGTCACATTTTCCAGAACTTGGCCTGTAGCCTTGATTCAATTGATCATCTAAATACTTAAATACTTAGTTTATTTAGGTGCTCAGCTCATTAAAGTTTTTTCTGACTGTCCAAGTAGTAGTGGGATCAAGCCAAATATTGCATTACCCTCCATGATATAGCAACTGCTCCTCATTGACCCTTGACACCCCTCAAGCATTCCTGACAAATGTCATAAATTCCCTTTTTGGATGCAGTTATTCTTTCCACTATTTCACAGCATGACAAGAAAACAACATCAGAAGTCTGAGATAACACTGTGAAGCTGGATGAGCACAGCAGGCCAGGCAGCATCAGAGGAGCAGGAAAGCTGACGTTTCGGGTTGGGACCCAAAAAGGAGCATTCCTGCTCCTCTGATGCTGCCTGTCCTGCTGTGTTCCTCCAGCTCCACGCTGCGTTATCGCAGCCTCCAGCATTGGCAGTTCTTAGTATCTCATCAGAAGTCTGAGTTGAATTGCTCAAATGATATAACCAAATGAAGCAGTTAATTCTCCAAAACAGCACTCGTGGTCAATCATTTTCTAATTCACAATGTTGGCACTTACTCCTTCACACACTTGTGTGTTCTGGTGTCATAGTATGTACCATCAGGGCAGTCACATCCTTCAGCACATTCGTCAGAGCAATCTTCTGGCATAGATATTGACTGGCATCTCCGGTTACAGAAAGATACACAGGTGCCATACTTCATTGTGTCTGGGCACTGAATGGCTGTAAGATTGGAAAGCATAGTTAAGAGAGTGTAATTTAACAGAGAAATTTCAGGATATTTCTAGTCAGGCATTAGAAATTAATTGTTTCATGAAGCACAGATGATGCTATAAATCAGAGCATTTGCTAGCTGCCCCAATCATTCACTGTTGCAAGTTCAGTCTTTCACAATTAAGTGATAACAGGGAGAAGTAAGGGGTTCACTTTCTAATCTGGAGTTGGGACACTGATGATTGGATCATTTTCACATCCCATACCTGGGCCACAACTTTATGGCTCAACTGATGCTGACAACCGTAAAGATCCTGACTACGTCAGGTTCCCAATTCATCATACCAAACTTCAAGAGCTGGGAGCTGCTTGCACAGCTAATAACACCGAAAGGCAGCAAACACTGCCTTGCAGAAGAAAACAAGCAGAATGCTGGCCAGCAATTTCACTCAGCATGAAAGTGGCCAAGCAGCTAAATGTTAGGTAAAACTCATGATCTGGCATGAGATCCACAAGCTCCTGAAATTCTTCACTGCAAAACAACACACATGAATTTTTGTCAGCATTGGACCTGACAACTGTGTACTAATGTGCACCAGACCATTGAAGTTGGTGATTTCAGCTTTGACAATTATATTCCCTTCTGTACCCTCCCATTAAAAAAAATCCTCAAGAAGCTTCAAGGACCAATAATAAAGAGATATGTGGGCTCCTTGCATCCCCTCTGGCTTTGCAAATTGTGCCATATTCCTGAGGCAGCAGGATTCAGTTCACCTCTGCGAATGTGATTTTCAAATCATTTCACACTCGTTCTTGAACTAAGTGACAACTGAAAGCCTTCACCAAGATATTTCTACAGAGGATGATGAAGAGCTTGCAAGCATTCTCCAAAGTACACCCTCACAAATACACCCCACAAAAGCAAACTGTGATCTTGCACTGCTGAAACTTCACTTTTACTTTTTGTTTTACACCCACAAACAGAATTACTAGCCATTAGTAATCAGAACTAAACTATTATTTTACAGACAACTTGATATCATGGGTTGAATTATGTTCTTACCTTTCTCATGTTACTTAATTTTATTCATACTATATATCACATGTTGCATAAACACTTATTATACCTTGAAAATAGTTGTAATTCCTAATGACAAAGTAATGTATTATTGGCAAAATTAATTTTACACTGTAACTATAAGCTCTTAACTCAGTCACAGTAGGGTAAATTTACCATAATTATCACAGTGGGAAACATAGCAGACAAGGTCACTTAATCCTTGGAGACAACCCAAATCACTAGTGTCAAAACCATCCCTGATGAAGTGGGAGGGTACATGGAGCTGACACGGGGTTCCTGTCCTCTACCAACGGGATGTCAATTAGCCTCATTGATGAGCCAACTTATACTCATTAATTGTGAGCCCACCAAAAGGATTACATGTGGACCAAGCAACTTTCCTGCACTCTTCAAAAGCCACCAAGCAAACCTTGTTGGATGTGTCAGCAGTCTCTGTGAGAGAAACCCCTGCAGTCAGACACTCGATACCTAATCCAGGGCCCTAGAATGGGTGAAAGGACCCACAATGCACACTGAATTGATTTGACTGGGACCCCCACTTAACTGAATCATTAGACATTCCCTAGCAGTTCTCCAACTGTTAGCAAACTTCCATCAGCTGAACAAAAGCCAGTTGAATATTTCTTTTGAAGTATTCTGTTAATAAGTGGCCACATTTTTGTTGAAAATTAGAATTTATGCCTCGCAGCTTGTAAATGAAATGAGGTCAATTTCTACCTTGAAATCAGTTTAGAGATTGTGATACATATTCTTTCCGGTCAAGAAGCTTCATAATCTGAATCGATATAATGCTTCTTGCATCCAAACTTGATCAATCAGGTTTTTCTCTCTTCCTTACACAGATGGTAAAATTTCTTCACCAAATGAGAAAAAAAAGTTTTTAAATTCTCCATTATTCAGCTTATTGGAATTGTCCTCACTGAGGTCCTTCGACACTTGTTTGTCTTCCGGTCTCAGACTATCACCCCTGGAGATGGGAGGACCAGGGGTCACTATTTTCATTGTGTGAATCTAGAGCTAGGTCAGATATCAGGAGGGGAGTTTGCTTTCCACAAAACAGACTTCAGACTCATTTAATAGACGTCAATGTGCTGATTCCCCTCAAGCAAGAACTGGATATGTTTCTTAGTGGGATGAATATCATCTTTGCAAAAGATGGATATTCCAGAAAATTCAGGGCCAGAGACTGAGATTGGAACAGGAAAGGATGGAAGCAGGGGGTGAGAGCAAACCAATGTGCCTTAATTACTATTCAGGTAAATATACCTGAAAAACTTACTTTTTGGTGATGACCATATTAGACTTCATTTAGGATCACTAGTTAGGCCATATGAAAACCTGGTACTGGGAACCAAATTTTTACAGATGGAATTTCAAACAGGCTATGGAACTCTTACTTATATACACAAAGCAGTTAATGTATGTTTGGATTCTCTGCACCCTTTACAGCAGACATTGCATCTCTAGCTCACAATGAGGTATGTTTCCTCCCTGTCATATTGAAGGCCTAGGTGTTCATTTAGCACCAGAGAAATAAGCACATCATCAAAATTTGAGAGCACTGATTCTGTTCTCCTGCAAAGCCAGGTGACGTGTAGATTTTTTTCTTTGTTTTCCAATCATTGTCGATGATCAGAGATACAAGTTGTTAAATTCTTAGCTATGCTGAATGACACGAATAACCTGTAAGCTGCCAGTGAATATGTTGAGCATCACTGAAGCTGTCACCAATAATAGCACAACTGATGATAAATTACACTACATGGTTGAGTTGACTTTGAGAATCACTGGCAGTGCTATGCGAATAGATCATAGAATTCCCAGAGTTTGGAAAAAGGCCCTTTTGCCTAACAAGTCCACACCAACGCTCAGAGCATCCCACCAGGCCCATGCCCCATAACTCACCTAATCTACACATTCCTGAATACTATGGGAAATTTAGCATAGCAAATTCACCTAGCCTGCACATCTTTGGACTGAGGGAGGAAACAGGATCATCCAGAGGAAACCCACACAGACACGGGGAGAACGTGCAAATTCCACACAGATTGTTGGCTGAGGGTGGAATCAAACCCAGGTTCCTGGTCCTGTGAGGGAGCAGTGCTAACCACTGGGCCACCATGCCACCCTCCAAAGGATACACTCGAACAGGGACTGGAACCCTGGACCTTCAGATTAAAAATCGGATGCTCTACCGACTGAGCTACACAGGCTAGTTGACGGCTTCTGAAAGAATTGATTAAAAAGAAATAGCAGAGCATCATCAGTTATCCTAGTCAGTAATAGTACATAAAACAGTAAATCTACAATTCAGCTGGATCTGATGGTATATGTTGTGGGTCATCTAAATGCCTGATCAACCATTTCCTACTCTGGCTAAATCTTCCCACCATTCAAGTTGCGGACTGAATCTAATACCCACAACAGACAATAGAGTGATGACCTTGTAGCAACTTACCTATCAGTGGTGTGAGAGCAATACTCACCATTTTTCACATTGTTGAAGGAGGTTGTCTGCACTATTATTCAACATGTGGGGAAGGTTTGCTGTTAACTTTGCTGTAAAGATCTACAGGCCTACTTGGTAGAGGAAAACCACTTGCTAGTCTGAAGAGAAGAGGCTCTACGTCTGAAGGACTTGGAGGGTAGGTCTTTCTCCTTTGAGATCCTAAGCTGTTCTTCCACCAGGTCTGTATGACATAATCATAGCGAGTGGCGCTTGAGGTAATACTCAGCATTAGCTCTGTCAGACCCTTACACAATATCTCAGCTTGAGCCTTTTCTCACCAACTTTTATTATCCAGGAATGTCTATAACTACATTTACCACTTGCTCATCTCTCCCCAAGTATCCGACTTCACAAATTCAGGTGATTTAGAGATTGCATTATTCGCCTAGTATGTCCTATCACAAAAGCTCATGCAGGAGACAATGTCACTCACTTTTCACCCTGGATGGTGTCCACTCTAATTCAGAATACCCCGGAAGGGGGAGGGGTCTCAAGAATTTATCAACAGATAAAGCTTGTTAAGGTTAAATAAAATCTTTTACTTTACAATAGGCCGACAAGCAGATATATTTAGCAGGGTGCTGCCATCAAGCCAAAAAGATGTTTTGCCTGCCACAAAATTGAGTAATGCAATACAAGTTTCAGCAGTGGTGTGACGCTATGTATGTATATCCCATTCGCCATTCATAGCTGGGCAGCATGCCAATCATACTCAATCAATCCGGCCTGGCAAGCCTCATGTCAATTCAATAGATGTGATTCCATTTTTGATCATTATCTATTCAACAATCCAGACTATGCTAAAACTTACACCAGAAACCAATTTACAATTATCAGTCAAGCTAGCAATATGATGTATTTGTATGTGCGAGAAGTGATATATATATACTAACACAGAGAAATGGTATTTTATGTAGACAAATCTAATATGTTTTACCTTTATCATTGAAAAAAAATGTCATGAAGACATCCCTTAGGTAACAACCTGTCCAATTAGAGTCTACCCATCTAGACTAAGAGCCAAGATTGACAGTTAACTGCTCTTGCTGCATTTCCACACCAACAATGGGTTCAAGACATCAACACCCACTTCTCATGCTGTATAAACTGACATCTCTTTTTAAAGTCT
Source organism: Stegostoma tigrinum (assembly GCF_030684315.1). Taxonomy (NCBI): domain Eukaryota; kingdom Metazoa; phylum Chordata; class Chondrichthyes; order Orectolobiformes; family Stegostomatidae; genus Stegostoma; species Stegostoma tigrinum. The sequence continues at coordinate 23,059,484 of NC_081370.1, forward strand.
GTTTTTTGCGTAACTAGTCCAGTTGAGTGCAAGACAAAATTCTTTACCTTTTTGTCTCCTTTTAGTAATGTTTAAGAATGTATTCTCTTTAGATGTGGAATTGGTACATTTCAGTGTTAAGGACTGATGACTTTGGTTCTGAAACTAGGAAATCAGAAAGTTCTTTTTGGCCTGATGTTTCTCTTTGTCTTCATCTCAATCAAACAGCAGAGGATTTCTGATCTGCAATGGGATAAGGTTCTTGAGGTGCTTTCTGCTATACAACAGGATTACTGCTCATCTGTAGCTGATTCAATTACAACTTTTCCTATCCATGTTGAGTCCTTGGCCTAATTGTGTCAACTGTCTCACAAAACCAATCTTTTACTACGCAAGTCAGAAACTAAGTAGAAATTACATTGCATTGATATGACAGACTTGGTTAGAGAAATTATAAAGACTTGGAAAGTATGCCTTACTCCTTTCAGATACTATGACATTATTAGTGACTGTTGCTGAGGACTGGCTTAAGAATTAACCTTTTCAGACCCTTTCATCCTTACACAATATTTAGCAGCATATGTGAACCTTATCATTAAATCATGGCCATGACAATGAATCAGAAAATGAAATCTGGAACCTTAGCATGTTGGGTATTTAAATCAAAGTTCACAACATAACTGTAATAACTAACTGAGCCTGAAGACTTTTGACAAGTCACAAGTCTCTCTTGTTCTTCCTGCACAATTCTCTTGTTGTTCATCGTAACTATTGAAATGAAAATCATTACACCATATCCTAGTCATTTATCATCTTCAACAGCATCAAAATTATGCTACTTTTTTTGTCAGTCCTCCTAGATTGAGGTTTATAGTTATTACCTCCTGATTCTTTGCAGATTTCTTCAGTTCACTTTTCACTCCTGTTGTTCATCTTGATTACTTAATTAGGAAAGAAACTGTAAATCAATCCACCAAGACAATGGTTCCATTCAGTTTTAACAGTAAATCATTAAAACAATGGAACCATTTCATTTACAAATGTGGTACAACAAAATACACTTTCAACACTTGCTCCTTCGCACTGGAATTAGAAAGAATTTTCTATTTTGTTAAAAAAAAGTGTGCATTTCGGGTAGTGATGTACTACTTACCACACTCTGAGACATTCGATCGAAAGTCTATGAAGATGCCATAGCTTCTACATTGTCGAGCGTAATGGGCCACAGCAGAACACATACAAGTTTCTCCGCACTTACAGGTGTCTGTTTTACATTGCTGTTGATATAAGTCTGGACTCAAATATTGATGACATGATGCAAACAGATAGCTATTGATAATGCTACACTTCTCTGTGGCATAAGAGGCTGCAAATGAAACATGAAAAGAAATGGAGAAACACTTCATTCACAAAATGAAAATCATCCTGTTGTAATTTTCAAACTAAAATTTGATTACATATATCCACCAAGATCTTTTCATATGATCGGTATGTCAAATGTCACTTAAACTTGTTATCAGCCATATCTACTTGGAGCCATTGGGAATATGCATCTCAGTAGGCTGGAGTAGTCACCCAATTTTCAATTCTCCATCACTTTCATGTCTGGGAAAACATATTGTCCTGAATCTTCAAAGCAGTAGCAATGACAAGGGATGGTTGTGTGTATTTTTTCCCCAAGGTGTTCCACAATTTTCAAAAAAAAATTGCTCTGTCTTTAGGGAGCTCATTGGAGTGGTGCAGAGTCAGAAGCATAGCACACAACACATTATTTTAATGGTTCTGGTCACTATTTAGTAAATATAAGGGTTAGTGTTAAAATATCAGTGAATGAGTTATAGATAAATGATTGAGCTTTCCTTACGTATTCACGTCTAGGGGCATCAGTGGCCTTTATTTCCCATCCCCAATTTCTCTTGAAAAGTCAAACTGTGCTGCCTTCAATCATTGCAGTCCTTCAGGTTTGGGGCACCCATGGTCATGTCAGGAAGGAAGTAAGGATTTGGATCCAGTGACAGTAGAGAAACTACTATCATTAAGCATGAGGATATTTGTAGAGTCTCCATCTCCTGTTAAGATTTAATCTTTCCATTATTTACAACTAGATGTGGCAAGAATACAACACTTAGGTCTACTGTGCTGGTAATGGGATCACTTAGCCCTGACTATTGTATGCTCCTTTTATTACAGTAGATGAGCAGAGATATCTTGGTGTCCATGTACACAGATCCTTGAAAGTTGCCACCCAGGTTGACAGGGCTGTTAAGAAGGCATACAGTGTTTTAGCTTTTATTAATAGAGGGATCGAGTTCCGGAAACAAGAAGTTATGTAGCAGCTGTACAAAACTCTGGTGCGGCCGCACTTGGAGTATTGCGTACAGTTCTGGTCACTGCATTATAAGAAGGATGTGGAAGCTTTGGAAAGGGTGCAGAAGAGATTTACTAGGATGTTGCCTGGTATGGAGGGAAGATCTTACGAGGAAAGGCTGAGGGACTTGAGGCTGTTTTCATTAGAGAGAAGAAGGTTGAGAGGTGACTTAATTGAAACATATAAAATAATCAGAGGGTTAGATAGGGTGGATAGGGAGAGCCTTTTTCCTAGGATGGTGATGACGAGCACGAGGGGGCATAGCTTTAAATTGAGGGGTGAAAGATATAGGACAGATGTCAGAAGTAGTTTCTTTACTCAGAGAGTAGTAAGGGGATGGAACGCTTTGCCTGCAACGGTTGTAGATTCGCCAACTTTAGGTACATTTAAGTAGTCATTGGATAAGCATATGGATGTACATGGAACAGTGTAGATTAGATGGGCTTGAGATCGGTATGACAGGTTGGCACAACATCGAGGGCCGAAGGGCCTGTACTGTGCTGTAATGTTCTATGTTCTATGTTCTAATGTTCTACGTTCTATGTTCTATGCAAGTAGCTTCACCGGGTTGACACTTCATTTTAGGTATCCGTGGTGCTGCTCCTTGAAGAGTGAGAGAGGTGTGGGGGCACAGGGTTACAGATTATGATTGAAAAGTTCTATTGCATCTGATGGATGCCCAGTTTGAATTGCCAGATCTGTTCCAAGTCTTTCCTATTTAGAACAGTGATGGTGTCACATAACATGATTGGGGGTGGGGAGGGGGTATCCTGAGTGTGGAAACAAGACTCCATTTATATATTCTTTGTACAGTAGTCACTCCAACTTATACTGTCATGGATGGACACATCTGCAACAGATAGATTGGTGAGGAAGAGGTTAAGCAAGTTTCTTTTTTCCTTTGCGCACTCCCTCACCACCTGCCAAAGACGTAACTGTGATAGCCTAACTGTTGTGTCACTTAAGACTCAATCAGCTTAATCAGTCATGGCATGCTGAGTCACTCCGATGATGAACGTTAAAATTTCCCACTCACAGTACATTCCGTACATGTCTTAATTATAAGCACCTTATTACATATTTTCTACATTATTATGATGGTCATACTATCAATCGTGTATTTCCGTCAGCTGATTCTAATACCCAAAACCCTTGTGGACTAAAATGGTTTTTAAAAGGGACAAAAAAGGCCCTGACTTAAAATGGCTGCAGCAATCAGCTAATCACAGGTTGTGATAACCTATGAAACCATTCGTAAACAGGATCAGGTCTGAGCCAAAATGAACAAAGAATCCCCGAAACATGTGAAGTGGTCATTCAGCTTACTGAGATGTACTGACCCACTGAATAGCATCGCACCCACACCCAGCCCCTACTCCATCATGTTTATCATAGCTAATCCACCTAGCACATCCCAGAATACTACAGACAATTTCAGCATGCCATACAACATAACCTACACATCTTTGAACTATGGGAGGAAACCCATGCAGACACAGCAAGAACATGCAAACTCCACACAGATAGTCACCCAAGGCTGGAATCAAACATGGGTCCTTGGCACTGTGAGACCATGCCACCCCAAACATGTTTATCAAAAGGCTTTGAAATTCACATTTGTTCTTCTTGTCCATCTTTATCGATAAATTGAAATGAAATTATGATGGAAGGGTTACCTGTAAATTATGTAGCTGGGAAAAACAATGACAACAGAAATATGAATAAACAAATGAATGGCATTTCAAGCAGCTGCTTGAGCTCAACAGCAGGGAGAAAAATAGACTTGCAACAAGAAGATTGGAAAGTACTTTCAGTCACTGTTTTCACTTTGTGCCTTGAAAAGAAGTCTGCAACATTTCCTGTGGCTGATGGCACAAGAAATCAATTAAAAATCTATGGACTCAGGTTAAAATCAAGCAACTCATGAATTTGAAGGACTTTTAAGCTGCATTTTTTAAGCATTAGACAGCATTGTCTTTTTGAAATGTTGTACTCATTTTTGTTTGTGTGGTTGAGGCTGTGTCTTTATTATTTTCTCAGTGTTAGTAAGTAACACAATTCTTCTTTTTTCACTAAAGAAAGCATTGTAACCGGCTCCTTACAGTTGATGCTGGTGAACTATAAAGTGCTATTAGGGTGAACTATTAAGGGGAGGAGATGGTATTATTGCCAGACTATTAATCCAGATACTCAGCTAATGTTCTGGGGACATGGGTTCAAATCCTACTATGGCAGATGGTAGAATTTGAATTCAATTTTTAAAATATTTCGAACTAAGAATCTACTCATGACCGTGAAACCATTGTTGATTGTTGGAAAAACCCATCTGATTCAGTGTTGCCCTTCAGGGAAGGAAATCTGCCACTCTCACATGGTTTGGGCTATACAGCCCACAGCACTGAGGTTGACTCTCAGTGCCCTCCAGAATGGCCTTGCAGGTTATTTAGTTGTAATAATTGCTACAAAGCCTCAATGAAATAAAATCAGATGAATCAGTGGCATTGACCAAGGCACCAGAAAAGACAATGGCAGAAACAACCCTGCTGACCCTGTGAAGTCCTTCCTAAGAACATCTGTGGGTGAGTGCCAAAGCTGAAAGAGCTGTCTCATAGACTAGTTGAGCAACAGCCCGACATAGTCATTCTTATGGATTCAAACCTTACAAACAACGTCCCAGATACCACTATCATTATCCTTGGATGCGTCCTGTCCTACCAGCAGCGCTATTAAGGGCAGGTGGTGACACAGTGGTATTCAGGTTGTTGACTTGCTCACCGAACTGGCTGCAGTAGGGTTAGAGTTAGGGTTAGATTCAGGGTTCAGACATTTTGTCACCATGCTAGGTAACATCATCAGTGAGGCGTCCAATGAAGAGATGTTGTTCTATGCTGCTTGGAATTTATACTGTCCGGTCGATTATGCTGAGTAATGTCATTTCCATTTTTGTTCTGTATGGGTTCATCTACGTGGTCCAATTCTATATGTTTGTTGATTGCATTAAAAGTTGAGAACCATGCTTCTGGAAATTCCCATGCGTGTCTATGTTTGGTTTGCGTTACATTGGTTACGCTGTCCCAGTTAAACTGATGGCCTTCATTGTCAGAGTGTACTGATATTAGGGAAGGTTTGTCGTGTTGTTTTGCTGCTAGGTGATGTTCGTTTATTCTGATGGCTAGTTACCTTCCGCCCGATGTAATGTTTGTGGCAGTTGTTGCATGGTATTTTTTAAACCATGTTGTGGGAATGGGGTCTTTAATCCTTGTAAGTGTTTGTCATAGAGTGACTGTAGGCTTGTGGGCTACTATGAGTCGTAGTGTGCTTAGGACTTTCATTGTCAGTTCTAACATGTTCACGATGCAGGGCAGTGTGGCCAGGGCATACTGTGTTCTCTTGTTGTTGTCTATTTACCTGTGGATAAGTTGTGGGGATGTCCGTTCACGGCTAAGATTTTGTATAGGTGCTCTTCCTCTTTCCTGTGTAGTTCTGGCATGTTGTAGTGAGTGGTGGCCTGTTTAAATAGTGTCCTAACGCAGCTTTGTTTGTGGACATTGGGGTAGTTGCTGTGGAGTTTGAGGATTTGGTCAGTGTGGGCTGTTTTCCTGTATACTGAGGTTTGGAATTCCCCATTGGCCATACGTTCAACTCTGACATCCAGAAACAGAGGTTGATTTGTTGTTTTCTTCTTCTCTTGTGAATTTAATCCCAGCAAATTCACTGTTGATGAGGTGATGAGTCTCTTCTAGTTTGTTGCATTTAATAATGACAAGTGTGTCATCCACACAAACACCACACACTTCATCTTTAATGGTCAATTATACAAACAGATCAATGGTGCACTCATGGGGTCACCCATCTTAAGACTCATTGCACAGGCAGTCCTGCAGAGACTAGAACGCACTACTCTCCCCTGCATTTAACCTAAACTGTGGATCCAAACAATGAAGGCCATTCGTTTACCTGGGACAATGTAACCATACTAGCCCAAGCCAAACACAGACACACACGGGAATTCCTAGAGGCTTGGTTCTCCACCCACAATGCGTTCAACAAACATATAGAATTGGACCGCATATACAAACCCATACAGAACAAAACCGGAAATGACACAACTCACCATAATGAACCAAACTATAAATCCCAAGCAGCGTAGAACAACATCTCTTCATCGTAGGTCTCATCGATCATGTTACTTAGCATAGTGACAAAACGTCTGAATGAAAACAAGCCAACTTAGCGAGCAAGTCAACAAACTGACCCATAGCCCAAGCTACAAATCTTTGCTAAAACCTTGAACAGTGGTATTAAGTTGGGAGGGAGTTGCCCTGGGAGTCCTCAGCATTGACTCTGAACCCCCTGAAGTCTCGTGGCTTCAGGTTAAACATGGACGAGGAAACGCCCTACAGGTTATTGCATACCATCCTCCCTCAGATATGAATCAGTATTCCTCCATGTTAAACCACACTGAGAAGAAGCACAAAGGATGGCAAGGGCACAAAATGTACTCTGGATGGGGGATTTCAATGTCTCCTACCAGGAGTGGTTTGACAGCAGTAGTAGTTATTGAGCTTGTTGGGTCTGAAATGACATAGCTGCTTAAATGGGTCTATGGCAGGTTGTGAGGGAATAAATAAGAGGGAAAAACATACCTGACCTCATCCTTATCAATCTGCCAGCATGTGTGTATGACAATATCAGTAAGAGTGACCATCACGCAGTCCTTATCGAGATAAAGTCCCACTTTCACATTGAGAATAACCTCCACTGTGTTATGTGGCACTATCACCGTGCTAAATGTGACAGGCTTCAAAGAGATCTAGCAACTCAAGAATGGGCATCCATGAGGCACTGTGGGCCATCAACAGCAGCAGAATTGTACTCCACCACAATGTGTAACATCACGGCCTGGCATATACCCCACTCAACCTTTACCATCAACCTAGGGGATCAACTGTGGTTCAACGGAGAGTGCAGGAGGGCATGCCAGGAGCAGCACCAGGCATACCTCAAGATGAGGTATCAACCTGTGAAGCCGCCAAATAAGACTGTTGTTGTGGCATCGTCAGTTTCGAGAGACCATGGATCTGCCCTGGGGAGTTTTGATTCAGCTGCTGATGATAGTCTAGCGTCTGTTGAGGCTGTACAGGCCCACACGGGAGTGACAGTCTCGGTTGCAGAGACTGCATTTGAAGACACTCCTCCAGGGTTGCCATGCTGCTGTCTTTCCGTCGAGTGCGCTTTTCCTCAGCAGCAAGCCTCAGTTTCTCCTCTCCTCGCTCCAGTCCTCTGCGTAGTTCCCGTCTCCAGCATGAGTGATCGTTTGTGACGTCTTCCCATCTCTCAACATCCAGGTCCATTTAAGACTACTTGCATGCCAAATAGTGAAAGCAGGAAGTGGTAGACAGAGCTAAGTGATGCCACATCCAACGGATCAGATCCAAGCTCTGCACTTCTGTCATATCCAGTAGTGAATGGTGGTGGACAATTAAACAAAACACTGGAGAAGGAGATTCCATAAATATCCCCATCCTCAATTATGGAAGAGCCCAGCACATCAGTGCAAAAGGTAGCTTGTGTAGCAATCTTCATCCAGAAGTGCTGAGTGGATGCTCCATTTCGGCCTCCTCCAGTAGTCCCCAGCATTACAGATACTAGTCTTCAGACAATTCAATTTACACTATGTGATACCAATAAGTGGTTGGATACATTGGATATCACAAAGGCTAAGGGGTCTGACAACATTTCGGCAATAGTACCGAAGACTTGTGCTCCAGAACAGGCCACTCCCTAAGACAAGCTGTTCCAGTACAGTTACAACACTGGCATCTACCCAACAATGTGGAAAATTGCCCAAGTGTGTCCTGTACATAAAAAAAGGACAAATCCAGCCCATCCAATTACTGCCCCATCAGTCTACTCTCTATCATTAGTAAAGTGATGGAAGGTGTCATGAATAGGGCTATCAAACAACACCTGCTCCTGACCTCATTACAGCCTTGGCTCAAACATAGACAAAAGAGCTGAATTCCAGAGGTGAGGTGAGAGTGGCACCCCTTGATATCAAGGCTGCCTTGTGTGCTGAGTGTGGCATCAAGGAGGCCTGGCAAAACTGGAATCAATCAAAACTGAGGACAAATTCTCCGCTGGTTGGAGTCATATCTAGCACAAAAGAAGATGGTCATGATTGTTAGAGGTCAGTCATCTCAGCTCCAGGACATCTCTACAGGAGTTCCTCAGGGTAATATCCTAGGACCAACCATCTTCTACTGCTTCAACGATGACCTTCCCTCCATCATAAGGAGGATGATTGCACAATATTCAGCACCATTGTGGTTCCTTAGGTCCCGAAGCAGTCCATGTTCAAAAGCAACAAGATCTGGACAATATCCAGGCTTGAGCTAACAAGTGGTAATTAACATTCATGTCATACAAATGCCAGGCTATGACCACCACCAATAACAGAGAATCTAGCCACAACCCATTGACATTCAATGATGTTACTATCACTGAATCCCCCACTAGCAATACCCTGGGGGTCATCATTGACCAAAAACTCAACAGGACTCATCACATAGAGTCATAGTTTCACAGAGCACAGTCCAACCTGTCCATGCCAACCAGATTTGCCAGCATTAATTTAACTTACCAGCATCTGGCCTTTATCTCTCTAAACCCTTCTATTCATGCACCCAGGGATGATAAGAACTGCCCATGATGGAGTCTGAGATAACAAGGTGTAGAGCTGGATGAACACACAGGCCAGGCAGCATCAGAGGAGTAGAAAAGCTGATGAAAAGCTGGACCCTTCTTCAGAAGGATCCAGACCCGAAATTGCAGCTTTCCTACTCCTCCTATTTACGCACCCATCCAGATGCCTTTTAAACATTGAAATTGTACCAGCACCCACCACTTCCTCTGGCAGCTCATTTCATACACGCACCACCCTATGCATAAAATAGTTGCCCCTTAGGTCCCTTTTATATCTTTCTCCTCCCACCTTAAACCTCTGCCTCTAATTTTCAGATGGGCCAATGGGCTGAGGCGTGGCAGCTCCCCTAGCCTCGAAGACCTCGTCAATTTAACTATCCCTGCCCTCATGATTCTAGAAACATCTACAGGTTCAACAGTCAGCCTCCGACACCCCAGGGAAAAAAGCCCCAACCTATTCAGCCTCTCCCTATAGCTCAAACCCTCCAGCCCTGGCAAATATCCTTGCAAATCTTTTCTGTACCATTTCAAGTTTAACAACATCTGTCCTATAGCAGAGAGACCAGAATTGAGTGCAAAATTCCAAAAGTAGCCTAATCAATGTCCTGTGCAGCCGCAACAAGGCCTCCTAACTCCTATACTCAATGCACTGACCACTAAAGGCAAGCGTACTAAACACATTCTTCACTGCCCTGTCTACCCGTGACTCCACCTTTGAGGAATTACGAACCTGCACCCCAAGGTCTCTTTGCTCAGCAGCATTCCCCAGCACCTTATCATTGTGTATAAGACCTGTCCAGATTTGCCTCATCAAAATGCACAACTCACATTTATCTAAATTAAACTCCATCTGCCACACCTCAGCCCATTGGCCCATCTGATCCATGTCACATGGTACCCTGAGATAATCCTCTTCATGCCCCACAACATCACCAAATTTGGGGTCATCTGCAAATTTAGTAACCATTCCTTCTATACTCACATCCAAATCATGTATATAAATGACAAAAATCAGTGACATAACGTCATAAACACAGTGGCTACAACAGCAGGGTCAGAGGCTAGGAATACTGTGGCGAGTAACTCACCTCCTGACTCACCAAAGCCTGTCCACCATCTACAAGGCACAAGTCAGGGGTGCAATGGAATACTCCCCACTTGCCTGGATGAGTGGAGCCCAAACAACACTCAAAAAGCTTGACACCAGCCAGGATAAAGCAGCCTGCTTGACTTGCTCTACATTCACAAACATCCACTCCTTGCACCACTGACAGTCAGTAGCAGCAGTGTGTACTGTCTACAAGATGCACTGCAGAAATTCACCAAAGATCCTCAGACAACATCCTTCCAAACCCATGAGCACGTCCATCTCAAAGGACAAGGGCAGCATTCACAGGGGATCTCCACCACTTTCAAGTTCCCCTCTAAGCCACTCACCATCCTGAATTGGAAATATGCCTCGGTTCCTTCACTGTTGCTGGGTCAAAATCCTGGAATTCCCTTCCTAATAGCATTGTGGCTCAACCCCCAGTAAGTGGACTGCAGCAGTTCAAGAAGGCAGCTTAGCACCACCTTCTGAAGGGCAAGTAGGGAGGGGCAAGAAATGCTGGCCAGTCAATGATACCCACATCCCACAAATGAAATTTAAAAAAGATTTCAACTGAAGTGAGTTATAGCTACAGACTAGAAATAATATAAAATTTCTGTTGTGGTTGACTTGACTAAGGGGGTTAAAAACAGGACAGCCAACTCATGCCTCCTCATATGGTCATGACAACATAAAATCCATGTCATATTGATATACCAAATATGCCAAATTACTGTATTACATATTAAAAAATTATATCGCCAAACAAAAACAAACAAACACAGACTGGAATATTTCCAAGAATATTAACAACTGACAATGCTTTTTCCAAGACTCACCAGATTGCTGATGCATGTCACATGGATCTACCTCAGGAATGTTGGCACCTGGGTTGCAAGCTGTGGAGATTCTCCAAGAATTGGCAAACAACTGTGGTGTGCTTTCAATCATTCCCCCTGGAGATCTTTACAAATGGTAAACAGAAAGGGAGAAAATTATGAAAAAAGTCAATGAATGGAAGCATTGGTAACATACAAAATGAGCTTCCAATTTATCACCTATCTTCCACCAGTGGCTAAAAACAAATTAATATCCATTTTTAAAAAAAAATATAATAGAATCATGCATGTTACATAATCCAGCAAAGATAATTAAATACTAAAACATGCTAACATAAAATACCAAACACAATTTCCACGGTCATACTGATAATATTTTACATTGACCGCATGTCCCACACTGTCCGTGTCATTGTGAGTGAGCATCAAGAACTCAACACAGTGAAAAAGAAATCCAAAGAGGGAAAGAAAAATCAAATAGCAAGCAACTCCTGGGCAGGTTTTATTATTCACTACCTCGAAATAGACTAAAACACAACATTGACAGAGGCCTATCAGTGTGCCTGCACCCTTCTTGGTTTAAGCTGCTGTACAACGGTGTGAGACTTGGAAGAAGAATTAAAATAAATGTAATGAAAAACTTACTCCAAATATAAGTTAATGATGGCCTTTTTGCATAGTAATTGTACAGACTAACAGTCAATGGTTACAGAAATATTTGAGATACATATGAAACATACAAATTAGAAGCCCTTTGAAACCATTTGCCTTTCAATAAGATTGTAGCTAATCTGTTTGCATTTTTAAGTTGTACATTCCCATCTTCCACTGATAACCTTTGATTCCCTTGTCCGACAAGAATCTATCCCCTATAAGAACTTTACTATGTTCCAGGTAATGTTAAGGACTGAAGTCCAATTTATTTTTGAGGCCCTATCCCTTTGCAATTCTTTTTTAGTAGTGCCTGAATTATTGGTCATCTTAATTCTTTGAGTTCACAGACTGAAGTTCACTTCTCTGTTGGTATCAATTGAGAAATAAAGAATATTTTCTCAAGTCAATTCTTTGACAAATGAACAAGGCATGTCAATGCAACAATGTACTTTTGATAATGCATTATATTTCTTACATTGCCACAAACTTGTTATAATCTGGTTTCTCATGCCAGTCTTTTCTAACACTTTTCAATGTGAGTTTTGAGAAGATTTGTAGCTCAGGTTGAGGTTCTGGATGTGAGTTTGCTCGCTGAGCTGGAAAGTTAGTTTTCAGACATTTCGTCACCATTCTAGGTAACATCATCAGTGAGCCTCCGATGAAGCGCTGGTGTTATACCAAATAGAAAGCATGACATAACACCAGCGCTTCATCAGAGGCTCACTGATGATGTTACCTAGAATGGTGATGAAACGTCTGAAAACTAACCTTCCAGCTCAGCGAGCAAACTCACATCCAGAACTTTTCAATGTAAACTCTTGTCCATATTTATAATGGAAATTTGTCTGTCAGGTAGCTACCCTATAGTTAATGAGAAATGATCACCAGGTAGCATTTGTAAAATGCAAAACACAGTAGAAGAGTTTTGTTGGTTAACACAATACCAGGAGAACTCACAGCTTCAATAGTGTCATGAGACCTTTTACATCCACCTCAGGTGGGGACTGTTTAAAATCTAAAATCTAAAAAACAACTCTTAAAATGTCACACTCCCTCATCACTACATTGAAGTACAGCCTAGATTATATTTCTGTCCCTGATTTTTAATCAGATCAATAGTTACATGGAAAGGGCAGGAACGATTTCACCCTAAACAAAGTAATTGAATTTATAAAGCCTTAAATCTCCATCTGCATATTGTTATTACTTACTGATTGGAATTATTACCACTTTCTTTTGGCATTGAGATGACAAGGCAAATTTCAAATGCTGATCAGGTTCCTATGATGTACAAGTACGTTTGGATACAGCAGTGATGTGTCGGCTCTAACTAGCATCAAGTGGTGGCCCAGGTTCAAAAAGAACTTACAGGTTTATAAAATCATGAGGGGCATGGATACGGTAAATAGAGACAAGGTCTCTTCCCTGGTGGGGAAGTCCAAAACTAGACAGCATAAGTTTAAGGTGAGTGGGGAAAGATATAAAAGGGACCTAAGAGGCAACATTTTCACACAGAGGGTGATGCATGTGCAGAGTGAGCTACCAGAGGAAGTGATGCAGTCTAATATAATTACAACATTGAAAAAGTATCTGGATGGGTATATGAATGGAAAGGGCTTACAGGGAAATGGGCCAAATGCTGGCAAAAGGGATTAGATTTATATGGGATATCTGGTCGGCATGGACGAATTGGACCAAAGAATCTATTTCCAAGTTGTATATCTTTATGACTCTAATACCAGAGATGAGTTTCTCTTGAATTTTGAGTTAGCCACGAGAAGCAAGAGTGCTCCTTCAGACTGCAGAAATCCAGCATGAAACACTCAAGCCTCAGTTTACACATTCCAGTTCACTGATTAGAATATAACATTTCATCATCACCTTCCACCACCCGCAAAACCAGAAATGGACAGTTTGCCTAATATTATCGCTGCTCAAAGTCACAGGATATTCTGATATTTCCAATTTTTTTACTGCAACCTGTTGGTTGCAAGGAGCTGTCCGTGAGCTAAGCCTCTCAGCAACTTGGTAATTTGGTGACATGGACATAGCACCACACAAACTAACCCCACTATGACCGGTTTGGTCTAATAGAGTGATCTACTAAACAACGAAAATGATTTCACACTCTGTAGATGAAACACAATTTAGCATTTAAACCAAATTGAACTACTTGCTGAACAACTACACACAAATTCTAAAACAATGTTTTGAAAATTCTGGAATTTCTTGCAGTTTATATAATTTACTTTGGTTCAGGATAATTTAGTTTAGATTTTCAGTCCCTAGCTCTGATTAAATATTAATACTTTTAGAATGATAACTTTTCATTTATTTTGTGCAATAATGCATTAAAATAAACTGTTAATTTGAACCATTCTTTGAATACTTTGTGAACATCTGGAGAAGCAAAAATGAAAGGCTTGTCATTTAATTGGCAGGTACAGGTTGAAATTTCTGCCAAACTCCAGGTACAGATATGAAACAAAACCCCACAACTCACCAATAGTAGTGTTAAAAATTAATCCTTGTCGAAAAGGAATACAAAGGTTTAGATGCAAAAAAAATCTAATTATGATTATTATTCTTTGTAGCCAAATTGTAATCAGTCATTAAGTTCTAATCAAACTAATTAGCCTCAAAGCATGACAAATGCTCACAAGAAATCATCCTGAATATTGCCATTGAATGTTCCACAGAGACCAATGGTGTCCTCTTTCCATCTTGTATCCGCCTGGATGTAGAGCCGCCTCCCTTCTCTATCATATTGCAACCGCAGTCCAAAGTTGGTCTTAATTTGCACAAACATGGAGCTGAGCTCAGAGACTTCAAACAAGTCTGTTAAAGGACAAAAATATGTACCATTGAGAATATGGTGTGAAACAGCTGTTTGAGCAGGTTGATGCCAAAATGTTTGCTCTGGCAAGCTACTTTTTACCACGTCTTTTAGCTAGAATGCAGCAGCAATTATGTTAAATATGGTTCTTTATACAAGTAAAATTTACCTTTTCATGAATAATCAAAAGTATCATAACTAACTCATCCTTAGATTAGTTTGTAATTTTAAAAAATGAGGCAGGGAAATACCAACAAGGTGACTACACAACAAACTGGGAGTATAGGGCGAGGCGACATTGAAGCTATCAAGCTTGTTCCAGTGCTACACAAAGAGATTAGGACTGACCTGTAAACTAACTCCACAGACCCAGCCATACCCCTTAACATCTTTACATAATAAGTGATCAATTCCAGTTTTAAAATTAATAATTAACTTCATTGTTTTGTGGAACAGAGTTCCAAACTTCCATGACATATGACAGTAGTTTATTTCATTTTTCCATGGAGTGCAACTAAACTACATTCCTTGTCAATATGTGTTTCCCAAAGTGTGGTGCCTATAACTACGTGCAATTGAGGTGTGGTCTAACGAGGGCTTTGCACGGTTCAAGTACCATTTCTGCTCTAGATTTTAAAAAAACACATTGTAGACACCATATTATGGGTGGGGAAGGAACAAAAGTGTAAGCAAAGCACAGTTCTGGCACCAGTCTGGTTTACAGGAGTCATTGAGTGCTTTCCTTCAGTTTCTTCTGATACCTTTCGACTTAATGAGGATATGAGATTGTGGACATTTTAATTCATAATTTTTTATTCCTTAATTGTGGGTTTGCTCTTTCAGTTTCTCTGATGGTATTTCCACCCCTCTCCATTTTTTCTTTCAAGAAGGACTTTTACAGGACAGACAGAGACACTGTGAGAAAGACAGAGACAGTGTTTGTGAGAGAGAGAGAGGGATTGAGCTGCTTTCTGTCTCTCACTAGCTGGATGCTTATCCATACACAAAGCTACAGCCATTTGCCCAGGAACCATTCAAGGAGTTCTTAATATATACTAAACTCTAACATGAAGCAGATGGACACAGGTTGATCTTCAGTAGGACTGTACAAATCATGGAAATGGAAACTGTTTGGAAAAAAAATGCAGTGTTCACAATTCATCTCAATTATCTAAAAATGAACATCAGCTTTTTATGAGAAGATTAAAAGGAAAGAACCTCCACCAAGCCAAGATAATACCATATGCTAGACAATTGTCCATTTTGGTTAATATTTTAATATTTAGAGATCACTGCTAGCTGCAAGTAAAAGCTGATGAAAAGCCAAGTACTAACTTTAAACATCCTGGTTAATTGTTACAAACTATCAAGTATAGCAGGTAAGCAAATTTATAAATTACTGAGTATGAATTTTGAAAAGACTAAGGAGCAGCAATATGCACTTTGAAAGAGAAAGACACACTTGCAGCTTCAGAAAGGTTGTTGTAGCAAGAGGTTAGTACTTCATACCATCTTTATAAGGCAAACTGATCCTGTACTTATTACAATGGTACACCTCTCCTGAATGAGTCAAAGTCACCTGTTTCTTCAAATCTTCATCAACAACTAGACTCACTGACTGAATACAGGCACCATTTAGATCCTGAGAAAAGAACCAACAGAGACAGTTTAGAATTTCATAATATATGCTTGTTCCATTCACTTTTACAACTTAATGTTTTGATTTCAATCTATCAATAAATTAATTAATTTATAAAGTCAGACAAGGGAACACTGAGGGTTTCTTCAGCATGTTCCCAACTACCTAGTGTAACTTTGTCGAAAGCTCAACAGAAATTTCAATTTTACAAAGTGTCCAAAGCTTTTGCTTATTTTTACTAAAATTAAAACAGATTTCCAGCAATTATTCAACAGTCTAAAACTGAAACAAAGGAATTTTTTAAAAATCAAAGCATCATAAGATTTTGGAATACGCTGCCATGAAATACCATAAAGTAAAGTCAATTGAGATGTTAAAAACTGAGACATGTGTTCATGATTGGTTGGTTTCATCGTTAAAGGAACACTGGTGATGAACATTGCAATGCTGGCCTTCATATCCAAAGGGTTGAAGTATAACAATGCAGAGATTATGCTGCAGTTATACAAAACCCTAGTTAGATCCCACTTAAATCACAATGAGCCGATCTGGGACATACTGGCCCTGGAGGGAGTTCAGTGCAGGCTTACAAGCATGATAACTTAACCCCTGAAGCCCAGGTATGAACAGAGATGAGACAAATTAGGGCAAATTCTAAAATTTAGAAGGCAAAGGAAGTGATCTGATCAAAGTCTTCAGGATATTAACATGGAAAGACTGGGTAGATAAAGATAAACTATTTCTAGCAGTTGAAGATTCTAGAACTAGTTGAATAGTCTAAGAATTAGAACCAGGCCATTCAGGAGAGATGTTAGAAAGCACTTCCAGACACAAAGAGTTGTGGAAGGTTGGAACACTCTGCCTCAAATGGTGGTTGATACCAATGCAATTATTAAATTTAAATCTGAGACAGGCAAATTTTTATTAAGCAAAGTTATCAAGGGATATCAGGACAGGCACATGAAGTTAGGCTACAGATCAGCTATGATCTTAGTGAACTGCAGAGCAGGCTCAAGGGGCTGAATGGCCTACTCCTATTCCTATGGTTAAGGGCTAAGAACACATAACAAGAGGCTCCTGTGGTACAATGATAGCATCCCTACCTCTGGACTAGAAACTGGGGTCAAGTGTCACCTGATCCAGGGGTATGTCATAACATTTCTGAATAGAGTTATTAAAAATACCTTCAAGCAAGTATTAAGGGAGTCAGAAACCTCCCACTGAAGCCCATTCTTTCCACTCTGAGCTGACTCTCAGAATTCACTCTGTGCCATTTTCAATCTGTGCAGAGGAGTTTCCTACCTAGGGTACTGTTGCTTTTCTTTCACTTCCTTTCCCTCGACTACTGTCCAGGCTTGCTTTTACATCTGTCCAGACATCCAATGGTGGCAAGTGACCTAAACGGAGGGCACTGTATGTTGGCCTTTCACCTGTTCTCCCTTTTACCATTGGAGATCTGCCATGGAGGGTGTTGTATGTAGCAAACTTATGTAATAGGAGGTTACACAGTCAAAGAGTCATACGGCACAGAAACACACACTTCAGTTCAACTCATACATGCCAACCAGGTTTCCCAAACTAAACTGGTTCTATTTGCCTGCTTTCGGCCCATATTCATGCAAACCTTTCCTATCCATGTACCTATCCAAATGTCTTTTGCATGTTGTAACTGATCCTGCATTTCCTCTGACAGCCCATTCCACATACACACCACCATCTGTTAAAATGTTGTTGCCCCTCAAGTCCCTTTTAAAGCTTTACCCTCTCACCTTAAACCTATGCTCTCTGTTTTTGAATTGCCACCCTCTAGGAAAAAAAACCTTTGCTATTCACCTTATCCATGCCCTTCATAATTTTATAAGCCCCTAAAAGATCACCCTTCAACATCCTACTCTCCAGGGAAAGAAGTCCTAGCCTAATCAGCCTCCCCTTATAACTCAAACCCTCCAGTCCCAGTAACATCCTTGCAAATCTTTTCTGCGCCCTTTCAAACTTAAGAATCTCCTTCTTATAGAAGAGTGTCCTTACCAATGCCCCATGTACAGCCCCAGCATGATGTCCCAAATCCCATACTCAATGCTCTGACCAGTAAAGTCAAGTATGCAAAACACCTTCTTTCCTACCTTGTCTACCTGTGATGCCACCTTAGAGGAACTATGTGCCTGAACCCCTGAGTCTCTCTGTTGTACAACATTCCCCAAGGCCCTACCATTAGCTTTGTGAATCCTTCCCTGGTTTGTCTTAATAACACGCAACACCTTGCATTTATCTAAATTAAACTCCATCTACCACTCTTTGCCCTTTTGGCCCCGCTGATCAAGATTCCATTGTACTCACAGATAACCTTCTTCACTGTCCACCATAGCAACAATTTTGGTGTCACCCGCAAAATTACTAACAATGTTTTCTGTGGTCTCATCCAAATTGTTTACATAAATGACATACAACAGTGGACCCAGCACCATTCCCTGTGGGACACCACTGGTCACATGTCTCTAGTCCGATAAATAACCCTTTATCACACCGTCTGTCACCTCTGGTCATGCTCAGAACTCGTGGATACCTAGGTCAGCCGTTTTATTTGTGGTTAAGAAGCATCTGTGTTCCACATGTACAGGGGTGGTAGTGGATTGCGGACACATTTTCAATTATTTGAAGGAGCTGCTCCTCGAATTTTGTTTGTACTCCACCCCATCCTCCTGATCTTCAATCACCAATTACAGAGGAGGCCTGGCTAAGTTGGAGAACGTCATATAAGTCAGCTCCTGATTTGGAGAAGTTGACCATTAACGGGTCTGGACAGTGGATACAGAGAGGGTTGTTCAATCAGGCTGTCAGCCTGCCTCTCTACCACAGTCATGTCTGTCCTCAGGTAATCGTGAAGGAGGAAAATGTGATGCCTTCTAGTATATTCAAGGCCTTTCTTACCCAGTGGGCACCACAGGGACTGGAGAAGCCCCAAAATGACTATTGTTTGAATACGTCAAGAATAGAATAAACAGAGTCAACAACGACACAGCCTCACTAGACAGGAGTGAGACATCAGTGATGCTGCACCCTGTGATTGGGCCCACAAACAAGGAAAACAATCAGCGTCATGTTTAATACTTAACTATCTGGTCTGGGTCCAATTACCAATAAAATACTTTTAATATGCAAGGAAGTTCAAAGAATTGGAACTAATATAACAGAGCTACCATAGCTAGAAAAAAAATTGTGGTGCAGTTAAGTGACTTACTTCTCTTTTGTTTCTATCTGCAACCATGATTTGCTTTTTGAATCAAAATAAGCATCTTTAAAAATAAAATGGTTAATTTGCATACTTTTGTCCATTTTATTAATATATTTAAATAAGTAGAATTTGCTTCATCACAATTGCAGTAAACTGTTACAAATTTTGACCATAAGATGGAGCTGAATTCATATATTATACCACAATAGCAAGTGATTTCTTATGTCTTCAGATGTAAACATATTTCCGTTTGGTTTGCACTATTTTAAGGGCCATGTGAAACTTATTCATGGTACTTATTTGTCCAGTCAAAGAACAACTATATAATTAATCACTAATCCAGACATAAACACAACTGAGAATCACGTTGTGTAAGTTGCATTTGGCACAATGAAACAAATGAAAGAAGATATATGTTCAGGATTTTTTTTTCAAAAAACCTTGAACAATCTCTCTCTCCCCCTAATTGTGCAGATTTAGATATCAGTCCATGGCCGAAGTGTCATTTGTGCTGACAAACATGTTGGTGGCAGTTAAAATAACCAGCTATTGAAACAAAGGCTTGTGGAATCCTAAGTGCTAAGATGCGGGGAAAAAAGATTGCAAAGTGGTTTAAATTAAACGGGAAGGTTGTCTTGGGAAGTTCATAGGGATTTTGGTGGGACAACAGTGTGTAGTTTTAATCTCCTTACCAAAAAGAAAGTACAAGGAACTGAAAAAATAGTTCACTCAATTGATTTCCTGAGAGAATCCTTACTCCATGGCATTTAGGCAGATAAGTGGTCTCTTTGAACTTAATGAATATTTTTAGAAAACTTCACAGGACAGATGATGAGATACCTGTAAAATCTAGAATCTAAGGGGTCAATTCTAGGGAGAAACAGCCAGCAATTTTTTTAGGTTTGAGATGAGGAGAAACTTCTTCATCTCAGAGGGCTGTGAATCTTTGGAATGCACTAGCCCATTATACCACACATGCTTAGTCGATCTGTAGATTTTTGAGCAGAAAGGGAACATGGGGATAGAGGCACAGCGCAGAGTGTTAATGTAAAAATTCAGTTACACCTGTATGACAGGTATACAGCACAGAAACCTTCAGTCTTAAAAAGTGTGAACAACAGGTTAACCGTGCCATTTCATATTACCAAGCGTTAGTGACACAAGTGATATTTTCCACTAATGAGATTATGCCATCAACCCAAAAAGACATTTTGCCTTTCACACAATTGACCATGCAATTTATGGATTTAGTTGGCAATGAGATACCAGGTATGCAGGCCAGACATTCCCACAACTGGCTGTTTTAATCGAACATGTTCCTCCAGCTGCTCATATCACACCAAGTCAACACTGGTTTCCACCAGGCTTGGCTTACTGAACCCAAGATAAAACATTTAGATTGTTAGATGTCATTCCATGAATGGGAAACAACCTTCCTGAACAATTCTGAGTACACTAATAACCACATTTAAGCAATTTGAAATTATCAGTTGAATTATAATAAGCCTAATTTATGCCTGTTAAAAGGGGCATATGCTTATATGCAGGACTTGATCTCTGCAAACAAGAATCTGTTCAATCCTTGAAAATTTTTGATTTATCTGGAGACATGCAGAGCCTGTCGTTCCCTATTGTTTTCTCCGGGGCAATATCCCAGCCAATCAATCCACACAGATTTTCTCATGCAACATTAATTGTTGTGATTGTTTGAAATTTAAAATTCTTTCACTTGTTCGGTTAAGTA
Source organism: Stegostoma tigrinum (assembly GCF_030684315.1). NCBI lineage: Eukaryota > Metazoa > Chordata > Chondrichthyes > Orectolobiformes > Stegostomatidae > Stegostoma > Stegostoma tigrinum. Next base: position 23,080,567 of record NC_081370.1, read on the forward strand.
CAAGGTAAAATCTTGGCAATGGGTCTCTCTTCAGCTATCGAAAAAAGTGTAATAACCATAAAAAAAATCAGTGCCCCTATAAATGGATTTATCCTGGAAATTAGATGACAGAAATGCAATATGGCTTGGTATCAGGACGTTCTAATACCATTCTCAGCATCAGAAAAAGGTTAGAAAGGAAATGCATATCTTTGCTATTCATAATTCTAAGTATATCTTCATTAGTAAACAACCTGTCTACGAACATGGAAAATATTATTGGAGTTTATTTGACCTATTCTTGTAAATGCTAACATTGCGGCTTTCTGAACTTTGTATCTGTGTCTCATAACATGGAAATATCTCACAATAGTTCAAAAGATTTTCACTGAGTATAGAGGGCCACATGTTAATAAAACTACCAGAATATTCAGATACATGCAAGTTTGAAAACAGCTTATCTCTTACTACTTCTTAAAATATTTATAACCTTGGTTGGGTCTTAAGCATTGACTGGAGCCAGCAATCAAAGTGCAAAGCCAGTGCTCAAAACATATGGTGAGAAACACCAGAAAAGAAGTGAAATTCAAGGCAACAATAATTCCCTGTTTTACTGAATTGTTTCTTTGACAATGTTACAATAAACCCTCTTCAGGCCAGTGTTTTCATATCAACTGCTGTCTCTTTCATCAGCTGCTTTGCAAACTTCTTTCATCCAGGCCTGCTCTCATCTTCTACACCATCAAAGACATCGACATTTCAACAGACACAGATAGGGATTCATTGACTCAACTTCTTGTCCATGTTATTGCCCTCAATGAGTCTGAAAGTTTCACATGATTCTTAAATCTGCATGTCTTCGCGAATATTGCTTTCATCACCTCCCTGGCACCAGAGGATTGTTAGCTTTGTGGTTGAAAGTTGAGAAAATTTGTAATCTTATTTTCAGCTGTAATGTAATGGCCTTTATTGTGCCATTTAGTAATGATATGTTGAAAGGCTTTTATCTAAAAAGAGACGTGCAGCCAAGTTCAGTCATTGGATTTAAATTCACCCATCACTGCTCCTATCCTTTCTTTTCTTCCAACCATTTTCTATATATGTTTATTTTCTGTCAATCATATTTTATTTCCAGATTTGTTCAAAACTCTTATTATTTACAACCTTCTGTTTGACCAAAAAAATTGTTTCTTACTGTTCCACACTGAGAATTTTGAAGACTGATGGTAAACTTTCCTGAATTACGACTCTTCACCAGAATATACTGGCAGACAGCATGGAAGGTGTACACCCGATCATCAAATGTCTTGAAATGAATATCTCCCGTTACTGAGCACTCCACTAGAATCAATACAAGAAAAGTACTAAGCAAAATCAAATTAGTATACAAGTACTTTAACCTTCACATGTAGTAACCCAAGTCAGAACTTTCTGAATCATTGAGGTAGACGCCTACTACGCATTGACAGCTTGCTGGCAATCACAGAACCTTCTGAATCAAGGGTAAATGACAGTTGATCACATTGACATTTTTTTCAAAGGTGAATTTGGACATAAGTAATTATCATTTAGAAACCAATATGGGGTGGTGTGGTGGCTCAGTGGTTAGCACTGCTGCCTCACAGTACCCAGGACCTGGGTTCAATTCTACTCTTGAGTGACTGTTTGTGTGGAGTTTGTACATTCTCCTAGTGCCTGCATGGGTTTCCTCCCACAATGCAGGCTAGGTCGATTAGCAATCCTACAGTGCCCATTGTATCCAAGGACGTGCAGGCTAGGTGGATTAGCCATGGGAAATGCAGGGTTACAGGGGAAATAGATAGGGGGATGAGTCTGGGTGGGATGCTCTTTGGAGGATCTGTGAGGACTCGATGGGCCAAATAGCCTACTTCCACACAGTAGGGATTCTACAATTCTATTAGGTCACAGAGATTGCCTTTGGATTTTGTACCATCTACATTTTAGTTATGTGACCACATTTGATATTTGCTCTACTTTATACTGCAAAGCACGGCAACTGGTTTTAACTCAACTGTTGGGTGAATTTCGCAGACTGCAAAGCTATCTTTGAGTGGAGCAAAGACAAATGAATTTACATGGGAATCATTCTGCTTTGTTTGAAAAAATGTTGCCAATAATGAAATATCAGTAGACACAAGCCTTTTTTTTACTTATTATAACTTATGATTAAGGAAAGTCGGGCGTGGCTAATACAGTTAAAGAGTAATAGAGATGCATAACAGGTTAGGAGTGGCCCTTGATGGGTACAGTGGCAATGAATTTAAGGGACAAATTAATACTTTTCTGGAGGCTGGTCACTGAGGAATGCAACAAGATTGGTCATTTTGAGAAAAATTTGTCTTATTTGCTAAATGGCAATTTCTGATTTCTAAAAGTTCTTTTATATATTTAAGTCAACCATAAGCTGCTAATGTTGCTGCAGAGAAAATCCCTTATATCTACCCATTGCTCATCCCTGATATTAAGGAAAGCAAAATAATAATTTATTATCAAATAAGTAAAAAAAAATGAAACCAAAAGAACTGCGGATGCTGTAAATCAGGAACAAAAATAAAGTTGCTGGAAAAACTCAGCAGGTCTGGCAGCATTTGTAAAGAAAAAATCGGAGTTATCATTTTAGGTCCAGTGTGGAAGAGTCTGAGGAAGTGTTTTGAGGAAGGGTCACCGGACCCGAAATGTTAACTCTGATTTTTTTCTCCTCAGATGCTGCCAGATCTCCAGAGCTTGTGCAGTAAAAAAAAAATTGATTTGACTCTGAATACAACATTATTGTGCCTTTTTCTCAGCCATACAAATGATGCACCAATAACAAATTTTGTAGCGGTAAGGCCCATCATAATTTCAGTCTGGACCTGTGCCACTGTAAATCTGGCCTTTTCTTTAAAAAGCAGCTAATATTGAAATGGGCTACTATGGTTATTTCCAAAAAAATATTTTCAAAAGTATGAAAAGTCATCAGAAATGTCATGGCTGTAAACTCAGCCTACTTGTTCAAGTTCTGCAGTGTCCCAACCAACAAGTCTTGAAGGGAAACGTACAGAGTGTGTTTTCTTCTGAATTTAATCTTGATGTTGAACCAGGAGGAGCAGGAGCCAGTAGGAGTGTTCTCATCTGCAGGCCAACTACTTTAGTTTAATCTTTATTTGCTATTGCAACTTGCTTGGAAAAAGTTAATTAAAATTAAACTCAAAACTGTTTCAGGACTCCTAAATGCCACATTGACTTGGCAGTGCAGCTGTATCCCCAATATTATGTCTACTCATTGTGCAAGTCAAGTCCAAAGCATCCTCCATAACGTTAAATAACAAATGCACAGAAGAGAATAAAAATAATCATTCACCTGGACAGTCATTCTCTGTACAGTTCCAGGTGCCTCCTACACATTTGCTGGAACCCAATAAAGTGAATAAATTGAGTGAAACAATTTGAAATAACACATCAATTACATACAATATGTTTAATATGTCAACTTTTAACTACTCTAGAAACATAACAGGTGACACATTTTCTCTTTCTTAGCAACAAGAGTAGCCATTCATCTGCTCAAGTTTGCTTTTCCATTCAACAGGATCTTGGTGGATCTGACGTTCCTTATGTCCTCTTTCTTTACACTTTCCCAATAACCCTTAATTCCCCTACTGATCAAGGATCTATATCTCAGACTTAAATATGCATATGGACTCTGTCCCCACAGTTCTCTATGGCAAGGAGTTCCAAAGATTTACAACCTACAGAGAAGAAATTTCTCCTATCACAGTTTTAACTTTGTGTCCTTTTATTCTGAGACTGTGCCCTCTCGTCGTAGACACTCCCATGAGGGGAAACATCCTCTCAGCATTTACCCTGTCAAGCCCCTTAAGAATCCAACATATTTCAATGGGATCACCTCTAATTCTTCTAAACTACCGTGAGTAGAGTCCCAACCTGTTTAACCTTCGTGCATAAGACAATCCCTCTATAACAGGGATCATCCTAGTGAAATTTCTCTGAGCTATCTTCAATTAAATAATATTTTTCCAGAAAGAAAGGGATCAAAACTACTCACAGTACTCTAGATGTGGTCTCACCAGCACCTTGTACAATTGCAGTTAGACTTCCCTACTCTTAAACTCCCAACCTTTTGAAATAAGGGTCAACATTCCATTGGCCTTCAGCACCCGTGTGCTAGCTTTCTGTATATCGTGCAGTCCCTTCATGTTGCAGCTTTCTGCAGGTTTTCTCCAGTTAAATAATATTCAATTCTTTCATTCTCCCATCCAAAAAGAACATTGTCATATTTTCCCACATGCATGGAATCTATGATCTTGTACTATATTTGCCAACTTTTTGCCCACTAATTTATCAATATCACTCTGCAGACTGTTTATATCCCTCTCACAACCTGCCTTTCCAACTATTTTGGACGGCAGATTATTTAGAACCATCAGAGAGGAAGAGAAATAGATGGCAATAGCGAAATACACAAACACTACCATTCAGAAGAAAAAGTGCAGCATTTATTTGGGGAATACGACCCAATGTAAACCTGTTCCAAACCACTCATGTCCTGACTGAGAAAAATATCACTGTTTGACTGTTTGGCTGAACTCCCTCTCTGATGGCATCCATCAGACTCTGCTGATTGCAGCAGTTCAAGGAAGTCCACCACCTTCTCAAAAGTAACCACAGATGAACAGTAAATCGTGGGCTAGCTACAATACCCACATCCCATTAATTAATATTTAAAAATTGGAAAAATGATAGAAAAGAGAAAGGGTCAGATGGTGTCTGTGTAGGAGACAATTGGGGATGGGCAGCAGGAGTAATGATAACATGGAAGTTCTGTCTTGGGACAGTGCTCTGATCAGCCAAGAGGTGGTAGGGAAGACAGTATCAGCTTGAACTAAGTGACCAGATTTCAGCTTTGGTGTGTCAAATGGGTGTATCACAGATCAGCTGACTTGGAAATACATCACTGTTCCTACAGTGTCACTGTATCAAAGTCCTGGAATTCCTTGTCACACTGCATTATGGGTCTACCAATAGCATGTGAATTGCAACAGTTCAAGGAGGCAACTCACCATCACCTTCTGAAGGCCAACGAAGGAGGAGAAATAAATGCTTATATCCCATGAATGAATTATAAAATAAAAAAAATCACAGACTAGAATACAGAATCCTTTTGGCTCAGGGGCTGGCACTAAACCACAGCTGACCCAATAGTGTTCAAAGTAGGGTTTAACTGTTAAACTTCTGCTCCATGTGTATTAAGTAAAATATTACCCAAACCTCAACTGCCTTGTCTTCTCCATTGTTGCTTGCTGCCTGCCAAGTGAGCATTTGTTTTGTGAAAAATGGAAATAGGCAAAAAGGACTAGTGTACACGTGGTTGTGTGTGTGTCTGTCTGTGTGTACACATGAGCCTGCTTTTGGGTGGGGTGGTGAAAAGAGAGAATAGTGAGGGGCTGTGTTGGTTCATGCCAGTTGAGTACACTCTCAGATTAGCTGATGTGTGCCTGAACTGGTGTGTTTTGGGCACCCTTGAACTTAGTGCAGCAGGGGCTGTTCACACATTGTAAAAAGGGACAGAGAACGCTGTTTGTCAGTTTTATGAGTAGTTAGTAAGAAAAGCGGACAGGGTGAGCACCAGGTAGAGGAGTCAGCAGCAGGTACAGGAGCAGACAAAATAAGGACTAGGGATGGTTGTCAGATGCAGAGGTAAACTTGTTGAAGCTGACTGACTCGTCTTTTCTCTGCTACAGAGAAAGGGTTTGCTAATTGGTGAGTGTCTCCTAAATTAACACCTTTACCTCAGCTAAAATTTGGTCTAGAACACAAATTGGTGGCAAAAGTTAATAAACAGGAAAGGTAAATGAATTATATAATTCATTAAAATGCATTAATACTGGTGAGACAGGTAATGTATCACTGTTGCATCACATGGGAGTTTGTGGATTCCAGTTTGTTCCAGTGGAAACATGTCTGTGGCCAGAGTATGAAGCCTAGGGGGCTTTGGCTCAGGGTTTAAGAGCTGTAGGTTGAACAACTAGCATTGCCATATTTCAGGAAAGGGAAAAGCTACCTGGATTTTTCACATCAGGAGAGAATCATGCCCCTCAGCATTGAATTATCTTATTTTGTCAATGTTCAGAGACAGGAGACTGTAACTGTGGAGTGAGACGGTAAGGAGACCCAGAGACATTGTAGTTATCCAACAGATGTTAGGAGAGGTCACAATAGTTGATACCATTATCTGAAACACAGACCCTCAGTCCAGATGGCTGTACTATCTGCTTCATGTCCTGCTTCAGTATCTACTACGGGCTAGAGAACAACTTCCAGTGAAAGTTTTAGGACTCAATCAACTTGGTCCATTTAAGTACCAACAGCTTGGGCAGGATAAAGAGTGAGATTGGCACAGTCAGTAAGAGGTAGCAAGTGCCAAATTAAGAAGCAGAACATCAGAGATCATAATTCCTGCATTATTAAATTCCCACAGCTATGTGCAAATTGAAATAGGGTAAATAATATAGATAGGTGAATGTTCAAAGATTGGTGTGAGGGAAGTGGATTCCTGTTTGTGAAGCACTGATACCAGTACTGTAGAAAGTGGAATCTGTACCAATAGGACAGCCTGCCCAAGCTGTGCTAGGGCCAGTGTTTTTAATAATCGCATAACTAGAGAAGTAGCAAGAATTTTAAAGCAAGTAACAGTGTAAGATGTAGAGTCAAGGCCAAAGAGAAAGGTTTTAATGTGCAGAATGATAAACAGGCTGGGGCAGAGGGATAGAGGTTGCAAATCTCAGAGTCATCCAACAGATAAAGCTAAACTTTACAAAAAGAACAAAAGGCCAAAAGTAAAGGAGCTGTATCTGAATGAACAGAACACTCAAATGCAAAACAAATGCATTGAGACAGCAAATGAGGAAGTGTGATCTAGTAGCAATTACAGGCACATAGCTGTGGGCACATGGGATTGGGACCTAAAGCATGATGCGTACAGGTCATTTAGGAATGACAAGAAATGAGAAATGGGTAGGAATGAGAAAAGATAAAGGCACCACCCCTTTAGTAACCATTTAAATAGAATCGAGCCAAACAATAGATATAATAAGAAAGGCATACTGATACTCATGGAAAAGTTTACTCCACATATAAGCTAAAAAAGACAGATGGACAGAAGGATCCCACATGAAGAGTTTGTGGAAGGTCTCACGGTTAGTTTCTTTGAACAGCATGTTCTGAAGTAAACTATACTAGACTTGCTATTGTATAATGAGACAGGATCAGCTAATGATTGCATAGTGAAGGTATTTCTAAGTGGCAGCAATATGGAGTTTTACATTCAGTTTGAGGAAGAGTGGAGTTTTGCTTGGAGATAGTCATGAGACTTTGGAATTGAAAAAGTGGCTGGGAACAAGAGACCTTGAATATTTGTCAGGCAGATTGGAGCAACATTCGTTATACAAGGAGAGCGAATGGTTAGCTGGGGTAGGTGGGAATGCAGATTTGAGGTTAAAATCCTATTAGCCATGAGATTATTAAATGACAGAGCAGGCATGACGGGATAAGTGGCCTACTTCTGCTCCTGACTATTCATTCCTATGCTGGATTAATATGTCCTATAAGGGTTTTGGAAAGGCTATTTGTGTTATTTTACAGATTAGCACATGTAGTGGAAAAGGAATGATTTTTCAAAAGATAGTATAAATGACTACGTGTTTTACAATTTTGAGAGTTCCTCGGAGGAGCAATTACAAGTGGCGTATAAACGCACATTCTTTTGCATCTCATGATAATTTTGAGCTTTAGTAATAGCTTTGAGTTCTGTCCATGGTGGATGCTAACTGAGTGAATATGGAGGGATGTGAAGACATGGAGAGCATGTGTGAGACATGAGTGAGATTTTTTTTATTGTCTCTATTTGTTCGTGGAACATGGGTTTCACCAGCTAGGCCAGCATTTTTGGCCCAAGCCAAATTTTCCTTGAGAACTGCTACAGTACAAGCCTTGCAAACTCATTGTCACTGCTGGCCAAAATTGAGTTCTAGGATATTAACCCAGTGACAACGAAGGAATAGTGATACATTTGCAGTTAAGATGGTGCGTGGCTTGGAGAGGAGCTAGCAGGTGGTTGTGTTCCCATGCACCTACAGACCCTGCCCGTGTAGGTGGTAGAAGTTATCCACTTGGCATACATAGTGGGCGGATGTTGGAACATATGAATGGGTGGAGACAAAGCATAGGAGGAATGATTGAGAATGAAAAATCATGGGTTTGGGCTTTAGGTGTAGTGGTGAGAATGTATGAGGAATGAGGGCCAGGTGGCTTACCAGCCATCCACAGAACTGGATAAAAGTCCTAGCAAACAGACATGGATCTCCTAACCTGCTGGCCTCAACATCGGCCTGCTACTTTTCCCACTTAATCCGGCATCAGAAGGCAGCACTCCTGTCTCCAGCCTGCCCCAACTACCTGGGGTGAAAACAACACATACGTATATCCACTCGGAAAATTCACTTGGCAAAGTAACATCAGCAAATGGCCCAACTGAAGAATAAAATCCATCTGTGTATCACAGTTTCATGTCTTTTGACATATTCAACAAATCCTGAATATGTGAATATTCTTACACTAAGTCTTTAAACAATAGCTTACAGCATCTATAATTTTAAGTTTCAGAAATCTCTTATCTATTTCACAATAAACATTCAGTTTTCAATTTGTAAAGGATACTAGCAGGATATTTAGCACAATCCTAACAAATTTTGTGTTCTCCCAGCCTTGAAGAAGCTTAACTATTTAAGTAAGGTCTTAAAGTGATGACCAATGACAAAATGTAGCTATGAAGTGGATTCTTCCCATCCAGGGTTCTCAGGAAGAGGCTGCTGGAGGTCAGAGTCCTCTCTCCTGGCAATTATTTTCTCTTATTTCTCTGTAAGTCCAGCTGAGAACCATATCCTGAATTTATCACTTAAACCAAAATGGTATGTCAAGGGCTTCTAAACCATGAAGGAGGATTAATCCTGTGAATCGAAATGCTGAGAGGCTGTACAAGTCTGGAATAGTCATGATCCTCTGGACGGGAGTCTTACATGCTGAGAATGTTCACCCCAAGTTCTAACATTTTCTGTTAATGACTAGAAAGTCATCTTCAGCACACATGTGAATTTCTGATTAACATTCGCTGTTGGGACAGTAAAGTTAGAATAACACCTCAAATCTGCCTATTCTGATGGAGGGTCTAGGCCCAAAATGTCAGCCTTCCTGCTCCTAAGATGCTGCTTGGCCTGCTGTGTTCATCTACTCCACACCTTGTCATCTCAGGTTGTTCAGCATCTGCAGTTCCTAATATCTCTGATACAATATATTGACATCCCTTGTCTACATTCATGTTCCTGTTGTTTTCCAATATAACATTTCTGTTGCAACTGAAGATCCAGGTCTATTTCAAATTACCTCCATCGATTAAATATTTTAAAAGATTCATATAAAAACTGGAATTTACCTTTATAACACATCAGCCTGAATCTTTCAACCCGAGTCAGAATTCCTATTCCTGACCCATGAAAGGTTGTTCAGTTATTCGTCAATTTTTCCAGCTAGACCTCAGACGTTGGATCCATCACAACTGAAGCAGTCCAGCAAACATGGAGACAACACGGAGGTGAATATTGCCAAAAATTGTTACCCTTTTTTAATGGCAATAACTGCCATGTTCCAGAAAGTAAACATTGCTAAATCCACCTTGATAGTAAGGGAGAGAACTGAAGTGTGTAAGGTAGGTGAGTGAGGACGGTTGCCCATACCACCTGAGTGAGTGTGCGGCTAGAGGCCTGGGTTGAGTATCAGGTGGTGGAAGTAGGTTGGTCAAGTGTCCTTGGGGGTGGGAGATTTTAGTGCCTCTCAGATGCCCATTGTGGTGAGAGTGATGTCACTCGGGTGTCCATTGGGATTATTAGAGGTCTGTGAGATTGGGGCATTGGAAAGCCAGAAAGAGGGGATAACTATTGCAAGTGATTGGAAGTTCCAGTGGTGAGTAGCTGGAACAGTAGCCAGTTTTATAGTCAGCAGTTAGTTTGAGTAGGTCTTAATTCCAGCAGCTTTTCCAAGGGAATTATTAAATATAAGTAAATCAGAACACTGCAAAGTCTCCAAATATAACTCTAGGCGCAATTGCCCAATGAAAATTTAAGCCTCCTTGTAATTACCACACTATCAGGGCATCAAACACCAACAGGTACTAATGTGCATCTTTCGGGGAGACTGGAAGATCTAGTCACCATATAATACATGCACAACAACTTAAGGATAAGTGTTTTAATGTGAAATAAATCCCACTGAGAACGGAAAGACACCTTGCAGAATGAATCACTAACCAGTAGCTGCATTGTTCCTGAATTACAGAGCCTGAAGTATAGGGAATCCCTTGAAACATACAAGGACACTCTGTGGAGTTCAAACATGTTCCATTTTCATAAACTAAACCTGTAAGGAATAATTACAACATTTTATACCTCATGTTTAAAAACATTTTATAATTGTCAGAAATACTATTGTTCACATAAAATAATATATTTAAACTTTATGTTACAAGTAAGAAAATTACTGACTAATGGTTAGCTGATAAAACCAGACAAAAATAACTTCTTATTTAAACATTCAAACTTCAGGAAAACTTTGTTCCAAAAAACCACTTTGGCAACTATAACTTCTATTTATGATCGTGCCTATAATATAATAATAAAACATTGCAAGGCACTTCACAAGGGTACATTGAAACAAAGCACAATACTGAGCCACATATTAGGGCTGATGACCAAAAACTTAATCATAAAGCTAAGGTTTAAGGAGTGTCTTAATAAGGAAAGGCAGTGAGGTTTAGGGAGGGTATGCTAGAGCTTAGATGCTAGATAATGGAAGTCACAGTCAACAATGGTGGACCAATTAATATATTAGGAATGCATAGGAGAGCAGAATGAGAGGAGTGCAGATATCTCAATGGGTTGTGGGACTGGAGAAGATTACATCTGTAGGGAGGAGGAATTTGGAAACAAGGATGAAATTTTGCCTGACTGGGACTCAGCAAGGGTCAGCGACACGATGGGGGAGCCAAATTTTGTACAACCTCAAATTTACGGAGGAAAAATGTGGGTGATCCAGCCAAGACAGAGCTGGAATAGCTAAACCTAAGGCAAATGAAAGCACACATGCGAGTTTCACCAGAAGACAAGTAGAGATGGGGTAATTGTTATAGTATGCTGTACCAAGTTTTCAAGATAATCTAAACAAGGAAACTCTTAGGATCTAAACTGTTGCCAAGTTATAATTAGATTGGTTTAAAGGACTCTTCATTCCTCTGTCACAAGCTGATACGCTCAAGGCCATCCCATGTTATCTTGTGGTAGAATCCATTGATGAATAACTATTGATGGGACTGCTGCAACAAGCATATAAGTAGCTGAAAGATAACAATAATAGGGATCCTGGTAGCATTCTAGCCGAGTTCTCCAGAGCTGCTGGAGACATCAAGACTCCATGCACACGTCCTATAGATTTGGGAGCTAAAAGAGCTCCTCCACTCCAACCCATCCCTTCCTTGGCTTGAGGAATGAGACAATTTTTACTAACTTTAAGAACCAAAGAAACCATGCTGTGGAAACTACAAATGTATCTTGTTGCCAAAGCAGGGGATGTATATGACCCTGGAATATATTGAGCAGTTCTCATACCTTGCCATCCACTGCCGTGAAAAGGCCAGCATTGACAAGATGATCCAAAACTGGATCCACTAAAACAAACCAGTCTTCTACAAATTAAAGCAATGCATATTTGACAGGGAAGTTTTCCACAAGTCAACAGTTGTGTTAGTGTACAGAGTAATTGCTGTAGCCACACTCCTACACTACAGAGAGACCTGAACTGTGTATCAGTGACACATAAAAGACGTTTGAGAAAATCTATTGGCAATGCCTCTGCCACATTCTTCAGATTCAATGAAACAACATTTGAACAAATGTTTGTATCCCTAATGAAGTCCGATCCATAAGAACTCAGGCTACAATATCAACTACAATGGACCTTCGTCGGAGGCTCACTGATGATGTTACCTAGAATGGTGACGAAACGTCTGAAAACTAACCTTCCAGCTCAGCGAGCAAACTCACATCCAGAACCTCAACCTGAGCTACAAATCTTCTCAAAACTCGCTAACAATGGACTGTATATTGTGTCTGTAATCCTGTAAAGTACTGCTCCACCAGGCCCTATTTTCTCCATTCTCAACCAGCATGTAGTCAGGGAAGGATGTAAAAAAAACTACAAAGATACTCTGATGCTCTGCTTGATGTATGGCATCATTAACAATAATAAATGGGAAGAGCCTGCTACTAATTGTTCAACGTCATGACAACTTGTCCATCAAGGTGCAACATGCTTCAAGCCCAAGCATCTTAGTGATAAAGCAAAGAAATAACAGAGAGGGAAATAAAGGAAGCATATCTTGTTTTCCCACATGTGCAATATCCTGCCTCATGTACTCAAAGATCTGAGAGTCAAGAATCAGCCTGTTCAGTCACATGAAGAAATAGCAGAAACTCTCAAATGAGTAGAAATCATCCTTGAATCAAGGGATAACATACAATGAATTATAAATGAAACATTAAAAACTTCTGTCTGTTCTGTTTTTTGACTTGCTACTATACTTTCTCACGTCCTCTTCCCTTCCACTTTAACCATAACTTTATTGTTCCCGCAAAAAAAACCTGAAGTCTAAAATCATCTTTTTCAATTATAAAAAACTTGCTCTGATTTCATTTTATTTCTTCTATTGTCATTTGAAGACAAGTAAGATATTACAGCTGCTTGCAACAGCCAAAATCCTGACAAAATTACTTAAACAACTGGTTATTTAACTGACAGTCATCATCTACTGATGCATTCTCCACAGTAACACTTTTACTAATCTGAATCAATTTGCCAAACAATGAGCATGCTCAACCCATACAAAACATAAAAACCCATTCCCTTTGTATTGGCATTCTTCTAAATGTCCTGCAGAGTGCAAGGTAATGAGTTTAAAAAGTGGGGGTGGGATGGCTTTATTCAGCAATATGCACACAATAATTACTTGAATTTTCCAAATTGCTGTTTGAAAACTAGACTCAAAGGTCAACTTAAAATATAGTTAAGTTATAGTCATGTAACGATATTTATGCTCTCACTGGGTCAATTTTTGACACATCAAAACTGGATAGGCTCACTGTGATCAAGCAAACACAATGAGGCTTAAGAATAATTTTAATTTAAATTGTGTAAACTACAAATCTACCTGCAGGGCAATAGCATCCATCCAGACACTGAAAATCACTGTCAATGCATTCCTGCTCTAGGCCACACGACACAGGACAACAATCCACACATTCACGGTGGACAAATTCACCTTCACAAATGGGCACTGTGGAGAAAAAGAAAAGGCAAAGAAAAGATAGCAAGTAAGACAACTTGAGATTTTCAATCATGAATTATCACATTGCATTCAAGAGAGATCAGTTTGGAATCGTTACACTTACAAAGTCAAATGACAACAGCTCTGAGGAATTAAAAACTTCTGCCTCTCATTGACGACACAAAATCTTTTTTATTCTGCCACATCACGAGTAGATTCCTCTCTTCTGCTGCCAGCAATGTGTCTTCCATTCAAACTAAGTACAGCATACCAAGCTATGTCTCCATAAATCATACAGTTCCCAGACTGTCCTAATGACCCATGTGAGATTTTACAAGATCCTGCAATTCTAGCAGCATCTGTCATGCAGCCAGTCAATTACAGCAGACCTGATACAGTCTCAGTCATTAAATATGATTCATGAGTTACACAAGAATATTTAGAGCCTTGCACTGAATGTGCTGCAAAATTGTTCCATTTTCAGCGCACATCTTGTTGACTTAATTTGTTCACTGTAACAGTAATTTAGTAAAAGCTTTATCTGTTCGAAGTTAGCTTTATATATCCTGTGATAGGTAAAGAAATAGGTCAGTGCCAGTGGTTTTGTTTCACTAGAAATCAGTTAAGATTTCATTTATAGAGAAACAAGGCCAGTGGAATACTTAGTCTTAGCCAGCAATGGTTTGACTGAAAAGGGGCTCACAGATAGACAAGGGCTCTTCCAATAGTGGATTAGTAGTTCGTTAATGCTTAAATCTAACAATCAGACTGGAAATTTGTGTTAGCTTTTCATTTAACCCTGCTGAAGGAAGCTTGAGAAGGCAACAAAGTTAGGAGGTATGTGTGGTTGTACAGGACATTGCTGAGGCCACTGTTGGAATACTGCATTCAAATCTGGTGTCCCTGCTATAGGAAAAATGTTGTGAAACTTGAAAGGGTTCAGAAAAGATTCACAAGGATGTTGCTGGAGAGGCTGGATAAGCCGGGGCCCTTTTTTTCTCTGCAGCATCAGAGGCTATGGGGTGACTTTAGAGAGGTTTATAGAATCATGTGGGGCATGGATAGGGTAAATAGTCAAGCGTTTTTTTCCCAGGATAAGTGGAAACTTTTCCAAAACTAGGCAGCATAGGTTTAAGGTGTGAAGAGAAAGATTTAAAAAGGGCCTAAAGGACAACATTCACATGCAGAGAGCGGTGTATATATGGTATGAACTGCCAGGGGAAATGGTGGAAGCTGGTACGTTTACAACATTTAAAAGGCATCTGGATGGGTACATGAATAGGAAGGATTTAGACACATAGGGCCCAAACGCTTGCAAACGGGTCAAGATTCGTTAAAGATATCTGGTCTGCATGGACAAATTAGACTGAAGAATTTGTTTCCGTGCTGTACAATTCTGTGACTCTATAAGTGAAATAGATGATGGAAGAATGAGCTGCTTACATGTGCTGACTGGACTAATATTTGCTACTTGTTACAGTCATATAACTGTAGTGAATAACTAGAGAGTTCTATTTCAGGTTAAAATCTGATTGAACTCAACCACTCACTACATCAGTTGCACTTGATCCTGAGTGATCAATTACCTCCAACTAGCTTGCAAAGTTAAAGAAAACTATAATTTGCTGTGATAAAAACCATTTGTTCTCATTATATATTATTGTACCACACATATATGTCTCAGACTAACAACTGCAAGGTATCATAAATCATAAATCCAAAGAACACCTGCATGCTCCTAAGTTACCAATCCATAGTGTTGATGAATATGGTCTCAAAGTCTTTCGTAGATGTACTTGGGATTACGATAATTCTAATTGCCTAATGGGACCGAAAAATCGCTCTGCATTAATGTAGACTGTGTAGTAAATCCGCTCCATACGTCTGCTGTCAGTGTATCATACCACACTGGTTGAACAACTGTCTCCATTCATGTAATGGTTGATTTGCTTGTGCACAAGCTCTTGCATACTCGGTCAGCACTCCACACAATGTCGTATTATCAGGTCCATACCTGACCAAATGAAAGAAAGTAACAACACTGAAAAATATTTGCACAGCAAGATTATCCTTGCCTTCTTCACTTAAGCAAAAATCTTTTTCTCTTGTTCATGAACATTTGCAATCAGGCAACTAAAGTGGATCTTTGGAATGCTACATGTTTCAGTTGCATCATCTTTTATCATAAATTGTTTATGGGAGTATTTACAGTGTGAATTATGAGTGCATATTATAATTAGACATATTACAAAGACTTGTTTTTCTTTTAACATACTCACATGCACAGATCATTCGCACAGCTCGCCATGTATGGATAAGGTTGAACATGGTAATGACAGAGGACAAATGGATATCCTAGAAGCACCCTACACGTGTGTCTTATTTTCTGAAAATTATCATAGAAGTGTTAGAGCTCTCATAAACATAAGGAGGTAAATGAAACATGTCGTAAATTACAGAAAATAAAGCTGGCATTATCTTTTCAATAACTGGTTACAAATTTAAATGGATACTGCAACAAGTCAGATCAATTTCAAAGAAACAGAAGCAAGACCAATGCCTTGAATTGATTTTGCAGAACATCCCTTACTTTTATACTCAATTCCCTTTGAAATAAGGTTAACATTTCTTTAGCTTTCCCTGTTACTTGTTAACCTGTCTTTTAACATTTTGCAATTAATGCACAAGGATTCCCAGATTCATCTGAGCTGCAATTTCCTGCCATTATTCCCTATTGAAATAGTATTCAGCTCTTCTACTTTTCCTGTTAAAGTGCACAACCTCACATTTTCTCACGTCATATTCCATTTCCCAGGATTTCCCCCACTCTCATAACATGTCTATATCATCTATAAATTCTGTGTGTCATTCTCATAACCTGACTTGCTACCAATTTTTGTGTCAACCACATATTTGGCAACAGTACATTCATTTCCATCTTCCTAGTCATGAATATGTATTTAAATAATTGTGGCTCAAGCTCTGATCCTTGCAGTACTCCATAGTTAGTTACAAGTTTTCAACCCAAAAATACCCACATTGTCCCAACTCTTTGTCTTCTAGTACTTAGCCAATCCTCAATCCATGTAATTATATTATCTACACAGCACAGGGCATCTTATGAAATAGCCTTACTGAACACTATTAGAAATCCAAATATATTTTCTCTACTGGTTCCCCTCTATCTATCCTGTTTGTTACTTCTTAGAAGAAACGCAATAAATTTGTCAAGCATAATTGCCCCTTCATGGGGCTATGCTGACTCTGTTTGATTATATTTTGTATTTCTAAGTCCTCTATTATTACATCTTTTGTAGTAGACACTAACATTGTCCCATGACAAATGTTAAGCTAACTGGCTGAGAGACAATCATTTTTGTCTCCTTCCTTTTTTGAATTAAGGTGTTATTTTAGCAGTTTTCAAATCCTATGGGACATTTCCAAAACCTAAAACTTCTTTGAAGATGACAACCAATGCATCCACTATCTCTGCAGCTACTTCATTTAAAAGCCTTTGATGTGACCCATCAGGTCCAATAGAATTATCAGCCTTCCATTCTATTAGTTTTCCTGGTATATTTTCAATTGTGATCATGTATTTATTACCCCCCCCTCCTTTTATTTAACATTTTTTTGGAATGCCATTAGTATCAAATACTGTGATGGTGATCAAAAAATATTTATTCAATTCCTCTGCCATTTCTTAGCTCTACATTCTTATTTCTCAAGCCCTGTTCTCTAAGGGGCCTATGTTCATTGTGGCCTCTTGTTTCACTTTTATCTATTTAAAGATACTCCTTTTTAAAAAATTACTTGCAAGTTAGTCTTCAAAGTTTACCTTGTAACTTTAATTTTGGACACATTTTATTAGCTTGCAAAACTTTCCCAACCCTCTGATCTGCCATTAACCTTTGTCACATTATATACTCTTTCTTTCAATTTGCTACTGTTCTTAATTTCCCTGGTTAACTGTAGTTAGGTTATCAGCTTTCTAGAATCCTCCTGCCTTACTGTGTTACAAGTCTAATCATCATTGGATGCAACTTGTAAATGTAACATAATTTTCCTTCAAAGATTAACTATTGATATTCACATCCACTGGGGATCTCGCACTATCAGTAAGTATTTATCTGATGCAGAGGTAACATAATTCTTAAAGTTAACATATTTGAAGAGGAAGACGTTTCAGCTTTGTGTGGATAAAACTGCACTATTGTAATACCTTGACCAGCTCTTTCAAAGAGTTGGCATAGCCAAAGGAGGTCAAATGATGATTTGTGCTGCAAGATTATATGTCCAGTATTTTGGCAAGGCAAAGGGATCCTACCTGTTGCTGGACAGCCTGTGAGGAATCACATCACCTCTTTCTGGATATGCCAGTCATAACATTTGCCACTCCAAGACTTAGCAGCCAAGCAGCAGAACTTTCCCCAGGAATCAAGGACATCAAGGGTGAAAGTCCCACTCATCAGCAGCTACCATCTTCTTAGAAACAGGACTTCTACTGATTGGTAATGCCATCAAGAAGGTGATGGTTGTTGCTAATGCAAAAGTGATCCAGAGCCTAGGACCCAGGTCACGGAGGGCTAATGGCTACAGAGGGTTGGGTTGACATCAGGGCAGGGGCTGGCTCTCAGTGAATTCCCTTCCTACTGTCTGGCCCTTGATCAGGCACTGAGTGTCCTTGAATAAGAGGTTTGAATCCAACCCAATGAGCCTGGCAAGGCTGTTTGTCATACTCTCTGCTCACCTCTGGTTCCATTGAGACATGAAGCCAGAATTGCTGTGACACTATCACTGCATGACTGCACATTTGGTTTTCTACTCTACCTGCTAAGATGTGTAACCACACCTCTGAAGCAAGGGGGACTTAAACACAGGTGTCCTGGCTTGGAGGTAGGGACAATACCGCTGTGCCACAAAGAGCCAGATGGAACAGGATGAGTCCTTAAGTGAGCACTAAGTGGTCAATTAATGGCCTCAATTGACAATGTGGAAGAAAGGCTGTTCGTTTATCATCTCAGCATCGGTTTCATCAGGGTGGAGGCAGGAAGCTGACAGGATTCCTACCCAACATCCTCCTCCCTAATTAAGTGACCCCAACACCCAGCATTAAACTTGCCATGGTATTCCAAGTCAAAATCAATCCGCAGTCAACCTTTCACCTACTCCTTATTTCATCCTAGCAGCATGTAGCAAACTATTTCTTCCACTGCTTTTGCATTAAACAGATTGTGCAGTCAATTGTTTCCATAATATAGACAATTATTTATACAGACAAAGCATTAAAGTAACCAAGAAATACTGGGGGTGGAGATGGAATTGATTAAGTGTGAAGATGGAATGGTGTTGCTACTCTCTTCCCATCATAAATGAATACCCCTGGTTGACTGAATCACATGACCATGCATTACTGTTTTCAGGGATGAGACTTGAATCCGTAAAGCATCACGACAGAATCCTAGCACTCAGCCAAAGTTTGCACAAAAAATTTGAATTCAATATAACTCCAACTAACTGGAGTGATATACAAAAACATAAATGTCACTGATCTTAAATGATGAAACCTTGCTTCCATCACAAAGCCAATCTTGTACATTTGGTTGGACAACAATCATAGCAAAGATACAGTAACATGGAGGAAATTCCAGAAGAAGGGTTTGTTTTCTAAATAGCTCACACTTTCTGTCCTGCCATCAGACTGTTATTTGGGATTTACTAATTCATGTACAACTACAGCACGGTCAGCTCTGGAAGTTACTAGGGATGGCCTACTAAGGTTGACAATGATTAGAATAGATTCATAACATTCAATTTGTTGAATATATTAAATATGTCTTTCACACTCAATTTTGTATAACATTCATGTATTAAAATATCATGTAATAAAATATTAAATACAGATGGGTATCTATTTACATCGGTACTGTCTATTCATGTAGATTAAACTCATTGATTCATTATTTATATATTAATGACCACATATTTATTGTAGTGAATCCCAGAGTTTCTGTTGAATTTCAGATTGTCTGGTCAGTAACAAACCTCTCTAATATTGACTTCATCTTTAGCATTTTTAACTAGCCTCTAGTCCAGACCTTGGGCTACGTACACCCAGCACTATCTTCCTTACATGGGGCTCAGTAGTAAGTGCTGCTGCCTCACAGCACCAGGGACTGGCATTTGATTCCATCATTGGGCCACTGTCTGTGTGGAGTTCGTATGTTCTCCCCATGTCTGCGTGGGTTTCCTCCCACAGTCCAAAAACATGCAGGTTAGGTGGATTGGCCATGTTAAATTGCTCATTGTGTTCAGCGATGTGTAGGTTAGATGCTTTAGCATGGGAAATGCAGAGTTATAGGGAGATGGTGGGTCTGGGTGGGATGCTCATCAGAAGGTCGGTATGGACTTGTTGGGCTGGATGGCCTGTTTCTACACTGTAGGAGTACTGTGGTATGTTACAAGCTTCTCCATGAACCTGGACACTATTGCCTTCGTCTGTCAGTCTTAGACTGTCTGCTCCTGACTTTAGCATCTCTGTTGTTAATGTGCTTTTTATAAAACATTTACTCTCCCCACAATGACTCCCAACAAAACGATATTGTGGCCAAAGGTTCAGCACATAAACAACATCACAGGAAATTCACTGGTTATGGAAAATTATCTTAATTAAACAGATAGAGACTCTGGAAGACAAAATTATTATTCATCAAAATCAGTTTTATCTGATATAACATTGCATCAATGTCATTTTCTAATTCTCCCAATCTTTGCAAAGGATACAGAAACTATTATAACCTATGATATCAATATACATTTCAAAACAGTTCACTATCTTGAAAATAAAACTTGGCTTAAAATTAAATTGGTTCATTACTAACTTCAATCACTGTCTGGCTTTGTCTGAAACATGGTGCTGGGTGGTTGACAGGAATAATGCTGCAAAGGTCCTTGTCTGGAATGTCTTCTCTCCAGCTATTACCAAAAAGAGTTATTTCTTCTGTTAATAAACCTAAAACAAACAAAAAATTAAATTTAATTCGAAAAATACATGTCCCCTGAAGCACAGACTTTCCCCTTGAATGAAGATCAGGTGGACGAGTGGCAGGTCACAACTAATAGCCACTCATGAAAAGGTGGGCTAACCATATTAAGTTTTTCACGTTGCCAAAGTTGCATAAATGCAGCAAGACTCTGGTGTCAGGAACACCAGAGATTACAGTTTGCCCTTATGATGGTAGAAACTTACAGGCTACTGCACAGCGCCAGCTAGGTGTTAAAAAACTAACTTGTTGCAAAATTTAGACACAATGACATGCTCATTGGAAACGAAGCAATAGTGGCACTGGCCATTTTGCAGATACACATAACACCCTGGTCAAGATTAGTAAAATACTTTGTGAAGGTTATAAATAATTGTGTGAAACGTGAGGGAGCTCGGGCTCAGAATGAAAATACAAAGCTCATGAAGATTGAAAACAAGGCTAGAAGATTCACCAGCTTGCATGACAGGGAGAATAGCTAGAAAGAAGTCTCACCTTAAATGAGACTCTTGAGTTAACAGTTGCCAGGCTGCTAAAGGAATACAACAGAAGTAGACTTTTGAAAGATAAAGATCACTTTTGACTTGTACCAGAAGAACTTATAAGAACATAAGAACTAGGAGCAGGAGTAGACCATCTGGCCCTTTGAGCCTGCCCCGCAATTTAATAAGATCATGACTGATCTGAGACTCAGCTCGTTACCCACCCGCTCACCATAACGCTTAATTCCTTTACTGGTCAAACATTTATCTAGCCTTGCCTTAAAAACATTCAGCAAGGTAGCTTCAACCACTTCACTGGGCAGGGAATTCCGCATATTCACAGACCTTTGGGTGAAGAAGTTCCTCCTGACCTCAGTCCCACAACTGTTTCCCTTTATTTTGAGGCAATGCCTTCTAGTCCTAGTTTCACCTGCTAGCGGAAACACCCTCCCTGCTTCCACCTTATCTATTCACCTCATAATCTTATAAAGATCTCCCCTCATTCTTCTGAATTCCAATGAATATAATCCCAGTCTATTCAGTCTCTCCTCCTAATCCAGCCCTCTCAACTCTGGAATCAGCCGAGTGAATCTCCTCTGCACCCCCTCCAGTGCTAGTATATCGCTTCTCAAGTAAGGAGACTAAAACTGCACAGTAGTCCAGGTGTGGCCTCACCAGGACCCTATTCAGCTGCAACATAGCCTCCCTGTTTTTAAACTCCATCCCTCGAGCAATGGCAGACAAAATTTCATTTGCCTTTTTAATCACCTGCTGCAACTGCAATCCCACCTTCAGTGATTCATGCACAAGGACACCCAAGTCCCTTTGTGCAGTACTCAAAAGACAGTGAGGTGGGCTGTGCTAAAAATACAAGATCTGTCCTGTCATTTAAAGTGTAAGTTGCCTATAAAATAATGTTCAGTTAACACTGCTTTTAACTTGTCGCTATTGCAACGATCTTGAACATCAATTGTTTGTCATGCCATCCCCCATGGAATCAAATTCATTATCTCATGGCTCTGTTGGATTAGTCCGATGGTTTTGTATGAGCCTTCAGTGCAGTAATGTGATGCCTAGGAAGACTGTGTTGGAATTTTCAAACTGTAGGTGTTTGAGCCTCCATTGTAGTCGAATGGGGTGCCAGAAGAGCTCTAGCTGAGCACCACCGCTCTGTTCGTGGAACTCACCAGTCTCTCCATTTCAGACAGAACTCTCTCCAAAAGGCCCTGAAGTTTGATTCATCCAATGAGTTGTGACTTTGCTGAGAAGCTTCTTAGAGCTCCTAATATTTTCTAATGCTTCGTCATCGAACATGGCATCCAAATCCACTGCAACAAAACATTGTGTAATTCTCCTACACAGTGCAATGCACTTTTGGTACTCATACCCACTGCTGTATCTACTACACACTTGTGTTTTGTGATCAACTACACAGAAATTTATTTTCCATCCTACTGCATATCCTGCCTATCTCAGAGCTTGCTTCAGTAAAGTTTCACAATGTCTGCAGGAATGCTGACTTCTTATCCTTGAAGTGACATTTCTTTACTCCATGTACAGGGAGAGTGGGAAAGATTAGATTCAGTGCAAAGGATGAGCTGGTAAAAACATCTGCAATTATCATCCAACGTATTTCTATGAATTAGAAGAAAGACTTTTTTTTATAAAAAAGACAAAATTGCAACTAAATTTGGCTTGATATCTTTGCCAGTGTTGCCAACTAACACGGTCATGACTCTTCTCTTTCTTATAATAGCTGGCACATCTTATACTAGGGGGTATTGCATGTGGTTCTGTGTTCTAACTCCTCCATTAGTAGTTTCTAGTCTCAGGATTGTGGGCCAGCATCTTGTGAAGGGATTGTTACTAAATCCCCTGTGAGATTTTTAAAGAAAATGCCAGTTATGGTTGAATAGCTGCTATGTTAGCTATTGAATGTGACATGTGGAAACATGAATTTGGAATAGTGGTAAGAATCTATTGATTACAATCAGTATGGAGAAGGAGCGCAGAGGCAGATTGATGAGAAAGCATACCTGGGGAGAAGAGTAATAAGATCAGAAGTGACACATATATGCGGAAACAATAAAAAGCTATATTTTAACTTTTTCAATCGTGGAGAGGTCACTGAACCTTTTGCAGCATTGCAGCTAAATTCTGGGTATTGATGTTTAATGCTGCCTCATGTCGTGGTTAACTCAGGTATTGCCTGAATGATTTATTGTTCCCGAAAAATTAAAGGGGGCTTCCGTCCTGCGATCCCCTACCTGATTAAGGAGCTGTCAATAGCCATTTCTTCCTTCACAAAACTCTTTTCTTCCTGCAACCACAGGGCACTTCTGTTTAAGAAATGCTGGTTGTTTTTAATTAGTGTCAATCAAGCTTCATCTCCACCCTGACCATCAAAACTGGATGTACTTCATGCTGACTGCATATCTGCAGCATTGTTATGAGATCCCAGCACCAACTTCAGAAGTTGACTGGGTTCAGACAGGAATTTTAATTGTGATCTCTGTCAACTGGGCATTGATTTTCAGGTCTTTGGCTATGGAAGTTCATTAACTGGACTATGGTGCCAACTTAAACAAGGAGAACAATGTTGTTGAAGGTTGTCTGAATATTGTTTAAATGTTGGAAAATCCTAAAGGATTCAGGAGTTCAAACACACATTATTAAAATAGAACAGTCAGGTACAAAAATTGCATTTCAAGGCTGATAGAATTTCATCCTTTATAACAAGACAGCTGGGATAAAAAGACGGCAAAGTTTTGCTAAAAGAAGACCTGGCTAGACTAATGTACAGCTCTGGGAACTACACCTTAAAAAGGAAATATCAGCCTTAGAAAGTGTGACGCATCAGTTCAAAGGTCATATTTGGAGGCACAATTACATAAACCAGGCTTATATTACCTGTACTAAGGTAAGATTTGATAGAAGTTTTTAAGAATTTGTATGAAATTGATGAGTTAAATTGAGAGACAGCTTTCTGGTCAGTCTGAAAGCCTAGTGAACTGGGGTATATAATCTCAACTTGCATTTGCACAATAACTTTAAATAGAAAAGAAATTCCAAACCATGGGGTAATTATGAATTAAAATTTAACACTGAATCACACAAGATCAAGTGTTTAGTCAAAGATGAATGTCAATGGCGGAAGGTAAAGTAGACTTGCACAATGGTTTAGGGAGGGATTTCCAAAGCTTTAGGCATGTGGTACTGTAGAGAAGCTGCCAATGGAGGAATAATTAAAATCTGAGATCCTCAGGAAGGAGTTCAGATAGCTTGGAAGGCTACAGAGCTGGAATAAATTACTGAGGAAGGGAGGGACTGAAACCATGTAAGGACCTGAAAACAAGGATGAAAATTTTAAACTTGATACATTGCCCAAGCAGGCTCAAGGGCTGATCGGTGAAGAGGACCATTTGAAAGTGAGGATATGGACAGTAGAGTTTTACATGATCTCAGGTTCACAAATTTTGGAAATGGGTGCCCTACCACAATCATTTAATAATTTTGTCTATGTAATATTTCAAAGGTGAAAGTATCATTTCAAAGTTGCAGTGAACTGAGCTATGATTTAGTTTACCCAGGGCTTTTTATACTTGTAGCAAAATATCATTCCTTTTCACTTATTGTTATTTAACATTCACATTATTTACATTGTTTACACTGGAAGGAAAATAACTGGAGTGAAACATGAGAAATACACCAGTTCTCCAGAATGAATAGTGTACATATTAAAAACTTTTGTTTCCCCAGAGATAAAAGCAACTTCTACACTACACATTGCCATGTCCTGATTCAGATTATGTGTGTTGACCCTCTTGCTCTGACAGAACAGTATTTCTCTTGCTTATTCAGAGGTTTAAACAGACCGCTGCACAAATCAGATGCTGCCATTGAAAAGCCACAATGGAAAAGAGCACAAATCAAGACCTGGCTATGATAAACTAGTTCACTGCACCATAACTATTCTTAGAAAGAATCTTTTGGTACGTTGAATGAAAATGGTTTTAGCATTTGTTTGATGCAAACAAAAGGTATTTGAATTACAGACTTCAAAAAGAATCATACTTTGCACATTGAGAGATAAATGGTATCAGTAACTATGTTGAGATATCTAGCAGTTCTCCAGGATTATACCATGCACAACCAAATCAGATTACCACATTAGTGCTTACTTGATTCATTTTTTTAAACTCACCATAGCTAGTGTATAAGTCATCATGCATATTTCCATTAAAATTGCCACATAGTCCGCATACTTTTCCAACATAATCCACATTTATTTTTATGTAGGCTCCTGAACTACCGTCCCATGCCAGAGAAAATCCATGGTGATGTCTAACCAGAATGTATCCAGCTATTTGTTCAAATTTTAGGTTTCCAATAACATATGGCAGCTGCACCCTGGGGAACAGAGTAAGAAATTCAAAGTTACGTTTCTTTAAAGAGAGCTGACCCAATGTTTTGTGATTATAAAGAACTGATAGTGTTAGTATGACAGCATCACACTTTGTTAACAGCCATATTACTCTGAGTACAGCTCTGAATAAACAATCAACAGAATGGTAACCATAACCATGAATGAAAGGATGAAGTAAGTGGTACCTGAAGGACCATCGACTCAAAGAAAGACACTCTTTGCCCTGCCCAAACGTATTTGTCCTCCATTGCAAAGAGTTGGCCTTGACTGTGAGTAGCAGACTAGCACAATTCAAGGTCCAGGACGACAAGAATAGGGGTACATGAAGGCTTGGCCAGCTGCCATTAAAGTGCTGTGAACAAAGGCCACAACCTAAAGAATTTCAGCCACTGAGAGGCTAACAACTGATGGAAAGCCTCAGGCTATATGTGTATAAAAGAATGCATACAATTCTTATCACATTTACTTTGTGTTAAAATTTTGCAATTGGATTGAGACTCCTAACGACGTAAGGTGCTCAAATGGAAAACATGGTATTTTACAATGTTTTCTATTATCACCAGATTGAACTATTTTGCAGTCTACTTCTAGATGTTTCATGAATAAAGTGTCTTTTTTGGCAAAAAGTAAAATCTGAACGAGCATCAAGAAAAAGTTGCTCCCAAGAGGGTTACAAGAAAATTGAAAGCCAAATTAACCATTGGGTATGTTCCTGTACTTAATTCGGGCAGCACTGGACACTTGGGGTGGAATCACATAAAGGGCCTGAACAATATGGTCTTCAAATGTGAAATGTGGCAGGAGTGTGCGGGAGGTCCAGTGAGACATCTGCAGCACATTTTAACTAAGTGATAGATGTCAAGATAAGATTCTCACTAAGCAGTGGCGAGTTGCCTATTATTTGATCGTTAAAGACCTTATTAACTGCAGACCTTGCCTAGTCAATCTGTAGCTTTCAATCTTACCATTCACTGCCAGCAATCTAAATGCTGAGAATTCAGGTGATCACAGCAGGTACCCAGCTGCCTGCAAAGTGTCACTGTACAACAGCATCTCAGGACACACTCCACACATCCACAGACATTGGACTTGACATGTGCCAGCTGCTAAGAACCTTTATGATACATCTCTAATCCACTTATAGGACAATTCTGAACTTCATTAATGGACCTTGGGGGGGCCAACATTGTCAAGCTGCAGCAAGGATGCTGTGTGCTGAGGGACACACACCCAGCTGCTGGAATCGACCAGTCTGGATCTCTGCATAGGTTCGTCTGCTCCCTTTCCAATTACTCACTTTGATCCTACCTGGATGCTCAAAACACACCTACCTTGCACTTCTTGCATCTTGTTCCTCAGCCAGAGTGTCTAGGCTCAAAGTACGACTGAATTGTTGTACCATTTAATGAAGACACAAGGGATCAAGTTGTCACAGTTGTTAGCCATTCCTCAGTCAAATCAATGGAGATAGCCTCTAGACAGGGGATGTCAGCCGAGTCCAAAGATGTACAGTTTAGGTGGATTGGCCATGCTAAATTGCCCTGTCCTGTCCAGGGATGTACAGGTTAGGGGGATTAGCCACGGTAAATGTGGGATTACAAGGATACGATTGGGGGTGGGGAAGCAATGGGATGATCTTTGGAGGGTTGATGTAGATTCAATGGGCTGAATGGCCTCTTTTTGCACTGCAGGGATTCTATGGCTCTATGACTGCAAACACAGTAGGCCAATTGCAGTCTCCAATACCATCCAAGTGGCTTGGAATTAATCAGTTAGCTACTTGGGGAAGTCAGAGTAAGGATTCTCTCCACATCAGGGCTAAGGAGCTGAATGACAGCTTGAGTCTTTTCAGCCTATTACTGGCCATGTTCCTCCTGGAATGAGAGGTAGGCAGCTTGTAAGGGAGAAGAAACTGAGTGGGACACCTCCTGGTGCAAGTGCGAAATGTCTTGAGTGAATGAGAAGCATACTGGGTTAGTGCGGTTTAGTCGGTGTGCGTGACAGCAAGTCAAGGGAGACTTTGGAGCCATTCATGAGAATGGAAGCACACAAGACTTGGTGGATGGTAGGTTCAGAAGTGGAGATGGAGTGAGTATGAGGTATCAGAGAGAAGATGGCAGCAGTTACCTTGGCAAAGTAGAGTAGATCACTCCTTCAATCAATTCAGACTACCCTGACCTGGGTGGAATTCTTGAACCAGATTAGCATGATCTGGTGTTACAGCCTCCAATCGTAAGGGCACGAGGATATTCTGCCTCAGCAACACCTCAGCCACTGGGACCTCATGGTCATGTCCCATTCAGAGCAGTGGTGAGCTGATGTGGGTGCAAATAGAGAGAGAGAATGGGGCTAAAATTTGTTTGGGAGGAGTGCCCTATGTATAGGCTAGATACGCAATGAGATACGTTTGGTAAAATGTCACATGATAATTTGTTGTGCATCTTCTCACGGAGAGAAACCCAGCATGAAATCTATGAAACTGATGCTTTGCCAAAAAAGAAATCTGGCACTGGAAAATCTTCATTTGGTTTGGGGCTGTTGCCTAAGTACCAAATGGTTGAAAACAAACTTACGTTCTGATTATAGTAATACCTTTTCAAAGACAATCTAGAAGCACAAATGGTGAGTAACATCTTGTAAGTAGGAAATGCCCGTGAAAACAACAACAAAAATTAGAGTAACTTAGAAGCAGCAGATGGCTATTTCAAAATATAAATTGATATAAAGTGATGTAAAATTGAAAACATAATGTGGTCAATTGATGAGGATTATGGTACGCTGAATATACCAATAAATTTTCAGATTATTCCTCAATAAATTCAACAAGTCAGACTGAGCAACCCATTTAAGAGATACCGATCTGTGAAGCAGAAATTTCTAACTCTGAAAATGATATCAGTGTCATTACATTTTGTAATTTTAATATCTTTTTAAGTAACTTTATCCTGGGATGAAATAAACATCATTTTTTATGCAGAGAGTCCCTGCTCTGACCTTTAAAAGTTTCATATTTAGAAGATATGATTCCTAGTGTTATTTTTGTTTGCTTGTAGCTACATTATATTAGAACTTGCTGCTAGTACTTCTTGTGATAATTCTGTTCTTGATTATTACATAGAACAGTAGAGCACAGTATAGGCCCTTCAGCCCACGATGTTGTGCTGAACGTTCACCCAAATCCTAAGGTCTATCTAACCTCCACCCCTACCTTATACTATCATCTCTATGCCTATATTCTCAGCTGCTTAAATGCCCCTAAAGAAGCCAACTCCACTACCTCTCCGGCAATGCATTCCACATTACTCTGTTTCCAGATTATGGAGTCCCTCAGAAACTTTGTTACTTATTTGTATGACTACAATATTCCTCATGAAAATTTCAGTGAGCAGTCCAATAGCAAGTCAGCAGTTTGGAGGTGAACAGGGGGAGCAAATGAAATTATTAACTTACCTTGGATTCCAATCCTGTATTAGCAATTGTGAAAACATTCAGTTCATTTCTTATAAGATGATTGTTATGGAATTGTGCTGTGTTGATTTAAGATGAATTTTTTTTAGATTAGATTAGATTCTCTACAGTGTGGAAATAGGCCCTTCAGCCCAACAAGTCCACACCATCCTTTGGAGCATCCCACCCAGACCCACCCCCCTATACCCACACACTCCTGAACACTACAGGCAATTTAGCATGGCCAATCCACCTAGCCCGCACATCTTTGGACCGTGGGAGGAAACTGGAGCCCCTGAAGGAAACCCACGCAGACACGGGGAGAATGTGCAAACTCCACACAGACAGTTGCCCAAGGTTGGAATCAAACCTGGGTCCCTGGTGCTGTGAGGCTGCAGTGCTGAGCCACCGTGCCGCCCGTAAATCTTGATTACAACCCATCTGTGATCTGACTGCAGCAATTGCTGGCCTTCAGTTTGAGGAAAATATCTACGCAAGGCAGTCTTCCACTGTAGATTTTTGAACACCACAGAGGGACCACGACAAACCATACAAGTTAATGTCATTATGGAATATAGGGGATGCTTCCTTTTCTTCTCTGTTGTCTCTCTGCATCATCTATTGTGTCTTGGATTCACTGTTACCATCCGAATGATTGAGAGTAAGCACCTGCCAGTCAGTACGGTCATTGAAGCAGAGCTGCACAGTGACTTTGTAATGTTTTCTTTGCCTTCCTGCCCTGATTTGCCTTGCCAAAATGCAGTAGCTCACATTTATCTAAATCAAACTCCATCTGCCACTCCTTGGCTCATTGATCCATCTGATCAAGATCCCGTTGTACTCTGACGAAACCATCTTTGCTCTCCACTATGCCTCCAATTTTAGAGTCACCTGCAAACTTACTAACTACGTCTCCTATGTTCATATCCAAATGACGAAAAGCAGCGGACCTAGCACTGATAATAAAATGTGAGGCTGGATGAACACAGCAGGCCAAGCAGCATCTCAGGAGCACAAAAGCTGACGTTTCGGGCCTAGACCCTTCATCAGACCTAGCACTGAACCTTGTGACACACTGCTAGTCACAGGCCTCCAGTCTGAAAAGCAACCCTCCAACACCACCCTCTGTCTTCTACCTTTGAACCAATTCTGTATCCACATGGCTAGGTGTCTCTGTATTCCATGTGACCTAACCTTGCTAACCAGTCTACCATGAGGAACCTTGTTGAACGCCTTACTGAAGTCTATATAGATCATGTTCATCACTCTGCCCTCATCAATCCTCTTCATTACTTCTTCAAAAAAAACTCAATCAAGTCAGTGAGACATGATTTCCCACACACAAAGCCATGTTGACTACCCCTAATCAGTCTTTGCCTTTCCAAATACATGTAATTCCTGTCCCTTAGGATTCCCTCCATCAACATGACCACCATTGATATCACACTCAATGGTCTATGGCTCCCTAGCTTTTCCTTACCACCTTTCTTAAATAGTGGGACCATGTTAGTCAATCTCCAGTCTTCCATCACCTAACCTATGGCTATCGATGAAAGAAATATCTCAGCAAGGGGCCCAGCAATCATTTCCTTGGACTTCCCACAGAGTTCTAGGGCACACCTGATCAGGTCCTGGGAATTTATCCATTTTCATGCATCTTGAGACATCCAGCACCACCTCCTCCATAAAACACATATTTTTCAAGATATCGCTATTTATTTCCCCACATTCTCTATCTTCTACATGCTTCTCCACAGTAAACACTGATACAAGATATTGTTTAGTAACTCCTTTGAAGCCACCTCCAATATTAAATAGCTGCTGGATAAAAATGCTTTTATCATAGAAGTTTGATCCAATACATAACCAGAATATGAGACAAGCATTTAAAAAAAAACATTTAAGCCTAGATGTGAAGGTTAACTGGCCTCAGGAGATGCCTTCTCTTACACCCTGAAAAAGACAGATTGCTCACAACCCATAAATTACAAAATACTATCAGTAGAAGTAGTTCTATAACGTTACACTTTATAATTAACTTTATAACAGAAATTAACCTTATAGCAACTAATTTTAACCAACTGATGTTTTATTTTAACATTATGCAATTGGGACAGTGGGAAACATTAGAGGAATTGCTGAATTTGATAAATATAAAATGCATGTATACAATTAATAGTAAAACTCACGCTGTCCTTAGAGATAAGATGCCTGAGACAGATCCTAAGAAGTGTAGCTAGTAAACTTTTGGAATGTGAACGAATAAGGATGTATAGAATGATACCAAAGCCTAGAGAAGACAAATGCCGTAAGACCATGGGAACCTGCGGCTGTGTGTGGGAATGCCCATCATTGATTAGGTGAGCCACAGGATTGGGTGTACAGATTAAGAGGGATTGACAGTGACTACGCTGTATTTGATCATTGCAACAAAGTGTATAAAATGCTGCACTTTCACTGTAAAAATCAGATCTCCCTTTTGACTTGGGAAAGAATCTTTGGCCCTCTCCCTGCATCACCAGTTTCTGCTTCAATAAACATCTTCCACTTGCCTAAATCCTGCCTCCCTCCTCAGTTTTTGTCCCTGGTTGGGAGGTATGCGCCTACAATGATGTTCAGCGTGCAGGAATCTGTGGTATACAATCTATACGCACAGGCAATTTGAGGTGTCAAACTGTGGACATTACCACCTTGGCGCTTTCCTTCAGAAAGGTGAATTCCTTTAGTATTTTTCCCCACAACCTCTGAACATGAGAGGTGGCCACACAATCAGCCACTTCTTGCAATATTTGCTCAATAATAAGACTCACCACAAAATGT
The DNA here is from genome assembly GCF_030684315.1 of Stegostoma tigrinum. NCBI lineage: Eukaryota > Metazoa > Chordata > Chondrichthyes > Orectolobiformes > Stegostomatidae > Stegostoma > Stegostoma tigrinum. The sequence goes on from NC_081370.1 coordinate 23,112,211, forward strand.
GTCCACCATTTCCAGTTGGACAACCTCTCACCGAATATCGAGGGAGTGGGGGTGAATACTGCCCACTTCCCCATATAGATATTCATAAATTCTCTTCAATGCAACAAAAGTTACATCATACTGGAGTGAAATACCTTTAAGAATTTCTGCTCTCGTTCTCCCTTCCTTACTTCCTTCTTTCTTTTTTGTTAGAAAACACAAAGTGCATGTCCAAATTATAATTCACTGGCCTGAATTCCGTGAAGTCAGATACCTTTACCACCCAAATAAAGAACTGCAGGACTGCAGTTGTCTGTCTTGTCTGTCTCTGTGAACCCTCTCAATATTGTAGAAATTTATATACTAATATGCTGAGAGATGTGGTACAGAGATGCAGCTTTGGAGTGTATTGTAACAGTCTCCTCAACAGGAGTCACAGTCTGATTGGTTTAGTGTTATTAGGTCATAATGAAAAGAATTATTCCCATCTAAATAAATTTTCAACATAAGGTTTTTGTCTGGAACAACCTTAAATAGCCAGAAGAATTGGGCATTTTTTGAAGCAAAAATACTAACCTTTGTCCATGGTGGATGACTTCATGACTTTGTAGAATAATTTCCCCTTCATATGTAAGGAACAAGCTGACTGATCGCTGACAAGTATATGGAGATGATTGACATGTTGGGTCATTGTGAACCTGCAGAATAGGAGATATGGCATTGACAAGTCAGCAATATTGACTTAGAAATAATCTTAGTTTAGCAGTGCCGCAGCAAAACTTCACATACATTGGTTACTCCTCACTACCTCTGGAAACCCCCAAGCGTAAATCTAACCACAGGAAAGGAACTTAATTTTTCTGCTTTCAAGAAAGTGGATTAAATATCTCAAATATATGAGATCTGTCTGCCTCAGCCTAGTAACGCAATAATGAAGACTACTCCAGAACACAAAAATACTGTCTAAAGAGCATAATTACCAAACAGTATTTAAACCAACTGCATGACGAATTTGTTTTAGAAACCAAGACATATTTGTCCATCAGATAGCAATAATTGACAAAAGTAGGATTGTTAGTGGACAGCTGATGGCACTAGTGATCAAGGTAGATCCCAGTTTGAACCCTAGTTTGACAGATCTTTTAAAAATATCTCATTAGTTACTAAAACATATTCACAGAAATTTGCAGATTATATTTAACTTCAGAATACAAGATTAGTACACAAAAGAAAGAAAACAAGCAAACCAAGTTATCATACACAATGCAATAATAAAGACATTAACAGAATCATAAAAATGAATGTCCAACTTGTTTCCCAACATTATCTATTATAGAGACTCAAATCAGAAAATTATAGTGCTATTAGCGAGTTTTGAGAAGATTTGTAGCTCAGATTGAGTTTCTGGATGTGAGTTTGCTCGCTGAGCTGGAAGGTTAGTTTTCAGACGTTTCGTCACCATTCTAGGTAACATCATCAGTGAGCCTCCAACGAAGCGCTGGTGTTATGTCCCGCTTTCTATTTATCGGTTTACGTTTCCTTGGGTTGGTGATGTCATTTCCAGCGTTGGTGATGTCATTTCCTGTTCTTTTTCTCAGAGGATGGTAGATTGGCTCCAAATCAATGTGTTTGTTGATGGAGTTCCTGTTGGAATGCCATGCTTCTAGGAATTCTCGTGCGTGTCTCTGTTCGGCTTATCCTAGGATGGATGTGTTGTCCCAATCAAAGTGGTGTCCTTCCTCATCTGTATGTAAGGATACGAGTGATAGTGGGTCATGTCGTTTTGTGGCTAGTTGATGTTCATGTATCCTGGTGGCTAGCTTTCTGCCAGTTTGTCCAATGTAGTGTTTGTCACAGTTCTTGCAAGGTATTTTGTAGATGACGTTCATTTTGCTTGTTGTCTGTAATAGGGTCTTTTAAGTTCATTAGCTGCTGTTTTAGTGTTTTGGTGAGTTTGTAGGCTACCCTGATGCCAAGAGGTCCGAGTAGTCTGGCAGTCATTTCGGAAATGTCTTTGATGTAGGGGAGAGTGGTTCTGGTTTCTGGGCCCGTTTTGTCTGTTTGTTTGGGTTTGTTCCTGAGAAATCGGCGGACTGTGTTCATTGGGACCCATTCTTTTTGAATACGCTGTATAGATGATTTTCTTCTGGTCTTCGTAGTTCCTCTGTGCTGCAGTGTGTGGTGGCTCGTTGGAATAATGTTCCAATGCAGCTTCGTTTGTGGGTGTTGGGATGGTTGCTCCTGTAGTTCAGTATTTGGTCCATATGTGTTGTTTTCCTGTAGACGCTGGTTTGAAGTTCCCCGTTGGCTGTTCGCTCTACTGTGACATCTAGGAATGGCAGTTTGTTGTTGTTTTCCTCCTCTTTTGTGAATGTTATGCCAGTAAAGGGTATTATTGATGGTCTTGAAGGTTTTCTCTAATTTGTTTTGTTTAGTGATGACAAAGGTGTCATCCACGTAGTGGACCCAAAGTTTGGGTCGGATGACTGGCAGAGCTGTTTGTTCGAGTCTCTGTATCACTGCCTCTGCTAAGAACCCTGATATCAGAGATCCCATGGGTGTATCGTTGGTTTGTCTGTAGGTTTTGTTATTGAAAGTGAAGTGGGTGGTGAGGCATAGGTCCACTAGCTTGATGATGTTGTTCTTGCTGATGAGGTTGGTGGTGTCTGGTGTATGTGTCTTCGGTTCTTCTAATAGTGTAGTCAGTGTTTCTTTGGCCAGGTTGATGTTGATGGATGTGAACAGGCCTGTTACATCATTTGATGGATGTGAACAGGGCTGTTACGTCATGACGTAACAGCTCTGTTCACATCCATCAACATCAACCTGGCCAAAGAAACACTGACTACATTATTAGAAGAACCGAAGACACATACACCAGACACTGCCAACCTCATCAGCAAGGACAACATCATCAAGCTAGTGGACCTATGCCTCACCACCCACTTCACTTTTAATAACAAAACCTACAGACAAACCAACGGGCATCAGGTAGCCCACAAACCCACCAACACATTAAAACAGCAGCTAATGAACTTAAAAGACCCTACACAGACAACAAAAAAAACAAACGTCATCTACAAAATACCTTGCAAGAACTGTGACAAACACTACATTGGACAAACTGGCAGAAAGCTAGCCACCAGAATACATGAACATCAACTAGCCACAAAACGACATGACCCACTATCACTCGTATCCTTACATACAGATGAGGAAGGATACCACTTTGATTGGGACAACACATCCATCATAGGACAAGCCAAACAGAGACACGCACGAGAATTCCTAGAAGCATGGCATTCCAACCGGAACTCCATCAACAAACACATTGATTTGGAACCAATCTACCATCCTCTGAGAAAAAGAACAGGAAATGACATCACCAACACAGGAAATGACATCACCAACCCAAGGAAACGTAAACAGATAAATAGAAAGCGGGACATAACACCAGCGCTTCATCAGAGGCTCACTGATGATGTTACCTAGAATGGTGACGAAACGTCTGAAAACTAACCTTCCAGCTCAGCGAGCAAACTCACATCCATTATAGTGCTATGTTAACTCAGTTTTCTGCTGAGATTGACTCAATCTAGTTTCCCTATCTTGAACTGTGGAAATCCTTTTTACAATTCCTCTCCAACTAAGATAGCATAAATCTTTCACAATGTAATAGCTTAAACTTTTTGCCCCATTTTAAATCTATCCGAAGGCCACCTGACTTTGGAACTAAAACTAGAAAAATAACTGCTGCTGCAGTGACTGGTTTCCTCTGAATTGAACTAAAATCTGCTTGGACAGAAAATAACACATGCTTCTGAATACAATGCCTAATTCTTCTGAATTAAATCACCAGTGTTCTCTGAACAAAACTGGAAACAAATGACTTAACATGTTTACACTGCCAATCATAAACCCAAAAGCAAAACATCTTATTCGATTAAAACTCCAAGGTTTCTTAGAATGGCTGCATTTAGTTCATCGTCCCGAAATGACTTTGACATTTTTACATAAATAACAGCTTCATAGAACTAACAGAAATCCCTCTGCCTCCTCTTTTCAAATTAATTTAATTCCAAAAATGACATTAATATATATCATGCAACTTGCATCACAACATGATCTACGTGCAATGGTTTTTCTGCTGCTCATTACAAGAGTCGGAATTGTCCACTTCTATTTATCCAAATTATTTAATTATCCATTTTAAATGCATTGCATTAAAAAATGTGAAACCAATATATAGGAGTGTGCTTCAGAACCTTGGAACGTCCATAACATTGATAAATCTTTTTCATTTACCTTATGATGTTGTTTTGACGTACAGTTCCCAACTGTTTATCTTGTGAAATATTGGTTTAAGTCTTTCTGACATTGATTTATGTAATAGCTCCAGCAGAATAAAGGAAAGGAAACCTCTTGAATTTTTTATTTCAGTTCAATTAATTTTTATTGCTCATTTTGTTAAGTCAATAAAAAAATTCCTAATGCAACACTGACTTCCATTTACCTTGTTTAACTATTCTATCTAAGAATCTCATGGGGGGATATATTTTTTGTGGTTATCACTAAATGACACCATATGTCAGCATCCCACAGCATGTCCTGATGAATCAGGGCAAGTCTACACACAGTTGCTAGAAGCTGCAGGAATAATTTTATTTACTGAATGGGTTTATAAATATGATGGCAATTGTAAAAGTTGGAGGAATTTATTTTGGCTTTCACAGAATACTTCTAAAGACTAATTAAAATTGTGAATGGCATAAAAATAAAACTGGATTTATAGAATCCCTACAGTGTGGAAACAGTGTGGCCCATAGGGTCCACCCTGATGCTCCAAAGAGCATCGCACCCCAACACATCACCTAATCCTATCCCTGCAACCCTGCATTTCCCATGGCCAATCCATCTAGCCTGCACATCTCTGGACATTTTGGGCAATTTAGCATGGCCATCCACCTAACCTGCACATCTTTGGACTGTGGGAGGAAACTGGAGCATCTGGAGGAAACCCACACAGACACAGGGAGAATGTGCAAGCTCCACACAGATCGTCACCTAAGGCTGTAATTGAACCTGGCTGCCTGGCACTGTGAGGCAGCAGTGCTAACCACTGAACCATCATGCCACCCCAGGTTAAGTTTAATTTTTATGTACCAAATTTTCTGTTAACTAAATTCTTTCCATATTCCTTTCAGTCTTCTATCTCAGGATGTAAACTGTATTGTAAACAACAATAGACATTTGATCAAAAATGGATAGTTTCAGATCCCTTCTGAAGTAGAATACTGCAATTTAACAAAATTGTTCTTATATTGTAAAGCTCACAATTCACAATTATCACATGCAAATATCTCAGCATAGGCTTTGCTTCAATAGAAGTGATTCTAAATAAACCTTCCTAAGTGTTGGAAATTCCGTTGGCTGCATCCAATTTAGATTGATTCCTGTAAAATAAGACACAAATGGGCCTTGTACTGTTGATCTGATTTACTGACAAAAGAAAGTGATGGGAAAATAATTGTAACTAGACCATGGTAAAAGGATCTATGAGGCCTTAAAACTACACATTAAATATCAAATACAGTAACAATCACGTTGAAAAGAAGTAGATTTGAGCACTTATCTGAGAAAACGTCAAAGTCTTTAAAATAATTAAATGTATTGTCTGGTTAATCCAATGAAAATCTGTATTCGCAAGAAATAAAGTTCTATCTCATTTTATTCAAACAATCTGTTTTAACTCAGATGACAGGCAGAAAGAGCAATATAACTTGTCTTAATGCTGTGTAGATAAAGAATGGAATGTCAGCCTTGGTTCTTCTTCCCGATGCTTATATTGGAAAGTGTGGGTGTGGTAACCTCTGGAAAGGCCAGAATCAGGTTTAGTTGCAGCAGGATGTGGTCGAAGAGCTGTTCAGATCCACCATCAGGGTTTATAATTCAGCGAGATAATGCCGCTTGAAGAAAGAATCAAAAATAACCAGAAACCAGGCACCATATTTTAGTAAAGAGTCAATATGCTTGGCCAAGGCAGAAGCATTTCAATTCCATCTGGAAGAACTGCATCTTCGAGTTTACTGGAAATGAAAATATGACTTGGAATTACATTGTCATCACTTCGCTGTTGCTGGGCAAAAAACCTGGATCTCCCTTTCCAGCAGCACTGTGCACACAACGACTGTAATGATCCAGCACAACCTACTTAAGGGCAATGAGACCGGCAATAAATGTTGGTCAAGCAATGGTGCATACTACCTATTGAAAGTGAAGAAAATAAAATACAGCAAAAGAGAATCATGTTATTGATGTATTATAGCCTCAATACTTACAATCTACAGACTGCCCTGTGTCTATTCAGATCCAAGCCTATCCATGAGAAAGAAATCAAATCGTCTTTCTTCATGGATGGAGTTTATTAACTGCTCAGTCTTAAAGAGGTCCTTCCACATGCCAGTTCCACTTGTCCCTCTTCTAAATTACCATCAAATTATTTATCATCCATACTAATAATTTTGAGGAAGGTATAGAGTGTGATGAGTTCAAATTTGCTGTTGATACAAAGTAGGCAGGGGAACATGTCACAATGTGGTCACAGGAATCTGTGAGGATTCCAAGAGGATTTACATCAGTGATAAGAATGGGAAAAACCTGGCAGGTGGAGTTTAATCTAGGAAAATATGAGGTTAAGCACTTTGGTAAGAAGAATAAAAAGGTATTCTTGGGCAAGAAACACAAAATGTCAGCATGCAGCTTAAAAAAAAATGTTATCAAGGCAGCAAATGGAATGTTGGCCTTGTTTTCTGGGGGGGAGGGGAGGGTTCGGGTTTAAAGTTAAACAAGTCTTGTTACAACTGTACAGGGTATTAATGAGGCCACAGCTGGAGCACTGTGTACAACTTCTGTCCAGGCTGTGAGCAATCCTGACTCAGCCATAGTCTTTTACCATGACTACAATACAATCCTGTTTTAAGTCCTGTATTTTAAGAAAGGATATACTGGCTTTGGAAGCATTTCAAAACAGATTCACTGGACTGGGATGAAAGGGTTGACTTACCAAGAACAGCTAAACAGGTTAGACTTTTATTCAGTCAAGTTTTAATGAGCTAGTTCACAACAACATTCTTGCAGGGTTTGACAGAGTAGATGTTGAGAAGAGGAAATCTCAAATAACGGAACATAGTCACAGAATAAGGGGGCACTGATTTAACTGAAATGCGAAGGGATTTCTCCCAAGAGTGTTGAATGTTTGGGATTCTTTACCCCAGAGAATTGTGGTGGCTTGATTACTGAATGCATTTAAAGAGGAGGTAGTTAGATTTTTGAAATACTGAAGGGTTGAGGGCTATAAACAGTTGACACAAAAGAGGAGTTGAAGCCTGGAACAGATCAGCCATGATCTTGTGAAATGCAGGATAGGCTTGAGATGTTGAATAAACTACTCCTGCTATTGTTTTTGTTGTTGCTGTTTAATACTTTCTAATCAAACTGTTCAGAGATGTTATTACACATCTCTGGATCAGAAGGAATTTGAACCCTAGCCTCCTGGCCCAGAGGTAACAACACTACCACTTCACCACAAGAATTCTGCCTGCTTCTATTTCTTCCTTTCTCAGTGCTGCTAAAGTTATTTACTGATCAACCTGTTCAGAAAGTTATCGCACATGAAAAATGAAAGACGAAAAATATCGACATTGTCAGTACCTCCCAGCTCTACAACCTCTATCACAAATTAGTGCAAGTATAGCCTCAGAATAGGAATGCAATAATCTACAACTTCCCCCCAGGCTGTCAGCAACCCTGGCTCAGCCATAGTCTTTTACCATAGCCACATTTAAGTTCCATTTATCTTTGTTATTTTCAGAGAACGATCTATACCAGACCGCAACTATTCAAGGAGAACACCAACAAACTCCTCAAAGGAATTAAGAACAAGAGACAAAATTAAGTCTGTCGGTATCACCACATTCCGAGAACAAATGACCAACACTATAATAATATCAAAAGCATGTTATATTGAGTCTCTGTTACCTGGATTGTGAAGCTCTGCTGATTTTGTGTGCAATCCCTCACTAGTGTATATGAGCAGTTTCCAGGATAATAATAGTAAAGTCCATCAAATGTTTCATAATTGTACTGGCCCCAAGTTCGGCAGATCAAATCACGACTGCTACCTTTATTGGGAACTGCAAAATAGAGAATAGTTACTTGCTTTTTAAAACTTTCAGAAAATATTTTAAATAATTTTGTACCAACCTTCAAACTGAATAGATTAATTTATTTTGATGAGTTTGACAACCAAGCATGCATAAAAAGTACATTTGTCAATCCATTAAATTTCAAACTAATATATATTATTCCTGATCTACATTAAAGCAAATTATCCAAATCAGTTTCCACTCACTTACCCTTCACAGATTCATCAAAGGCTACATTTTACTATCCCTGGAGCGTTATATATATAGGAATATTTCAGGATTAAATTTGCATTGCATTTGATACAATGTTAACTTTAAAAGATGGGTATTTTTAAAACTCGCTTTTAAATCAAAATTAAACAAAATGTTCTGAATGGAGAGATGATGATCATACTGAATTTATGTACAATACTACAAAAGCACTTTTCACATACTATCAGGCTCAGTTTCTCCCGGATTTGTTTGTTTTTAATTCTACATTTAGTGTGGACTGGTATGTAAAAGTATACCAATTTAGGTAACAGAACTTACTAGCTAAAATAATTTTTTATCATATCTTTTGGACTAAATTTGACATTAAATGAAACTGTATATCCGTAGTTAATGAAAATAAATACCATTTACATTAAAGTACTTATTTCAGCTAGCTGAATGAAAATAGATAACAAATTATTTTCAAACACTTTTGCAATTAGCTTACTGTAGAAACATTTATAAATGTAAAATTTTAATAATGAGGCATTATAGATTTAAAAGTTGTTATTGGGATTTCTCTTTTTGTTAAATTTGTATCTGTTTGGCATAGGGTTCCATTTGCCTCAAATTCAGTGCAGTCACATTGGTCCATACTTACACATATTCCTGCATTTAGACATGGGAGCTAGCATAAAGCTGAAAAGAAAATACTTCATTTTGTTAATATTGGTACTTAGCCAGATTTGTTCGATGGCTACAGTGGCATCTGTATTAAATAATGTCAAAGTATGGATACGTTGCAATATACTATGGCTGGGAAATGTTGATCATGTTATGCTGAAAAAAATTAAAGCTTTCTTGCACTCAACATGGCAATTCACAACAAATACTAATAGAAAGAGCAAACAACATTTTAGTCTTGCAAATACTACAAGTTATGGAAGCCATGTTAGAAGTCAAAAAATGTTAATCATTATTGCCATAAATAATAAAATCTGCAAAAGTGACCATTAAAAAGAAACAAAGCAAAGTTTAAATGAAATCATGAGATTAGACCAAAAAAAACAAGAAAAAAAACTTGCTTTCGTTCTGAACCTGGGTTGCAGTAATTGCATTCTTTGGAGTATAATGCGAATTATTCTACTGATGCAAAATGAATTAAGTTCAGTTCCTCAGCAGCTGTGCTGTATTCGGAATCACTGAAGCATTGAATTGTTTCCTCTGTTGTGTAGGTAATTCAATTCCAGTAGATGGTGCTTTGAAATTATGACTAACCACTAAACTACGTCCTGAAAAGCATTACAGGGGAGGAGAATGATCTGATTATGTTCTCAATTCCACAGTACCATGCACCCCTACCATGTTTTTCTGCTGCTTTCCTTAACCCAATTACTACTCGCATACTTGACTGGTAAGACACTGAGCTTTAATTTTCCTGAAGATATCAAATAGGTTTATTTAGCAGATAAACTGATAATTTTCTGTTCCAGGGCATCTTATGGACACATCCTTGGTCCAGCATGTAGCTGCTTCCATTGTCTTTTGTGGAAGAGATCTCCAAAGGTTTATCGCCCATTGAGAAATAAAAATCTATTCTCATCTCAGTATTAAATTGGACTCCCCTTATTTATAATTGTGGCCTATTAGTTCCAGCATCCAGCCTGCAAAATACCTCAGGATCTTACGTGTTTCAAGTAAGACCACTTGCACTTATCAGAGATTTTAAAATACCAACATGCTAATGAAAATGGGCAGCACGGTGGCTCAGTGGTTAGCACTTCTGTCTCAAATCACCAGGGACTCGGGTTTGATTCTGACCTCAGACAACAATCTGTGTGCAGTTTCCTTGTTCTCCTTGTGTCTGTGTGGGTTTCTGCCCAGTGTTTCAGTTTCTTCCCACATCCCAAGGATGTGCAGGTTAGCTGGACTAGCCATGCTAAATTTCCTGTAGTGTTCAGGGTTGTGTAGGTTAGGTGCATTAGCCATGGGAAGTACATGGTTACAGGGATAGGGTAGGGAAATGTATTTGGATGGGATGCTCTTTGGAAGGTCAATGTGGACCTGTTGGGCTGAATGGCCTGTTTCCAAACTGTGAGGATTCCAGGTATGAAAATTATGCTTTATTTAATACATAAATCTAATTAATTTGCTGAATGATCAGAAGCAAAAACCTAGACAATGCCATGTTTTTCCCCAGTGCAGGACTACAGAGACCAATTGCCTTATATACAAGTATATAAATACACAAATTATGTGCAGGAATAGGCCAATCGGCCTCTTGAACCTGTCCACCATTGGATATGATCATAGCTGATCTGACTGTGAACTTAGCACTACTTTCCTGACTACTCCTACACACTTTGACTCCCTGTTCACAGACTCTGTCCCCACTGATCTCCTCAGAACAATACCCTAAGAGAAAATATTTTCCCTAATCTCTAACTTTAATGGGAGAGGTCCAATTTTGAAACTGCATTCCCTAATTTCAGTTTCTCCCAAAAGGGGAAGAAAAAGTCCTCTCAATGTGAAGTACCCCCAGAATCTTCCATGTTTCAATGAGATCAACTCTCACTCTTCTAATCACCAACAGATACAGGTCCAACCTACTCAATCTTTCCTGACAAGGTATTGCTTTCTTCCTAGGAAAATGAACTATAGTCCCATATGAAATGTTAATTTAGTATAGCCTTGGGACCTTATATTGGGAATCATTGTAGCTTCTAGAATCATAGAATAAGACAGTGCGAAAGGAGTCAATTTGTCCCATCATATCTATGATAGCTCTTTGAAAGTGCAACATTTATTTTTTTTCTTTCAAGTGCATTTTAATTCCCCTTTGAGAGTTATTATTGTGTCTACTACCACATCCTTTAAAATTGTATGTTCCAGAGCAAAACATATCATTCTGGGAAAAAGATTTCTCCTGTCACCTCTAACAATAAATCTACATACTTCTGGTTACCAATTGTGTTATCAATAGAAACAAATTCTCCATATTTACTTTTTCAAAAGCCATTGTGATTTACAACACGTACATTTCAATCTCTACTCGCAACTTAGAAACCAAACATTCTCAAGACTTTCCAAATGACTGAAGTCCCGCATCCCAAGTACCATTCTAATAAAGCTCTTTTGTATCTCTCAAAGGTTTTGACATTTTTTCTTTTGTGTGGTACTCAGAACTGAACGCAGTAAGCCAATCTAACCAATAATTTGGATGAAGTCTCACATAACTTCCTTTCTTCTCTATTTATAAAGCTTACTGTGTTTACTCTAGCTTACTCTATTTATAATTCTTAAATGCTCTTTTGGCAGCTTTGTCAACTTGACTTGCCACCTTCAAAAATTCCTATTTCTGCACCCCTTTACAATTGTATCATTTAATTCAAGGGTCCTCCTTCTTCCAAACAAAATATGTAACTTTAGCCAATTCTTTTTGATTTATCTGCCATGTGTAAAGTTTTAGAGTAGATCTGTAGCTCGGGTTGTGGGTATTGAGATTGGTTGGCTCGCCGAGCTGGTTTACTGTTCTGCTGACGTTTCGTTACCATGCTTGGTAACATCCTCAGGGCAGCCTCCGATGAAGCATCAGTGTGTTTTCCCACCTGGTTTTTAAACCCTGGGGTCTGTTGAGATGGATTGCCTCACTTCTGATTTTCCTTCATAGTGGAACGTACACAGTGTCAAGTTCAATGTGTTTATTAATAGCATGCTTCGTGGAGGGCCATGCTTCCAGGAGTTCTTGTGTTTGTCTCTGCCTAGCCTATCCCAGGATCTTGGTGTTGTCCCAGTCGAAGTCATGGGACAACTTCTGAAGAAGGGTCCCAACCTGAAACGTCAAACTTTCCTGCTCCTCTGATGCTGCTTGGCCTGCTGTGTTCATCCAGCTTCACACCGTATTATCCATGGGTGGGAGGTTGGCTTTGTGATGGTCTGGCCTATGCAGTTTCTTGCAGTCCTGGGCAGAGCAGTTGCCATGCCAGGCTGATAAGCACCCAGGCAGTATGCTTTCTGTGGCTCATCTGTGAAAATTGGTAAGGGTCTTTATGGACATGCAAAATTTCCTTAACAGCCCAAGGAAGAAGAGGCATTGTAGTGCCTTCTGGGCCACTGCATCTACATGGGAAGTCTAGGACAGGTGTCCATTATTGTCACTCCCAGGAATGTGATGCTCTCCACTTCCACTCCATTGATGTAGATGGGGACACATCCTCTTCCTTTCTATTCTAAAGTCAATGATCAGGTCTTTAGTGTGGCCGACATTGAGTGAGAGGTTGTTATCATAATTTAACTCAACACCAAGCGTTCTATCTTCTTCCAATATTCTGAATCATCTTTGTTTGATATCTGTCCTACCATGGTGGAGTCATCGACAAACTTGTAGATAGCACTCATACGGATTTTGGCTACACAGTCATGGGCATACAGGGAGTACAGTAGGGGGCTGAGAACACATCTTGCGGGACTCCAATGTTGAGGATTTTTGTGGAGGAGGTGCTGTCGTCCAGCTTCACTGATTGTGATCTGTGGGTCAGGAACTGGAGGATGCAGTTGTAGAGGGTGAAGCCAAGACCTAAGTCATGAAGTTCAGAGATTAGTCTGGTGGGGATTATGGTATTGAAAGCAGAGCTACAGTCGATGAGTAAGAGCCTGAAATAGGTGTCCTTGTTATCCAGATGTTCCACGGATGAGTGTGGGGCTAGGAAAATAGCATCCGCTGTGGACGTGTTTCTCTCTTCTTCTCATTTCTTCTCACATCTAACCTCAATGATTGGCCCTTTATCCAAAGACTGTGCCCCTAAAGTTCCTAGATTCCCCACCGAGCAGGAGCAATCTCTCACTGTCTAACCTATCAGGTCCCTTCAAAATTTTGTACAATTAGATTGTGTTTCAAACTTCTAAGCGATGGAGAATATACAGAATTTGCTCAGAATTTCTTCATAGATCAGTTCTCATAATATTTAAGATGGAATTAGATCTGCACCTGCAACGCCATGACATACTAAGCTCTGGGCCGTGGGCTAGAAAATAGGATTAATTAGGTGGTTGTTACTGACAAGCATGGACACAATGGGCCTTTTTCTATACCGTAGACGTCTAGGACTGTATGACTCTAACTCTGACATCCTAGGGCCAACTTGGTGAAAAATTGTCTTGATAAGTTTAAATGTTTCAGAAATGTGGAAAATTAAACTGCATATAATACTCCAAATATGATCTCACCAAAACCTGTGTATTTGTAATAAGACTTCTTTATTCCTATACTCCAATCCTCTTACCATAAAAGACAAACATAGCATTTAACTTTTGTCTGTACCTGCAGACACAAAGTCATTCAAAAGTTCCACAAATGGCAATGTGACTCGTGGCATTGACTTCCAGTCTAGAAATTACTGCTGCACATGGGCCTCAGAGGCCCACACAATAGAGGGAACACCACCTGCTCATTCCCTTTCAAGCCATTCACGAGCTTCAGAGGGAAATATACTGCTGTTCCTTCAGTGTTATTGGGTCAAAGAGTTCCCTCCCTAACAGCACTGTGGATGTTGCTCTACCAAGAGCAAAGGGACTGCAACAATACAAGAAGACACCTCACTACCATCTTCTCAAGGTAAACCAGAGATGGGCATTAAATGCTGGCTCAGCCAGTCATATGCACATCCCATGAATGAATAAAAACGAACATTTCTCTATCAGTATTCATATATTATCCCTAACTTCATGAAACTTCATCGTGCCAACGAACCACTCATTCATTACAACCTCAAAAAACTCAAATAAATAAAAGCTAATCAGAATTTCCCCCTCATAAAACCATTTTGATTTTCTAAGAGCATCGTTGAAACTTATTTGATGATAGGTTCCAATATTGCCGTTTGGCTAACTGGCTATAATTTCCTGTTTTCTTCATTAAAAAGTGTTACTTTGAATGGGATGAGTCAAAACTCCAGTGTTCAGATTAGTAGGTCAATACACAATTTTATTTTGTCTAATGTCAACACAAAACATAAAGAAATAAATTTAAAATCCTTACTTGGTGATGCCTCTAATAAAGGTGTGGATGTCCATGGAATGGTTGTGGTTCCAAAGGCAAAGGAAGGAGTGTCAGGTGACTGTAAAATCTAAATAAAGTGCAATAAGTACAAAAGAATATTGAACCTCATTTCTGAAAATTAAGCCACTTCTAAATCTAAAAATTTGTCATCCTACGATCAATACCTTATATAGAAAGAAATATTGTACATTTGATTCTTGTTAGATTCCTCACTTATTGTTATTGTGTATGACATACCCCAGTCAACAGGTTTGAGCATGGGACAGTGAATGGGAGACTTATTAGATCCAGCAGGCAGCCTGCTTACAATCTACCTATCTCCTCCAGCTGTCATCACCTTTACAGGAGCAGTGGGGATGGTGTTGAGCAGCCCACACAACAGTGCATAGATTGAGGCCCTTTTAGGGCAATGACTGCTAAAATTTAACCATCACTTGCATGAAAGTTATGTACGGTGACCAGCCTGACTGTTTTCCCCATATGTGCTGGTAGCAGCCTGGAAGTCAGGGCCTCCTTAATGAGTCTGCTCTGCATCACCTCACATTTCTCTACATTAGAAGTCATTTGCAATTTACATGCCCCATCCTGTATGTTTAGTAACATGTTCCTGTATTTTTTTGCACAACTATACTGTTAATTATACACACCAATATGATGTCATTTGCAAATTGTTAAGTTGCCTCTTTTTGATTCCCAAATCGAGACCATTAAAGTATTTGGTAAAAAGCAGTTAGTCCCAACACTGCTTCCTACCTTACAGCAATCAGAATAACTGCCTTTAGGTTCCAAATCACATGTTGTCTGTTTTGTAACCATCTCGCTATCCTTCTGGATAATGGACTGGGTGACTGCTTTGCAGAACACCTATGCTTTGCCTACAAAAAAAAAGACCCTGAGCTTCTAGTTGCCCACCAGTTCAACACACCACCTTGTTCCCAACATCTCCGGCTCAGGCTTGGTACAGTGCCCCAGTGAAGCTCAGCATAAGCTGAAGACCAGCACCTCATTTTCCACTCGGGAGCTCTACAGCCTTCTGGACTCAATATCAAGTTCAACAATTTTAGGGCTTGACATACCTTCTCCCACATCCTTACCCAAAACCTGAAACAACTGGCCTTGTTATCAAGTAGACTGTTTTTTTCCTTACTACCCATTGTAGGCCACTAATAATCCCCATTAGCAACTATTTGTTCTTTCACGATGAACTTTAGCCAGTTCTTTGTCTGTCTTTTCTTGGGCTCTATCTCTACTTCTCATTTATTCCTTACCTCCTCCGCTCACCCTATCTTCTGTATAAAAAAAACAGCTTTTTTCTTGCTACCATCAATTCTGAGGAAGAGTCACTGGACCCAAAACATTAACTCTGATTTCTCTCTATAGATGCTGCCAAACCTGCTAAAATTTTCCAACAATTTTGGCTTTTGTTTCAGCTATTCTTCCTGCTGCTTGTCCCTGACACTGCAAGGATATTTATCATGTGTCAATTTGAAAATCCAAACATATTGTAAGTGATCAGATACCCTTATTTACAATTGCCATGACTTCTTCAAACAATCCAAAATTGTAAAAAAAACTAACCTTGACTTCTAAAATCTTTGCTGACTAACCTTGACTGTATTTTTGTTTTCTAGGTTTTCTTGTTGTTGATACAATTTAAGTAAGAATTTGCATTTTTTCGCATCACAAATATTAATTTAACTGAATTATAATTTTTCAGCACTCCATTCACTTTGAAACTTGGGAATACATTTGGTAACTCATGCTTAATCTTCTCAAATGTTAACTGCCTTTCATCTTAAAACATTTGGGACTCAATTTTCCTGGCACCTCCATTTGTGCACTGGACAAATATTAATGGCACCTTTACCTGGGTACTGGACAGATTCAGAACAATGTACGGGCTTCAGAGTGCCAAGACTTGTGCAGTTACTAGGAGGTGGAAGAATTGAGAATGTATCCTTTCACCTCATTTTCATGGCTGTCTAGGCTCTGAACCCATTGCAGTTCATTGAGTCATTCAGTACAAAAACAGTCTCTTCGGTCTAACCAGTCCATGCCGACGATGTTCCCAAACTAAATTAGTTCCACTTGTCTGTGTTTGGCCTATATCCCTCCAAACCTGACCTATTCATGTGCTTATCCACATGTCATTTAAATGTTATAACTGTACCTCCTCTGGCAGTTCACTCTACACATGAACTACTCTGTGTAAAAAAGTTGCCCCTCATGAACTTCTTTAATCTTTCTCCTCTCACCTTGAAAATATGCTCCCTAGTCTCAAACTCCCCCAACCCTAGGAATAAAACCCTTGCTGTTCACCTTATCTATGCTCCTCATGATTTTATAAACCTCTACATGATCACCCCTCAATCTCCTATGGCCAGAGAAGAAAGTCCCAGACTATCCAGCCTATTTTTATAACTGAAACCCTCCATTCCCAGCAACGTCCTGGTGAATCATTTCTGAATCCACTCCAATTTAATAATATCCTTCCCATAACGGAGAACCAGAACTGCACTTAGTAGTCCAGAAGAGGCCTCACCACCTCCTGTCTGAATCTACCATTCTCAGCCACCCTTCATTGCACTACAAAGTAATGACTTTTACATAGGTTCTACGGAGAGATCTAATAAGATTGAAGAAAATGCAGGTCAACTATAGGTTCTTACTTTGGTTCAATGGCATCAGTCAGTCAGGTAACTGGTCTAAGCATCTCATCTTTTTTTCTGCTTGTTCATATCCACTTATAAAATAACATCTCAGGAATGCAACAGTATCATTGCCTTATTACACAAATTGCATATTCTTATGTTTTACAGCTATATCTCTTCTTAGGCTCTAAAAGCAGAGTAAGTAAACATTCAGCAAAATGAAACTTAATGCAAAATTGTAGGCTGCATATTTAAGATCATATTAACATACAGAAATATGTGTGAGTGGTCAGTCCAGCACATCTGTGTGTAAAGGCATAAAATACTAATTGTGCACCTATTTGCCATATCAGTTTACATCTTTCGTAGCTTGAACAGATCAACTCCTCTGCATCTTGTCCAATAACCCAGAGCAAAATCTCCTCTCCACATACTCCACTGTCTTTTTGTGTACCTACCATTTCTGGAATTTTTTTCCTTCTCGAGGAAACAATCATTACATGATTTTTTTTTCCAACTGCAACACATGGGCAATTGTGGAAAGCATACATTAAGAAGTGAAGAATTTCCAAAATGCTTCAATTGAATTAACTTAGCAGCTAAATTACGGGAAATATTTTCATTTTAATTTTATAGGGTCTCGTTCGACAAATCAGTCTCACCAATAATGTACTAGGTACAGCTAGCAGGTTTATGATGTACTGCCAATTGCACATCACACTCTGTTCAGTAAGAACCGATCTCTGCGAAGAAACAGAAGCTAAGCGTGCATATTCAGATTTTAATTTGTAATCAGTTACATTTAATATTGGAAGTTGAACAGGAAAACTGCTTCACTGATTTAACGCCTTTATGTTCAATCAGTTGCCTGATGTAAACATTCATTAAGTAGACTTCACACAGGAAAAACTGTATTCTCCAAACTTATAATTTACACGTTTTCTGCTTCATAACATTGCAATATACAAAGCTGTAATATAGATATTGCAGTAATAGTAGGAACTGCTGATGCTGGAGAATCTGAGATAACACGGTGTGAAACTGGATGATCACAGCAGGCCAAGCAGCATCAGAGAATCAGGAAAGCTTGACATTTTGGGTTGAGACCCTTCTTCAGAAAAAAAAATCTATATATAGATATTACAACTTGACATGTTTACTATTAATGAACTCTAATAGCAAATTTTGAACATTTGAACAGCTCTGCTTACTAATCAGAATGTTTTATGAAAAGAAACAAGTTTCTCTAAAATGGATTAACATTTCTATTTGCATAGTTGGCAGACATTATTTTGAGAGCAAAATTTGTTTGCTGGAATTGGCAAATGTAACTGGAGTTACTAATTTGACAAGTACTAATTTCTTTTAACATTTGTTTATCTTTTGTGATTTCAAGATGTTTCTATTGCGTATCCAAATACAAAGAAAACAAATAAATTTTACACGACCAAGGCTCACTTCACCTGCGTTTTATTGAGCACCCATCAAATAAACGATTGATGATTACGCTCAAATGCTGTGAATTAGCAGATTTTCAAAAATAATGCACAAAATGCTAAGTTATTTTCATTATTATTCACAAGTCTGAAAGTTCACATAAGAAATATTGCTTGAACCTTTATTAAGTATGGATAATTGCAAATAAAATTAGCTGGACTGATTGATGGAAGGGGTGCTAACGATTGGGAAACTTTCACGTTTCTAGAAAAATTGACAAATGCAATGTTTGTATCCCGTACATGTTATAAAGTCCAAGGGTCACTAAAATAGCTATAACGTTTTATGCTCAGTATGGAAAATATGTACATCGAAAAAGACGTTATAATCAAAAAGTGGTCATTTGGAAGTAATTAAAGAACACGAAAGCATTGTTGATAACCCTCAAACACCATACCTTGCACGTTTGGAAGAAGATTAAATCGCCCGTTTCAGATAACAGACACTGCACGTTATCTCACGGAAGCGTGTGGTGCAAGGATTGGCAACCAGATGTAAAAACCTAAAATCCTTTCCCTCAATATTTCATGTTAGCACACACCGTCCTTCCCGTTACATGCCAAAGGTTACTTTATTCATACATTCTTAACTCCCAAATAACAATTTGCTGATTGATCAGTAGGAACTTTTTCCCCCCTCATTGGTGCATCCAGACCGTAATTTGATTAGAAGGAAATGTAGAGTTCGAGAAAGTTCAGTTGTCAGTCTTTCGGGTCGGATTTTCAACAGCAAGTCTCTTCTTGAAGTTACAATAAAACTTAAGAATACCTTTCAACATGTCTTTATTTGTTACAGGCTTGTGAGAAGTGAATCATTATGTAGCATTTACAGGCTGCAGCGCAGTACAGTGTTTGACCTTGTACAACAATTTACCTTTATCTTAAAATACGACGTTATATTTGGACTTTGTCACATTGCCACTTACTTTCTAAAAAAAAACAAAAAAAATACTAAGATTTGAAGCCTTTATGTTAACGAATGCGGATACCTAACGGTTGAGGAAAATTGTAAACCGGGTTGTTGCGCTGGCGGCTTCCAAATACAGCCGTCAGTGTCTGTGTTTCACCTGAACCAACATTTCAGACAATTCTTAACTGGTACATGACAGTGAGAGTGAGAGCGATCCCTACCTGCTGTCCCTGGGAAATGATATCTCGTTTCTGCCGTATTGTACGGTTGCTTTTCCTAGTGAAAGAGAACAAGGACAGGTTTGTTCTTCTCAGGTAAACTGCACCTTCACTGGTAATGTGCTGCGCATTGCTGCAAAGGAATGTGAATAAAAGCCGAGCTACTTCACAGTAAACAGTGAACAGCAGGCACTTACAGAAATCACTTACAGAAATTGTCGTTTACATCCGTACATAGACAGAGAAAAAAAATCTGCTTCACTCGTTTGGATAAATATAATCACACCTTTGCTATTTCGTCAACTCCTCTCTTGTGTTTTTATATATGATTAATTAATCAGTTCCCCCGCGCAGGACATGTACCAGACATCTCGCCTTATTCGATGCTAGCGACGGACTTACTGTTCCGAAGTTTCCGCAATGGCAATTTGCACAGTGTTCACACTCCAGACAATTGACACTGAGGGGATTTAAAAACAAATCCATTACTTTCTATAGGAATTTGTCTTTTAAAAAGAAAAGAATTCTGAATTGAAATTTCTATGAATTGCGAATGTTAAGGCCACATTGATATATTTTCAATGATCAGCCAAAAGTTTGCGTTACTTTCATTCGGTTCGACACTTGTTTCGGCGGAACTACGCCCGTCAATGTCACCCTTATGTTATTTTCACCTACCTTGTGATGTTAATATTACCAAACAGTATAAAGTTGAGTAAAAGTTGCTCTTTATTCTGGACTGAGGTCTGAACTCCATGTGTGCCGCCTACAATGCAGGTTGGTTTCAATCTTCAGGTTTGTTTCCAGCAGTGAGATACTCTATTGCTCTCGATGTGTATCAATCGCTCATGTTTCCAAAGTTACCTTCCTCTGATATTCCTATCTGGTTCTTAAGACTCCGCATTCCGGTCAACTGGTTAAGAGGAGGCGCGTATGCAAATCAAAATCACAGATTATTTCGTAATGCCGAGAAAGAGCATTAAATTATGACATTTTGTTATCAAGTTAATCCTTAAAAAAGATTCATGCCCTCTTGTTCCGTAACTTGCTTTTGAAGAATCAGATCCAATAACATTACAAGTATTCATTTCCAATGTATAACAGCACAGCAGTGCAAATTGAATTCACTGCAAAACAAAATCCCGGTCTTATTTGTTGCATCTTATGAATATATCCAAATTTGTAACGTCGCATCGAAGTGAGTGTGCATTTATTTATCACAAAATATAATTTATTCATAAAAATTCATAAACAAACAAATTTGAATGTGACAGGCTTGTCAAACAAATTGTAAACAAGCGTAACTGTAAGAGCATTTAGCAAATACATTTCTACGCCAAGTATCCAACCAGAGAGCAAAATACTTCAAATTATAACGTACAGAAAGCGTGATCAATGTAAAATTCTAGGTACAACTTGGGGGAGCTTCCCAGGGATCAGTGTTATGACCCTTTGGTGATATGTATAAATTATCTGGAAATTGGTACCCTGAGGAGAATTTACACGTTTGCAGATGACACTAATATATGAAGAATTGTAAGCTTTGAGAAGGACAGTATGGAACTCCAAAGGGACCTTGATAATTTGATGGAATGGGCAGATAGTTGGCAAATGAAATTCCATGCGGAGAAGCGTGAGGCATTGCACTTTGGTCAGACGAACACTGAAAGACCATAGAAAATAGGGGTACAATTCTGAAAGAGTACAAGAGAAGATGGATCTTGCTGTATATGTGCAGGAAATTAACTTCCAATTGGCACTTAATGTGCAAACATAACAATTTCATTTCAATGGAAGTGGATGATGTGAATAAGGTAGTCCTGGAGAAGCCATTTACAAGAGTGAGGGTAGGTCATAAAAGGCAAAACATTAATAAACATTGATGAATAATTCTGAAGGCATTTTACAGAGAGGGGTGAGAATATTGAATTCCTCGCCATTTGGAAAGATTGAAGTATATGATATGAATTCATTTAAAAGGCACATATAGAGGAGTCAAACGCAACACACCATTTTCACAAAACTATTGGCAGAGTAGAACCAATTAGCAAGCAACTGGTGATGATTTGCAATTCATACATATTCCTTTATTGCATGTTATTGGCAGATTTGTGCGTTAATCGTGATCAGTGAGATTGACATAGGCAGGTATAAAGTAATTATTTTAAAATAGTGAAAAGAAAGTGGAAAGAATACATTTAAAAATAAATTGAGTTGCCTGTACAACTATGTGTGTACCATCCATTTCAAAATGGAGAGGATGGAAGATATGATATGCAGCAAGATACCATTCATAATAGATGAGGGGCAGATTAAATGGGTTTAATAAAGAACAAGACTGGATGTCAAATCCTGCAATACATAACATCATCGCAAAGGATTAGGAAAGTAAAATGGGCTGGGGGGCTGTACCATCTGGAGGTAATAAATAAAGAAATGGTTATAATTAATATTAAAATAAATATAGAATCCATACGAATTGAAGCCAAAGGGCACAAATGGATCAATCATACTAAGCAGCTGTGATGGAAGATAATTAAAGGGATACAGCAGGATAAACACATCTTCTCTTCAGCCTTTTTCAATCTAATTCTATTAAATGCCACGTGTAGCAAGGCCACCACTATAGGTGTGGGAGGACAACCCCTTAGCAGGGTGGCTTGCAGGGTCCACTCCTGCACTTGGACAGGCAGCAAGGGCCTTTAGACCTGCCTGAAACCTGGTGGGTCACAAGAATGCCACTTCCAACAACTTGGCCCCTGATGCCAGTGAGAACGTGGAAATGGACTGGAAAATTCACGTCACAAGTTGTCAAGCACCTCGGCCACTGAATCTTAGTGGGCTCAGAAAGGTCAAACCATGGTAAGCACCAAGCTGATGATGCGCCTCTGAAGTTACCAGCTACACAGCAACAAAGTGCAGAGCAGCCATAGCAATGTGAGAGAAGGGTGAGATGCCTGGTGTCTCTACCATGTCCTTGCACTTCTCAAGCCAGCAACAAAGTACAGGTGCACCTTGCAAGGGAATAAGATCTTCAGTTGATTGATGGCCTGCCCAATGATTGCTCACGTCATCCTATGGTAGGTGTTGCATCTCTCCTCTGTATCTGTGTATCGAAAGCATGAGCCAGTCATTGATTTGTTAATATAATAATAACCAGTTTTCTGTCCTGAATGTGTGGAGTGGACTAGAAAAGCTGCAGGAACTTGGACTGTTGCAGCATGTAAGCATTGTTGCTGCTTCTCAACTGGTACAACAATTTGAGAGCCCACTTTTACTGGATAAATTGAAGGAGTTGAAACCCCTTTTGTTGATGAAGGCCACTGGTTGGTCCATGAGAAGCTTGCTGGCGATATCCATACAGCAAACGACATTTTGCATCTGGAAAATTGGCAGTGGCCCTGAAGTGTCTGTACATTTTTTTATGCCTGTCTGGCTTACATGTGACTCCAGACACACAAAATTCTTAACAACCCTTTTAAATGGTCTAGCAAGTCAGTCAATCAGTTGTATTCAAGATGCTGTTCACCACCAAGTTCCTGTAGGAACTTAAGAATAATGTGATGTCTTCAAACTTTGTAATTTTGGTGCCAGATACTCATTGAAAACGAAATTGAGGTTTCTAGGTTTGCAGTGAAAGTAAGACTGAAACTTCAGGTTTCTGGGGCAAGTGAAACTGATTTCAACAGGAAAACAGGGTTAAAACCATATGAGTTCAGATCTCCCAATTAGGCAGTGGAAAAGAGCAAAAATGAAGACTGGATATAGGTGCAGCGGTAATGGAAAATAGGCTCACTACTGGAACACAGGAGCAGAGGTAGGTTGATCATTTACTTCAATGCTGTTATCCCACACTGTTTCCCACATTGCTTTATTGTCTGTGGTACTTAAAAATCTGTCACTATATACCTTGCACATTCTTAAAGACCAAGATTTCACAGATGTCCAAGGAACAGGATTCCAAAGATTTATGACTCTAAGTAAAATCTTTCTCTACACCTCAACCCTAAGTGGTTTGCCTCTTAATTTGATATTGTGTCTCCTCGTCCTATATTCCAAAAAGCAGGAGAAGCATTTTATCTGTATTTATCCTGTCTAACCATTAAGTATTTTGCGGGTTTATTTCAGAGCACGTCTCATTTTCAAAACTCCAGAGAACACAGGCCTGTTTCCACAACGCCTCTTCATGTGACTATCCTGCCATCCTGGGGAGAAGACTAGTGCTTCACACTTCACGTCAGCTCCGATGAAGAGTCATCTAGACCAAAAACGTGAGCTTGCTCTCTCTCCATGGTTGCTGCCTGACCCGCTGTGATCTCCAGATAGCCTTCCTACAATGTAAGGGAACCAAAACTACACACAGTAATTCCAGGTGTGATTTAATCGAAGTTTTATACAATTGAAGCAAGATGTTGCTACTGCTGTACTCAAATTCTGTTACAATAAAGGCCAAAATACCATTATCTTCCTGAAAGGCCATAAGGTCCACTGGAGCTTCAGTTATTTTAAAGAAACTAATTAATTAGCACTGGCCATAAACTGCACAAATTTGTTAAGGTGGCTAAGGATTTTCTGGTTGTTCTCCACCATTAAGATTGTTGTGAACTGAGCTGAGAAAGCTCTGGCAAAGTAAGCCATTGTGGTGAAGACAATGTTTGTGGGATTTGGGTTCTTGGGGAACTGCTGTTGTATGAGGACCTATAACTAAATATTCAAAGAAAAGGAGCTGGAATTCTGCTTGAGAAAATTCATAGTTTTGAAGAATGTTGTGGCTGACATTATATGCTTGGTGGATTGCAATGTAATTCCATGAGATCTCGCTTTCTTGTATCTGCTATTTAATGCGTAATTTATAATCTATATTGACCAAAGCTTGCCTGTTGATTCATGTTGATTTTGGTTCAATTGTTAGAGTAAAAGTTATATGAAGTGCAATTTTGTGTTGTTGATTTTCTTGCTCAGATAAAATTGGTTCTCTCGGTTTGTTGTTCTCCAGAGACATCATTAGAACAGATAATAAATGTTAGTTTTCCCAGTAAAACCAACATCCTACACAAGAATATAAAAGAAACTGAAGTAGGAAAAGATTTATTGGGAGAGTGGTGATCATGGGGCTTGGGGGAAAGAGGAAGCAGGTTATTTCTGTTATAGACTGACATCTGTAATGCAGAGTCCACAGGCTTCGTTATACAGTCATTTCCCACATTACATTTTCTCCAATGCTGCAGAGATTTCTTTCCTCATTTCCCATTCTTCTTACATCTGTCATATTACGTCACAGCTGACAGGAGTGTTAATTTCATTAATGCAAGGCTGTCTTGTATTTCTACCTGATTAAGATCAATTAATATCAACCACATTTATTATAACATGACTCTTGCAAGTTTCATTTCGAAAGTATGTTTAATGTTTAAGTGTCCTATTCTCAGCATGAACATTCTCCTAACAAGGTAAAAATTTTGGAATGTTGCAACCTATTTGTGGATTATATTGAAAAAGCACAGAATAGTGTAAAACTTGCTCTCACAACAATGTCTAACACATTGTAGCTGCCAGAAAGTTTACCATAAAGTTTACTTCTAAACCAATCAGTTATTCATCATTGCATATAATACCATGCTCCATCAACTTTTTGGTAAAATGGATTACAGGTTCATGTTGTCTGATAAATTCTAAAGCAGTTTTGTTAAGTAGTTGTTATAAACTAGTTTTGGTTTCCTATCAACTAAGCCAGTGACAGAACAAATGTTGTTTATTTAACATTAGAATCAATTCAGATGGATTCAAATTTACAGTATAATTTCCATCAAACAAAAGTCTAAGGTAGTATTTCCCTAAAGTTTTACCTAAAGCTTATATTTATGGTAGGAGATGCATATAACATAAAAAGGGTTGTTTTGCTCGTATATTTAAAGTCAATGTGCGAAATTCAGTTACTTGTTTCATATAATAATACAAGGTCTAGGCTTTGTATTGCCTCTTTTTCCTTCGTGTTACACTTGTTAACCTATTTTTCCTTTAAAGATGTGAACAAATCTGCTATACATTTACAGCAATTTTTGTCAATTAATTTTAATAACATATTAAGATTGTCATGGTCGAAGAAAATAGCATATTAGCATTCAATGAACCCAATAAAAATCCAGGTGCATTTTAATTTCCTTTCTTATGAAATCCTTTTCAAGAGGCTTTTAGTTTTAACAATGAACTCTGCCAATAAAAATGCAACAACAGGCCGGGAACATATAATCAAAAGATAAAAATTAAAGGTAACCTGAGAAGATGAATGCTGCAAAAGATTATAAGCTGAATTTTCTTGGCTCTTGGCCATCGGCTAGCAAATGGGAGTTTTGGCAACTTGGGGTCAAGGAGTGGCCAATGTCTTCCTGCTCTCAGGCACATTGTCAGCTGTGAGTATACTGGCAGTTCATTCACCAACTGAGACACTAAGTGCTATTTTGTGATATCTTGCCTGTAGTAAGAAAGCACAGTGCTGCAAGCTTGTGAGTACGAGAGTCTTTAAGTAATTTGGCTCAAAAGAGTAGCTTTTTCTTCGCTATTAACTAACCATTACTCTTTAAATTAATAGAAGTTAAGATTTATTAGGGTCATAGAATTATGCATCATCAAAACAGACCCTTTAGTCCAACTAGTTCATGCCAATCATGTTCCCAAACCACACTACTCCTACTTACCTGAACTTGTCCTACATCCCTCCAAACCTTTTGTGTTCATGTACTTATCCAAATGTCTTTTAAAGGTTGTAACTTTACCTGCATCCACCACTTCGTCCGGTGGTTTATTCCACATATGAACCATTTTCTGTGTAAAAAAAGTGGTCCTCATGATCTTTTTAAATCTTTCTCCTCTCACCTTAAAAATATGCTCCCTAGGTTTGATCTTCCCTATCCCAGAGAAAAGACTCTTGTTATTCATTATAACTATGCCTCTCATGATTTTATAAATCTCTATAAAATCATCTCTTGACCTTCTAAGATCCAGTGGAAAAAGATTTCAGCCTATCCAGTCCATCTTCACAACTCAAACCTTCCAGTCCTGCAACATCCTGGTAAATCTTTTTCTGAGCCCTCTCCAATTTAGTAACATCCGTCCCATAAAATGGTGACCAAAACTGCTCACAGTACCTCAGAACAGGACTGACCAATGTCCTGTACAACTTCAACATGACAACCTAACTCCCATACTCAAAAGTCTGAGCAATGAAGGCAACCAGCTAAACGCCATCTTAACCACCCTCTCTACAAGTGACACAAACTTAAAGAAAATTATATACTTTAAACCCCAGGTCTCTCTGTGTACAACATTACTCAGGGCCCTACCATTAAATGTACAAGTTCTGTCCTTGTTTATTTTTGCCCAAAAGCAATACTTTGCATTTATCCAAATTAAACTCCATGTGCCACTCCTCAATCGATTGACCCAATCGATCAAGATCTCTGTAATCTTAGATAACTTTCTTCACTGTCAACTATACCATCAATTTTGGTGTCATCCACAAGCTTATTAACCATGAGTCCTAAATTCTCCTCCAAATGATTTATGTAAATGACAAACAAAATTGGAACCACTACCAATCCCTTTGGAACATCCTTGGGGGGATATAAGCTCGGAAGAAAACAGTAGTTAGTTAATTAGTGGCTGGCTTAACCCAATTTTTTTAAAACACAAGTAGGTTCTTTTCAGAAAGTCCATCGTCTTGCCTGGTCTGCATTGAGTGCTGTGTTGTTTAGACAGAGTACAGAATGAAAGTCAACTGTATTAGAGGGAATGGGGCTGGGGTGAGGGGGATGCATATCTCTTCTTGCCCTGTTTATACTATCCTGTAACTGGCAC
Source organism: Stegostoma tigrinum (assembly GCF_030684315.1). Classification (NCBI taxonomy): domain Eukaryota; kingdom Metazoa; phylum Chordata; class Chondrichthyes; order Orectolobiformes; family Stegostomatidae; genus Stegostoma; species Stegostoma tigrinum. Next base: position 23,139,773 of record NC_081370.1, read on the forward strand.
TTACTTTGTTCACTGCAGGGAGAAAAGCTGATAGGTGAACACTTGTAAGTCATTGTGCTATTCTAATGGTAATAAATAGTTATGGGTTGGCAGATCAGTTTGTGTGGTGATGGATACAAATTATGTGCCACACAAATGCATCTGTGCGAAGCATAACCAGCAACACGAGCTTGAGCTCTGGGTTTGGGAACTTGAGCTACAGCAGAAGTCACTGCCAGCATCTGCAAGGCACAGGATTACATGGAAAATACATTGAGGGAGATGGCCACACTAGAGGCTAGAAGCATACATGTACAGAGGGAATGGATGACTGCCAGACTATGAATACAATGCAAGTATTTTAAGTATTCCTGGAGTCTAATTTGCTTGCAAATCAATATTCCATTTTGGATACTGGTGAGCATGATAATTCCTCAGGGGAATGTTGCTAGAGACAGATGAGACAGTGTGTGATTCATTTATACAGGGTGGGAAGAAAGATGAACAACAATGATTGTGGATTCTATGGTTGGGGATCAAACAAGCATTGACATAACTCCCAGGATGGGATGGTGCCAGGATAAAGGATGTTACAGAGCGACTTCATGATAGTCTTCTGGAGGAGGGTGGCCAGCTAAAGATCATGGTCCACTTTGGCACAAATGACTTAGATCAGAATGGGGATGAGGTCCTTAAAGCAGATTTCAGGGACCTGGATAGGAAATTGAAAGGCAGGACTTCAAAAGCTGTAACTCGCGAGTATTTCTGGTCCCATGCACTAGTAAATGTCGAAGTAGAAGATTCGAGTGACAGAACGCATGTCTAGTGGAAGAGGCCAAGCATCAGATTTCTGGGGTGTTGCAATGCATTCTGGGGAAAGTGGGACCTGCGAGCTGTGCAAGCCAATGTTTGCCACCTGAACAGGTCAGGATAAGTATTCTTGCAAGGAGATTTTGCAGTGCTGTTGAGCTGGGTTTACAGTAGTTTGACAGAGGATTTGGGAATCTGATGGTACATTCAGAACAGGGGGCAAGAGGCAAAAAAATTAGCACTTCACCTGGCAAAATAGAGGCGGATGGTGGCTAAAAAAAATAAGAATAGGAAATATGCTTATTAAAGGGTAAATGTGTAAACACAAGGCATTTAGCAAATAGAGCCAATGAGCTGAGAGCACAGATAGACTCATAGCAGCTTAAAGACAGGCAAGGATACAGCTCAACATCACTGAATATGGATTTTTCAGGTAGAAAAGGGATATCCAAGGTGGGGGCATAGCATTATTGGTTACAGAATCAACAACAACTATGAGGTGGGATGATGAACTGAAAAAGAAACACCAAGTGAGACAATATGGATTGAGCTCAGGAACAAAAAGGGGGCAGCTAGGCTGCCACATGTACGGTACAGGCCCATAAATCTCGGGAGAGAGTTGGAACAGCGAATGTGTCAACAAATTTCTGATTCAATAGAAAAAATGGTAGTAATAGTTCAGGATTTCACCTGTCCAAATATTAACTGGTGTACAAACAGTCTGATAGGCACAGAATGTACATAATTCTTGAATTTAATTCAAGAGAATTTTTTCAGTCAGTTCACCACAAGCCTAATGACAGAAAGTGCATTTCTAGATTTAATCTGAAGAAGTGAAACTGGGCAGGTTGACGAAGAAGCAGTAGTTGGCCATTTTGGAGAGAGCAATCAAAAAACGGTTTGATTCAGCAGCATCATAGAAACATAGAACAGGCATAAAAGTTCTAAATTGGGAGAATGCAAATATTGCAAAGCTGGGAGATGATTGGCAAAGGTTGAACAGGTCACAACTACCTGAAGGAAAGTCAGTGCTAACCAGTGGAAGTATTTAAGTGAGAGTCGGCAGGTACAGTGCAGGCATGCTCCCATAAAGAAAGAAACAGAGTGGTAGTGCCACATCTGGAATTGATTATGCAGAGGATTCATGGCAGGATAAAGCAGTAAAATAGAGGTAATGACAATCTCATATAAAGTGATACTTTAAAAAGCTTAAAGGGGTAAAGAAATTACAGGAGTAAAATGAAGTAAAAAGAACAAAGAGAGGATCCAAAACAAAACATTAGCTGGTTAATTTAAGGAGAATTCAAAGATGTTTTGTCAGAATGCCAAGAGCAAGAGGATGACTGAGGAAAGTACAGGGCCTCTCAGAGATTCACATAGTAACCTGAGTGTGGAAAGAGTAGATGAAGGCAGTGTTCTTAATCTGTATTTTGTTTCTGGCTTATCAATGGAGAGGCAGATATTGTAGTTAAAGAGAGGGAGTGTGAAGTATTGGATTAAACAAGCATAATGAGATGGGAGGAACTCATGGGAGGGGCGAATGACAGGAGGAACTCAATTTCTTGAAGATAGATAAATCACAAGGGCTAGATGAATTGTATCCTGGGCTGTAAGAAGAAACCAGGGAGGAAACAGCAGATGCTCTATGGATCATTTTCCAATCTTGGCGAGATGCGAGCAAAGTACCAGACATCTAGTGGTCTGTTAATGTTATACCATCATTCAAAAATGGTGCAATGGATAGAACAAATAATTATTGGCAATCAGTCTGACATTGGTGCAGGGTAAATTATTAGAACCAATACGGCGAGGTAGGCTTAACTATCAGAAAAGCATAGGTTAAGTGGGAATAGTGAGTGAGGTTTTATTACAAAAGGTCGTGTCTTACTATTAACTTACTGGAAATTTTCGAGGAATTATCACAGGAGGATTCTTGGCGGGGGATGCAATAGATGTTGGAGGCATTTCAGACAAAGTGTGCCAAAATGCCACCCCACATTCATGCCACCTGCTAGACGGGGTTTGCCTTCCATTTTCAGTTCCAGGGCTGGTAGGACATGAAGTCTCCTTGGAGAATTCATCCCTAAATTTTCCAGGTGTGGGCTTATTGTTTATAATATTAGCTTTTTAATGCTAATTCTGCTAATTCTCTATCTTATTAAATAGGAGAAAATGTTTCACTTCAGTTTATTTAGCAATTTTTTCATTTGAACAAGTTCTAGTAATTGTGACTTTTTTTTAATTAAGTACTACAATGTAATGGGAAAGTTTCCTTACTTATCACCTTACTTATTTGAAGGGGAATGAATACACAAATACTGCTCATAATATTTAATTTATTAGTCATTGACATCATGCATGAAATTTTAAAAGAACATTGTTATTGTCATTTGATGGTACAGATTTTGAGTATTGCACAAAATAAATTAATTTACAAAATCCTGTTCTTTGCACACAAAAAGAACATGTATTTATGTGTATTTCTGAAGGAAGGGTCCTGACCTGAAATGTCAAACTTTCCTGCTCGGCCTGCTGTATTCATCCAGTTCCACACCATGTTATCTCAGATTCTCCAGTATCGGCAGTTCCTATTATCACTGTATTTATGTGTGCCTCTTTCTATTTAAAATAGGTAAACATTTTCCCTGATTCATTCCTCAGAACAATACTCTGAACAATGTGTCAAAATACTTGGTACAACTTTAAACAAATCTTGGTAGTTAACTGTCAGCAGTTGGTGCATTCTTCAATGGCCACACCTCTAATCAGAGTCCACTTGCAAATCAGTCAGCTCTCTCTTTTCACATAATATCAAATGTTGCTAGCCTTTTGAATTATCCCCTGTAAAAATCTAATTGACTGTGCAGAAATTAAGAATTAACAGATCAGATCTAAACTCTACAGTCCTGCCACATCCAGTCATGAATGGTGATGGACAATTAAACAACTCACTAGAAGAGAAGGCTCCACAAATATCCCCATCCTCAATGATGGAAGAGCTCAACCTATCAATGCAAAAGATAAGGCTAAAGCATTTGTAGCAATTTTCAGCCAGAAGTACCGAGTGGTTGATTCATCTCGGCCTCCTCCAGTGGTCCCCCGCATCAAGATGCCAGTTTTCAGACAATTCAATTCACTCCATGTGATTCCATCAAGTGATTGGCAAAAGCTATGGGCTCTGACAACATTCTGGCAATAGTACTGAAGACTTGTGCTCCAGAACTCGCCACTCACTGAGACAAGCTGTTCCAGTACAGTCACAACACTGGCATCTACCTGACAATGTGGAAAATTGCCCAAGTCTGTACTGTACATTAAAAGCAAGACAAGTCCAATGCTGCCAATTACTGCACCATCCATCTGCTCTCGGTCATCAGGAAAGTGATGGAAGGTGTCATCGATAGTGCTATCAAGCAGCACCTGCTCAGCAATAATCTATTCATTTGAGTTCTGCCAGGGCTACTCAGTTGTTGATCTCATTGCAGCCTTGGTTCAAACATGGATAAAAAAGCCGAATTCCAGAGGTGAGGTGAGAGTGGCAGCCCTCGATATCAATGCTGCCTTCAACTAAATGTGGCATCAAGGAGCCCAAGCAAAACTGGGATTAATTGGTATCGGGGGCAAACTCTCTGCTGGTTGGAGTCGTGCACATAGTCGTGACACAAAGGAAAATAGTCGTGGTTGTTGGAGGTCAGTCATCTCAGTTCCAGGACATCTCTCCACAAGTCCCTCAGGGTAATGTCCTCTGCCCAACCATTTTCAGCTGCTTCATCAATGATCTTCCCTCCATCATAAGGTCAGAAGAAGGGATGTTCGCCAATGATTGCACAATGCTCAGTATCATTCGTGATGCCTCAGATACTGAAGCAATCTATATTCAAATGCAACCAGATCTGAACAATATCCAGGCTAGGACTGACACATGGCAAATAACGTTCATGCCAAATGCCGGGCTATGACCATCACCAATAACAGACAATCTAACCACTGCCCCTTGACATTCAATGGTGTTACTGTCACTGAATACCCCCCTCTTTCAACATCCTCAGGGTTATCATCAACCAGAAAGTCAACTGGACTCACCACATAAACACAGTGGCTACAAGAGCAGGTCAGAGGCTAGGAATATGTGGTGACTAATTCATCTCCTGACTCCCCAAAGCCTATCAACCACCTATGATGTACAAGTCAGGAGCAGATGGATTACTCCCCATTGGTATGGATGAGTACAGCCCCAACCACACTCAAAAAGTTTGACACTGTCCAGGACAAAGCAGCTCACTTGATTGGCACTACATCCACACCATCCATTCCCTCTACGACCAACACTCAGTAGCAGCATGCAACACTATCTACAAAGGGCACTGCAGAAATTCACCAAGGATCTTCAAACAGCAGCCTCCAAACCCTCAAACACTTCCATCTAGAAGGACAATGGCACAGACACATGGGAACATTACCAGCTGCAAATTCTCCTCCAAACCACTCATTTTCCTCACTTGAAAATATATCACTGCCCCTTATCTGTTGCTGAGTCCAAATCCTGGGATTCCCTCCCTCATGGAATTGTAGGTTAACCCACAGCAGGCGGACTGTAGTGGTTCAAGAGGCAGCTCACCACCACCTTCTCAAGGGGAACTAGGGAAGGGAAATAAATGCTGGCCAGCCAGTGATCCCCACATCCCACAAATGAATAAATTTTTAAAAAATCATCTGACCATTGAAGTTTCTGGACCATTATAAAATACACCTTTTTGGAATGTTTTGGTCCTGAATCTTTTCTCTACTTAATTCACTCTTGCTACTATGCAGGGTGTTGATTTAAAGTTGCAATAAAAATCCAACATCATTATTGAACCCAATTTTCTTACAATTAAAAGAATCTAAACAAGTTAAAATTTCAAACTGTCACTCTAACAATAAGCATAATAACATTAACTGCTTTCATACCCAGTTTTTGCCAGAATGACAGGGTTAAAATTATCCACGATATTTTGCTGGAAGCCCTGGGAGTATTTTAGTGAATTTTCTGATACATATTGTTTATTACAAGTCTGTAGCAAAATGCAGTCTATTGCATATCTCTATCACAAAGATTTCACGTAACTATTTCTTCAGATGGTTGCTTTATGAACTTTGTTTCCACTAGGTGGTGATGTGCAGTACATTATTTGTGGTTAGGATATTGGCATATAAAATTTATATGGTTTTACGGTCAAATGTAATAATACATTTTTCCACTCATACAAAAATGAAATTATGTAGAAAAAGTAAATAATTTTATACTTAATTATTTTCATCAAAACAATTTAAATTTGAGTGCAGAAATGGCTTCTATATTTTATACAGAACTAGTTCTTCGGCAATAATTCCATTGAGCAGAAAGAAAACTTCACAAAAAATGACAGGAAAACAAAAAAGTAAAATGTAAAGCTGCATTAATTCTTTAAAATACTTTGAGACAGTTCCCAAGTCATGGTAATAGACCCAGTTATGGGACTTTTCGGTGGTACTTTTTTTTCATTCATTCACAAGGTGTGAGCATTGCTGGCTAGGCCAGCAATTATTGCTTAGCCCTAGGTTAATTCTACAGTTGCTTTTGCAGACTTGGGTATCAGGAGGTCAGGAAATTTACCTTTACACGCAGATGTTTAGTAAAGTTTTACCACCATGACGGAAGGGATGAAGCTTGGCTGTTTAGTGCAATAACAAAAAGAGGTATAAAATACTGTGCTCTTATGTAGTAACTGGTATCTGGGAGGGGGCGCAAACAGAAAATCATAACATAAATCAGTGTGTGGGTGTACCAGAGAGTGAAAACAGGACAGTTTCAGAAAGAAATCTTCAATACTGCCAAAAACTGAGTTTAGGGAATTCACATTTTGACTATGATGTTAAAGTAATCGTCAGTTCGGTTTGCACAATGTTTCAGTTGCTCCAAGAAGATCCCAGCCAAACAAAAACACTAAATGAATGTGCAGGAGTTTGCCAGAAGGAAACAGGTTGCAGTTGTGCCAGACTGAGCAAGAAGCTTTAGAATGGAGATCGTAGTAAACCTTTGATGGGACTTGACTTTTGTAAAAATATTGCTGCGCTAAAAAGAATAGTGAGTGTCATTACTTTTCTGGTGTTTGTAATGAAACTTTCCAACCTTTTCATCTCATTTAATGTAGTTCATATTTTTACCTGTCTAATAAATGTTTAACTCTTTGTGATAAAAATGCACTTGCAGACTCTTCTGAATGTAACTGAACTCTGCAGTTTAGAGAAAGGGTAGTGTCTATCAAACCAGGTTTCAATGTGAGATCTGACTAGTCCGGTACTAATATCAGCTGCTACAAAACACTCCATTCAACAGGTTCACGACTGATCTGATTTGACCTTAACTTTGCCTTCCTGTCTACCCATGACATCTTTTCACTTTCTTGTTAATTGATACCATAAGATATTGTCACAAAATTAGGCCATTCAGCCCATTGAGTCTTCTCCACCATTCAATCATGGCTGCTAGGTTTCCCAATTCCATTCCATTGTCTTCTCACCATAACACTTGACCCCCTTACAAATCAAGAACATATCTATCTCTGCCTTAAGTACATGCAATGACATGGCTTCCACAGCAATGTGTTCCATAGACTAACCACCGTTTGGCTGAAGAAATTCCTCCTCATCTCAGTTCTAAAGGGTCATCTCTTTACTGAGGCTGTGCCATTGGGTTCTAGTCTCTCCGACTGGTGAAAGCATCTTCACCATTTCCACTCCACCCAGGCCGCTCAGTATTCTGTAAGGAAGCTATCCAACTCAATTTTACATATACTTAATAACCCTGCTGTCTAGGCAAAACAAAATCTCCATCTCCATCTCCATCTGAGTGACAAAAATAAATGTGGAGCTAGCAAGAATCAGAAGACCTTGAGAGTTGGGGGATAAACAGGTCAGCATAACATCAAGGGCCGAAGGGCCTATACTGCGCTGTAATGTTCTATGTTCTAAATGGAGATAATTTTATTTTTAAATTCTGTCCGCTAATTCTAAATGCTCCCATGATGGTAATTGTGCCTTGAGTATCCCCAAGCACTTTATACATTTCAATTAGATTGCTTCTCACTCTTCTAAACTCAGGAGATACATGTCCAACTTTTCCTCTTTACCTTTCTTCTACCCTCACCCCAAAACCACCTGAGCTCTCCATCATCCAAGGAATCAGATGGGCATACTTTCTCTGAATTTCTTCTAATGAAATTATGTCTTTTCTTAAATAAAGAGTCCAAATCTACATAGTATTTCAGATGAGATCTCACCAATGGTCTGTACAACTAGAAAAATGTTCCTACTTTTATATTCCATTACCGTTCGACAAATAACAACATTGCCTGTCAGGATGATAGGGACAGATGACTTTTAAGAAATATTTAGATGTGTGTGACATAAAGGTTATTATGGATATGCGTCCAGTGCTGGAAAATGGGAGTATAGCAGTTAGGAAGTTGTTTTTGACTGTTTCAGACTCAATTAGTGGAAGGGCCTTTTTTTCTGTGCTGTAGGCCTCTATGACTCTGTTATGTATGTCTTCCTAATCACATGCTGTACTTGCATATAACTTTGTGATGTATGTACCGAGATACCCAGATCCCTCTGCATGATCAGTTCTGTGTTTAAATCTCCCCAGTTAATTAATGTGCTGCTTCATTATTCTTGTTGCCAAACTTGACAAATTCACATTTTTCTGCATTGCACTCCATCTACCAAAGTTTTTCTCACTCTCATTACCTATTTGTATACATTTTTAGACTCCTTATGTTCTCTTTACAACGTACTTTCCCACCTATCTTATCTCTCGGCAAGTTTAGCTGCCACGTATTCAGTCCAGTTATCCAAGGCATTGATCAAGATTGCAAATACTTGAGGCCTCAGCACTGATTTCCAAGGCACTCCATTTTTTACACAAGGTTGTGGAGCGCACACAAACTGATCGAAACTTCAGGATTTAGAAATCTGTCATATTATTTGGAAATGCTGAAGTTGTGACTTGTCACTCACTGTTCTGCCACAAGCTGATGTGTGGACACTAACCCACGTGCAAAGCTAGCAATTAACAAACCAAGTGGATGTGGTGAGAATTTCCCAATCCAAAAATAGATCTGGCCCTGAAGAGATAATGGGAACTGCAGATGCTGGAGAATTCCAAGATAATAAAATGTGAGGCTGGATGAACACAGCAGGCCAAGCAGCATCTCAGGAGCACAAAAGCTGACGTTTCGGGCCTAGACCCTTCATCAGAGAAGGGTCTAGGCCCGAAACGTCAGCTTTTGTGCTCCTGAGATCCTGCTTGGCCTGCTGTGTTCATCCAGCCTCACATTTTATTATCCTGGCCCTGAAGAAGCATTTTTGTATTTGTGGAGTGATACAAAATGTCTCTCTTATGATTAACTTAAGTTGTTTAAAACCAAGCTTTGTGAATAATTCTTTAAAAATATTTTTGTGATGTTTCAGTATGTAGCTTCACCCCATGCATACATGCTAGTCTTTAATTTGCTTTTGTCAATTTTTAAAACAGTGACTTTATGGAAGCGCTTTTCATTGATTTAGAGAATTCTTTGGCTGTTCATACAGCTTGATGACATCTCGATGCAGCTGCATAGAAGGATTCCCCAGAAAACAAGAATCAAGTACAGGGTGAGAGAGAAAAAAAGCCAGGGAGATCATTGCACCTCCAGTGCATCTATGCTTCAGCACTGTGCAAAATTCAGACCATTGTAAAACACTGCATTTATGCTAATTCTCATTTGCAGTAGGTATTATACATTTTGATAAACCAAAGCTAAATCTTGGTGAACTTCAAAAAGACAAAGCTGCGCCACTACAGGGTGCAGTATAAATTTGTGATTCTATTTGATGCCAAGTTTCTGATCTTAAATATAATGATTTCAGGAGGTACCAAAACAGAAATCAAGCCTTCTCCCCACAGGAAGAGTAAGAAAATCAAATAAATAAAACGCTCACATTGCTTGCCTGCATCTATTAATTAATGGTCATGTGCAGCCCCATGGATTGAAATCTCTTAGGTCAGTGGTAATGTCCCTATCTCTGGACTTGAAGGTTTAGGTTCAAGTCCCAGCTGCCAATGAGGTGTGCTATATAAGATTTGAAGTAGTTGATGAAAAATTTGGGGAGCAGGTGTTGTAGAGGTAATGTCAGTAGCTGAACAATTCAGAGCTCCACGCTAAACCTGTGCGGACTATGTTCAAATCCCAGCACGCAAAATACTGGAAATTGTATCGCTATATCTCGGCCAAAGGACGTAAATGCAAGTTCCACCTACCGACATGCGTCGTAACATTTGCCGGAAGCACGCTCGGGGTCTTCCTAGCTCTGGGCCAGAAAATTTAGGTTCAAATCTCTGAATTGGTGGAGGTGTGTCATAACGTCTCTAAACAAAGTGATTAAACAAATGTTCTTTCTTTTAAAGCAAGTCCACGGTGTTTTGCTCAAGGAACCTTGAAATAAACACAGAAAAAAACTATTAAGACACCTTAAAACATAAGCTCGGTATTATATACATGAGATTTATTTGGATTGTGTTTGCCTGCGCAAGATGGGTCTTTAAAAAATAACTGAACAAACCGCTTTATAAATGAACGCGATCATTTTAACAACTTAAAGTAAAGCAATGCGGTAACAGCAGAAGCATACATGCGAACGGTGATACTTCACAGAGACACAAATCATGTTTAAAGTTTGTTTTCTTATCTCGCCCTGTCTGCTGTCATTAACTGCAAGCTCTCCACACCCAAAGGGTTGAGAGGAAAAGGGGCCGGTCATTCCTGGTTCCCATCGCATCCAGCCTGCCAGAATGGAGAAAAAGGTGGCCAGAGAATTCAGACGTAAGGTAGGGAGCGAGGGAAGTTGCAAAATTTAAAAACTACGCAGCTTTTCACTTATCTTGAACGTATTTCTGTTAGCGTTAGGACGTTGTTGCTGTGCTCAAAGAAGAGTTCGTAAGCTTAGGTTATGAGAGACTATGGACCCAGCTGTATCAATAACAAGTGGGGGAAGGGCATTTGTTAGTTTCCCGAAAAAATGTCTATTTCCATTCAGCTCTGTTTTCGTAGTGTTCAAACGGTGTACCTGGAGTAAAACGCCTTTAAATGTTGATATTTGTGATAAAGTTTCCGCAATGTTTCCCCTGTTCTGAGCAATCGCTCTGCCCAGGAAACGATCTCACTCAACCCTGGGAGTCGAGCGCCGTCAGAGGAGCAGGGGAACACATACTTCCATAAGCTCTTGGCAGTAGATTGAACACAGTGAACCCATTGAAATGCGATATCGTAATGAAAACTATTTACAACTGCGCGAAGAAATCCAGTATTTTGCATCTAGACACATGTTAAGGCGCCTGGACTCTAACGTATATTGGGAACGTTGTACCTTAACAAAGGCATTGCCTTCCAGACTCTATATAACAAAATCGATACAATAAAATGAAGAGTATTACTGATGTCGCAATCAAACTTAATAGTAAATTAGTTTTTATTTCTCTTCATGCTATTTCCAAAGAAGCTAACAATCTTCATTGAACCCCGTATAATGCGGCGATCATACAGTTCTCAATAAATAGAGGTTTTTTTTTCCTGGCAGAATCCATATTTCCAACCAAGTGGGTTTAGGTCAGTTCAGTTCCTGCAATAAAGTCAATTGAATGAGTGTTTTTAAAAATATAGTTTTCAATGTTGCTTTAATATTTGAGTGATTATGGATGCCTCGTCTATAATTACCTAAGCGTTATGGAGCACAAGGCATATCTCAGCATTGATGCCGCTGCAGGCTCTGTAATAAATGAGGACTTCCCAGCCAAGACAGTAAGGTCTGGGCATTCCAATAGATTCCAGTAGCACGTCCTGATTGAGGGAAGACCAAATAGATTTCCCACTCTTTATTGTTGCAAGTGTGTGTGTGTCGAGGTAGCGGAGTTAGAAACAATGTTTTGTAACACCATAAAGGCAGTACACTCATGTAATAGCACTAAACTATTTAATGTCCTTGGCATTTTGTTCTAACCCTTTGACTGTGAACAGGAAGAAAGTATGGCAAAAATATATAAAAAGCAACAACTGCCTTCATCTGCCTCCACCCTTTTCTCCAGAATTTCCTACCCAAATATCTGCATCTCCCAATCTTGCTTTACTCCTTAAGGAGTTTTCTAATTCTTTGACCAAGCATAACTGCCTTTTTTCCCCTCTTTTTCAGCTTTTTAAAAAAATTTGCTTCCACGAAGTACCTTGGGATGTTTATTATGTTGAAGAAACCAAAGATGTTGCAAATTATATTGCAGCAAGTTTTAAAATTTACGTGGGTTCCATTCCTGCCATCACCTTCTCAGCTCCTTGCTAACTTAACCATTCATTAAGTACCAACTAAATAGTGACTGATTGAAAAACCTGTCTGTTATAGAAAAGGTATGACATTGGTATCAAATTTGCTTTCACTTGACATTGACATTTGTGCACTTCATGTGATGTATCACCCTGTGAGTATTCACTCTATTGAGGTTCATTGTCCAACTCCTATGCTTCAAACATAGATCAGCAAATTCTGTACAGTGATTGCACAGCAATTTTTTTTCTAATCTTTATAGTTTGATATCTTACCATGTGGTTCATTTTACTAACACAGATTGTTAGTTCTTCGTGGTCATCTTTCTCGCAGTTCAGTGGTGAACATTGTGGTTTAATTGCTGACCATGAAATAAGAGCTGCTAACTTTGTCATTCTGCAACTCACTTTTGCATAACCTTTGAATATCGCCCTGAAATAGCAATATCATGGAATAGGATTTAAAAATTATGAAGCTGCCATGTAATCACTCAGAATACAGTGAAGTGTGCAAACTGTGATAAACATTGGAGCATAGAACAATACAGCACAGTACAGGCTCTTCAGTCCACGATGTTGTGCCAACCTGTTATCCTCCTCTAAGATCAAACTACCCTGCATGCCCTTTATTTTACTATCATCCATGTGTCTATCCAAGAGTCGCTTAAATGTCCCAAATGTATCTGGCTCCACTACTACCGCCAGCAGCACATTCTTCGCACCCAGCACTCTGTGTAAAGAACCCACCTCTGACATCTCCCCTATACGTTCCTCAAATCTCCTTAAAATTACGCCCCCTCGTAATATTCATTTCCACCCTGGGAAAAAGTCTCTGGCTATCCACTCTATCTATGCCTCTCATCATCCTGTACACCTCTATCAAGTCACCTCTCATCCTTCTTCACTCCAATGAGAAAAGCCCAAGCTCCCTCAACCTTTCATCATAAGACCTAGCCTCCAGTTCAGGTAGCATACTGGTAAATCTCCTCTGCACTGTCTCTAAAGCTTCCACATCCATCCTACGATGAGGTGACCAGAACTGAACACAACATTCCAAGTTTGGTCTAACCAGAGTTTTATAGAGCTGCAGCATAACCTGACGGCTCTTAAACTCAATTCCCCTGCCAAGAAACGCCAACACATCATATACCTTCTTTATAACCCTTTCAACTTGGGTGGCAAATTTGAGGGATCTATGGACATGGACCCCAAGATCCCTCTGTTCCTCTCCATTATCAAGAATCCTGCCATTAACCCTGTATTCTGCATTCAAATTTGACCTTCCAAACCGAATCACTTCACACTTTTCCAGTTTGAATTCCGTCTGCCATTTCTTTGCCCAGCTCTACATCCTTTCAATGTCCCATTGCAACCTACATTATGCACAACTCCACCAACCTTCGTGTCATCAGGAAACTTACTAACCCACCCTTCCACTTCCTCATCATTCATAATCAAACTCTGATTTTCCAAATAATCATAAATACTATCTCTCAGAATCCTCTCCAATAATTTGCCCACCACAGAAGTAAGACTGTCTGGTGTGTAATTCCCAGGATTATTCCTATTCTCTTTCTTGAACATTTGCCACCCTCCAAATCATTGGTACTACTCCAGTGGACAGTGAGGACACAAAGATCATCACCAAAGGCGTAGTAATCTCTTCCCTTGCATTTCGTAGGAACCTTTGGTATATTCTGTCTGGCCCAGGGGTCTTATCTATCCTCATGTTTTTTTTAAATTTCTAGCATGTTCTCCTTCCTAACATCAACCTATTTCATCATAGCAGCCTGTTTCATGCTGTCCTCACAAACATCGAGGTCCCTCTCACTGGTGAATACTGAAACAAAGTATTCATTAATGACCTCCCCAACCTCCTCTGACTCCACACAGAAATTCCCTCCACTGTCCTTGATTGGCCCTACCCCAACTCTGGCTATCCTCTTATTCCTCAAGAAGGAGTCAGAGGAGGTTGGAGAGGCCCTTAATGAATAATTTGCTTGAATACTTTGCTGGAATAGGTTGATGTTAAGAAGGAGTACATGCTAGAAATGAAAATGCCTCCATGGGTAGGATTAAGGAAGACCCCAAGACACCTTGGGGTCTTCCTTAATTCTACACATGGAGTCTTTTTCAAACCCTCTTCTAAGTCCATTCTTCAGACTTCCTGAAACTACCTGGCTACCTCTAGAGCCCTATCCAATCCTTGCTTCCTCAACCTTAAGTAAGCTTCCTTCTTCTTCTTGACTAGATGTTCCACATGTCTTGTCATCAAAGGTTCCTTCACCTTACCATCACTTCCTTGCCTCAGTGGGACAAGCCTATCCAGAATTGTAGCAAGTGCTCCCTAAACAACCTCCACATTTCTGTTGTGCATTTCCCTGAAACCATCTGTTCCCAATTTATGCTCTGCAGTTCTTGCCTAATAGCATAATAATTCCCCCTCCGCTAATTAAGTACTTACCCATATTGTCTGTTCCTGTCCCTCTCGATGACTATACTAAAGGACTATAGTAAAAAAATTAGAGATTTTAACCTTAAAAATAGCAGACCATAACAAACTGAGTCCAGAGGATGATCCTTGGATAATCTCTAGATAAAGAAGCTTCACATGAATTCTTTGTTGATTTCACTAGCGTCTACCTTATATTAATAGCTCTTGGTTCCAGTGTTTCAAAATCCGTGCCTAATTGCAGTGATGCTTCACTACATATGATATTGATGCCTGTAAGTGCCCAAAGGGAGTAACTGTTCTATGAAGAAATGATGAAAGGAATGTGCGTGCCAGCAAAAACAGAAAGGTATGGCTGGAGGTTACTTGGGAAGTAAACAGTGAGAACATAGACATGAACTCCTGGATTCAGTGACTAAGATGGTCTAATGACCTAATCGGGGCATGAAAAGTGAGTACAGTGACACATTCAAAATGTAACCTGATTTCTGTGTTATATCTGTGTGCAACATGCTGCTGCTTCGCTTATCATGTTTTGGTGCTGACATTGTTGTGAATCTTGCTGATCATCTTGGTCCTCACCAGAACATGAACAAAATATGGCATAAATGGCAGCTATACTGATTTGAGAGATTTCAGCTTCGAAGTGAAGATTAAGTGGGCAGGCTTGGAAAAACTAGTCAAAGTCAGCAAACTAGTGGAATAACTTCATAAATTAATGGAAGTTTGTTGAAATAGATCAAAAAGCTATCCCACACGTCGGGAAGTAAGAGTTTTGTAAGCTATTTTTGAGTGTTATTTCTTCAGCTGCCTTAATTCTCACTGCATCAGAATCATAGAATCCATACAGTGCAGAAACAGGCCATTTAGCCCATCTAGTCTGCACCAGCCCTCTGAAGAGCATCCCGTAGTTTATCCCATGGCTATTCCACCTAACCTACACATCCCTGGACACTATGGGCAATTTAGCATAGCAGGTCCACCTAACCCGCACATCTTTGGACTGTGGGAGGAAACCAGAACTCCCGGAGAAAACCCATGCAGACACAGGGAGAACGTGCAAACTCCACACGTATGGTTGCCCGAGGCTTGAATCAAGCCTGATCCCTGGAGCTGTGAGGCAGTCCTACTAACCGCTGAGCCACCATGTCACACCTTTCACAACTGCGTTTGAGGAAAAGAAGTAGCCATGATAAAATCATAAACTTAACACAGTAAAAATTGCTCCTAAATAGTAGTAAACATCTTTCCTGAGGGGGTTGCTCACCCACCGCTTAATGTGCTGACGAAATTGATGGGTCAGAACCAATTCATCCACAACCTGTCAATTTCCATATGTTGAATCCCACCAAACTCCTAAATTCTCAATTGCTAGTTCAAGTTCCATCCAGTAATTTTATTTTTTTATTTAATTTGTATGTTTACCAAATTCTGGGAATGAGATTGTAGAATTCCAATTGTTTCCTGACTCTCTGTATTGATTTACTTTTATTGCGGACATCTGCCCCCTTCTTATGCAAATTAAATGCACAATAAATTTGTCCATTATGGCAAAAGATCATTGACCTAAAGCATAAACTCTGTTCACAGATGTGACACAAATTACAAATAAAAATTGCAAACTTCTCTCTCCTGTCCAGTTACTCCCATCGCTACTATACTCTTCCAATACCAAAGCAAAATGAATATCTTTGTCCTTAGGAACACTCAAAATTTCCAACAGAAAGCATTAGACCTATTCTGATCTCTTCGTGCTTGTTTCAAATCAGACATGATGTTCCAGGAATTGTATACAGCCTAGGGAAAGGTCATTTGGCCCTTTAGGTCTATGCCAGCTGAATTAAACTATCTGCCCATTCTAATCTCACTTTCCAGCATCTGGTACATAGACTTACTGGTTACAGCACTTCAGGTGTTGTTCCAAATTTCCTTTTAAATGAGTTGAGTTTTTCTGACACACCATCCTCTGAGTGAAAAGGTTTCTCCCCCAAGTTTCTTCTCAGCCTTCCAGCAATCGTGTAAAATCTGTAATTGAATTCTCTACCAGGGAAACAGGCCATCCCCCTCCACTCTATCTAAAGGCATTATTTTATGTACCCTCAGTTTAGTCACCACCTCCTCTGTTCTCAGGGAAACACATTTATCCAATCTTTCCTCTTGGCTGCAATTTTCAAGCCCTGTAAATTCTCGTAAATTTCTGCTCTGCCTCTTGAGAGCAGTTACATCTTCCGTGTAATGTGGTGGCCTGAACAGGACACAGAACTCCATTTGGGGCCCAACCATGTACGGTTTCAGTATTACATCCCAGCTTTTGTATTTGATGCCAAGTCCAATGAAGGAAAGTCTCCTATGTGCCTTCTTTATTTCCTTATTTATCTGTCCTAAAACCTTTGGAAGTTGGTGGGGGATGTCCGCTCCAAAGATCTCTCACTTCATTTAATTTTCTCAATATCCTCCTGTTAATGAGGTATTCCCTCACTTTGTTTCCACCCGTCTACTCTCTCCTTAATGCATAACATTCCATTAACCACTTTTCCGCTCCCTCAGCCAAATTGATACCATCCTGCAATCAACAGCTGTGTCTTTACTATCAAAGTTAGTCATTTTTTGTGTCATCTGTAAATTTCCCAATTACACTTTAAGCTTAAATCATTAATAAATACCACAATGAACAAGGCACCCAACACAGGCCCCTGTGGAACACCTCTGGAACACCTCTGGAAACCACTTGCCATTCACCTCCATTGACCCTTTATTTCCAGTTACTGAGCCAATTTTGGAAATAATTTGCCACATTAGCACAAAATAATTTGCAATGTATCAAATGGGCTGTAATTCTTTGATTGTTAGCCACGTTTGACCTTGTTAAATGTCTTGCTAAAATCCGTGTCACTAACGTCTCCTGCACTACTTTGATTAATCCTCCTTGTTACTTCTTCAAATAATTCAATTAACTTAGTAAGACACCACATTCCCTTAACAAAACCTTGCTGATGATACGCAGTTCAGCCATGCCTTTCTAAGTAATACTTAATCTAACCTCTGAATATTGACTGAATTATCAAAGGCTTAAGATTAAAATTCTTCAGGTTCTGGTGATTCATCCACTTTTGAGGAAGCCAATTCCTCCAATATTTCTTTTCTTATTATGCTTATTTTGTTGAATATTTCATATTTTTCTTCTTTAATGAGAATGCCTGCATGTTTCCCTTCCTTAGTGAAGACAGAAGCAAAGTTCTCAATAAGAAACCTGCATCATTCTGCATCCAATGTACATTTTACCATGTGTATTTTTAATAATCCTGGCCCTTCCCTTATTTATCCTTCTGTGCTTAAAGCACTGTTAAAACATCCTTAAATGTCTTCCTCTAGAACAGAGGAGGTGGCAACTAAATTGAGGTGCTCAAAATAATGAGCAGGGATAGAGTGGTAACATCCTCGTTTAAAGATGTTTTCCCTTTTCTTTGCCGAAGTCCCTTTTCACTTTATCCCTATACATTCTATACTCCTCTAAGATTCCTGAAATGTTACTTTTTTGAGATTACCATTCTCTATTTCTTTGTTTTACCCTGAGCTATTTGCTTCTGGATAGCCAGGGGATCCTAGATTTGGCAGTACGCCTGTTTATTTTTGTGCCTCTCAATAATGTGCCATTGATTTTCCTTCAAGAAATTATGTCCAGCCAAATTTTGCTAAATCATTCCTCAGTTTTGTAATATTTGCCTTCCCCAGTTTAGAAGTTGTGGTCATGTCCAAGCTTTGCCATTTTTCATAATGATGCTAAATCAAATTGTATTTTAAACACTAACTCCAAAATTGTCACCCAATGCTACTTCATGCGCCTACCCAGCTTCATTTCCTAACACTGAACCTGAAATCTTATCCTGTTGGGTTTCTCTTGATGCAGTTCTAGAATCATGTGTCCTCTGTGCCTTTCACATTGTTTGTATCCCAGTTGGTCAGTGAGTAGTTGAGGCCCTCAATTATTATTGTCATGTTTTTTCTGCTCAGAGCATTACCTTATATATCTGCCCCTCTAACTCTCTCCCACAATTAGAGAGTCTATATTACATGTCGAGTAATGTGTCTGCTCCTCTTTCATTTGATGTCAGCCCGTAAGGCCTTATTTAATAGTTCTGAGGAAGGATCACTCCATCCAAAACGTTACCTCTGACTTCTTTCCACAGATGCTTCAGGACCTGTTGAGCTTTGCAGTAATTTCTGGTTTTGTTTCTGATTTATAGCATTTGCAGTTGGTTTGACTTTATTTTTATTTAATACTTAATTCAGCATATTATTCCTCCTAACAGCTGTTATTGATTCTGTAACCAATATTGCCACTTCCCTACCTTGCCTGAAAACTTTATATTTAGGGATATCAGGCTGCCCCTCCCCCTCCCCCCGCTTTAAGCCAAGTTTCTATTAAAGCAATGATATCTTGCTGCCATCTCTCCATCTGTACCATGAGATCATCAGCTTCATTTGTATCCGCTTTGTATTTATAAGTTGCCCAGACCGCGAAAATCATGTTTTGTACACTTAGTAATCACCGATTTCTCAGTCATTTGGAATCATTCACTGAATTTCTGCCTCCCATTTTAACATAGAACATAGAACATTACAGCACAGTACAGGCCCTTTGGCCCTCGATGTTGTGCCGACCTGTCATACCAATCTAAGATAACAAAGTGTGGAGCTGGATGAACACAGCAGGCCAAGCAGCATCTCAGGAGCACAAAAGCTGATGTTTCGGGCTAGACCCTTCTCTGATGAAGGGTCTAGGCCCAAAACATCAGCTTTTGTGCTCCTGAGATGCTGCTTGGCCTGCTGTGTTCATCCAGCTCCACACTTTGTTATCTTGGATTCTCAGCATCTGCAGTTCCCATTATCACTGTCATACCGATCTGAAGCCCATCTAACCTACACTATTCCATGTACGTCCATATGCTTGTCCAATGATGACTTAAATGTACTTAAAGTTGGCGAATCTACTACCATTGCAGGCAAAGCATTCCATTCCCTTACTACTCTCTGAGTAAAGAATGGTATGCTGCCCTGGAAACAGTTTGGAGACAGCCACATGAGGTGTTTGGAGGGCTGCTTAAAAAGGTCTTACATTCTCTGGGACTTTTGTATTTGTCATTTTGTTCAATATTACACCCTCTAATCCTTGTGTCCTTTCAAGCCATTCCCTCCACCTCCAATCCACGCCAACTTCTGCCCTCAATCATCTCCAACAGCCTCTTATCCCTTGCATCGAAATGCAGGCCTTTCCACCTCTCCGCACCAGATACTGTACCGTCCATATAACCAATCGCCCTCCATCCAACCCAATTGGCCTCTCAGATTTCCATAAGCCCACAAAGGGCACTTCCATGCCCATTAATCTCATACATGCTCTGTACAGAAAAGAAAATGAACCCTATTGTACCACAGCATGTGGAAATGGTTCTTGGAGTCATAGAGATGTACAGCACAGAAACAGATCCTTCAGTCCAGACTGCCCATGCCTACTAGATATCCTAAATTAATCTAGTCCTATTTGCCAGCTTTGTCCCTAAAAGTTGCTCCTGAGATCCCTTTTAATTCTTTCCCTCTCACTTTAAACCTATGCTGTCTAGTTTTGGACTCTCCTACCTTGGGAAATAGACCTTGGCTATAAGGGGGCCATTCATAGAGTTGTCATGGAGGGTATGAAAGCCCTCTGTAATGTTTGGAGGTGTATGGATAAGATGTTTTTTAAAGTTATTTTCACCTCCAAATGTCTATAAAATACGAGTCTTTGAGAGGTAGGCCTGATTCCAAGAAACTTTCTGGGGTCTAGGAGCTGCATGCCCATCAATGGAGGAGCCAAGTTAGGGATGTAGAACCTATATCCTTCTTCCTTCCTCAAAGATCCAGACCCAAGTTTCAGGTTCCATTCAGTCCACTCCACCTTGTGCTCAGGGCCCACTCAATTGCTCATTAAAAATTAGGCATGACATACTTCCTTGGCCTTTCACTGTAAGATCAAATGCCTCCTGCATTTCTGATACTGATATGGCCATTTATTAGGTCCCACTCAAGCTCTGACACTTAAAGGTTCCACACTCGGTAGGTTCCGAGTCCTGTTTAAGATCAACAAAGCAACACCCAGGTCAAAATAATCTGATTCATGAGCCTTTATTCTGCCATCCTCGCATGATTGCAACCATTGATAAATGATAGTCTGCTTTTTGAAAGACGAACAGTAAATACCAGGCCAATTATCACCAACTGTAAAATACACCAGAGTAATAAACGTCATGAAACCTGTATGATTAGTGTAACATAACTACTGAGACTGCAGTGACAAAAGAATACTTCAAATATTTATAATCTTCATTTTCGACAATGCATGTTATTAACAAAAGGCTTATTGTAAATTTAATGCATTATTTATTGCAAAAGGCAAGTTGTGATGACTTGGCAAGTTGTAGATCAAATATTGGAATTCTGCAACAACTGAACAAGAAAGAAACAATACTATATTTTGATTATTATTTTCTCAAAAAATGGAAGCCATATTAGTGCATATGAGTTTTAAAGTGCCCTGAAATTTTATGAAGGGAAAAATGTTACATGGAATATATGGCATGGGAAGAGGCTGTTAGTCAGTGTTATTGCTTCACTTGAGCCTCCTCACCTATTTTGTCATTTATTGTACCATTATGATTATCTGTTCATTATTTTCACTCATATTTTTGTTTCATTTTCTTTAATTTCATCTCTATTTGCTTCAGCAATCTGCCGTGCTAATAAATTTCACATACTTACCATTTTTTTGTGTGAAGGAGTTTCTTCTAAATTTCATTCTGAAGAACTGAATTTGGTTGACATGCAATGTTCACTCTGTTTCTCTCTCCATGGATGCTGAGTATTCTGTTTTTACTTCAGGTCTCCAGTGTCCGCAGTATGTTGTTTTTATTATTTTCTAAATTACTTGCTGCACTTCTTCATGACTATCATACATTTTTGGCCTCCAGTTACAAGAAGGGGCATTCTCTCTAGGTCAGAGAGAGTTACAGTATGTAAAGGTAGAGGCTAGAAACGTGCATGGTTAGAGAGAATGAGAGTGAGAAATAACTTTAAAGATAAGCTGATAAATAAGCAGAAACAAAAACAGAAACTGCTGGTGAAGCTATGCAGGTCTTGGCAGCATTTGTGGGAAGAAAACAGAGTTAACGTTTGAATCCAGTGGGCTCTTCTTTGGAACTGTTAGTAGCTAGGAAAATGTGGTATTTAATTCTGAATGGAAGGTGGGTAGAAGGGTGTTGATGGCAAAGTGGAGAAGTGAGCAAATGGGTGGGGCCAAAGCCCAGAGAGAGAGAGATATGAAAGGGTATGTAAACAAGGTGATCATTGGACAACAGGCCAGGAGAAAAGTTGAATAAGAGCTAAGAGTGGAAAATAGGGGGCACTGTGCTCTATACAACCCATATAGTGTGATGACCGAACTAGGAGTACTTGAGAATGGGTGACTGTCCTGAAAGCAACCCGTGCCATAACAGGACTGGGTGCCAGATGGGTAAAGAAGACATAGAAGGATGGAATCAGTCTCCAAAGTTATTGAACTTGATGTTGGACCTAGAGTCTATAGTGGAAAAAAGAGATGCTATTCTTTAAGCTTGTGCTGAGGCTCACTGGAACACTGCGGCAGGTCTGTGACAGAAATATTGGTGTGGGGACACAGTGGTGTGTTGAATTGACAGGCAATTGGAAGCTTGGGATCATTTTTGCAGATGGAACGTGGAGTTACGTAAAGTAGCCACCCAGCCAGAAATAAACAAAGACTGTTCCAGCAAAAGACATGCAGGTTGATTTTACCCGACACCCCCAGTGGAAACCAGGTGGACTGACATTTTAAGAGGAAGTTAATTACCTCTTCATAATGCTATGATCAACATTGTTCATTGTATCCTCTAGATTTCTGAAGGCGAATGATGACTCCCACCTAACACATTTATACAATTTTGACACAATCTGCATTTGTTTCAGGTTTCCAGCATTTACCTTAATAAAATTTGGAGTTTCACTACATTAAATAATCTCAAAACTGGGGTCTGACTGAAAACCTCTATAACTATCCCACCAGGCTGAAATAACTTTGTAGACAGAATGTCCTTTTTAGTTTCAAGAAAAGCATGTGTGCTCCTCTGACATTCACACACAAAGTTATGGTCCTCTCTGACTGTTGCATTCAAACAGTTCATAGACCAAATTTCTTAGGGTTACCTGAACTGTTCAGTGAGACAGGTTTCATTTAAAATCAAAGGTCATAAAGCTAGAGATGGCTGAAAATGCAGCTCAAAAGATGGCAATAATTCCATCGTGAATTGCACCCAGCCTTGAGACAAGACCATGAATGTTGCAGCTAGAATATTGCCTAGGATTTCCGAAATGACATTTTTAAGCAAGAGATACAATGCAAAAATCTGAACCATCTCCTATGAGACTTTGCACATAATGTGAGCTATAATAATCTTGGAAAAATGCTTATTCATGTTTTTCCCTGCCCAAAATAGACTAGAAAATGGCTCAGAAACTAACTGTAGCTCTCATATAATGTGCTAATCCAGTGTTGGTGTGCCAGCCTGAGATTCTAGTGTGCTGTGAAGGTTATAACTGAGAACATCTACAAAACACCCCCGTGCTTGCACGTCAAAAGAAAAGGAACAAAGTTTTTTTCTCTCTCTCTCTCTCTGTCTCTCTGTCTCTTGCTCTCTCTGATTGCAAGGGAGTAAGCCATCAGTCAAAAGTCATGGTTGGACAGCATAGGGGACAATGTCTTGCTAATCTGCAGGGCTCAGATTCCCCAAAATAACTGCTTAACTTCCAGAGTCAATGCCACTGGAATCACCCATCTTAACAGTGCAACAATTCACCATCTACTGCACACAGATATATCAAAGAATGATTCAATTTTTGTTTAAAAACTGTAATTTTTTACTCCTCATTTCTATTGTGTGTGTATGTGTTGCAGTTTATTTTTCGTCCATGTTTTAGTAATTAAAAAGCACACTTCCTTTAATTTGAGAAGCTCTATTTAAATTGGCTCCTTTTAAAATAACACTGGATTGGAACTTAGAAAGCTATCCACGAAGTAACAGACCTTTTTGCTTTAAGTTAACCTTGTTACAACCAACAGTGCAAGGTGGTTGAACAGAGAGGCGGAGCAAGCTCCTCTACTAGGATCAAAATGAATAAGGGAGTTAGGGACTGGGCGTAACAACAGAAAAACACAAATTGTAATATTTCCTTTGTTCATACAGGAAGAATAGGACTGTTCCTCTGCCTCCCCCATTCTGTCTTGCATCTTTTGTGACCATCTTTAAACATCCTTCCCCATAACTTATGAAAGGA